>NC_136927.1:35225178-35825178 GCF_949752795.1 Hyperoodon ampullatus
GCTCTCACCTGGAACACAGTGATATTTCAATAGCACTGTCACCAGCTGAGGATGACCTCTGTGACTTCTGATATTTCATAAATGCACCAACCTCAGGGGCTCTACCTAAGTACTGTCAGCCTTGTTCTTGCCCACTGACTTCACAGCGTTCTGTATGCAGCCAGGTTGTGGGGATTGAAGCCTTCTAACTGAGCACTCCTTACCAGAGGTCCTGTAAGCACTGGCAGAGCCAGTCTCCCACCTTTTAAAAAGCAGAATCAAAATCTCATCAGGGAGTCTGGCCGATGCATGGAGCCAGGCCTATGGATCTGCCACAGATGGAGATGTGAGGGAACTTTGCAAAGTAAAGAAAAACTCACGTTGTTTCCCTAAATCAAAATTTCAAATAAGAACACAGCTTGGCAATTCATTCCCTGCAGAATTAACCTTTGTTTCTCTGCAGGCTGCTTCTAAGAATATGCATCGTGACTAAAAGGAAATGGGAGAGAGCTTACAAAATGGCTTGTGTGTTTACCGCAAAGGAGGAAAGGCTGAAATGAAAGTGAAGTTGAAAAGGAGGCTTGTTTCTAACTAACCCAGCCTCTAGACAGGAGTCAGATGCAAAAGCAATTACCATAGGCATGAATTTGAGGCCCCATTCACAGATGTGCAAATGCCACTCTTTCACCTGCCATTTCTTTAACTTACTCCTGACAAAGGATAACAAAGTTCTGGGGGCTGGAAGACAATCACAGAGATCATAGTCTAATTTCTTCTACTTCTTTAGGAGTCAATCTGGATCCTCTTCCTGGAAGCTTTCCTAGATTTGATAAGTGCCCTTCCTCTGTGTCCCCATAAAACCCTATGAGTTTCTTTGTTATTGAATTTGTCACATTGTAGTATAGCTATCTGTTCATGTGTCTAAGACAGGGGTATTTTATTTGACTTAAAATCTTTCAAGTCATATACTTAGCACAATGTCTGGAATAAAATGACATCTCAGTAAGTTCTTAATGAAATAGTCAATGGACTATTTTATTATATTAACGGTGGTTGCTTATTGAACTCATACTATTGGTCGTCCCTTTGCCACACACTAAGACAGTACACAAGAAATAAACACATGGTAATAACAGTGGTAGCTATCATTTTGAGTGTCTGTTACGAGTCAGGCACTCTGCTAATTGCTTTACAAATAGTTTTCTTATTAATACTTTAAGGCAACCTTATGACCTTCTGATTTCATAAATCAGACTGAGACCCAGAGAGATGAACTGACTTTCCTCCAAAGCCACTTAGCCACTTGAACCAATCTCCAAATCCCCTGGTCTTCACTCTACAGTAGGTGACTTCTCGGACCTTAAAAAGCACGTGTGAGATGAGCTTCCCTGGTGGTGCAGCGGTTGAGAGTCCGCCTGCATGTGGAGAGTCCACAGAGCGGCTGGGCCCGTGAGCCATGGCCGCTGAGCCTGCACGTCGGAGCCTGTGCTCCGCAACGGGAGAGGCCACAACAGCGAGAGGCCTGTGTACCGCACACACACACAAAAAAAACGTATGAGAGGAAGGTGGGGGTCAAAAGTACAAACGCACTTGATGTATTAGAAAATCATTAACTGCCACACTGTTGAAATGGAGAAACAGGAATCGGTGCAGCAAGAGTTCTCTGTGGACTGGATTAATCATGGAAAGACTTATGAGGGTCTAGGATCAGACTTGAAATAAAAATGGGATTAAGAGCTTGGACTTTGGAACTGGGCAGAACCTGGGACTGCATTCTGACTCTGCTACTTAAAAGCTGTGAGAATTTTTGGAATTTGCCTTTTGAGCCTCTCCACACCTATACTTAAAAGAGGCATAATAACTGGTATGAGTTAAGAAAGCTTTCATACGCAAGTAACAGAAGCATTGATGAAAAATGGCAATCACAAGGAGAAATTGGGTAAAATATAAGGACACATATGCATCTCCAGGTTTGTTCAACAACTCAGTGGTGTTATCAAGGACCCAGGCTCTTTCTCTATATTTACCATTCTCAGCTGTAAGCATCTCATCCTCATGTGCATGAACAAAAGATGGCTGCCACAGCACCAGTCATCACATCCACATTCAAGGCTGTAAGAAGGGGGAAGGGAAGTGTCCACAGGACTTGTCCCTTTTGTCAGGAACGTAAAGCCCTCCCAGACACTACTCTTTAGGAATTTCCCCTGTTACATTTCACCAACCAGAACTGAGTCACGTGTCCACTCTGAGCTGAAGGGAGAATGGGAAAGCAGCTACCTGGTTTGTTTTCATTCTCTCTATAGTGGGAGTTGAAGATACAAGGGCTGGGGATGGCTTTGGGGATAGCCAAACAAGAGAGTCTTCCATACCTACCTCACTGGCAGTTTAAGGAACAAGCGGAGACCACAAGTAAAAGGGCAGTAGAACTTTCATAGTAAACAGCAAGAACATGCTGCTATGAAAAACTGCTGGACAAAATATGAGTAAATTTTGAATATTTTACTTCATTCAAAGATGAAAAGCTAGGTAGAGGGATTTGGACTTTGCTCTAACAGCTATCATGACAATGGTAAATGCCAAGTGGATAGGAGACTCTCTATCCACTATATCATTGAACACTTCTAAGTACCATTATTATTATTTCCCTTTTCAGATGAGGAAATGAGAGGTGAGGTAACTTGACCAAGGTCCACATTTAGAAAGTGGTTGAGCCAGTAGTTGAGCCCAGGCAGTTGGACTCCAGGTACTGTGCAAGGTCTTGATCCTTGAGTGATGAAGTGGGACCATGGGATGGGCTGTCCCAACAAGGTGGACTTGTGTGAAACGGAAATGCAGAAGTGAGAAGGGCAGGAACTAGGATTCCATTCTCGCCTCTCATTGCACTGGAATGCTCGTTTTAAGTCACTGCCCTCTTTGCTGAGGGCAGAAAGGCATCCAGTTTTTCCTCAGTTATGAAATGAAGGCCAGCAGACCAACAAAAGTGACTTGCTCAAATCAGGAAAGAACACAAAAGGTGACCGCAACAGGAGGCCCTAACTGGGTCCCCTTCCTGCCGGAGGACAGGTCAGCCGGATGACATCTAAGGCTCAGGTCATTTTCCCTTGTCTTCTCCCCTTCTCCCTTCCCCGCCCTCCTGGTTCCTTCTCTTGGATTGATGTAGGTCAGGCTTCACAAGGAAACAGTCATGATGAGTTTAACAGGAACAAGCATTTCTTACAGGAATCAGACTTCACAGACCTGCATGAGGAGCTGGGAAATGAAGGCCTTGAAAGGGGAGCTGGAGCATCAGAAAAAGTTGAAAAGTCACTAACCAGTCTGCCCGAAGTACTAGCCAAACAGGAGACTTTAAGCACATCCAGTGGAAGAGGGGGGACCAGTCGACTCAATGGCTCCATCTCTGTGAGTCAGCAGCCAGACACCTGGCTAGGCAGTTGGTCAGCAGGGCCAGCAGTCAGGCAGACAAGCTCAGTGTGGCACAGAAGAGAGTGAGGACAAGCCCGAGCCTCCCAAGAACATCTGTGACTGTCCCCCAGCGTGTCGGACCCAATGACCTTCTCAGGGTAATGGCTGCTGCTTAAACCCTGCCCTCAGAATCCCACAGATTCTTTTTTTGGACAATTTTAAACCAGAACCCCGCAGGGTAGGGGATTCTGGGAAACATGGTTGGAACGTAGTTGTCAACTTACACAAGGAGACAATGGCACAAACACATTCAGTCACAGACATAGTCAGGGATCCAGGTCCAGATGAAATATTAATCAGCCTGACTTGTTTCCAGCCTTTAGGACCCTGTTCCTACTCTCCTAATCTTCTCTTCAAGAAGCTGGAGGAGAGGCAAGGAATGGGTGTTTTTTGACATCAGCATGTTCCAGTAGAACCTCTCACTCTCTTTTCCTTTTACTTGCTATAGACACACTGTTCCGTTAGTTCCTCAAACACGCTGAGTTCTTTCTTACCAGGGGAACTTTGCACATGCTGCTCACTTCCCCTCTCTTGCCTTCCAGCAGCTTCTTTGTCAAATCAATTCCTATTTGTTCTGGTTAAGTGCCCTCATAGAATCTTCTGTTTCTCCTTTATAATTCTTGAATCTCCATCAAATAACTTTTTAAAAAAGTTTCTAGTGCCTTTCTCCCTAACCTGTAAACCACATGGAGGCAGGACTGTGCCTGTCCCATTCAGCACTGTAGCCCAGTGTCTAGCCCAGTGCCTAGCACACAGTAGAATCTCAATAAATACTTGTGGAAAGATTAGGTAAGTGAATGGATAGGTGAGTGAAAAAATGAATAAATGAGCATACGGGCAATCTATTTAAGGTGAACATCATGATGATTCTCCTCAAAAAATGCAATAGGATGGGCTGGCACATAGACAGGAAAGGTATTGTAATCTATGTTGCTCTGGAGATTTGAACCCATGTTGTAGGGCAGCGATGGCTGCAATTTGGATTTAGTGTAAGGAAGAACTTCCTAACAGTGAAGCTGCCCTCTGTAGAACAGTGAGTTCCTTTAAGGTGTTCAAGCCAAGCCTGGAAAATTTCTTGCTCAGGGATATTGTAGAGGAATTCATGTGTCACGTGCACATTTAAGACTGTGGGAGACCTGCCCTAATGCTGAGTCTTTGGTTTTATGTGGGTACCCTCACAGTAGAGCATAAGGGCGAACAACCAGGAACCATGAAGAGAAGGATTCAATTCCCATGACGCCTCTTACCAGCTGGGTGACCCCAGGTCAGTGATTTCATGTCTGGGAATCTGAGATGATGTTAATCTCCTGGGGTTGGTGTGAGGATTAACTTGATATCATGAGGAGTGGAAAGCTCCAGACTCCTGCTTGTAGATTATTCACGCTCTTAGACAAACGTCCCCATGATGAGCTTTGGATGATAGGGAAATAATACTACTTGCCACCACCAAGATCACCACCAACAATAATGATGCTGCTGGTCAAAGGGCATAAGCCTTAAGCTATAAAATGATTAAATTCTGGGGGTCTAATACACAGCACGGTCAAATACACAGCACGGTCACTCTAGTTAATAATACTGTTGCAAACATCCTTGAAATTTGCTAGGGGAGTAGATCTTAAGCCTTCTCAACACACAAAAAATTGGTAACTATGTGAGGTGATGGATGTGTTAATTAACCTGATTGTGGTAATCATTTTGCAAAGTATATGTATATCAAAGCATCACATTACACGCTTTAAATATATACAGTTTTGTCAATTAAACCTCAGTAAAGCTGTAAAATTTTTTAAAAAGTAATAGTACATTTTTTTTTTTTTCTTTTTGTGGTACGCGGGCCTCTCACTGTTGTGGCCTCCTCCGTTGCGGAGCACAGGCTCCGGACGCACACGCTTAGCGGCCATGGCTCACGGGCCCAGCTGCTCAGCAGCATGTGGGATCTTCCCGGACCGGGGCACGAACCCATGTTCCATGCATCGGCAGGCGGACTCTCAACCACTGCGCCACCAGGGAAGCCCCTAGTACATATTTAATAATATTAATGGAGAACCAACTCTGTACCAAGTATTGTACAAGCATTGTGTTGTGTTCAGCAGTCTACATGCGTCTCATTTATCCTCTCCAAACCCTAGGAGCTATGCAGCTCCTCCGGTTTCTGAGCCTCCCGAAGCCTCAGTTTCTTCATCTTCAAAATGGAGAAGTACATGTCTCATCAGGCTTTGTGAGGAATGAACGAGCTCATCCATGCAGAGGGCTAACGGGAGTGTCTCGAGTGTGATAAGCACTGCACAAATGGAAGCCATGTCAGCGTGGCCATTTCCAGACAGGTAAACAGAGGCTTAAGAGGTTCCCTCAGTCACAGCTCTAGCAAGTACAAGACTGGGATTCATGCCCAGCCTGTCTCCACCGCAGCTATAGACTGTCTCCTGAGCTGCATCACCTTTGATAGGCCATACACATCGGTCCTGCATGTCTGATGACACTTGCTCTGCTCAGGGTGCAAACTGCCACTCAGCCAGGCCAGGCTGTCAGCCTAGTGACAGAGCAGACAGGAATTCAGAGACCTTAGCTGGACACAAGCCCAGCCGGAGCCCCTCACAGCCAGGAACAGAAGTCTTTACCGGGATTAGCTGTGCCTCAGACTCTTTGGAAGCCCGGATGGGCCGAGTAGGGGAAGAGTGGAGCAATCCATCACGCCAAATTAGTGTAATTACATACCCTGCACGGGCCTGCTGTGAGCCCTGTGCAAAATCACCCCAGCAAAATGGCATTTAGCTCCCTAATGGGACTAGCCTTCCATCCCTATCAGGAGCCTCTTAACAATTCCTTAACAACAATGATTAGAATGAAATGCCAGGGCAAGAGAGACGACAGGTGTTTTAACATGTATTTTAATAAATAAGCTAATGTTATCTG
Organism: Hyperoodon ampullatus; assembly: GCF_949752795.1. Classification (NCBI taxonomy): domain Eukaryota; kingdom Metazoa; phylum Chordata; class Mammalia; order Artiodactyla; family Ziphiidae; genus Hyperoodon; species Hyperoodon ampullatus. The sequence goes on from NC_136927.1 coordinate 35,231,536, forward strand.
GCTCCTAGCACAGAAGTGTCTTAATAGTGTTCCGGAGACCTATCAATCAGCTTTAGGTAGCCTGAGATCTGCAGAGCCCCCTCCCCTCAGGCCCTCGGTTGCTATAGCAACCCCAAACCAGGAGTGGTAGCTGTAAACTTAAAAAATATGACTTTTTCCCAGCCAGCCATGCTTCTCTATCAATACCAAAACCTTTGCCTGAATTCCAAGTGAGTGGGGGATTTTTTTCTCTCTCCAGTCATAAGTCTGACTTGGAATCTATAGCAACCAAAATTAGACTATAAATCATCTTAATGGTGCTTTTCAGAGAATTCTTTACTGGATCAATTCAGATCATACAAGGTGGCAAGCTTCTGAGCCCAGTCACTAATAATGGTTGTGTCAGAGATGTATGGCAGGGAAGGAAGGGGTTGGGGCAGATCCTGTTGCAGTTAATCTCTTTGATGATTGGCCACCAGACTTCAGTTGTATCCCTCCCTGGCATCATCTCTCCATGAGCTGCCTTAGACTTGCCAGAAGTAACAGAATCTGATAATTTCTGGGCTTCTTCAGCACGTGGAACTGGTCACAAGAGAGTATAACCTAGTAGTCAGGAATGCAGGCCCCTACACCAGCTCTAGGTTTGATCTAATACTAGGTATCTGAATTTGGAAAGTGATGTAACAACTTCTTTAAGCCTCGGTTTCCTCATCAGAGAAATGGGAAGAACAATAGTGCATCTCTCCTATGCTATTTGTCAGGATTAGAGAAGTATTTGCCAAGCACCTAGCAGGGGCTTAGAATATAGTAAATGCCCAAAGAATGTTTACTATTATTTTAAAAACATAAGGGGTAAAATATTAACTGTTATTGAATCTAAGTGGCGTGCATTGTACTAACCTTTCAACTTTTCTGCATGTTTAGGAAAATTTTATAATAAAAGTTGGATGAAAAGAAATGTAGAGTCAAAATAGCAATAGAATGAACTTGACTTTCAATTCCTCAAATATTGTACTGAGGGCTTGCCATGTGCCAGGCACTGTGCTGGATGCTAAGATCACAGGTATGACCGACAGGGGAGGTCCCTGTCCCCATGGAGCCAGCATTCTAGTGGGAGAGACAGGGGGTAAACTTAAGGACCTTGTACACTATGGGAGAATTATTCCCCGGGTGGCAAGCAAAGGCACTTTAAGAGCACAGATGGGGGGCAAAGAACTCAGGCTGGGAGCAGACGTTCTTACACTGAGACTTGGAGGATGAGAAAACAGGTGGGTTAGCTAAGCAAAGCAGCATTGGGTAGGCAGGCTAATGCTGGTAGTAGACGGAACAGTGTGTATCAAAGCCTTTGGTATGTTTGAGGACCCGAAAGAATGCCTTCCCTTCCCAGCCCTGCCCAAATCTACCAATCCGTCAAGGTTTCATTTTATTCCATTTTATTCAATCAACATTTACACTGTCTGCTCTTTTCCAGTCCTCTGTGCTAGGCTCAAGGCATTGAGTTGAATGGACAAAGGTCATATTTGGCCCATGAGCTATAATTTGCTGGTACCAACTTTAGAGCATCTCTGGTACCACCGACTTATCCCTCCGTGAGTCAAGAGGGTTGGTCTTCTGTACCTCTGTATCCATCAGCCATTGGCTGGGCTGCTTCTGGGCAGATGAGGTGAGAGAGTGTAATTACTAATGCAAGGTAGCTTCTGTTAGCTTCGGGCAATTTTCCATATAAGGGGGACAGCGGCAAGCCATTAGCAGCCAACATTCTTGGCAGCTAGTGCATGGGTGCAGCGGTACAGTAAAGGGGATGCAGGTGGGGCAGGCACAGCATTTACTCCTGCCTTCAATGTTCCAGGCACAGGGTACATTGAGCTCATGGCCACGCCCATTCACTTATGTATCTTTCAGCTGCTTTCCTGCTACAACAGCAGCATTGGGTAGTTGTTCAGAGATCATATGGCCCACAAAGCCTCAAATATTTACAGTCTAGCCCTTTACAGACAAAGTCTGCCAACCACTGCTATAGAGTCAACCCCCCATGGGTCAGACAAAGGCTAGACTCTACCTGGGGCCACAGTCATGCTCTGGTCTTTCTCCTTCCCTATTCTGTTTTACTTCCTCCCTTTGAGATGTTTCTTGAAGAGTTCTCCCTCAGTAAATGCTCCCACTTCTCTGTCTCAGCCTCTGCTTCGAGGGACCCTACCTAAGATGCAGAATATAATAAACATTTGCTGAATGAATGAATGCTTTCCTGAGTTGCATGGAGAAGATGACAGGAGATGGATCAACACGTGAAGAAGCGTGCCCAGAAAAGGCTGGAGAATTATCTAAGAGCAGAGAGGAAGGAGGCTGGGATGGATTTTACCCACCCAGGTCTGACCTTAGCTCATACGCGTACCTGGTCCCAGGACAAGAGCTGACTCACGCACGCGGCCGAGGAAGCTATTTTGTGCTACGCTGGATAAAAGAAGAAACAAATGGATGAAGGACGTTTTCCAAGGCATGCATTGTACCTTGAGGAACTCCCTTCCTCTCTACCAGTTCCTGATATTTGGCACCGGAGTATTTCATATTCCTTAGGAAGGACCACTTATAAGTAGAGCTCCTTATTAGTGGGGAGGGGGCCTCTCAGCAGCCTTGGTCTCCCCACGCCCAGCAGTGTCCTCAGTACATTCTGAGCTGGGTTAAGAAGAAGGTGACTATCAAATCTGTGCTGCATGGACTAGCCTTTTCTGAAAGGCCAGCCTTGTAGTATTGGGCACTGACCCAACTTACAGCAAAGCAAAATTTATAGCAAAGTGGTCATTTGGCTAAAGTTCCTTGCTTGAATCTCCTGCAAGGAATTCCATCAAGAGAAAGAATAAAAGGTGGCTCAGATCTGGGGACATAATTGGCCCCCTTCCACCAAAATAGCATCGAAATGCATCTTAAATGCATTTTAAATGCATCTTAATAATCTATTCTGTTCACCTCAACGCAAGATGGGGAGAAAATGCTTAGAGAACAATGTCCTGGTGAACACACCGCTTGGGAACCTCCCTTTGTGAGAGGCCATTCAGCTCTTTTTTGTTTCCTCCATTCCTGTGACTATATAAGGCGATTAACAGTCCTCTCCAGAGAATGGTGGTGATTTCCCATTGAGGCTGTGGGCACCTTTGCAAAATGGGCTTAAATTAGCAGCACTCCTCACCAGCATGTCTGCGAGCCCCTGCACGGCCACCAGGGCTTCGCTTCCGTTTTTTGGAGCTGCCAGCACACAGACAGTTCCTTGGAGGCGAACTCCCTTTCATTTGAAAGTATTTAAAAACAAGCCGTCAGGGAGACCACCCACGCCCTACCTCTCCGCTGCAATGCTTGTTTTCTTCCTGCATTGGTTGACCTTGTAAAGACTTCATTTGCATGGCATCCCTCCCTCTAAAAGGGAAGACTTGAAAGTTCAGGGGTCCTCTGAGTGTGGATGGGGTCAAAGCAACTTCCAGATACAGGAAAAGCCCAAGCATTTCTTCTTGTCCTAGTGATGGCAATCATGACCTTAATGAACAATAACAACCGCTACAGATGAAGGAGCAAACGTTCATAGCACAGGTTTAAAGAGGCACTGGGCCATAACTTGCTGTTTGTGGCTCTGATTATTATGGATGGACTTTGTTCTGGGGACCCCACCCCTGGATTCTATCTCGACTCCAGCTTTCCACCATGTGAAAGAAATAAGAATAAGGACTTTTCGAGAACCGTGATATGCTAGGCACTGTGCTAAGAACTTTACATGTTATTTCATCCTCATTATAGACAAGAACTAGACCCATATTGCAGATGAGAAAACAGAGCCCCAAAGAGGGGAAGTGGCTTACTTAAACCCACAGAGCTAGTAACAGGGAGAGGTGAGATTTGAGCCCAACTGCTTTCTGACTACGCAGATTATTTTGTTTTACTACACCATGCTAGTTCAGTGGTCCTCAACTGGGGGGTTACTTGAATCTAGTGGGCAGAGACCAGAGATGCTGCTAAATATCCTACAAGGCACAGGACGGCCCCCACAGAGAATTATCCATTCCCAGTGTCAGTAGTGCTGAGGCTGAGAAGCCCCACATTAGTTGAGACATTCTCAGCTAATGCTTTTTTACCATCTCTTTAGTGTTAAGTAAAAATGCCTTCAGGAGCTACTAAGCAGAGCTGCCGGGGGTGAGTGGACCCACCGTGTGCAGGAAGGGTGCTCCTCCCGGGCTGGGCGCACAGTTCATTGTCCCTGGTGTCTCCGCTTTCCCACCTTACAGGATGGAACCTGGGAAAGACTGTCCCTGCTGGTGTGGGTCATGTAGGCACATTCTTATGTTCCTACATCCACATGTGAACTAGAATGGGGAGGGCAGAGGAAGGCTGGGCCACTTTTCCAAAATGACCCATTGTGTATGAGGGAACCCAGATCCACACTTCAATCTTCTGATGCCCAATTCAGAGCGTTACTCCACCTGCCATGCACACCGAGGTATTTGAGACCTCTTTCCAAAGCAAGTGACTCAGCCTCTGTCTTCTTCCGTCAGTAGCCCCCCGCCTCCCCCAAGCATGGTTATTACCCCGGTGGCTTCAGCTCTGTGTCCACCTCCCCATGGCAGGTGGAGGTGGGGGCCAGTGTCACCTCTGTTTTACAGATAGAGTCACTGAGGCACAGTGAGGTTAAGGATTTCCCAAGATCGAACAATGCAGATTGAAATCCAGGACTGTCCGACTCTGCTACCCAGTGTACACCCAGTGTTTCTCACTCTCGGCACTGCAGACATTTGGGGCAGGACATTTCTGTGTTGTGGGCCTGTCCTGTGTGCTGTAGGTTGTTTAGCAGCATCCCTGGCCTCTACTCACTAGATGACAGTAGCATCCTCCCTCCCCTCCACATCCTGTGACAACCAGGGATGTCTCCAGATGCTGCCATATGTCCCCTGTGGGGGCAGAATCGCCCCCAGTTGAGAACCACTGGGTCAGACTATGAGGCTAAGTACCATCCTCACCCCTTCTCATCTCTAGTGACAGGTTTCTCTTGGTTCTGGGATTTAGCACCCATCCCTCCCCGAGATACACCTGCCCATATTTGTTTTTCCATATCCTGCTCTTCCGGGCAAGACAACCCCTCACCCTGCACAATATCATCTTTTCTCGGATACATTAATGTTGATGATTTAATGACACTCAGGAAGCTATTCCCATGGGTCACTCCTTCCTCCTATGTCTTTCAATAGCTCATCTTTCTGGAGGATTTGCTTCTTTCGCCCCCAAGTCCTTGCATGTTCATCACCCCTTCCACGGTTACTGCATCTCTGTCTCATCCTTTACGGAGTCTAGCACAATGCTGAATTATTGACCTAACCACAGGGGTCTTTAAAATGTTTAAATCAGATCATGTCACCCCTCCACTTAAAGCCACCCAGGAGCCTTGCTGTTGCACTCAGAATAAAAGCCAAACTCCCTCCCACAGCCTGCCAAATCCTGTCTGGGCAGGACTTCCTGCCTCCCTCCCAGAGCTCACCTCCCACCTGCTCCATCTTTCCTACTGAATCACGACCTGTGGACCTGCTTCGTGCTCACTGGACATGCTCACCCTTGTCTTGCTTCCAGGTCTCGGCACTGGGGAAGACTCCTCCTTTGAACACTCTTTGTCTAGATTCTCCCTGATGGGCTCCTGCCTGTCACTCAGCTTAAATGTCACCTCCACAGAGAGAGTCTCATCCAATCTGCACTATAAAGTAACCCCTCAGCTGGTCTCTACTGCACCACCTGTCTAATTTTCTTCAGGGCACTTGCCATCAACCATGGTCCACGTGTTTGCTTGTTTATTGCCGGCCCATCTGCCCACTCACATCTGGATTTAACCTTCACAGGAGCAGAGATCTCACCTGTCTTGCTCACCTTTGCATCCCTAGTACCTAGAACAGCACTGGCTCGGGGCTGGAATTCAAAAAATACGTTTTGAATGAGCCTGTCATGTCAGTGTAGCATGCAGATTTCATTAAACGGAGGAACGTTAGGAATTCAAATTGTTATTATGGGTAAATAAAGCACTCAAGTACATTTTTGGCTCTCCCTGTCCAGTTTCTTTCCAGCTTCTGAGAAGCAGCATGAATAATATATTCTGATTTTTTTTGATTGAACTGTCAGCATGATTTATTTCATGGCATCTTCTTTCCTCTCCCCTTTGTAAATAATGGTGCGTCCGCAGAGCTTTTTGGTAACATTTGTCTTGCTAATTTGCCTAGGGGGTGGGAGAATGGTGGCTTTTTTTTTTTTTACCCCCTTATAATGGGTTTGGAGGAGAATATTTTCTGCATGGCATTGGGACTCTTAAAAAAAAAAATCAAGGTTATACGGTGCATTGACTCCTTGCCATTTTACAAACCGTCTCAGACTCATTTCACAACTTGAGAATAATTCAAATTGGAAATCACCTACTTTAAAACCATCAAATTAATGGTATTCCCATTACACTCCCTACCCAACCATGTGAACAATGGGGCCGGAGCTGCAGCTGCTAGAATTCTGCGTCAAAGTAAATAATACACTAAGGAGACAGCAATTTCATTCCTCTCATGGAATTCCCCAGGCATTTCTCCTTTAAGAGGCAAGGATGGGCTCAGTGCAAATCCCTCCTGATCGTGCAGGGAGACTGGAATGAATGTGGACCCCTGAGTATTGAAGATGGTGTTTGCAGTGTGCAGTGTGTTCTTTCTTGAATTGTTGTAATCTTTTTGGACTCTCATAGATAACCACCACGGGGATGGGAAACATCTATAATAGCTGATGAGCTTGTTAGAATGTCTGGCAATATTTTGTATGTGTATATATACACACACACACACATACATATACACAGGCATACCTTGGAGATATTGCAGGTTTGGTTCCAGACCTCAGCAACAAAGCAAACACAGCAATCAAGCGAGTCACACGAATTTTTTAGTTTCCCAGTGCATATAAAAGTTACATTGACACTATACTGTAGTCTGTTAAGTATATAATAGTATTAGGTCTAAAAAACGAGATACATACCTTAATTATCAATAAAAAGTACATTATTGCTAAAAATGTTATCACCTGAGCCTTCAGTGAGTTATCATAGTAACATCAAAGGTCACGAATCACAAATCACCATAACAAATATAATAATAGTGAAAAAGTTTGAAATATTGTGAGAATTACCAAAATGTGGCATGGAGACACGAAGTGAGCAAATCCTGTTGGGAAAATGGCGGTGACTTTTTTACCTTCAATGGTAAAAAATACACTATCTGTGAAGTGCAGTAAAGCAAAGAGCAATAACACGAGGAAAGAGAAATAAAATCAATATACATATAAAATGGAGTGTCTCCTCCTACCCGCCTTCTCAGCTTCCACACCTCATCAATCAAAATTGTCAACTTTAGCTCCTAAAATATTGTTGTTTTGAATATGGTCCTTTCTCCTCATCCAGACTCTGATTCCCTAGCATGAGCCCCCAAATGCTATTCCTGCCTCTAAACCAGTAGCCTGAACCCTGGCTATTCATTAGAATTACCTATTGAGCTTTTCAAATACACCAGTGTCCAGACTACAACTCCAGAGTGTCTGATTTAATTGATCAAGTGTGGGGTCCTGGCATTGGCCTTTTAAAAGGCTCCTCTGTAACCAGGGTTCAGAACCACTGCTTTAGACCTACCCAGCTTCACACAGCAAACAGAGGCATCTATGATAAGTCCCGCCCGACCATGTCATCCCCTGCTTAGCATCCCAGACTGCTTCCCAGCAGTGCCTTCAGAGTCCAGTATGGGGTCCTGCTGAGTGAGCTGACCCTAGCCTGCTCTGGAGTCTTATTCCTTCCCTCCGCCTCACACACATAGCTACTCCAGCAGAGCTGGCTGCCTGTCTTTTTGAGAACTGTACGCCTCTTCACACCTCTGATCAGCATATGCTGTTCTGGCATTTGGAATGCCCTTTCTCCCCAAATCTGCATATATTTACTGATCTTTCAAAACTTGCTTTAGGTTTTACTTCCTCTGAGAATTCTCCCTTGAGTAACCCCTTCCCTTCCGTATTCTCATGTTTTTGTTGTGCTCTCATATTTTGCTGTGCTGTTAGGGCTATTGTCATTGACTCACATTTGCATCAGTCTTCCTCATTGGACCCAACGGTCTTGAAGGCAAGGGCCACATCTTATCCATCTCTGTGATCCCAGGACCACACATTGTGCTGGGCACACAGTAAATGCTCAGCGAGTGCATAGGACTGAATATGTTCCAAATGACAGCCCCGGGGAATGTGCCCATGCCTCTGCTCTCAAGTAGGATTGCCTTCAGATTTCCCAGAGTACATATCCACAAAGATATTTGGAGACAGAAAATCTATGAGAAGTGAAATTGAATTTAGCACATTGTTGTGAAGTACAAAAAAAAAAAAACAAAATGCAGGTCACCCTGGATTGAAATCCAGAGTTCACTACTTACTACTTCCCAGCTCTGTGGGCTTGGACAAGTTACTTAACCTCTCGAGCCTCAGTTTCCTTGTCTGTGCAATAGGGATACGCATCCCTAATTCACAGGGTTGTGATAAGGATTAGAAGATAGAATGTTAATAAAGGATCTACCAAGAATCACATCACTGAATAGGCAAGTGTCTAACAAATGATAAATTAAGGTCTCTTATCCCCACTTCCTTTACCAGTTTTCCTTTACGCTTCTGGGAAAAATTAATTATTAAGACCCAGGGAGAACTATCCCTAAATAGCAGTCATAATCACAGCCAACATCAATTGAGCACCTTCACTCTGTTCTTGGCACTTTTTCTCAGGACTTATGTTCCTGTTGCTCTTGAATTCCCAGGAAAGCCCCGGGAAGTTGGCACCATTTTTATTCCCATTTTATAACGGGAAAACTGAGGCTCTGAAAAACACACGGCAGGAAAAATGGGAAAAATGAGAATCTAAACCAGGCAGAAGTTTTCTTTGCAGAACTACTCATCTGCACTACCTGTCCTACCAGCCACCTTCCTGCTGGGGCCCTGTCAGATTCTGCTTAGCTGACGAAGAATAATAATGGAAGGGCCACCTGACTGGTTGTCGACATGAAATGAATTGATTGCTCATTGTATTATGTCTTTCCCCCTCATGCCAAACCTTGAGAACAAGTCGGGAAACATTTCACGTGTTCTGGCGAGCAGGATGGCCGATTGACAATCCTGCTTGCTAGTGATTAGGGCATAGTAATGTGCTCTGTTGGTAATTAGTATATTAATGTAGCATGGATTGTATCGCTTACAGTGACTGAAAGGTGTGAAAGCTCAGAACATTATTAGTATCTGAAGTTGCAAGCTTTAGGGTGGTAGTGTAGTGTGGAGGGAAGGAGAGCTGTAGGGAAGGCAGGGGACCTGGCTTCTTGGCCTGATTATGCCACTTATGTGCTGTTTGGCTTTGGACAAGTCATTGCACCTCTCTGGACTTCAGGTTCTTCAGAAGTCAAATTAACAGGTTGGATTCTGGTGTGTAAAGGAGAGAGGAGGAAGGAAAGGGGAGATGCAAATAGTGAGGACTGTGGGTAAAAAAAGGGATGAGGTTGATTCATCCCAGCTTCCATCACTGAGAATGCAAGGAACCCCTAGGGAGTGATGTATTTAATCAGGATGGGCTAACAATAGACCAACCCAGAAATGTGGTGGTTTAACACAACAATGGTTTATGTGTCACTCATGCAAATGCCACAGTAGGTTAGGCAACTCTCCAGGGCTGCTTTCCTGGTGGTGACTCAGAAATACAAGCTGCTTTGAGCTCACGGCTTCCAGGTTGCTGCCACAAGGGACCAGACTGCTCTGCGGGAGCATCTTGCCCTGGCCCCTAAATGCTTCAGCGAGGAAGTGACACAGATGACACCCACTCACATTTCACTGGAAGGTACCAGTCAATGGCCCTGTCCAACTTCAAGGGGCTGCAAATGTGGGGAAGCTCATGGCTGTGAAGTGAGCCGGAAGTAGTGTTTCTGACATTGGGACTACGGCAGCATCTGAACCCTTTGAGGCTACAGGGTAAGGAGAGGAAAGGAGCACTTATGAAGCACTTACTACATGTCCAGACCTTTCTGCATAGACTATTCCTTTCATTCTTCACTGCCCCTCTACTACCATCCTCATTTTTCACATAAGGACTTTGAGTCTCAGAGAGGTAAGTGAGGGCAGAAATTTACACAACTAGTAATTTGCTGAACTAAAGTTTTAGCTCAAGTGTCTGTCAACACCCAAGTCCCTTGCACCTCACTACAACATTTAAGTTATAGGAATCTCCTAGGCTATATCATCACTGGGTCCCCTCATCTCTGAAACTCTGTACCTCTCTTACAGAAAATCCCTCACTAGAATGAAAAACAAAACAAAACTAATTTCCTTGGTTAGGTTAAACTGCACTGACACTAACTGCAACTCTCAGAATTCAGCATGGTACCCTCTATATGGAGGTTTAGTTTAGTCATATGTTTTTCCAATTGACTTGAAGTACTTACTGCCTTATCAAAATTCTTTGTGTTGTTCTGTAAGATTGGGAGAGGAGAAAAGGAGAGAGAAAGTCTCAGCTTGTACTCATTCATCTCATAGCAGCACACAATGGGTTAAAACTTGGGGCAGAGGGAGAGAATGTGATTTTCCCAGTCATGGAGAGATGAGAAATAGAACGTGGTCCTCCAGACTCCTGTCCTTTAGTCTGCTCTTCAGAGCAGGCAGCAGTGTTCAAGGTGCCAGGACAGGAATTTCAAGAAGATACTGCACAGGATCAAATGCCATGGACAACACTCGAGATGGCAGAAAACCATTGCATGTAGCAATTCGTTGGTCACTGGTGACTTCTTGTAGACTGGGCTTCAGTGGAATTGTGGGAACAAAGACCTGATTTCAGGCTGAGTGACTAGGAGGTAAAGAGGTAGAGATGATGAGTGTGGGATATGATTCTGAGAAATCTGGCAGTGATGGGGAGCAGAGGAAGATGGTGGGAGCTTGCAGATGAAGTTAGTGCTAATTAAATTTGTTGATTGAGTGCTTTTTTTGGCTTAGCCAGTTTAGTTCTTAGTTACTTCCTGTCCATTAGTTTGATTGCTACTTAGGGAACAGGAATTGGTTTTGTCATTGGCTATTTCAAGTGGTAATTTACGAAGGTCAATCTACTGAAAAAAAAAAACCCATATGTATCATGGAGTCCACTGGGGATGACTTTGCAGTTACTCACTGTTTGGGATTATGTGGGCCACTGCTTTAAACCATTAACACAGATAATTAAATGCTAGCTGTAAGGATCAGAATTTCTTTCTTTTGTTATTCAGTATAGTGTTGTGGTTGAGAGCACAGACTATGGAACTCAGTGGTTCAACGTAATGCTGGACATGTTATCTAGCCTCTCTGTGCTTCGGTCTACCCTGGTGCATAGGGATATTGGGAGAATTGGAGGGTTAATACATATAAAAGGATTAAAAGGATACCTGGCATGTAGTAGGTACTCAATGAAATGTTAGCTATCTTGTCAATGTTTATTGAATGCCTACTGGGGGTCAGCATTGTTGGAACACTGGGGATCTAAGTGTGGACAAGAGAAGTGTGATCCTTGCCTTCATAGAGCTTACAGACTGGTGATGTTACAGAGGGGTAAATGGGAAATTGCAGTATATTGTGACATGTGCTAAGATGGGGAAAGTGCATATGAAGTGTTAACAGGGCATATGATGGGCACCTAAGACAGACCTGCAGGTACAGAGCAGACTTCATGGGGGTGATATCCAAGGTGTGTTTGATGAGTTGGGAGATGCTACTTTGTGCCTGGGGGGAAAAGGAGGAGCAGCATCTACTCTTGGCCCTCCCCAGTTCATTTCTCACACCAGTCAGAGGGATTAAAAAAAAACAACAACAAACCTACAATTCGAGCCTTCTTGTAGTACTTTAATGATGTCCCATTGCTCTCGGGGTAAATGCAAACATCCTTACCATGGCCCTTAAGTCCTGGGTCAGGCTTCTACCTTCTTCTCTGGTCTCTTCTCTCACTAGCTCCTCTGGCTCTGGGAAATTCTGACTGTTTTTATAATTCAAAGGTGCCCTGTTTCCTCTAGTCACTGTTTCCCCCCACCCAGCCCTCTTGGCTAAATTAATCTCTACCCATCCTTCATGTTTCAGACGAATGGCACTTCCTCAGTGGCCTTCAGACTAGGAAAGAATGCTCTTAGTATAGCCTCCGTGCACTTCTCTATCATGGCATGTGGCAGTCTATGCACTTCTGTGTGTGATTCTAAACTACCATGTGCCGTGATAGAGCTCCAGACAGAAATGGATCTCACGTGTTTGGATCCCCCTTAAACTCCAGCACTTAGCACTAGGCTGTGCATAGTGGCGACGACAAGTATTTCCAGAAAGAATACAGGAGGATCCTTGAAGGTAATCACATTCTAAACCTGCAAAACCAACAAACCCAAGGCCCATCAGAGCTCATCACTGTCTGATTCTGCAGTCAGCATCAGTGTCTGCCTTTATGGAAGTGGGCAAGGGTGGCCAAGACGGCCAACTGCACAGCTGTCCACTCTGGCCTTGCCAGGGGTCCAAGGGACTCAGGAAGGCCAAGTCCTGAGGCTTTAGTGAAGGAATCTGAATGGATCTGGAGAGCAGGGTGGGTGAGAGAAAAGTATCCGGGGTCATTAAATGCCTAATTTTATAGACATAGACCCTTGTTGTGTGCATTAAGCCAGGAGGAGTAGTAATCACTCAGAAACATCTGCGATGGGAAATTGAAATGTTAGAAGTTTGTTATCTTTGTGTTGAGAAAGCCTCTGCTTATGGAATGCACTAGAATAATCGGAACAGCCAGGTAAGTACTGGCAGAAAAGAGTAAGAACACTGGAGTCACACAGTCACTCTTACCAGCTGTAGGACTTGGGCAAATTCCTTCCCTTTCTCCATGTGCCTCACTTTGCACATCAGAACTATGCAGATAGGGACATTTTACTGACAAGGTTGTTGCAAGGATTAGAAATAATATAGGTAAGTGGCACAGGACAGGTATACAATAGGTGCTCAATAAATGATGGCTGGTGACTGATACAGGCTTTCAGCACTGTATAAGCAAGTCCTGCCTATGTTTTAGAAAACATTTCTTATAATGTCCCTTTAAAAGGAGAAAAGATTGAAAATTCTGCAAAGATGATACAAAGTTAAAACCAAATTAATCATCCCAGCTTAGCTCGGAATGCTAAATATTAATGTTCCTTTTTAGCATGTGTGGCATATTATGTACAATTCATCTGAATATAAATAGTCCAGATTGTGACATTACATTATTCATGATGAATCAACTGTCCACGCTCTGCATGGCACATCACAGATATGCAGCACTTTCACTAATTAATCAGCAGGTAGAAAATGGATTGTGTTCTTCAGGAAGGGGGAGTGAAAGGGTCTAATGTTTATTGAGCATTTATTATGTGCTAGGTGCTTTATATAAATCATCTCACTTAATGAACAGCCCTTGAGGTTGGTAATTGATGTTCCATAGGCTCTCCTTCTACTCTCTCTCTCTCTTCAGGCTGCAAGACCACCTCCCTCCTCCACCCCACATCTTCACAAGTCACTTCTGCTCTTCAGCGCTCAGGTAGTCAGAGAACTAGACTGCAGCCTCACTGGAGGTGCATTATTTTTCCTTGCGTAATTAAGAGGGTGAGTTGGTGATAATGGAAAAATGAAGAGCTTGGGAAGAGAGAAACAGGTCATGTGATAGTGGCCAAAGTAGAAATTCTCCTGGTCAATTTCAGTAAACTTTGTTTTCTCTTCTGTGGCAGCTCAAATGATTTTTCCTGTGCCACTTAACACGAATAACCTCTCTACTGCATGTGAGAAGGGGCATAAGGGAGTCTGCCTGGTCTGATTACTCTTTCCAGAACACTAAATTGAAGTCTTCAGAGAACTTTAGGAAGTGATCTTATTTCCTGAATACCAGTGTCTATAATCTCTGATAACTCATTTGGTGGCTTGTAGGTAATTAGCCTTCAATCACATGTGGAAACATAGGAGTCTGTGGAATTGTGCGCCATTCCACAAAAGATGTGTTGTATTTTAAAAATTACATAAAAGGTCACTGTATTTTTGATTAGCTTGTAGCCCATGGGGAGACCCTGAAGCTGAGTTCCAGAGCCTGGATGTGGCATCTTGTGCTGGATGTGAGAGTTCAAGCAGCCAGTTCTCATTTGCTTTTGGATGAGAACACATCTACAGCTCATGAACTCTAAACATAGAACATACACTTTATACCTTATTCTGACAACCCTCCAAACTTCTTTCAGTTGTAAGGCATAGGAAGAGGGTAACTAAAGGATGGATGTCCCTCAAATCATTTGGAAACCCCGCTTGTGCATCTTGAATTGGGGGGGGGGATGGGAAAGATGTCAGACAGCAGGTGAGTCTGAATAAACCTGATCTCAGGACTTGGCCAAGAACGATAGGGTCCAGGTCCTCCTCTGGGAGTCTCCCATTGCAACCAACCTCTGGAAGGTTTTAGGAAATCTGAGCATTTAACTGAAAAGTCCTTCTGTTTCACTGTGGTCTGCCAGGATGGCAGTGAGCGGCAGTGAGGAACTGTCAAAATGACATCAGACGTGGGACAGGCTCTGGTTTCCTGAATCCTCCAGGAGAGGGAGCTGCTGAGCTTGGGAAGTCTTCCATCCGACTGGTGGGCTGGAGAATCGCTGAACTATGGTTGCAAAGCATCTTGCTAGAAGCTGAGATGTTTTCATTACTGTTAACTATTGCTACTGCTATTGCTATTGCTACTATTACTACTATTACAATTGTTACTATTGCAATTACTATCACAATTACTATTAATATACTATTCAGAGCCATAGGGCAAGGTCAGATCCTGGCTGCTCCAACTATCAAATTTGTAATCTTTGTCAAATCTTTTTCCTTTTGTTTTGTCATCTGTAAGATGAAATAATAGTGTCTGTTGTGTCTGTCATAGAAAGATGAGGAGAGATTGGGGGGGGAGGTGTTGATTGAGAGAGAGGTTAAAGGCTTTTGAAAACCACATAGTGCTATATACTGTGAGGGATTATTGTTACAACTTAATTGATCATTTAGGTAAGAAACATTTGCAACCTTTAATGGCAAAGGGAGAAATGTGTGCATTATAACCCCAAACTCCATATTTCTGCCCCATGAATTTCTGTTAGAGAAATGAGTCATGAATCAATTGCAGCCCAATATCAAACAAAAGACCAGTTAACTTAGTCATTTATCTTGTGTTTCCAAGTTATAAATCAATATTTTATGAGATTCTCTTGAAAAAGTATGTGAACCTAATTCTCAACTCATGGCAAAGCATTTACAGGGTTCCTATTAAAGTTATACTCTGCTTTAAGGAATATTCCCGAAGGTTTGTCCATTTGAACAATGCTTTCTTATCTTTCTGTTGAAAAAAAAAAAAAAAGCCAAAGATACTGTTCACTGTTAACATTCCTTGAATAAGGATATGGTAGATTCCTACCAGAAATGGTAGGAATGTGGTACATTCTTGTCCAGGAAAAAAAAAAGTTCACCCCTGCAGATATATTTGTATGCTGGCTTTTATCTGAAAACAAGTTCTGTGGAATATGAGACATTTCCCCCTTCACTGTGGCTTCCAGGAAACAACAAATTCAACCATCAGCTATAGCAATCACTTGCTCTCAGATTCCTGGTGAAGGCTGGTATGCTCTTTTTCCAGATTTATCCCTGATTGTCTCCTTTTGCATTGTGTTATGCTTAAAAACAAAGGTGTGTTTGGGAAATGGGGAACAAACTAGGCTGCAGGAGTTGCTGGATGTAATAATTTAAATAAGTAGGGGTATTTCAGTTTTTTATTTATTAAAAATTTCAGTCATATCCTTAAAATAAAAACTCTGCTCAACAATGTCTAGTATAGTGTTTTTTCACCCTCTAGAACAGAAAAGAACCTTAAAGATCATCTTTTATTGCCTGTTAAAATGCATGGGCTTCAATATCAGACACACCTGGTTTCAAATGCTGGGTTTTTTTTTTGCCATGTAATGGCTGTGTAACCTTAAAATTTCTACAACTGCTTGAACCTTAGTTTTCTCATCTGTCAAGTAGTGATAAGTCACAAGGTTGTTTACAATAATAATGGTAATTTATGAAAGCACTTAGCATAGTAGCTGGCACACAGAAGCTTCACAAAACATGGCAGTTACTATATTTAAATATGAGAAATAAATGAGGCAATGGGATCATTTAAAAGATACTTCATTAATGAATGTTAAATGAATTATTGGGTTAAAATATAAATACCCCAGTGTGAAGGCACATACATTTACCTATTTTAAAACCTTAACAAGCTCACATGTGTTGATTTTTTGGTTTATTTGATGGGACAGGATGCAGGGAAGGACCTAGAGCTTTCAGGAGACATAACATGGGGGTTATGGGTTCTTTAAGTGGGAGGCAAAGTGGGAAACAAACTTTATAAAGGCCTAAATTAGAAGGTGGAAGGATGCTGGTGACACATTTTATCTACCTGAGTTACTTGATTCAAAGTAACTCATTCAAAGTAACATTTTCCTAATGCTTTCTTGTGATAATTTCAACATACTGAAAGGTTGAATTTTCCTTGAAAACCCATATACCAACCACCTAGTTTCTAGAATTATATTTAACTCTGCTTGTTTTATCATATATCCATCTATCATCCCTTTATACATCTATCCTTCTTCCCTTCCACCCATCCATCCATCCATCCAGCTTGTATTTTTGATGCATTTCAAAGTAGGTTGCAGACATCAGCATGCATATAATTAATTAGAGTTCAATATTTGTTTACAGTTCTTTTCTTCTTGTAAAATTTACATACCATGGAATGCACAATTCTTTTTTTAAAAATAAATTTATTTATTTATTTTTGGCTGCGTTGGGTCTTCGTTGCTGTGTGGGCTTTCTCTAGTTGCGGCGAGCGGGGACTACTCTTCGTTGCGGTGCATGGGCTTCTCATCGCAGTGGCTTCTCATCGTAGTGGCTTCTGTTGTTGCAGAGCACAGGCTCTAGGGTGCATGGGCTTCAGTAGTTGTGGCACGCAGGCTCAGCAGTTGTGGCTCATGGACTCTAGAGCGCAGGCTCAGTAGTTATGGCACATGGGCTTAGTTGCTCCGCGGCATGTGGGATCTTCCTGGACCGGGGCTTGAACCCGTGTCCCCTGCATTGGCAGGCGGATTCTTAACCACTGCGCCACCAGGGAAGCCCCACAATTCTTAAGTGTAGCATTAAATGAGTTTTGAAAAATGAATACACCTGTGTAATCTAAGTACCTATCAAGACATGGGACATTACTGTCATCCCAGAAATTTTCCTGGAATCTCTGCTGTCAATCCTTCTCCCTTCTCATCCAGGGGCAATAACTGTTCTGATTTTTTCCCACCATAGGTTAGTTTTGCCTGTTCTGGTTTCATATAAATGGAATTAAATGATCCCTACTCCTTTGTGCTTGACTTATTTCACTTAGAGTAATGTCTGTGATATTTATCTCTAGTATTGCATGAGTCAGTAGTTTGTTTCCTTTGCTATTGAACAGTACTCCATTGAATGAAGATACTACAGTTTGTTCATTGATTCTCCTGTTGACAAACAGCTGTGCCAGGTTTGGACTATTATGAATAGAGTTACTAGTGACATTCCTCTTAGATAACTACATAGGAGTAGAACTGCTGGGTCACAGTATAGTTGTGTGTTTAATTTTATAAGAAACTGTCAGAACATTTTACAAAATGATGGACCCATTTTACCTTCCCAGCAGCGATGTATGAGAGTTAAGTTGCTCTACATCCTTACCAATGTGTGATGTTGGCAGTCTTTTTTAACTTTAGCCATTCTGTTGGGTGTATAGTGGCATCTTGTTGTGGCTCAAAGATATACTTTAAGTTTTTCCACATTTACTATTATTTGGAATGCATCTTACAGTCTATGTCAGTATTTAAGTTGGTTTGTTGCTTTTTATTCTTCTTCCTCCCCCCCATGAAACAACAGGTCCCATTAAATCCATTGTACTTGTTACAATCAAGAGCATCTTTTATTGAGGAAATGCCATTGTCCAAAGATTGCTGCTGTGTGCTCCTACACAGGGAACCATCTTTGTGGTGTTCAGTACAGTATGCCAAGGGCCCAGGATAGTGCCTGGCACACAGTACCTGGTGAATGAATGAATGAATGAAAGGCAAGTCCTTGCATTAGGCCACTTTGGATCTTCTGGGCCTTTGACTAAGCCTGAAAAATTGAGAATAGATGCATGGTCTTTATTATACTCTCCAGAAGGCCTCTTTCCTAATTATTTCATGCAACCCAGACCCCCAAAGGAACACATATCATGAATCCCAAGTCAAGTCTGTTGGAAGTTCAGAAGGCCCTGACTTAATGGGAAGTCAAGCAGACTTCATGTAGACATTGAAAACCCATGTCCATGTTTCTGGGACCAGTCAATCAGTACTTGGAAATACTCAAGAGAGTAGGAAACTAATCACTTGGTTTTGATCCATTAGCTCAGCTGTAATGTAGCAGAGCTAATGCAGTCATAGGCAGCAGACAGCTTCTCTGGCAGGAAAAAAAAAAAAGAGAGAGAGCGCCTTTCACTTTTGCAATGAAAATTAAATGTGGAAATAATTCCCTGCTCTTTTTGGAATATTACTGTGCTATTAACTAGGCTAAGATCATTAAAAGGTAATGGCACAAAGTCGCATGCATCATTATTTTAAGAGAGATTGAATGAAAATATACTGTCAGTCTTTTCTGCTTTGCCTCATCCCTGGCTTAATAGGCATTGGTAAGGACCGCTGTGAACATATATTTTCATATTAAAGTTATGGCTTTGGCCTTGAAGAAGGGAACCTGGGTCATTAGAAAATGGACTGACAGCCCTCAGGACATAACTTTCTGATTTTTTTTTATCAAGTTTTCATTAGTACAAAATTAAGAGTAGCTCTCAAAAGCTGAACTGCTCAGAAAATGGGCATAAAGTTTATCATAGGCTTGAAAGAAGTGCACTTTCCTCGTTGCCATTTTCAGAAAAAAGAAGTCAGTGGAAAATTACATGGACCTTGTTACAATCACCTATTTATGTTTCATTGAAGTTATGGCTTCTAAAGTTCTAGGGAAAGGTAAAATAAGATAGACACCCTACCCCACCGAAACTTAGGATATTTTCCTGGCCACATGGCATATCCCATATCCAGAATGTCTGGGTGGGAGGAAGGGGGAGGGGGTTTTGATTCTGAAGCAAGGCTTTCATGAAGATATTATGAGTTCAAGTTACCAAACTTCTCACACCTCCTCCTCTCTCCAGCAAACTACAGTAACTAGCCCTGTGACAAACAGAATGGTGGTGCAGGAACAGAATCAGGAGAGATTGCAATATTATCCTCCTTCCAGAGAGCTGTCCTCTATGCCCAGACTGAGGACATGCATCAGACAGAGAGAAAGAAGACACTCTACTTCGTCTCTCTCCTGGGGTCGGGAGGAGTTCTTTAACTGGCTCCCAGACCTTCAGATATGTTTGTTTAACACAGGTATTCGAACTCCATTATCTCTGAAGGAAAGGAACACAGAGAAAATATACAAACAAAATGTTCTCTAATGGTGAATGGACACAGGAGCAAAATCTGAAAGCTTTATTCTCCTTTCAAGTTCACTTTCAAACCTATATGACACCTCCATGTAAAATTTAATATTATAACCTAGTGGATTGTAGTTACTTAAATATTTATTTCCCCTGATGACCAAGGCAAATATTTTCATTGAGGAGAATTTGGAGATTTCAACAAAGTATAAAAAAAGAAAATCAAAATTCTCCATATATATCACCTCTCAGCAGCCATTGTTAGCGTTTTGGTGTATTTACTTCAAGCTCTCCACCCCCAGACATGTTTAGATAACTTACAAGATTATGATTGTACACTGTGTATGGTTTCATACCTCCTCTTTTCTTCCTTCGTGTGCTTGCATTATAAAGTTCCCATGTCATTAAAAATTCTTCATGAAATCTAAATGGTCTTTTTAACTTCATACTTTAATTAGGGAGTCTTGCATAATTTGATTTGCACACAAAAGTAAACATCATTTGTTTAGGGTTTCAATCATACACTTATGGGAAATTCTCAGCACTTAAAAGCCCACTGGTGGGGCTTCCCTGGTGGCGCAGTGGTTGAGAGTCCGCCTGCCGATGCAAGGGAAACGGGTTCGTGCCCCGGTCTGGGAAGATCCCACATGCCGCGGAGCGGCTGGGCCCGTGAGCCATGGCCGCTGGGCCTGTGCATCCGGAGCCTGTGCTCCGCAACGGGAGAGGCCACAACAGTGAGAGGCCCACATACCGCAAAAAAAAAAAAAAAAAAAAAAAAAAGTCCACTGGTGACCTTTAGCATTCATCAAAGAGCTTGTCACTTAAGACAGCCAGGGCAAAATCTCTTACAGACGTTTCTCCAGTAGAGTTTTTTACCGAGACAAAGCTGGATTTCCAAATCAGGGAAGTTTTGGGGCTGGAGATGAAGTGGCTTCTTTGGACCCAAAGGCCTAGAGGGACCCTGAGGCAGAGAACTAGCCCCCAGGACTGTGCCTTTTGGGTCTGCAGCTTGGCAGAAGCAGCAATGAGATAGTTTAGGACAGGCAGTGCATGATAGTTAGCTGCCCCTGGACAACTGGTAAGAAAATCAATAAATATAAATCCTTGAGACTGCATTGATTGATTGATTGATTGAGGTAACATTGTTTTATAACATTATATAAGTTTCATGTGAGCAACGTGGTATTTCTACTCCATATACACTGTAGTGTGCTCACCACCAAAAATTTCGTTTCTGTCTGTCACATACAGTTGACCCCCTTTACCTGTTTCACCTTCCTCACCCCTTCCCCTCTGGTAACCACTACTCTGTTCTCTGTTTCGATGTGTTTGTTTCTGTTTGTTTTGTTTTGTTCATTTATTTTGTTTGTTTTTTAGATTCCACATATGAGTGAAATCATAAGGTATTTGTCTTTCTCTGTCTGACTTATTTCACTAAGCATAACACCCTCTAGACCCATCCAAGTTGTTGCAAATGGCAGGATTGCATCTGTTTTTATGGCTGAGGAGTATGCCATTGTATACATACATCACATCTTTATCCATTCATCCGTGATGGGCACTTAGGTTGTTTCCAGATCTTGGCTATTGTAAATAATGCTCTGATGAACATAGTGGTGTATATATCTTTTCAAATTAATGTTCACTTCATGCCTGTTAGAAAGGCTATTATCAAAAAGACAAGAAATAACAAGTGCTGGCGAGGATGTGAAGAAAAGGGACCCCTCATACATTGTTGGTGGGAATGTAAGTTGGTGCGGCCACTGTGGAAAACAGTATGGAGATTCCTCAAAAAAATTAAGGATTGAATCCAGCAATTTTGCTCTTGGATATTTAAATAAAGAGACTGCTGCTTTGATGCCAAGGCAAAAAGTCCCCTGCTTTGGAGTCAGAAAGATGTGAGCTCTATTTCTGATTCCACCGTTACAAACTGTGTGTGCTTAGGCAAGTTGTTTGATCTCACTGAGCCTCACTTTTCTCACCAATAAAATAGGGAAGACAGCTATACTACTGTAAAAGATTGTTGGGAGAGCTAAATGAGATAATGTATGCTAAGCTCTTCATATGCCATCAATAAATGGTCCTTGTTGCTGTTGTTTAGTATTAGGATTATCATGATCCTTCCCAAGTTCACCCCTGATGGAGACATTTGAGTAGTGTTATATATAGTGATTAAACACATAAGCTTTGGGAGCAGCTTTCAGTTCAAAGCCAGTTCTAGCTAGTGTACCAGCATGTGCCCTGGAGAGCTTGTTTCTTAGCCTCTCTGAAGGTCAGTTTACTTCTATTAAGAGTGTATGTAATGAAAAGTTTCTTGCTGTGAGGTTATGAGGATGGAATGATATTATATTCTGTAAGTAAAAGGAAGAGAGATATCTCTTTTAATAGAGTACATTAAAGTAGAAGGAGTGGACTTATGTGTGTGCTACGGATACAACTGTAAAAAAGGCAGGCACATCTGCCCCCGATGGAGTTTACCATATTTGCAGGGGTATTAGTTGTTTGTGTTTACATTTCTGCATATTTATTAAAACATTCAGTTCTGACAAGCTGTGCAGCTTCTCAAAATCTGTGCTCGGCCTTCCATTCAGAATATGGCACGTTTGTAGGGGACCATGTGTCTTATTGACAGGCAATTCGGACACCTTAGTGGGGGCTCTGATGGGGTCAGGACAGGGCACCGTGGGAGAATATAGGACCCAGGAATGAGATTGTGGGAAAGGCCTCTGGGGTAAGTGACAGCAACACTGAAAGCACCTCATACCCTTTCTCATAGAGCAGTTCCCAGCCTTAAGTGGTAGTGGGGCCTCCACTGCTGATACAGATTTTCCTGGGCACTAAGTAAATTTTAATTTGGTTTTCAGGATACTCTTTTTCAGAAGTATACATCATTTCTGGGTAAGTGTCATTCTCTCAAGAACAAGATCAGTGAAGGGAAAAGACTTGTCTAAAACTGTGGCTTAGCTGAGATGCAATGGCTGAATAATAGGATGGAGTAAATATTCCAAATGAAATATTCATGGGTACAGGAAATAGGATCTGTGCTTAATAAAATGATCATGCTAGGTTCCAGGGTCCCCGTAACATTGTGACTCTCTGCGAATTATGCCCCCTTCACCTCTCCCATGTGGGCATTAAAATATATAATTAATGTTCATTGTTAATAATACATTTCTAATTTCCAGTTGCAAAAATATAGCTTTTCCTTCTCTTGGAGGGTCACCTATATTTTGTCATTAACATTTTGTCATAGGAGGAAAGAATGATTTAAATAGACAATAAATCGACAGGAAAGCTGCTGCTTTGGGCTTGGGCCAAGCTCTTTGGGGAAGGGCTTAATTTATCACCTGGGACATAGCATGGTTCTTCTGCTGATTTATGTGGAAGGGAATGAGAGAGGATCCCATGGAGGGGTCTCAGGCCCTGGAGGATTAGTAATAATAAATGGAGTACCTGGGGGACCAGCTGTCAGAGTCAGAGCAACTCCAGCCGAGAGGGGGGATGAAATGTCTGATTCTTGGTCCAAATCCTGAGAACATCTGGCTCAGTAGTTCTGTATATCCAATGGCCTACTGCACATCTCCACTTGGATATCTCACAAGCATGGGAAACTCAGTGCAACCCACACCAAATGCTTTCTCCTCAAATGTGTTTTTCTTCCATTGTATCCTGCCTCATCTACCTGGTTTCTCAAACCAGAGACCTGGAAGTCATCCAGTGACCTCCTGTTCCCTGCATCCTACATCCAAACCATCACCATTCCTTTCAAAGCACTCCTTCTTCCATTAGCTCATTAGGTCCCTACAATAGCCTTGGGATACAGGTGGGGCAAGATCTTTATCTCCTTTTTTTGAATATAAGAAACTAAGAAACCCGCCCATAACCACACTGGTAATTAATGACTGTCAGGATTTACTGAGTCAAGTGTATCTGATCAATGGTCCAGTGTTCTTCCCAGTACACCTTCGCAGATCAGGAACCTGTTTCCTTCTTTATTCCCCACTTCTCTTCTTTCATGCCCTACATGCCCTTCTGGGTCCTCCTGGTTGCTCAGCCTTCCTGTTGTGTGGGATTCTATTCTCCCTCAGTAAGAAAAACACTGAGACAGTGTTCTTTTGTTTGTTTGTTATTTTTATAATACCTTGAAATTAATTTCAATAAGGAAGGCCTTCTAAATCCTACTGTATATGCCATATAGATTTCCAAGTTTTTTACATTATTTAAAATTTTGGACTTCAATGACTAACATTTTTCTATTCCTGACTCCATTGATACTGTCTCTGTATCACTCTTTATAACTTTCCTTTGTCATATGTTAATACTTTATCTGTCTGCTCTGTACTGAACATGGGGTAAGACAGTGTTCTTGTACCTTGTCTCCATCAAAGCTTATCTACCCTGTGTCCCATTCTCTTAGGGGTCTTTTTTGAATTGGTAAGTGTGGTAATTTCATGCAGATAGGCTGACAGTGATTCAGTGAATTAATTTCCTTCCCTAGGTAACATTTTCATAGTGACATTTGCCCATACCTCAAACCTGTTGACTCCAAATGTTGATGTTTCAATCCTACCCAGGGAGGAAGATGATCCTGGGAGCATGGTCAGGGCAGACCTGGGTGGGAGAATTAGATTAAGACTTATCTCAGGCACATCAGGAAAGTTAACACCTTTTACTTTGACCTTTGGAGGGAAAACACAAAGCGTTGACATTTCAGGAGTGATTGTGTCCCTTTATGGAAACGCAATCCACTTGGTCCAATCTCAGGATGGTGATGGATGAATGACCTCAGGGTCTTCCATTTGTGGATTAATTTGTTGTGCAATACACATTCTTGCATATAATTTTATTCAGGCTGCACAAAAATCTCTTTTGTGGGACTTTTTCACAAATGCAGAATCTGATTCAGAGCAGTTAAGTAACTTACTCAAGCTCACACAACAGGTCCATGGGCAAGAATCCAATTTTTGGATTCCTAGATACAGAGTGTTGGGGGGGAAATCAGAGTTTTGGGGCACCACAGTAAGAGATTGGTATGGTTATGACTGTAGGAATAAACTCAGACATACCTGGTTGCACCACATATGAGCGATGAGGTCTTGGGGGGAGCTAATTAATGTCTCAGACCTTCTGTTTCTTATCTATAAAACTGTGATACAATCCTCCTTATTTTTAACCTCACAAGTGTATAAGGACCCCCAATTAGTGGAGCTCTGAAATGCTTGTGGACTGTGAAATGCCATGCAGATGTCTGGGAGCAAAAACATAACTGGAGGAATTTTGTTTCTTCAAATGGAGCAGCACATGTTGTAGGCATTTTACAGCAACAGGAAGGAGGATGAGATCATGAAGACCAGCTTTTCTAGGGCCTCGACATTGCGTCTGTTAAAGTTCTTTGGCTGCAAGTAACAGAAACCAAGTCTAAGCAAAATGGCAGTTTGTAGGAAAATGTGAGGGGCATCTCAGGACATGAGTGCAGATTATTTGAGAATTAAATGGACAGAGGCTAGGGTACAGTTATAAGAAGCCGTGGTATCATGGTGACAGGGTTGGTGGATCAATGACTCTAGAGTTTAGACTGCTGGGTACCCATGTTTCCACCTCTTCTCTCAATATTACTGAAGGATTGTCTTTTTTTTTTTCTCTACCCTGGGTTAGGAATGGTTTTCCCATCTAAGGGTAAGTATGAGATGGATTGTTTAATAAGTCCATTCAGCCTTAATGTCCCTTTATAGATTAATGTACTGAGATGGGAATTTTCTGCAGAAAATGTTTGTCTTTGTAACATGATTGAACTTCTCCAGTGGGTCTGAGCCCCCTATTCATTGAAAAGACAAAGTGGCCCTCAGAATATCTGAGTTCCCTTCATGGGATTTCCTGTTCCTTTCTCTGTTGAATGGGCCCATCTTGTAAATAGACTTATCTGGCTCTCTAGCTCTGAGATTCTGTCATCTAGATGGACTTGTATGGATGTTGGAGTCCTCCTTCCCTGAATGAACCAGTTAGCCCCCAGAGGGTCTACACCCCAACTGCCTGATTCACTGGTTTAGTAATCAGAATGTCTAAGACCTTCCCATACTTTGAGTGGACTGTTCCGGTCAAAATAATGCCTGAGGATGGACTTGTCTAGCACTCCAAAAGTCTGAACCTCCAGTCTCCTGAATAGAATGGTCTAGCTCTCAACTTGTGTGATTCAAGTTTCCTGGAATCCATATGCTCTAGAGTGAAGCATCTATTGCTAGAGGCAAAATTGCCCTAAATTTGGTGAAGGGGCCTTGTTTTCTGAAGACAGTAACTTACTTCCGATGAGCTATCCTGCAGAGGACATTGTAGGATGAAAAACTCTTATTTTAAGACAAAGCTGATTCACGTGTATTTCTTTTCTCCCTTGAAACTTCCATGAAGCAACTTCTGTTTGGTGCTGTGTGGTAAAGCTTTCTGGTGGTTCTATTACGTAGGCCTCCTCAATGGCTACATCTCTGCTGATGTCTGTTCTTTCATGATTTATGTGGAAATTAACGTGTTTGGACTCAACTGCTGCTGTTATTTCCTTTTGTATATCTTGGGAGGATGTGTGTTATAATAGGGTAGCCAAAGATCTGATTCCACCTCTGCTGATGAAATGAGAGCTACAACCTGGTGGGCCAGAGAGATGGTGTTATACACGAATATCCTAGGCCTTTTGGAGGGTTTTCTGGGGATAATACAATATAGGAGTTTATACTTAAAACTCTCAATAAGGCAGGCAATATTTTTATCCACTGACTTTTAAAATAACCAGATCAATCCCAGCCCCTATCTCTTACTGGTTGCCAAAGTGAGCCAAAACCCAAGCAGATATCATAGACCAAGGTCTTCTACTTGTGCCCAAAGTCTAAAGTTCTTCAGAAATTCTTTGGGGATGTTCCTGGAAGAGGGGGAGTGTGTGTTATGGGTGCCAAGTGTCCTGGATCTTGGATCCCAACTCCCCCCTTTTTCCAGAGATATACTGTTTTTTGTTTTTTAATGTGTTAAGCATAGAGTTTCAGATATCTTATTTTGGAAGAATCTTATGTCAGGCTTTAAGACATGGAAACAGACAGCTTACTTAGGCAAAAAAGAATTTTGGTAAAGAGAAGTGAGGGGACACCAAGAAGTAAAAGGGAAGCTGGACAAGCAGGCTGCAGGAAGCTGGGACCTGGGGCAGTTTCAGGACCTAGGTCATAGCAAATAATGGACCCACTTTTCAGGGCTCCAGTGTTGGTCTCCAGGGGTTTCAGGTTTTTGTGTTGGGAGATGGTTTTGGAATTTGTGTTCAGTTGCCAGGAGCAAGAGTCTGATTGGTTTAGATTAGAAGTATGACAGTTTTGGGTAAGTAGGCTCATTCTTAAGATGGTGCATTGAAAAAATTAAGGTAATACTGTATACTGACACCAGTGATGAGACTATATTGAAAGCTGCTAAATGAAACAAGACCTAAAGATGCAGAAAAGTGATCAAACTATGGCACCATATTTTTGTGCTCATCACTCGGCAAGAAACAATTTAATCTCTACCACCCCTCCTCATCCCACCCCTTCAGGTTTACCTGTCACTCCCCATCACTGGTATTAGATTATAGTAAGGCCTCCCTGTGGCTTGGACCAGGCATCTACTCTATGCCCAAGTGTGAGCGGAAATACCATGATTGACATTCCCACAAAGACAGTGTGGGAGGAGTGGCTCATTAAAGGAAGGTTGAGATGATGTGGCCAAAGGATGTGACCGTGGATGCTGGTGGGGACCAACGACACCAGAACAACAGCAGCAACAGAGAGGTCACGCAGAAAATAATTTTCTGCTAAAAAGCTCCCAGACCACTGGTCTGAGTATTCATGCCAGTTATTCCAAACCAGTGGTCTGGGCCAGTGGTTCTTAAAGTGTGGCCTCTGGGTCAGCAGCATCAGCACCACCTGGGAACTTGTTAGAAATGCAACTTCTCAGACTCAATCTAGGCCTTCTGAATCGGAAACTGAGATTCTGATGCATGCGGATACTTGAGATCTAGTCAATCATTCAGAATGTTAAGCAAATGTTCAGAAACTCCTTTATTTGCTTTCTCTTCATTTCCCCTCAGTGGTTCTGCACTCCTGAACCAATGAAAGAGTTGAAACACTTTCACTGCAACACTCTCCCTAACCTCACATGCATTTACAGGATCAGTTCTCCTATAAGATTTCTGTATTAAACTTATACCATTGGCCCCAGAAATACCCTATTATCTGGGATGGAGGGAATAATGTCATAACCCAGTTTCCAAAGAATTCCATTTTTCTCAGAAAAGAGATATAGACATAGGCTTAGGAATTCAGAGATTTTCAGGAGTCACTTTGAATAGCTTTGCAAAGCACTGCCAGATTAATAGGCAGAATGAATACGTGTGCTCTTTATCGCTGAACTTCTAAGAACTTTTAATAAGCTAGAGAGAATTGAGAATCTCCAAGAAAGGAACATAGTATGTAATGTAACCCAAATGCGTCCAGCTGGGGAACATATTCTAGGTGAAACATTGACTTAGAAAATACCCCAAGACACCTGCTGTGACCCCCCCTAAATTCTTTCCCCGTTGAGTGTCCTGGGGAGTTTTCTGATGAGCATATTTCTGAAATATTTAACGGTTACAGTGAAACTTGACCTAAAGGTAGAAACTAAGTCATCCATCACAAATATTTAGTGCTTGCATTCCAAATTAGTGAGTGAGTTCACTGACTTGAGAGTCAAGAAATTGGGGTTCAAGTTCACCAGTTTGTGAACTGGGTTGTGCCTCAGTTTCACCAGTTTGGGGGATTTGGAGATGAGGATGTTGGCCAGAATCTCAAGGGCTCTGTGCAGTTTTGATCCTCCATGAATGTTAAAATTCTGAAAGAGGCTATCATATTTTATGGCATTTCAATCGCAGCAATTTATCTTTAACGTTCAACTTTCCTTTTTATGACCATTACTCTCTGACATTTGGAGTGCTTTAGAACATTCCAATACAGTCTTAGCACCCTTTTACCTCAAAAGCAAATTTCACCAGAGATCTTTAATTGCCTATGTCTATTGAGAGCAAAATAAAGTAAAATTTAGATGGGAAATCTCTGACCTGAAGCCTGGAAGAGACTGAATTTCCTGATACTTTTTTCTGTAATAAATGTCAGTAGGTCATATCATGCCTCCTGGTTGCCAACTGAGTATTTGAGGGGGTATTTGACCCCACAGCGGGTTTGGGTTAGATCCATATCTGTTAGGAACTGACCTATAGGGACTGGTCTTGCTGGTGCCTCAGCTGCTCCATTTTGAGTCCTCAGAGGAGATCTGTGGCTGTTTACTTTAGGAAGAACCATTGACTGGGTGCCTTCTCAGAGTGGAACTGGCTTGTGGGATTGTCTCTGCTTATAAGTCACATTGGCCTAATTTGGTACTTACTTATTGAGCACTGGGTATGCAGAGATGAGCACATAAGTGCATGAGCTTTAGGGTCAGGTACACCCGGATTCAAATCCTGTCTCTGCTATTTATAAGTTGAGTTATCTTGATGATGTTAATATATCTTTGGTGGCAAGGAAATGAGTGTTCTGGAGTTGTGGAATGCTAGGGGGCAGATTTTTTTTTCAGGAAAATTCACGAACTGACTTTGCTTTTTCCCCCATTACCTCTGATGAGGGCATGGCCTTGCCAGTGCTGATTTGGGTTTGAGAACCAAGAGGAAACTTTTTTTTTTTTTTTTTTTGAGGTACGTGGGCCTCTCACTGTTGTGGCCTCTCCTGTTGCGGAGCACAGGCTCCGGACGTGCAGGCTCAGTGACCATGGCTCACGGGCCCAGCCGCTCCGTGGCATGTGGGATCTTCGCGGACCGGGGCACGAACCCGTGTCCCCTGCATCGGCAGGTGGACACGCAACCTCTGTGCCACCAGGGAAGCCCTACTTTTTTTTTTTTTAAATAAAAATGCCCTTAAATGGAAATCTATAGTTTGTCAGTGAAAGTTATTTTGCAATTTTGATGTGCATTTTAAGTATATAATAATCAAGAATTTTTAAGTAAGAATGGAACTTTCCAAACCTAATGCATGTAATGTGTAGTTTCAGAGACTCTGGGGGCCAAGGGAAGCTAAAGTGAGACAAGTTACAGTGGCCCCTGTTCTCTGTGGCCACCTTGATAGGTTTCTGTATCCTTAGCTAAATAAGTTAGTTACATCAAGGAGGATGGAGGAAAAAAAGTGGGAAAGAAGTAGAAAGAGATAAATAGAGATAGAATATATATATATATATATATATATATATATATATATATATATATATATATACAGAGAAAGAGACAGAGAGAAATAGAGTCTCACAAACCATAACCCACCCCAAATACTCAACTTATACATGGAAATATGAATATACATTGTAACCTACATATAACCATGGCCCTATGTGGCCCTGTCTTACATAATGTCTCATTTTCATCAGAAAATATAGTTGAAAACAAATCAAAGCTTCATTCAAACTCTTGAGAAAATGACAAGGAAGAGAATAAATTTCAATTTCCTACCTATTTCTTAAAACTTTTCTTTTTCTCTGTCTCAGCCTCTCATACTTAGGAATGATTCCTTACAAACTGTCTTTTCCATTTCTCTTTACTGCCCCCAATGTTTCTTAACATGTAACTTAGGAAGCTCTTCTGTTTTTCTACTTCTCTTCCTGTTCTAGTATTTTTTTAAAATGCTTTTCTTTTTTTTAAAATTTATTTTTGGCTGCATTGGGTCTTCGTTGCTGTGCGTGGGTTTTCTCTGGTTGCAGCAAGCGGGGGCTCCTCTTCATTGCGGTGTGCAGGCTTCTCATTGCGGTGGCTTCTCTTGTTACGGAGCACGAACTCTAGAGTGCAGGCTCCGTAGTTGTGGCGCATGGGCTTAGTTGCTCCATGGCATGTGGGATCTTCCTGGACCAGGACTCGAACCCATGTCCCCTGCAATGGCAGGTGGATTCTTAACCACTGTGTCACCAAGGAAGCCCTGCTGTAGTATTTTTAAAGTTATTTTAATGTATATCAAATAAGCCTCTCATTTCTTTAGTTTTCTCCCTTATTTTAGCATAATTTGGATTCTGCCTGTGTTGGTCAGGTTTCTCTAGAGATACAGAACCAATGATTCCGTTTATTTGGAAAAATCCAAATAATGCAAATACACACACACATATATAGGTATGTGTGTGTGTGTGTGTGTGTGTGTGTGTATGGGGGGGGGAGAGAGGGAGAGAGAGAGGGATTGTAAGGAATCAGTTCACACAATTATGGAGGCTGAGATGTCCCAAGATCTGTAGTAGGCAAGTGGGAGACCCAGGAGAGCTCATGGTATAGTTCCAGTCTGAGTCCAAAGGCCTGAGACCCAAGAAATCCGATGGTGTAAGTTCCAGTCCAAAAGTTGGCAGGCTGGAGACCCAAGAAGATACAATGTTTCACAAGTTTGAAGGCCTAAAAAGACCATTGTCTCAGCTCAGAACAGTCAGGTAGGAGGAACTCCCTCTTGTTTGAGAGAGGATGAGCATTTTTTTTCTATTTAGGCCTTCAGCTGATTGGATGAGGCCCACCCACATTGGGGAGTGCAATCTGCTTTACTCAGTCTATGGATTCAAATGTTAATCTCATTGAAGAACACCCTCATAGTCACACCTGAATGTTTGACCAAATGTCTGGGCACCCCATGGCTCAGTCAAGTTGACACATAAAATTAACCCTCACACTGCTAATAGACCAAATCCCATGTGCTGGAGCAAGATTTTCCCCCCTTAACAGGCAGGGAGTGGGGAGGAGACCGACTAAAAGCACACTTTAACATCTCTCTGTCTTATTCTAGTCCAAATGACCTTGGAAAGAACACTATGAGAATTAGAGATGATGTATGTAAAACAGCTAGTGCATGGCGTAGGACAGGGGCTCAGAAGGAGGAAGCTGTATTGTTCACCTATTCTTGGTTTCTCTTAGATTTGTATAGATGCTCATGTGCTGGGTGTTAGACAATACATAAAACAAAAGAAAAAACCAGCGCGTCTGCTCTCCAGGAAGTGCTCCCACTGGTCCTGCGGATGAGTGAGTGTAACTTGATGCATTCAACTGGCAAGTAATGGATTGTGCTACCCTGTGGTGGGACAGTGTTAGTCCCTGTGGGTACACACAGAAATAAGAGAAGGCCATTTCCCTGGAGGAACTCATTTTCTGAGAGAAAAGATAGTCTGGTAAACAGATTTTTTAAAATGTGAAAAATGCTAATTAGAGAGAGATACAAAGAGTTCCCAGAGCACAGAAATGGAGTGACAAAATCTACCTGTGACAAAATGAGGAGACTTTGATTTGGGTTTTCAAGGATGAGTATATGTTCTTCATATGAAGTAAAGGGAAGGAGAATAACAATTATTTTGGGACTTCCCTGGTGGCGCAGTGGTTAAGAATCTGCCTGCTAATGCAGGGGACATGGGTTCAAGCCCTGGTCTGGGAGGATCCCACATGCTGAGGCGAAACTAAGCCCGTTCACCAAAACTACTGAGCCTGCACTCCAGA
The DNA here is from genome assembly GCF_949752795.1 of Hyperoodon ampullatus. Classification (NCBI taxonomy): domain Eukaryota; kingdom Metazoa; phylum Chordata; class Mammalia; order Artiodactyla; family Ziphiidae; genus Hyperoodon; species Hyperoodon ampullatus. The sequence continues at coordinate 35,263,662 of NC_136927.1, forward strand.
GCCCATGAGCCACAACTACTGGGCCCACGTGACACAACTACTGAAGCCCACGTGCCTAGAGCCTGTGCTCCGCAACAGAGAAGCCACCGCAATGAGAAGCCCGTGCACTGCATCGAAGAGTAGCCCCCGCTCACCGCAGGGAGAGCCTGCACGCAGCAACGAAGACCCAACGCAGCCAAAGGTAAATAAATTAATTTTAAAAAATAACAATTATTTTGCCTCATGTGTTAGGCACTTCCATGTCTTTGCAATTTTCATGCGTAACATTTTTCATTTAAATTATTCCTAATGAGGACCCCCAGGAAAAAGATGTTAATGCCTTCATTTTACAGATGAAGACAAGGAGGCTCAGAGAGGTTAAGTGACTTGCCCAAGTTTACACAGCAGGGAGGAATGAAGCCTAGATTTGAACGAAGGATTTTCTGATTCGATTCCTCTGGAGGGGAAGGATTGCAAAGACATAGAGATGTGAAAAAACTTGGGCACACTTTCAACAAGTTTTAAGAGCACATGACCAGGGGTCACACTGCAGGAAAGTCGCTCTCTTTTGGAATGTGGCCATTGGTGATGGGGATGGAGCAATGAACTGGAGAGAAGATGCACAGTGGGTGAATGGGGATGGGACACTGATGGGGATGGAGACGGCGATAGGTGTGGGGAGTACTGAGGCTCTCCTGTCTCTCCGTACATGAAGGTATGGGTGGGGTCACGATTATAATGATGTGACGTTAAGAGTGTGGAGCTAACATGGACCTTATTTTGAACCCCAGTTCTGCCAGTCACCAAGTGGACAATTTAGGCAAGTGACTCAACCCCTCTAAACCTCAGTTCCCCCAGCTGTAAAGTTTGGATGATTATAGTGTCCAACTCAAAGGACTGTTGACGAGGAAAATAAGACAATGTGTGTAAATTGCTGAATAATGTGCCTGACATCTATTAATTGCTTAATAAATGTAATTGTTATCATTACCATTATTCATTTTCTTGGTGGCATTTAGACCCATTTTTCTAGTGTACCTAATTTAGGGAACTTTAAGGACAGTCATCATGCATTCTTGATAGGCTCTGTGTGTGTATCTATGCAATCATATGCTTTAGATACAGCTGTGCTTTCCAAGCCCCACCCCCCAGTAATTTATGCCAGGCTGATGGTCTCACAGGTTATTTGTATTTGTTGTGCTATCATATAAGGCCTGCCTCTGCTCCGTGATCATTTTTGCAACTCATCTGCAAAGCTGATTAAAGCAAATCCATGTTCATTTTTGTCTGTAAGGCAGGTGGAGGTGAATGCAGTTGTTAACGATTGTGTGCAGCTCTTCACCTATGCCTGCGGCTGACACTGCTTATGGGACCCCAGTGATAATGCAGCCCCAGTTCCCTGGAGTGCAGTGAACTAGATTGCATTTGCCATGTGCTCAGTATCATGCCCAGGGCCACAGTCCCATTGACCTGTGTGCAGATTTTCATATGGTCATTTACTGTGTGCTCTTGGGTGGTTTCCTTAAATTCTCTGAACTCAGTTTCTCTACCTGTAAAATGGGAATGATATTCTACATCTTGTAGGGAAGTTGTGTGAATTCAAATAAGATTATGTGATTAAAGCATCCACCATATAGTACATTTTCAATAAATGGAAGCACTTTGCACATTCACCCACTAGACTTTAAATTCCAAAGGAAAGGAACTATGTCTTGTCAATATTTTTAATCCCAGTGTCTATCACATAGTAAGCACACACATGTGTTTGTTGAATGAATAATCAACTAAGTAAGGTGGGCATTCTTTTCTTCCATTTTACAGATAAAAAAACCTGAAACTCAAAGAGGTGAAGTAGATTATCCATGTTTACACAGTTACCAAGTGGAAGAGAAAGGGATATGAACTTGATTTCTAGAGGACTCCAAAGACCCCATTCTTTTCTCTGAAACTTGAGTCTTGGTTCTGCCAGATTTTGATGAAAATTAGAATTTAATGTCAAGCTCCTTCAACTCTGCTTTCTTAAAGGGATATTAGTAAGAGTAACATTTCCCAAACATCTGTCAGGTACCAGGGACTGTGCTAGATATTTTACAAATGTTACCTTACATAATTTACAGAAATCACTCTTTGAAGTAAATATTAATTTTCCTGGTGGCCATTTGAGGAAACAGGCCCAAATAAGTTGCCTAATGTCACAAAGCAAGGAAGCAAACAAAGCCAGGATTCCACCCCCAGCTTGTTCAATGCCAAGCTGATTTTAAAATTTTCATCCACATCTTTGTTTGTTTTAACCAGAGCTCTGGGCTCAACATGGGTAGAATCTTTGAGATGAAGGATTTCTAGCAGACTTGTTATAAGAGTTCAAGCAGACAAACCCAGGAAGGCAGATGCTGAATCAGAATCAACATATATGTGAGAGTCTCCTTGAGATGTGATGGTTTCTCCCACTCTAAACCCACCAAGAAATGGCTGAGCTCCATTTACATGCTAGGTAATGGATATGTTCTAAGGCAGAATTATTGATATAAACCATCAGATGTACAAATCAGATTTCAGTAACCAAGAAAAGTACACTGTATATCTATTTCTATAGAAAAGTCATAGTTAGAACCTTGATTAACAATTCATGCATATCTCACTAGCCTCCACCATTGTTGCTATTTGAAAATTCCCAAGGAGAATGTGGGGATTTTCCTTGATAGGAAGAAGTCCTTGCAGAGTGCTGAGATGCTTGGAGAGTACTGTAATTCAGGGTACCCAAACTGCTTTTCTCTGAGAATTCAGAAAGATAACAACCTGACATTGATTTACTCTTCCTCCTTTATTAAAAGAACTCCCAATTTTGTTCAGGGTAGAAATGTAGCGAACTAAAACTCTTGATTTCCCAGATTCCTTTGAAGCTAGGAGTAGCCAAATGACACAAGTATAGCAGAGGAGATGAAAACAGTTTGCTGGATGGAGCTTTCAGGAAAGTTTCTGCTTTCTTGATAAAAGAGGACAGATGTTCCTTAACCCATCACTCTTTTTTTTCTTCCCAGTTTTATTGAGATATAATTGATACACAGCACTATATAAGTTTAAGGTGTACATAATGATTTGACTTACATACAGCATGAAGTGATTACCACAATAAGTTTAGTGAATATCCATCATCTTCTATAGATATGACATTAAAAAAATAGAAAAAATATAGTTTTTCTTTGTGATGAGAACTCAGGATTTACTCTCAACAACTTTCACATACATCGTACAGCAATGTTAATTATATTTATCATGTTGTACATTACATCCCTAGTACTTATTTATCTTATAACTGAAAGTTTGTACTTTTTGACTACCTTCATCCAGTTCCCTCACCCCACCCCCACCTCTGATAACTACAAATCTGATCTCTTTTTCTATGAGTTTGTTTGTTTTTGAAGTGTGATTGACCTAAAACACTATATTAGTTCCTGACACCAACATAGTGATTTGATATTTCTATACATTTCAAATTGATCACCGTGATAATCTAGTGGTTATCTACCACCATATGAAGCTATTCCATAATTACTGACTGTATTCCCCACACTGTACATTTCATACCTGTAACTCATTTATTTTGTAACTGAATGTTAACCCATCACTCTTACCACTAATACTACTACTAAATACACACACACATACACACACAGGATCACACACACACATGCACATTTCCTGCTTGATGTTACCTGTATTTGGATATGATGCCTGAAATAGAGCAGACCATGAGGGAAAAGCTTAGAGAACTGCAGAGATGCTGGTCTGCGACCACTTGACCATTGAACCAATGTCAGCAACCTTCTTGTTATGTGAAGGAGGGACCTATCTGTATAATTGACCATTCTATTACTTGTAGCTGAGAGCATCCCCAGATGAATTATACGGATTTGCTGAGGCATGTCTTCTAAGACCTATCACTTAGAAGAGCATGTTGCCTGATTTTTAAAAGTAAATCACTAGTGAGTGTCCTATAGTTGGGGTGGGTAGAGGCGGGAAACAAAGTAGCCTGGTCTTCATCTCCTGAGCTGGTCTCAGAATTTTATTTTTGAGTCTTTTAATGAATCTAATTTTGAGGAGAGAGCAAGGCTCCCTTCCTCCCTGCGTTGTATATCAGGGAGCTACAAGGTCAGTGGGGCATTGAATGGGCCCATGAAGGAGAACTCTGACAATGTCTCATATGGATGGAAAATGTAGAGACGTTTATCACCCTTTTAAAAGATGCAAATTTCCCAGAGGGAAAGCAATAGGCTTTTTATTTGAGGATGATGGATTCAGAAACCAAGCAGCATGGTGGAAGGCAGGCATAAATAAATATGATCATCTCTAAGGTGGATTCATCAACTTAATCCATGAAGACAGCCTGGTTTTTGTGTAATTTACCCCTTGCTCACATCACAATCCTTTCTTAGTGTTGGGAATGAGAGTTGTAGAGCTATCTAAGCCAGTGAGAACCAATATGGTAGTTGGAGACGAATTGCCTTAAAGGGATAGCAAATGATGAAATGCACCTGTTCCACCACTAACTCTTAAATAGATTTGGCACATCTATGCAAAGAGCTTTGCATCATTTGGAAACACTGACAGGGCCACCAATTACAGTCATCTGGGTTGTGCAGTATACAAAGCCAGGGGGCGCCAATTGCATAAGATGACCATATGTGACAGCCCCATGAGCAGTGCCTGGTGACTTTAACTGTCTCTCATGCTCGTCCCAGCTTCTCTGGCACCTACCCTTTTCCCCCATTTCTATTAATTCATTCATCTTCCAATTCAAGAAAATATTTTTGAGCCCTCCCTCTGTTCCAGACACTTTCCTAGGGACTGAGAAAACAAGGGTGAAAAACACGCAGACCTGTCCCGCTCTTATAAAGCTAATGCCTAATGTGGAAGATAAATATTAAATAAACTCAGAAATAAATGTAAATATGATGATCATGGAAAGAAGAGGTGTATGGTAGTAGAAAAACTTAAAATGTAGGGTTTTCCACTGGTCTGAAAAGTCAGGGAGCACTTGAGCTGGAGTCTGAAGGACAAATGGAATTTACTGAGGCAAAGGGAAGGAAGAGCATTCCCCGCTGAGGGAACAGCATATTCTGAGTCCCGTGGTGCGGGGAAGTGTGTGAGGGACTGAGACCCGGTGCAGTGAGTGGGGGTGGGAGGTGCTTAAGCTCTAACCTAATTCACCTGTGTCTGATTTTGCAAACCTGTTTGGACCTGCTAATTTGCCCTCTGCTCTAAGTCTCAGTTTTGCCTCCTTACCGCACCCTCATCCAAGCCCCCATCACCTAGCTCTGCCAAGCCCCACTAGAGGATGGAGCTTCACCTCTCACCTGTCCTTGAGATTCACAGGATGAGATGCTGGATATAACCACAGCATTGTTCAACTCCCCAGCATCCAAAGAACCCAGGGCTCTCAAAGCAAAATGTTCTTCCTCCGGATGGGACCAGATGGGCTGCCCAGATATTCTCCATTTGCCATCTCAAAAATAAGCCTGGCTTTTCCACACTCATGCCTCATCTTAGCATGTGGACCTCAAAGTTATCCTCATTGCCAATCCTTTCAGAAAATGAAGAGTTGAAAGAGCCAAGAGGCAAGGGAGGAGGGAAGAAAGAATACATGGACTCTTTCTTAAGAAATCTGAAGGGCAGTAGGTGGAGGAGAGGACTGTGTTTGCTCCATCCTCTTGGCATGGGCTTCATAGAGCCAGGGTCTCACCCCAGCGGTGCCACTTTTTATCCATGTGATTCTGGCAGAGCATTACATTATACTCAGTCTGTTTCCTCAACTCCTAAAAAAAGGATACTTACATTCAAGAATTGTTTTGAAGATTAAGTCAAATAATTCATAAAGTACTTAGGACACATGAAAAGTTGTAAATAAATCTTAGCTGGTATTTTATTATTATTATTAACGAGTATAAGGATGAGAAAGTCAGACTTTTGCTTATCAGATCAGAAAACATTTTAAAAAATCACTAGAGCCCATAAAGATGATAGAACAATATTTTCAGACTGTCAACCTAGACCTCAGACATTGAAATATCCAAGGATGTCCATCTGCCAGAGGTGTTGTGAGGAGATTCCCACTTTGAATGTCCTTCTGTGAGGGGCAGCAGAGGAAGGGCATCGTGTTAAATCATCAGGATGCTCCTTCGCCACCAGATACTCTGAAGTTGTGCTATTATTCTAAGAGGTTACTCACACTCTGCTCTTTGGAGATAGCTTGGTGTCATTACTTCCTCCTATTATCTATCTGTCTATCTATATATCTATCCATTATCTATCTATCTGTCTATCTGTCTTTCTATCTTATTTATGAGATAAATCTGGAGTTTCCAGATGATAGCATCCTTATCTGATGGAATTTTGAATCTCTACTGATGCTGATGAAGCTCAGTTAAGAAGCCAGATCTTCCTATCCCTTCAGTATATTTCTATCAGCATCTTATTGTCATGGAAGAACCTGAGGTCTTTGGGTAGATAGAAGTGGGTTTCAGTCCCTCTTATCTGGCTGTGTGACCTTGAGTAAGTTGTTTACCCTCTCTGAGCCCCGTTTCCTTATGTATCAGAAAATGATATCCACATATGAGCAGTGTGGTTTGGAAGAGGTTAGAGATAATGCCTATGTAGTGCCTAACACAATATCTGACGTAGAGTTGGGACACAGGAACTGGAAATTATAGCAATCAACACAAAAATAATAATGGTTATTATTATTGCTACTACTATTTATTCAATATATTTTTAAAGTATAAAAAGAGCTATTCCATTTGAAGCAGTCAGCCACAGAGAAGGAATATTCTGTATTACTGAGGGAGAGACCAGCACAGTGAGATGAGAAAGGCCCGATCTGCAGACTTTTGGACTGTGTGTGTGTGTGTGTTTCTGTGTGTGTGTTGTAAGATTGGCAGCCCTAAAAAGAAGTTATAAGAGTAGCTACCAGGGGATAAACTGATCACAAAGCTGAGTGTAAGCAAGAATTATGCTTTCCTTCTGTGCTCCAGGAACGGCACACCCTCTGGGGGCTGGTTTTCATTTGTAATCTTAGTAATGCAGCCGAGCTGCACACAGCCAACCTTATATCAATTGGGGGCCCTGCAGGGGAGCTCAGGAACTAGGACACCCACTATTAGTTACCACTCTCTATGGGGTGTGTGTGTGTGTGTATGTGTGATCGTGCTAGGACGATTCTAGGCCTTTGTGGGACCTGGTGGTGAGAAATGCAGAACTCTGGCCACAAAACAACACAACTCTATCCAAACATGGCTTCTAGCAGCCAAAGCCCACATCCCTAGGATGACCTCAGCCCCCCAGTTAAAATGTCTGCCAGGGCTTCCCTGGTGGCGCAGTGGTTGAGAGTCCGCCTGCCGATGCAGGGGACACGGGTTCGTGCCCCGGTCCGGGAAGATCCCACATGCCGCGGAGCGGCTGGGCCCGTGAGCCATGGCCCCTGCGCCTGCGCTTTCGGAGCCTGTGCTCTGCAACGGGAGAGGCCACAGCAGTGAGAGGCCCGCGTACCACACACACACAAAAAAATGTCTGCCTGAGAAAGCTGAGTTCTGCTAGGAAATTGCTGTTTGTTCTAGCCAATACCTGACGATAGACCCCTGACCTCCCTTCCTTAGACCATTGACTGAAAAGGTCTGACAATTGTGAATATGCGTCTCAAGTGTTTTTCTGAAGGACCTGAAAACCTTTCATTTTAAATGTACTCGGCAGAAAAGATAGGGCCTCTGTCTCGCAATCGCTGTGCCCTGACTTCCAGCTAGCAGACAAAGCTGGCTTAATTTCTTTTACCCTAATCAACCCTTTGTGTTTTCTCTCCTCTGACTCAACTGAATGCCCGCTCCTCCTCTCCCTCATTCTCCCTTTAAAAGACTCAAATCACCTCTGCACGAATTGGAATAAAGTTCAGGTTTTTCCCCTGCTGTCAGTAGTTACTGAATAAAATCTGTTTTCACTGCTTTAACTAATGTCTGGCTGTGTTTGTCTTTGTTGTGGAAAGGTTTTCACAGGGCAGGGTGGATGTATTTCTTTAATGTCTGGCCCCTGACAGAGGGTCAAGGGATGTTTCTCTTCTTTCTTTCCTTTCTCCCGAACAAGAGACTGCTCCAGGCTACTGTTATAGTGTCTAGATATTAAGACCATGGGCATCAAATGGGAATAATAATAGTAAGAGCTGCCTAGTGAAGTTGCCTTGAGAATTAATTGTTAATGGAGTTAGTTGATCTGGAGAAACAGAGCATTTCAGGCTCCCCACCGTCCCCTGGGATGCACCATGAATTCCAGGAATCTCCTAAAAATCTTGCAGCTCTCAGGCCACAGACCCTTTTTGGAGGGGGATATCAAGGGCTGTCCAAGGTGAAGCTGGAAGTCATGGTGCAGCTATGGAGCATTTAAATATATGCCAGGTATTGAACAAGGGACTCGACATTCTTTATCTCGGCTAGGACTTCCAACAGAACTTCTTGTCGGTAAAGTAAGGGGAAAAAAGCAGATTGGCCACATGAGTTTATCTCTTTTCTCTCCTGAAACCCCATTGGAGAGGTAGCAAAAAGGAAAGAAGGAAGGGATGGAGAGAGAGAAGAAGGAAGGAAAGAAAGAAGGGAGGAGGGAGGGAAAGAGGGAGAAAGGGAGGTACTATCTTACAAAGACAGAGCACAGGAGAAGAGAGAGCAGACCAGGAGAGATTCAGGTGGTTCTGGAAGGTGGAAAGCAGACGAAGAGGTGATGAGTGGCATCACAAAGTGGAGACAGCTGTAATACAGGCATCCCAAGGCACGGATGCTAGGGGAGGTGGGGATGAGTCACACTTAACAACTTATATGGAGCTGTTGACTCTCTGGGTCCCCCTGCCTGTCACAGTCAGACAACTACCTCTCTCCCCTCCCTTTACCCTTACCACACGGAAGTGGGATTTCTGTGGTAATAAACAAGAAAGCCTCAGGACTCAAGGTGTCAACAGGCACAGCAGACAATTGAGAAGAGAGTTAGGTAAACACCGGGGCTGCTCAGCTCCCTTCTCGCCTCACCCACAGGCTTGGGGGTTTTTATCTGGAGAACCTGACAGATCCATGAGAAAAGACATCAAGATACTGAAATATTTATGGTTCCCAAGTGAATAGACTGACTCACCACCTCATTACCCTGCAAGGAAGTCCATCAGTCAACACCCTGCCCCACACATGGAAGTCACAGAGGGCTTCCTAGAGTTCTACTCTTCCATCTGACCACCACGCAGGGCAGGGAGTCTCCAATCTGAAAGAGGATGACGTGAACAAGCAAGGAACCAGGACAGAACAGGAGAAATCTGCAGTATTTAAATATGTGCAGGTAAGTATTAGAAGCATCAGCTTATGGGGTGGAGAGTAGCTGCCCCAGGGATCAGGATTCAGGAGTGAGGAGGCTTGAAACTGTTGATTTTCATTTCAAGACTTTCAGCACTCTTTGATTAAAAAAATAATCTGTGTGTATTACTCTGGCAAATATAAAATTTAGTTTTAAAACAATATTCTTATAAGGAAGGAACACTTCCCATTGAATAGGTGAGTAAACTGAGGCTCAGAAGGATTAGGTGACTTTCCCAGTATCACATAGCAAGTAAATCATAGAGTCAGATTTGAATCCACAAGTGTCTGTATTAAAATCTCAGAGCATTCCTATTCCTCATGAGTGATTCCTTGCTTGCTATGTAAAATTGGTTAAGAAAATCAGAGGTAACATTCCCCTTGTGAGCCTCCTATGAGGTCATTTAGAGTGAGTTGGCTGTGCAGTAAACTCTTCAAGTTCCTCATCAAGGGAATGAGACTGGGGGCCCTGAGTACAACTGGCTAATCATTGTGTGATTCTAGGCATCATCTCCACAGTGGCTGCGACTGTTGAAACTCAATATGGCGGCCCTGGAGGACTAACGGAAGACAGCAAGGAATGGAAAAAACGCAGCCTATTTTAACATTATTGATGTCTAACTGCATTGGGAACTGGAGAGTTTTGAGACATTCTTTTAGAGATTTTGAAAAATCTCCTTCCCTTAAAAAAAAAAATAAAATGGGCTCAGTGCCAGAAGTCCCAGTCTTTGCAAGAGTTGTTTCAAGTGTTAGCAGGATTTTTCACAGTTTGGGAAGCCCCGAAGAATGCCAGCCTCTTGTTCTGTGTGCTGCCATTAAAGGCAGCAGTGCAGGGCTGCTGGAAGTTTAATCTAGATGTTTGTAGATAGAGACTGATCAATTAGGAGGGTGAAAGAGGTTGAGGAGGACATACTATGTCCTACTTCTTTGGGTCTGGCAACTCAAAGGCAGGTGGAGCTGAGATTGAGGAATCCAAAGATGGGAGGCTTTTGTTATCTCTTTTTGGAGGAAAGCACCCTTATCCAGGTCAATTTGAAATACTAGTTCTGCTTATCAAAGGCCATTTCCTCTCGGAGACCTCATCTGACTGCCCACAGTTACCACCATGGGATAGGTCAGGTGTCCAGCTTTTGGCTCCTATGGAAGCCCCTGCTACAATCCCTATGTTAGCACTAACTATGCTTAAGTGGAATTGTTAGGCTTATTTTTCCACCTTCCCTACCTGATAGTAAGCTTTGCAAGGTTATGGACTACACTTGTGCAGTACAGTATCTCATCACCTGGCAGATTACCTGGCACACAGCAGCCTTAATAAATATTTCCTGATAGGCCAAAAGAGTGGAATGCCGTAACTCAACAGTACGTCCTCCCAAGAAGACATTTCTTTGTTTTTCTGAGAGGTAGGGTCCACCTTCCCATCCTTACTTAGAATAGCTGAAATGTGACATTCATGCTCACCACAAACTTGAAAAAAAAATTATATTGAAGTATAGTTGATTTACAGTGTTGTGTTAGTTTCTGGTATAAGGCAAGGTAACTCAATTATACATACACACACACACACACACATATATATTCTTTTTCATATTCTTTTCTATTATGGTGTATCACAGGATACTGAATGGAGTTCCCTGTGCTACACAGTAGCACCTTTTTAATCCATTATATATAATAGTTTGCATCTGCTAATTCCAAACTCCCTATCCATGCCTCCTCCAATCCCTTCCCCCTTGGGAACCACAAGTCCGTTCTCCATGTCTGTGAGTCTGTTTCTGTCTCATAGATAAGTTCATTTGTGTCATATTTTGATTTCACATAAAACTGATATCATCACAAACCTTTTGTTGTTGTTGAAACAATCCTAGACAATGTGTATGGATTGTGCATAAAGTGGGGATAACACGCATATGTCAGAAAAACGAGACAATCTCAGCCTGTAGAACAACCATCACTCCCTCAACCACGGCCACTGAACCCTTTTTCTGAGTGGATTTTGTTTATCGCTATATTCAGTCTTCCAGCTTTCCAAATATTACAATTCATCAGGAAAGTCCTGCCTGACTTGATCCCTTGTTACAGCAGAGTGTACCAGGACCTCTGTGTTGGTATGTCTGCAGTCCTCTTCCTTTGCTTCTTTTGGGAAGCCACCAGCCTCAGGCTTCAGCCAGTGAGAAGGGAATTGAATTTCTCTTGTTGGCTGCTATCTTCTTCTTTCTTCTCTCTTCTTCTTCTTCTTCTTCTTCTTCTTCTTCTTCTTCTTCTTCTTCCTCTTCCTCTTCCTCTTCCTCTTCCTCTTCCTCTTCCTCTTCCTCTTCCTCTTCCTCTTCCTCTTCCTCTTCCTCTTCCTCTTCCTCTTCTTCTTCTTCTTCTTCTTCTTCTTCTTCTTCTTCTTCTTCTTCTTCTTCTTCTTCTCCTTCTCCTTCTCCTCCTTCTCCTTCTCCTTCTCCTTCTCCTTCTCCTTCTCCTTCTTCTTCTTCTTCTTCTTCTTCTTCTTCTTCTTCTTCCTCTTCTTCCTTCTTCTTCTCCTTCTCCTTCTCCTTCTCCTTCTCCTTCTCCTTCTCCTTCTCCTTCTCCTTCTCCTTCTCCTTCTCCTTCTTCTTCTTCTTCTTCTTCTTCTCCTTCCTCTTCTTCTTCTTCTTCTTCTTCTTCTTCTATTTTACCTAAAATAACAGTAAGTGTAAATTGTTAAAGCATAAGACTCATGGTAAGGTTTAGGTAGGCGAAAGGTTGATGAGCTAACTCTTTCATAGCTGAGATGCCAAAGAAATGGAGAGGCTGGCTTTCCAGACCATTGTGAGCTTCAACCTCATGGCTGCAGTGAGACTAGGACATAAAAACTGGAAGGGGTTTTAATGTACAGGGTCTAACCACCTCTACTGATGGTTGGAAGGCTCACAGAGGGGAAGTGAACCACTCCCAAGCCTAGGAAATCTCTTTCAGCAACTAGGGAAGTAATTTGGTAATGGGAATGATATTTTAAAATAATATTACTTGTTTGTTTTTATCTTCTACCACAAGAATCGAGACAGCCATTGTATCATTAGAGCCCCAGGGAAAACAAGAGAAATAAATAATCTCAGAAAAGAGCTGATTAAATATAGGTGAAATCCTCCCACAATAGGAAAAAGTGGAATCCCCCCACCCCTGTCTTATTTTCTGGCTCAGTATGAATTGAGCTAAGGAAAAAAAGATGTTGGGAAACACATGGATCCTTATCAAGTCTTTTCAGGATCAAGCCAGGAGGCAGGTTGGGATTTGGAAACTAGACACCTTGCAAGCTGCCCCTATACCAATATGGAGACTTCCATATCAAACTGATGGTGGCACAACAAGATTGGAGGGCAGTGGGGAGACCACATAAGCATTCTCAAGTGACCCTTGAGTCCTATGTTGTAGAATGGACCAAGAAGTTTCCCCATGCATGAGGATGGGAGAGGAAAGGTATAGCTGAGTCTATTATCTGGAGTTAACCCGAATGAGGCAAGTTACCCTACTACTGGGGGCTACAGTATAAGATTCCTAGAGCTGGGGCCACATTAAAATCAAGTGTATTCAGCCCTAGCAACAGCCAGCATGGGGTTGAGTCAGAATCTGGGTCCTGACAAAATGAGAACACAGTTCATGAATTCAGCAGCCCCAGGCCTCTCCACTGATGCTGACCAGTGACCAGTTGGGCACAGTGCATTGCCACAGAGAACAGGGGAGCCAGAAGTACATAAGCACCCAAGGTCCTCCTCTTCCCCTCTTCCAATGCCCAGAATATCTCTTGGGAATGATCAGGAGGAGAGGAAGGAAACTGGAAAGACCACATTACAAAAGAAACAAACAAAAAAGCAGAATTTTCCTATAGTTATTGTTTACATCATTAAACAGGACTACGCTTAGTGTATCTGGATTAAATTTAGCATCCCCCCCCCAACTGTCATTTACCCACCAAAGCAAATGAGAGAATTCCTAAAGAATGTAAGGCTAGTCATAGAAGGTAAGTAAGGTGCACATTTCTTTGCACACCTCTATGTAGTATGAGCACATCTGCAACCCGGCTATAAGTTTTAAGTGCTATTGCTGAGCTTTCTACCTCCCTTAATTCATTCTGGTGCCAAAGGCAGGTGCTTACTCAAAGGCATTACTTACTGGTGAGGCTCATTGGTGAGCCATGGAGATGCCATGGGTGCCAGAAAGTGAATAAGTGAAAAAAGGGTCATCAATTCAGTCTTTTTGTGGATGACCACTCTGTCCCTGCCATGAGGAGTGGGCATGATGGACAATTCAATGCCATCTTCCCTTTCTAGCACTTGGGAGCCTACATTAAAGGACGACTCCATGTTCCCTTAGAGTAATGTCATCTTTGTTCTTCACAGCCACGACAGTTAGAGCCGTAACATTTTCTTCAGTTAGAGGGGACTTTAAAGATTATCTACTCCAATTCCTTCATCTCACTTGGGGAAACCAAGGCTTTGTGCGGCGAGGTGAGTTTTTGCCCATGGCCGCAAAGAAAGTAGCAGAGGCAAGGCCACTGGCGTTCTCTGCTGGTCTGCATTTTCAACCTTCCCTGTACATAAAAGATCACACCCAAAGTAAAAACCATCTGGTCTACATGACTGAAGCGTTTGCCACTGGCAGACAGGAGGCTGAACCCTGATGGTTTCCGGGAACTCTGGCAACTCTCTGACCCCTGAGACTCAGTTCCATACACTTTTCCCCTGAGCCTTGGCACATCCCAAACTTGGTAGCCCTAGAAGAAGAAGAAGCACCGTCACTGGGACTTGCAAAATCCCAAGAAAACACTGACATGTGGACGGCAGGATTCAAAGTGTTCTCTGTCTTCTCAAATGGAATCCACAGGATGCCAAAAAGACAAATGCATTTTTCTTCTCCAAATTATTCCTCCTACAAATGCTAAGTATCTCCATCTGGGAAGCATTTAACATTTCAAGCAGCTATCGCTGATCTGTAGGAGGACTCGCCAAGTATCAACTGTCTCCCTAAAATAACTCCCCTTACTGCTGCAGGAGTCGCTGAGATCCAACCCAGGCAGGAGGAGATACACAGTGTTTCTGGGGAGGCCCCAAAGTTAGAGGAAAACAAAGACAACCATACCCTCACCTGGGTCCAACCACTCTTCTCTCTTCAGAGGTGTGTTTCAATGAGATAGTGTACAGATGGCATTGCATCCCCCTCCTGGAAGGATGGATTTCCAGAAAGAATTTCATCAATGACATTCCCCCAGATGACAGTCTCACGTTTCTTCTAACACCTTAAGTTCATTCAGATACAGGAAACCGTATACATTTCCTGCTAGGCTGAGTTAGAACTTGTCCCAGAAAAGGTGGCAGTAATGGGAATAGCTGAGCTCTGAATAAGATCCAAGAACTTGTCTTTACCACTTTCCCTTCTGCTCAGAGTTGCCAAATCCAGCTATGGGGGAATGAACACCAGGTTAACATCTCCAAGCTACTAATCCTGCATCTATCCATTTACCCATCCTCTGTTTATTTATTGTCTACAGTGTAGCTGTTGCTGGGAAGGTCCCCAAAATAGAGAAGACACACAGCCTCTGACATCATGGAGTGCATCAATTAATGAGGGGGGGTGTATAAAATATGTTCACAAATATCATTGAATCTGGGTAGGATGGTGTGGGACATCCTGATAAGGAACCATAGAAATTAGAAGAAGGAGAAGTCATTGCTCACTGAGAGACCAGGGGAGACTTTGTCGTGTAGATGACATTTGTCCTAAACCTTTAAGGAGGGGGATTAGAACAAGTAGGAATCAGTTGAGGAAAGGGCATCTCAGGTGCATGGAGGAGCTTGAGCAAAGGCAATTCAAGGTTGTAAAAGTGACCCAAGCCGAATTTCACCTATTCATTATTTCCTTCATTCCTTCATTGAAAGTGACATATTTACTGAGCACAGAGTATATTCTGGGCCACAGAGCTAGGAACTGGGCAGAGTAAGACACATAAACATGACCTCAAAGAGTTTTATCAAGTGGGCTCATCAGAGAAGTTGAGGAGAAAGTATATATAGGGTGACAAGGATAATAACCAAGGAACCACTGGAGACTATGGGAGAACAAAGGATGGGCTCTTGACTCAGACGTGGGAGGCCAGGAAGACGTCCTGCAGGGGGAGAAAGCAGTCAAATGCCAACCATGGAAGGAGAAGTGAGTTTCAAGGTGTGCTCTGCGTGGGCACAAGCTCTGTGGCCAGAGACGAGAGGGCAGTGTGCCAGGTAGGAGGGTGGCAACAGAGTGGGACCTGATTAAGGAGTTTGAATGCAGTTTCCCAGCATGGGGAGATCCTCTAGCCCTCCTTCTATTTATGCTGCTGCAATGGGAAAGAACGAGGGAATTGATTCACAGCAGCGCCGGGAGTCTGCTGGCAGCCCGTGATGGGTGGGAAGATCTAGCTCTGAAAACGTGCAAAGCTACTGTCTACCACTTATTTGTCAGTATTCTCATCCCATTTCGTGCTGTTGGTTCTCTTTTCCTGATGTGTTGGTCTCGGTTGCCAATGACTTTATGGAGATCAGGGAATAAGCCCTGGCAGCAGGTAGTGCAGGGCTGAGCTACGTGGTATAGATGCTCAGTGTGAACTGGATGACCTATTGGCAATTTGCATTGTGTGTGTGTGTGTGTGTGTGTGTGTGTGTGTGTGTGTGTGTGTGTAACTGAAGGGATGCTAAGCATATGATTCTGTGGGGGCTGAAATATGAGCTTATTCTTTTATTTGAGAGACTGAAATATTTCTCCAGCTATTATCATCATTGTCGATTCTTCCTTTATGTACTCAATCCTTTGTTCTCTTCCTTACGAATGATAGTTGATTGGCTAGGAAGATAATCTTTTGGAAGAAGACATTCTGAGATAATATATGTCTCTATACATGGTCAGCATCGATGATTGGCCACCTCAACATCTGTCAGCTGATGCTTAAAAAATAGAAAAGTGTCTCTTGCAAGTTTTTGGAAATTGAGAAATTCAATAAATCCCTGAATGTCATCTAAAGGAGAAAAAAATATTACTTTATAGTAAACATTCAAAAGTATTGTTGAATATTCCAAAAAAAGTTAAAAAATAAAAAACCTAGTATCACTGTAATATGTTAATATGCTGTTGCATTTTTTAAATTCCTTTATACGTATATCATGTTATATACTGATTTACAGGATGCATTTAAAAATAATATAAATAGCATGTAGAGACTAAATCCTTTTATATAAACATAATTTTTAATATGTAGCTGCATAGTCTGAGAACTTAGGCCTCGAGGGGAAAATAGACATTAATCCAATAATACTCCAAATAAATATGGAATTTCTGCTATGAGAAATGCTGCAAAGGAAATGCTCCAGTTAAGAGTACATGGTAGGGGATTTGACCCGAAGGTCAGGGAAAGCTTCTACAAGAAGCTTTGAAATGACTGATTTGAAATCTAAATGATAATTACACATTGTTGCCCGGCAGGGATGGGGCAGAGGTGGGATGAGCAGGTGCTCCAGCAAAGATGACAGTATATGCAAAGTACCTGCAACAGGTAGCAGGATTCCTTTTTGGGAACTTCTATCTTCTAACTGATTTTCACTGCTCTTTGTATGTCTTCACTTGCCTCTGGCCATCTTACTGAACTCTCTATACTTCTAATTATTTTTCAGTTGACTTCCCTGGCTTTTCTAGACGTACACTCATGTTGTTTGCAGCTAATCATAAGAGCTGTCATGACTTCAGCCTTTGCCGTGTGTCAGGCACCATGCAAAAGGCTCTGCCTGTGTCTGCTTGTATACTCTTTCTGTCCTTTATGGGGTGGGTTAACTGTCTTAGTGAACAGGAATTACTGACCAGCTCAGTCATTTGCCAAAATGGTGCTCAATTGCTAGTGAGTGAGGCAGCCGGGGTCCAAACCCAGGTCTAAAGCCAGTGTGTGTGCATCCAACCTGGCATTAAACTAACTTTTTTTTTACATTTGATTCTGAACCCTTGTACTGAAAGGTCAAAGCATCAAAGAATTTCTATTTTCTTTTGTTAAGCTGGGGATTATCTTTTTACTGTGGAAAGAACATTAACATTAATGTTTAATCTACCCTCCTAACAGATTTTTTTAAACAGATTTTTAAGTGTACAATATCATATTGTTATCTATAGGCACAGATCGCTAGAACTTATTCATCTTGTAAAACTGAAACTTTATACCCATTGAACTGCTGTTTATACCCATTGAACTGCCTTCTCTTTCCTCCTCTCCCCAGTCCCTGGAAACAAACCTTCTACTCTCTGTTTGCATGAGTTTGACTGTCTTAGATGCCTCATATAAATGGAATCATGCAGTGTTTGTCCTTCTCTGACTGGCTTATTCTGCTTAGGGTTCTCAACTTCATCCATGTTGTTGCACGTGGCAGGATTTCCTTCTTTTTCTGTCGCATATACATACCACGTTTTCTTTATCCACTCATCAGTTGATAGACACTTAGGTAGTTTCTACATCCTGGCTCTTGTGAATAGTGCTGCAATGAACATGAGAGTGCTTATACCTCTTTGAAATCCTGATTTTAATTCTTGTAGGTATATGTCCAGAAATAGGGTTGCTGGATGACATGGCAGTTCTATTTTTAATTTTTTGAGGAACCTCCATACAGCTTTCCATAGTGGCTGCACCATTTTGTATTCCTATCAACCGTGTGCAAGTGTTCCAATTTCTCCACATTCTCTCTGACACTTGTTATCTTTTGCCTTTTTGATGATAGCCATCTAAAAGGCAAGAAATGATAGTTCATTGTGGTTTTGATTTTTAAACTAATACTTTATTTTTCTACTTGTCTTCTTTAGTATCTAAACTATAGAAAAGCAAGGACCCTTGTTTTTTTCCAGGATTTTAATGGGACTGTTTCTGGTGTTTTATAGTTGGATAAAGAGTTGGCTGTTGATATGTGAGAGCTATTCTTTACAAGGTTAGCTAAGTATTCCTCTCTTCCAAGATTTCTGCCTTTTTCTAATGAGTTGGAGATGAATATTGAATTTTGTCAAAAACCTTTTGGTATTTGATTATGGTCTTTCTCCTTTGACCCATTGATAGGATAACTTACGTTAACAGATTTCTAAACATTAAATGATTCCTTATATTAAATCATCCTTGGTTTCCTGGAATAAAATCTCTTTAGTCATGGTGAATTCCTCTTCCAAAGCATAGCTGAATTAGGTTTGCTGGTATTTTTTTTAGCATGTCTATATCTATATCAATAAGTAAGATTTTTCTCCTTCTTTGGCTATTGTTATTAGATCTTAGCAACAGACTCATGTCAACCTCACTAAAGAAATCAGGACATATTTTATCTTTTAATTTTCTCCTGAATAGTTACATATCATGGGAATTATTTATTTTTCAATTTTTTGAAATAACTAAATTTAAAATGATTTAGGCCTACTATCTTCTTCAGAGATGATTTTTATATGACTTATTCAGTTTCTACCAAAGTTAGTGTTATACTCAGATTCCCACTGAGTTAATTTTAATTTATGTTTTCCTAGAAAACCATCAATATCATTAAGATTTTCAAATTTATTTGTATATGATTATATATTTATTTTACATTGCATTATCTTATACATTATTAATTTGTGGGGTTTTATTCTATTATTTCACCTTAGTATTGAGAGGCTATATAGAGCACCAGTTAGAATTCAGTGAAGGAACAGAATGGCAGGATTTTTTTTTTCTTTTGCGGTACACGGGCCTCTCACTGTTGTGGCCTCTTCCGTTGCGGAGCACAGGCTCCGGATGCGCAGGCTCAGCGGCCATGGCTCACAGGCCTAGCCGCTCCGCGGCATGTGGGATCTTCCCGGACCGGGGCACGAACCCGTGTTCCCTGCATCGGCAGGCGGACTCTCAACCACTGCGCCACCAGGGAAGCCCCCAGAATGGCAGGATTTTAATCGCACCTCTGCCACTTGCCACTTGGGTGATCTTGGGCTCCGTAGTTCTGCCCTGTCTTCCTCAACTTCTTCATTTGTAAAATGGGAAAAGTAACAGTACCCTCCTTTGTAGCATTGTTTATAACTAAGCCACTGTCAGGCACATACTAATAATATTAGCTAATTTTCTATTTTCTAAAAAATATTTGTTTTTACAAAGAAAAGTAGCATTCAGATTTACATATTAACTACACAGGGTATTCATTTTTTTTCTTATATTGTTGGGGTTTTAAAAATATATCCTTCATTTCTTTCTTATACTTTTCTTAGTTTTCATTTGCTGCCTTAAAAAAAAAGTCTCCTTAATGTACCTTCCTTAGCTAATTTCTTTTCATTCTTTCTTGTTTAATAATAAAATTTCAGGCTGAAATCTTGGACCATCACATTTTCATATTCTGTGTTTTCTCAGATCATTAATTTCTAAATACTCTAAAACCAATATTTTCAATCTGTGAAGGCTTGGGTTTCTCTAGTTTTAGTTTACTTTTAATTTGTTTATTTAGATTTTAAAGAGTATTTTCTATTATATATTCCCAGAAAATAGTATTTTCTATATATTTCTATATACTCTTCTAAATTAGTATTTTCTGTGTATCTCCAGAGAATGTGACCTGAACTAATATTTCATATTGTGTGTATGACCTAATATTATATAAATTTGGGAAATTGTATTAATTGATGTCTTGAAAGAAGTTCGATTATCTTCTTTTTGTTTGTTTTTTTAAATAAATGTATTTATTTTTTGGCTGTGTTGGGTTTTTGTTGCTATGCACGGGCTTTCTCTAGTTGCTGAGAGCAGGGGCTCCTCTTCCTTGCGGTGCGCAAGCTTCTCATTGCAGTGGCTTCTCTTGTTGCAGAGCGCGGGCTTCAGTAGTTGTGGTGCGCGGGCTTCAGTAGTTGTGGCTCGCAGGCTCTAGAGCACAAGCTCAGTAGTTGTGGCGCACGGGCTTAGTTGCTCTGTGGCATGTGAGATCTTCGCGGACCAGGGCTCGAACCCGTGTCCCCTGCATTGGCAGGCGGATTCTTAAACACTGCACCACCAAGGGAGTCCCTGCATTATCTTCTTGACATAACATTTGAAACTCCATTCAATCAGTATTAATCATATTATGCAGATCCCTTATATCCTTATTTGTTTTTGTCTGCTTAATCTGTCAAAGACTCTGTGTTAAAATCTCATAGCACCAACGTGTCTTTGTCCCTTGTATTTCTGGTAATTTTAGCTCTAGGTATTTAATGATTTCAGCAAGTAAACATTTATGACTGTTGATCTGCCTTGTGAATTGCATGTTTACCAGTATAAAATAATTCTGCTGTTCTATTTTAAGATATTTTACTTGAGTTCGACAGTGTCTGACATTCATTTTGCAGCTCCTGGATTAACTTTTGTTTGCAGTAGACTGGCACCTCTTTCCTCATTCTTTGCATGTAACCCAAATATATAATTTTGTTTTAGGACTGGCCAACATAAACAGCATAAGGTTTCATTTAAATTTTTGACCCAATATCAGAGCCTCTGACTTTCAATTGGGGAGCTTAAGAGATGTACATTTATCGCCGTAACACCTTTGTTTGGGTTTACTTCTATCATTTTGTTTTCCAGTTTCCCCAGTTTTATCAACTGCTCCTCCATTCATTTTTTGCTATAGAAGGCACAATAATGACAGAGTTAAAAATAAACCTGGATCAATCTCCAGCTCTCCAACTACCTGTGGGCATAGAGTCCAGGAGTACACTTCAGGTCATATAAATTACCGAGAGTGTGTTCAGAGAAGTGTGGCCCCAGTAAAAGTTGCAACATATTCTTACATGAGGATTAGATGAAGAAACTAGACTGGGGGGAAAAGTTGAAGAGCTGATTGTCATGAAGAGAGGGGTGGGGAGAGAGAGTGAAAGAGAGGGAAGGAGGGAGGGAGGAAGAGAGAGATTTTAGAGTGATTTTGTAGAGTTTCTGGATCAGAATTCTGAACAATACATAGGTGTTGGGAAGTCAGAACCAGGAAAAAAATGTCAAAATTGGACTCTGTTCCTCCATAAAGTTGTGAGTTCACAATCATTAGAGCTGTGCAAGAAAAACCTGGATAACATCAGAATAGACTTTAGCTGATTCATATTTTGAGCAGAAACTGCAACTCATTAACATCCCAAATCATTCAAAACTCTGAAGGCTTGTAATTACTTGAGAAACAGTGACATGGACAAGATCTTCTAAATTTGTAGACTTTTAAACTTCTTAGATGGGAATTCTGACTTTGATTCTATAGAATAGCTTTCAAAAAAAAGTCTCATGCCCAAGCATCCCATCTGGCTATGTGGTTTGTAGGAAGATGTCGACATAGACACAGTTCTTAACTTTGGCTGAATATTAGAATCGGTTGGGGTGCTTTAAAAAATACCAATGTCTAGTCCTCATTCAGGGTGTTTGATTTAACCTTTCTGGGGTTGGAGTCTAGACATTCCTTTTTTAAGTAATCTCCCTAGATGATTCCAATCTGCAACCAAGGTTAAGAATAACTAGCACAGAGGGTGTTACCATTGATCTTCAGTTGGGCAAACATGGCAAGCATCTGTGTTTTGCCTCTGGCACATCCATTTCTCCATCTTCCAGCCACAGTTCCCTATTTTGTTTGGGAATGTGTCACTTCTGTCTTCCTATCCATGCAGTTTTGGAGGCATTGACTCCATGATTCTGGACGGAACAGGATTCTTAGACTTCAGTCAGCACCCAGTTTCTCCAGGGCAATCAGAAAGCATCAGGACTTTTCAGGAGAATTCCTCCTTTCACCCAGATTTGAAACTGGTAGGAGGCTGGAGAAACTGGGAGCCACCCCAGATCCCAAGAATGAAGCTTGCACAGAAAAAGGGAGGGTTGAAAGATGGAGAGAAACAGAATTCTGATGACATCATTTGATCTATTAATTTAGTCATGATTATGGTCATTGTTATCTCTATTTCACAGATGAGGAAACCAAGGCTAGGTGAGGTTAGATTAGTTGTCCCAAATTTCACAGCCCATCAGTAGAAGAGGCTGAATTTGACTCCATGAAGGTCAGATTTCAAAAGTTAGGGCATTTTTGCTCTCCACACTGCCACAACTAGTAAACATACCATCCGTCTCCTCTACCTCTGTGAAACTGAATAATTATGAATTTAAAAAATAGCAAGTCTGCGTTTGAGACTGTCAAGGAAACTTTATGCTCTTTGGGCAATGCTTATGTTCTATGTACCCAACACTTACCTCTATTCCTCAGGATAATTCAAGGTTTTTGTTTGCTTGTTTTTTCCTCACTTTCAACAGAAAGAACCCTAACTATTATAGAAATGATAATGTATGTTTCTAACATTGTCCTCTCTTGGAATTTTTCTTTGGGTATATTCTTGCTGGCTCCCCAGACTTAAGTGCATAGCAGAGAGTGGGGAAGGTATAGAATGCTTTGGAAAGATGGGGAAGAAAGAGCCAAGAAACAATAAAATGTGGACCACAGTTTGTGGACTGTTTCATACTCTTTAGA
The DNA here is from genome assembly GCF_949752795.1 of Hyperoodon ampullatus. Taxonomy (NCBI): domain Eukaryota; kingdom Metazoa; phylum Chordata; class Mammalia; order Artiodactyla; family Ziphiidae; genus Hyperoodon; species Hyperoodon ampullatus. Next base: position 35,286,493 of record NC_136927.1, read on the forward strand.
GGAGAGTCTCTAAGGCATCCCCATAGAGTCTGAAAATAACACTGCCAGGTAACAGGTGGGATGGAGAAACTAGGATATAATAACAATGCATATTGAACCCTTACTGTGTAAGTTAAGTGCCGGGAATGGGATTTGATTTCCAAACACAGGGGCTTTCTGTTACACTCCAAGGCTGCAAATCCCTTCTCACTCCATCACTGTTCTGCTTTGCTGATAAGCAGAGTTGTTATGAATTTTAAGATGATCAGAGTTATCTTGAAGGTTATCAAGTAGATTTTCTGTCCTTTTACATGATGTTTATCAGGCTAACCTTGAAACTACTCCAAAATGGCAGACAGAGTTGTTCTCTAGGTCTTGAGCTATGAGTCAGACCTGAGTATTTCTTTAAAAAGAAAGAAAAAAATCAGATTTGGAGAGTTCCCCAGCTTTCAGACTCATGGTTTTAATTCCAGTAAGGAATCAGATGAGAAGGGATATATCCATAGCCTCTCCCACCCAGCAAGCCCTTTGGTGGGCTCCTCTGGTATTGCACAGTGATAGCATCCAACCGTGAAGATCCTAAGCACAGCCTCCCTCAGAGCAGTTGTGATTAAAAGTCCAAGAGGCAAGTCGAAGCAGCAACACGCTGTACTTTACAAACCAGTTTAATTAACCTGAGTAGTCATGGGAAACTCCACTCAACTAGCTGGTTGGTGGGATAACATGGTTAACCAAGGACGAGGCCAAATTAGACCCGGACCCCAGAGGCTGAGTCTCTATTCCCAGCTGTGAGACTGTTCACCTTTTCACATCTAATTGCAGCCATCAGTTGAATCCTTAAAGAATTATGTCCAATTGGTTTCTGTCTGTCTGCATTTGTAAATGTCATTCTGCCCAGCATGTGTTGTAAAGATTAGCTGTGCTTCATCGTTTTGTTAGCATGAATCAATAATGTGGGATTCTTGGCTCACTGAATTTTTAAAGTCATCTGTGAATCAATGTAAGCGATTTGTGCAGCACCCCTTATAACATGCTAATTTGAAATCATTGGGTAAGATGCCTAGTTTTGGAAGACAGTTATTGAAAATTTTAAGATTAGCTTAAAGTTTAGCTTAAGTTAAAGAAGAGAGATGCTATGTTATGTTACTTTGCTGATGCACTTGCATGGATTCCATTCCTGGGAAAGGGCTAAAATTAAATTATCAAAATTAATAGCAGATTATGAATAAAAGCATGGTCTGAGAAAATGCAAAACAAGGGCCCCTGCAGGGAACCCTTATGATGCACTCTTCAAAATGTCCATCAGTGATTCAAAACTGCCTCACTCTCGTAAGATGTAGCAATGATGGTGGAAATTACAACCTATGTGGAAAACCAGGGGAGTGTAATGCATTTCCTGGAAATTGCACTATAAAGGTGGCTCATCTTTCCCCAAAGTAGATGAAAAGCAAGCAGTTCTTATGTGGTAATGCCACATGGTTGTTTACTTTTCTTTTCCATTGCAGAAAATCCACAGCCAGATTACATTATGGTCTGAGCTTCAATAAAGCCGAACTCTTCCTCAACCTGTAGAAATGGGCATTGATGTAGTGGTGTTATTAATTAGTAAAACATGTCCTCTAAGAATATTCAACTTCCTTAGTTATAAAAGACAATTTAACTGATCAAACTAGTAAATACTGAAAAAATGTTAAAGATGTTGAGGGCAGGTGATTTAACTGCTGAGAGGTGTATAAATTATTGCCGTCTTTCTGACAAGCTATTTCATAAGAGTATCTGATGACTTAAAGTGATCTTACCCTTTTAACCTAATAAATCCAGTTTTAGGGAACATTCAAAATTATGGGCAAATATTTATGCTTAAATATGTTTACCATGGTGTTAATTCAAATAACAAAAAAAATGTGGAAACAACCTAAACATCTAACAAAGTGAATGATTGAAATAATTATAAATTTCCCTATGATAAATTACCCTGGATTCATAAAAAGAGGGTTTGCAAAGAACTTTTAATTTCCTGGGAAAATGTGTAAATGTAATATGACAAAGTAAATATATAAAGTTATATGCATCATATCACCTCACCTATGTAAAAAATGCATTTTGGGAAAGATGCTGGAAGTTAATATACAGGGATGTTAACAGTCATTCAATAAACACTTGTCAGGCATTACTTTTTTGGGTACTCTTCTAGAACCAGAGATTACAGTGATGAACCAGGTAAGTCCCTGCCCCACATGAAGGTTACATTTTAGTAGGAGACAAGCAAAAAAATTAAGGCACTATATGGTAGTGATAAGAGTTATAAAGAAATAAAATACAACAGTATACTAGATGAAGTTAGCATTAGGGTGCACGGTGGAGGGCTTCAGTTGGAGTGTTAGAGAAGCTTCTCTGAGGTGTGATAAGCTGATAGGGAGTGAGAAATGTGATGAACACATGCAAAGGCAAGGCTGTTCTAGAAATATAAAGAACTGCTGGAGCTTACTGAGTGAGGGCTGAGTGATCACAGTCCAAAGCAAGCAGATCTTGGAGGCCAGAGTGAGGTATTTATTTATCTTTCTTCCAGTTTTATTGAGATATGATTTTTATACAGTGCTGTATAAGTTTGTGTACAGCATCATGATTTGACTTACCCACAATATGAAATGACTATGAGTTGAGTGAACATCCATCATCTCATCTAGATACAACATTAAAGAAATAGAAAAATAATTTTTTAACTTGTGATGAGAACTCAGGATTTACTCTCTCGAGAACTTTCATATACAACATAGAGCAGTGCTAATTGTATTTGTCATGTTGTACATTACATCCTTAGTTCTTATTTATCTTGTAGGTGGAAGTTTGTACCTTTTGACTGCCTCCATCCAATTCTCCCTCACTCCACCCCCTACCACAAATCTGATCTCTTTCTCTATGAGTTTGTTTTTGAAGTAGAATTGACCTACAACACTATGTTGGTTCTTGTTATACAGCATAGTGATTCAATATTTCTATCCATTTCAAAATGATCACCAGGCTAAGTCTGGTTATGATCTGTCACATAATTATTATGTAATTATGATATTATGTAATTATTGACTATATTCCCCACATTGTACATTTCATACCCCTTGCTCATTTATTTTGCAACTGCAACCTCTTCATCTCCCTCACCTATTTCTCTCATCCCTCTACCCCCTCTCCTCTGACAACCACCTGTTTGTACTCTGTATCCATGACTCAGTTTTGGTTTTGTTTTGTTTGTTCTTTTATTTTCTAGATTCCACATGTAAGTGAAATCATATGGTATTTGTCTTTCTCTGTCTGACTTATTTCACTTACCATAATACCTTCTAGGGCCACCCATGTTGTTGCAAATGGCACAATTCCATTCTTTTTTATGGCTAAGTAATATTCCATTGTATACATACCATATCTTCTTTATCCATTCATCTGTTGATTAGCACTCAGTTTGCTTCCATGTCTTTGCTATTGTAAATGATGCTACAATGAACATAGAAGTGCAGGTATCTTTTCAAATTAGTGTTTTCTAAATCTTCAGATAAATACCCATGAGTGGAATTAATGGATCATATGATAGTACTATGTCCTCCATAGTGGCTACACCAGTTGACATTCTCACCAGCAGGGAACGTAACTTGGGCTCCCTTTTCTCCACATCCTCAACAACACTTGTTATTTGTAGTCTTTTTGATAACAGCTCATTTGACTGGTGTGATATGTTATCTCATTGTGGTTTTGATTTCCATTTGTCTGATGATTAGTGATGCTGAGCAACTTTTCAGCTGCCTGTAGGCTATTTATATGTCTTCTTTGGAAAAATGTCTATTCAGGTTCTCTGCACATTTTTTTAATCAGATTCTTGTTTTTGGATATTGAGTTGTATGTGTTCTTTGTATATTTTGGATATTAACCCCTTAACAGATAGATCATTTGCAAATATCTTCTGTCACTCAGTAGGCTGCCTTTTCATTTTGTTGATAGTTTGCTTTGTTGTGCAAAAGCTGTTTAGTTTGATGTTGTTCCATTTGTTTATTTTTGTTTTTGTTTCCTTTGCCTGAGGAGACAGATCCAAATCAATATTAATATTGCTAAGACTGATGTCAAAGAGTATGCTACCTATGGTTTATTCTAGGAGTGTAATGGTTTCAGGTCTTATGTTTAACCCATCTTGAATTTATTTTTGTACATGGTATGAGAAAGTAGTCCAGTTTCTTTTGCCTGCAGTTGTCCAGTTTTCCCAGCCCCATTTATTGAAGAGGCGGTCTTTTCCACATTGTATTTTCTTGCCTTCTTTGTCATAGATTAATTGACCATATGAGTGTGGGTTTATTTCTGAGCTCTCTATTCTGTTCTATTAATCTGTGTGTCTGTTTTTGTACCAGTACTGTACTTTTTGATTATTGTAGCTTTGTAGTATAGTTTGAAATCAGGGAGCCTGATTCCTCCAGCTCCATTTTTCTTTCTCAAGATTGCTTTGGCTATTTGGGGTCTTTTGTGTTTCCATACAAATTTTAGAATGATTTGTTCGAGTGCTGTGGAAAATGTCATGGGTATTTTGATAGAGATTGCATTGAATCTGTAGATTGCCTTGGGTGGTATGGTTGTTTTAACGTTAATTCTTTCAATCCATGAGCATGGTTTATCTTTACATTTGTTTATGTCATCTTCAGTTTCTTTCATCAGTGTTACAGTTTTCTGAGTACAAGTCTTTTACCTCAGTTAGATGTATTTCTAGGTATTTTATTCTTTTTGATGCAGTTAATGGGATTTATTAATTTCTCTTTCTGATAGTTCATTGTTAATGTATAGAAATAAAACAGGTTTCTGTATATTAATTTAGTATCCTGCAACTTTTCTGGATTCATTGATGAGTTCTAATAGTTTTTCTGGTAGTGTCTTTAGGATTTTCTATATATAGTATTATGTCATCTGCAAGCAGCAACAGTTTTACTTCTTCCTTTCCAATTTGGATTCCTTTTACTTCTTCTTCTTTTTGATTGTTGTGGCTAAGTCTTCCAATACTATGTTGAATAAAAATGGTGAGAGAGGGCATTCTTGTCTTGTTCCTGATCTTAGAGGAAATGCTTTAAGCTTTTCACCACTGAGTATGATGTTAGCTGTGGGCTTGATGTTAGCTGTGGACTTCATTATGTTGAGGTATGTTCCCTTATACCCACTTTGTTGAGAGTTTTTATCATGAATAGGTGTTGAAATTTGTCGAAAGCTTTTTCTGCATCTACTGAAATGATCATTTGATTTTTATTCTTCAGTTTTTTAATGTGGTATATCACATAGGTTGATTTGCAGATATTGAGCTATTCTTGGATCCTTGGGATAAATCCCACTTGATCATGGTGTATTGAGTTGTTAATGAATCGTTGAGTTTGGTTTGCTAATATTTTGTTGAGAACTTTTGCGTCTATGTTAATTAGTGATATTGGTCTGTAATTTCCTTTTTTTGTGTTGTCTTTGTCTGGTTTTGGTATTAGAGTGATGCTGGCCTCATAGAAGGGGTTCTGAAGCTTTCCTTTTCTCTACAATTTTTTGGAATAGTTTAAGAAGGATAGCTGTTAACTCTTTGTTAAATATTTGGTGGAATTCACCTATGAAGCCATGTAGTCCTGGACTTTTGTTTGTTGGGAGTTTTTAAATTACTGATTCAATTTTATTACTGATAATTTGTCAGTTCATGTTTTCTATTTCTTCCTGATTCTGTCTTGGGAGATTGTACATTTCTAAGAATTTGTTCATTTCCTCTAGTCTGTCCATTTTATTGGTGTATAATTGTTTGTAATAATCTCTTATGATCTTTTGTATTTCTGTAATGTCAGTTTAACTTCTCTTTTATTTCTGAATTTATTTATTTGGGATCTCTCTTTTTTTCTTGATGGATCTGACTAGAGGCTTATCAATTTTATTTATCTTTTCAAAGCACCAGCTCTTAGTTTCATTGACCGTTTCTATTATTTTTTAGTCTCTATTTCATTTATTTCTGCTCTGATCTTAATGATTTTTTTCCCTTCTACTCACTTTGGGTTTTGTTTGTTCTTTATATAGTACCTTTAGGTGTAAGGCTAGGTTGTTTATTTGAGATTTTTCTTGTTTCCTGAGGTAGGCTTGTATCACCTAAACTTTCCTCTTAAGAACTGCTTTTGCTGTGTCCTATAGATTTTGGATCATTGTGTTTTCATTTTCATTTATCTTGAGGTATTTTTTGATTTCCTCTTCGATTTCTTCAGTTACCCATTGGTTGTTTAGTAGAATATTGTTTAGCCTCCACGTATTTGTGTCTTTTGCAGTTTTTTTTTTTTTTTGTAGTTGATTTCTAGTCTCATAGCACGGCAGTTGGCAAAGATGCTTGATATGATTTCAGTTTTCTTAAGTTCATTGAGACTTGTTTTGTGGCTTAGCATGGGTTCTATCCTGAAGAATGTTCGATGTGCACTTGAAAAGAATGTGTATTCTGCTGCTTTGGGATGGAATGTTCTCTCTATATATCTATTAAGTCCATCTGGTTTGATGTGTTATATAAAGCCAGTGTTTCCTTATTGATTTTCTGTCTGGCTTATCTGTTCACTGATCTAAGTAGGTTGTTAATATCCCATACTCTTATTGTATTACTGTCAATGTCTCCCTTTATGTTAATATTTGCTTTATGTATTTGGGTGCTCCTTTTTTGGTGCATACATATTTATAATTGTTATATCTTCTTGTTGAATTGATCCTTTAATAATGTAATGTCCTTCTTTGCCTTTTGTCTTCTGTTACAATCTTTGTTTTAAAATCTATTTTGTCTGATATGAGTATTCCCAACCCGATTTTCTTTTCATTTCTATTTTTATGGAATACCCTTTCCATCTCCTCATTTGCAGTCTGTGTGTGTCTTTAGATTTGAAGTTAGTCGCTTTTAGGCCACATATATGGGTCTTTTTTTGTATCCGTTCAGCTACTCTATGCCTTTTGATTGGAGCATTTAGTCTATTTATAGTTCAGGTAATTATTGATAGGTATGTAGTTATTGCCATTTTGTTCATAGTTTTCTGTTTGTTTTTATAATTCTTTTCTGTTTCCTTCTTCTTTTGCTCTCTTCCCTTGTGATTTGATGACTATCTTTAGTGTTATGTTTGAATTCCATTCTCCTCTTTTTCTGTGTGTATCTATTTTAGATTTTTGGTTTGTGGTTACCATGATATATATATATATATGATGATGTAAGTTGATGATCTCTTAAGTTCAAACACATTTTATTTAACAACCCTGCAATTTACACCCCTACCCCACATTTTAGTGTTTTTAATATCATATTTTACATATTTTGATTTTGTATATCCCTTAAATATTTATTGTGGATGTGTATGATTTTACTACTTTGACTTTTAATCTTTCTACTAGCTTTATAAGTGGTTAATCTACTACTTTTACTGTATATTTACCTTTACCAATGAGATTTTTCCTTTTGTAATTTTTATATTTCTGGTTGGGGTCTTGTCTTTTCCACTTAGAGAAGTCTCTTAACCATTTCTTGTAAATCAGGTTTAATGGTGCTGATCTCTTTTAGCTTTTGCTTGTCTGTAAATCTCTTTATTTCTCCTTCAAATTGGAATGATGGCTTTGCTGGGTAGAGTATTCTTATCTCTTTAAATATGTCATACCACTCCCTGCTGACCTGCAGGGTATCAGCTGATAGCCTTGTGGCAGTTCCTTTATATTTTCCTTGCTGCTTTTAAGATTCTCTCTTTGTATTTAATTTTTGCCATTTTAATTACAACATGCCTTGGTATGAACCTCTTTGGGACTGTTTGTGCTTCCTGGACCTGGATGTCTTTTTTTTTTCCCAGTTAGGGAAGTGTTCAGCTATTATGTCTTCAAATATGTTCTCTGCCCCTTACTCTTGCTCTTTTCCTTCTGGGGCCCTCATAATGCGAATGTTAGCATGAATGATGTTGTCCCAGAGGTCTTTTAAACTGTCCTCATTTTTAAAAGTTCTTTTTTCTTTTTTTCTGTTCAGCTTGAGTGACTTCCACTACTCTGTCTTTCAGTTCATTGATCTGTTCCTCTGTATCTTCTAATCTACCGTTGATTCCTTCCAGTGTAGTTTTTATTTTAGTTATTGTGTTCTTCAGTGCTGTTTGGTTCTTCTTTGTATTTTCCAACTCTTTTAGGAACTTCTCACTATGTTCATCCATTCTTCTCCTGTGTTTGATGAGCATCTTTATGATCATTACCTTGAACTCTTTATCAGGTAGATTGTTTATCTCCACTTTGCTTAGTTCTTTTTCTGAGGTTATGTCTTGTTTCTTCATTTGGAACACATTCCTCTGTCGCCTCATTTTGCCTGATTCTCCATTTTTATTTCCATGTATTAGGTAGGACATTTACATTTCCCTATCTTGGAGATGTGGCCTTACGTGGGAGATGTCCTATGGGGCCCAGCAGTACACTCCCCTCTGTTCACCAGAGCTGTGTTCTCTGGGCATTTCCCCTATGTGGGCTGCATGGGTCCTTCTGTTTTAGCAGGGCCGACTACTGTGGTTGGCTCCTGGCCTGGTTGGTTGCCATGCTTTGCCTACTGCAGAGGCTTATAGCCATTGATGGGTGGTCTGGATGTGACCTGGGGAGTTCCAGTCCTGGTGCCAGCCAGTTGGTGGGCAGGACTGGGTCCCAGGCCCTCTGGTGGGTGGGGCTGGTTCCCAGGGCAGCTGGGGTGCTCAGGGGGGCCTATGGCTAATTCCAGCCTGCTGGTGGATAGGGCTCTGTCCATGCATGGCTGGCTCCTTGGCCTGGGTGGTCCCAAGATTGGTGTTGACTGGCTGATGGGTTAGCCTGGTTCCTGGTACCAATAAGCTAGAGGGAAGACTCCAAAATGGTGCTTGCCAGCAGCAGTACCCTCGTGGTTGAATGAGCAACCCCCCATTGCTGCAGTCAGTGTCTGTGTCCCCAGGTTGAGTCCCAGTTGCCTCCTGACTTTTGGGGAGCTTCTCCAAGATCAGCAAGTCGGTCTGACAAAGGCTCCTTTCAAATTACTTTTATGTATTTATGTATTTATTTATTTATTTATTTATGGCTGTGTTGGGTCTTCGTTTCTGTGAAAGGCCTTTCTCTAGTTGCGGCAAATGGGGGCCACTCTTCATCGTGGTGCGCGGGCCTCTCACTATCGCGGCCTCTCTTGTTGTGGAGCACAGGCTCCAGACACGCAGGCTCAGTAGTTGTGGCTCACGGGCCTAGTTGCTCCGTAGCGTGTGGGATCTTCCCAGACCAGGGCTCGAACCCGTGTCCCCTGCATTGGCAGGCAGATTCTCAACCACTGCACCACCAGGGAAGCCCTCAAATTATTATTCATGTCCTGGACTTCAGAGCACATGAGATTTTTTGGTGTGCCCTTTAAGAGTGGAATCTCTGTTTCCTATAGTCCTTGGGTCTCCCAAAAGTAAGCCCTGCTTCCTTCAAAGCCAAATGTTCTGTAGGCTCATCTTCCTAGTGCAGGACCCCCAGGGGGCCCAATATGGGGCTCAGACCCCTCACTCCTTGGGGAGAACCTCTGTCATGGTAATAATGCTCCCATTTGTGGGTTGCCTACCCAGGGGTGTGGGTCTCATCTGTACCATCTCCACCCCTCCTACCCATCTTGTTGTGGTTCCTTCTTTATAATTTCATTTGTAGAAGATCTTTTCTACAACAGCTTGTCTTCAGATCTTTCTCATCAATAGTTGATCTGTAAATAGTTGTAATTTTTGTAAGCCTGTGGGAGGAGGTGAGCTCAGAGTCCTTCTACTCTTACCATCTTGGCCACTCTCAGAGTGAGGCATTTAAATCTCATATATATGCAGTGAGAAGCCTTGGAGGGCTTTGAGCTAGGAATTGACCCAATATGATTTACAGTTTTAAAATACCCATGTAGATGCCTTTAGAAATATAATGTAAGGGTCAGGAGAGAAAATAGAGAAACTAAGTAAGTGGCTTTGCATGTTCCCTTTGATTCAGCAAAACCTATCTCTGATAGTTTATCATATGGATGTAATTGCATGTATGAAAATACTATATGTAAGGTTAGTGCAGTATTTTTTGAGAGAGCAAAAGACTGGAAACAACCCAGTTTTCAAAGGATAGGTTACTGATTAAATAAATTCTGTTACAGCCATATCATGGAATACTAAGCAACTAAATAAAGAATGAGGAAGCTCTCTCTAAGTATCCATATGGAAATATCTCCAAATATACGATGAAGTGAGAGGAGCAGAACAGGGTGCATCATGTGCTAATAAGTAAAACAAGGGTGGGTATATATTTCTTATATTTAGATAAAGACTCTGTAAGGACACCTCAAAAAAATTCTAACAGTTGGTTACCTGTGAAGGGTAGGGGTGGAAATGGGCCAGTGAAGTACAGCAGTATACATATTTTGATATGGTTTGCTTTTTGAACATGTGTACTATCTATTCAAACAAAATACCTAAGATGAGACCAATCTTTGAGGAGATGAGAGAAGATGGGATCTGGAGCCAAGTGGAGGGGTTGTCCATTGTCAATGTGTTTGTCACCAGAAGGCCAGGCTAATGGGATGGTTATTGCCTCAGTTCTCCTCATCTGAAAAATGCTGAATATACGGTACATACCTCATGATATAAAATAAATAACAATGCCTAGAAAGTAGCATGCTCTCAATAAATATTAGTCATTTTTATTATTATATTTATTCTATGTGTTTCAAAGTATTTCATATTAACAATTTGTTAAAATATGTATTAATGTCCTGTCATACCATATTCCCTGGTCAATGAGAGTATTGGAAATGCAAAAGTGACTCAGAAACCCTTAGCAATTTGAGACTTTTTCAGCACCAAGGACAGCAAACTTCATACTAATCAGCACACACAAGATTCCAGTGTAGGATTGCCTAGGGCCCAGTCCCTCTCAGAAATACATGAAGGGGAATGGGGGACAAATGCAGCAAGTCTTAGATTGAGCCCTGCGGGAAGTTCCACTTTGCATTTGCAAAGTACAAGCCTGGGCTCTTTCTTTGTGGTATCTCTGCCACTTGCAGATAATTCTGGCACTGTATGAGGCATTGCTCCCTATCTCCTGGGAACCCAGCATGTTTGTGTGGGCTTAGAGAAAAGCAAGGGAGAGTTGGGGAAATCAGAATCCATGTTTCAGAGGCAGTCTTAAGGACACCTGCAATGCCAGGAGAATGGCAGATTACATTCGGATGTGACGTGGACCTGAGTTCTGAATATGTTGACTTTATCTTTTAATAATGCATTTCAACAACAACAACAAAAAATAATGCATTTCATTAGGAACAGGGACTATTGATGTACCTGGCAAATAAAATGCATTCTTCACAAACAGCCTCACTCTTCAGTAGTTTCTTTAGCAGAGGGAGAATAAACAATGCTTGTCGGCTGTTTCTCTTATTAAGAATTGCCCATCTGTGCCTCTGGGGAAGGGGATCAGAAATGGGGAGTGAGGAAGGGAAGAGAAACTAATCCCACCAGGCTCCTGTTTTGAGCCAGACACTTCACATAGCTTAGCTCATGTAATCCTCTTCACTACCTTTAAGGTAGCATCAGCCCTATTTGTACAAGGGAGAAAGCTCTGAGAAATTTTGTAACTTACCCATAGTCATACAGCTACTGAGTAGTAGCCCGTTGATATTTGAGCTCACGACTTTCTTCCTGTGTTTAGCACCCGTTCCTCTGCTCTAGTGTTTTTCAACTTTGGCACTATTGACGTTTTGTTTTGGGTGATTGTGAGTGTGTATGTGTGTTGGGGAGAAGAGGCTGAGCTGTGCATTGTAGGATATGTTGCATCATCTCAGGTGCAGTAGCACACCCGCCCCCAGTTGTAATAACCAAACATATCTCCAGACATTGTTAAATGTCCTCTGGGGGACAAAATCTCCCCAGGCTGAGAACCACTGGTGTACATCATGCTGCCTGAAGAATGCTCCTACAGCTCACAGCTCAGCAACAGTTTTCTAGATTGTGATCATAGATCATATTTGTGTGTGCTCCCTACATTCATTCTTTCATTCACTCAGTCCTTAAACTGTCCATCAGTAGTTAACTGAGTGTCTGCACTCTGCTAGGTACTGAGATAAGAAGATAAATGTTAAACAGTCCCTGGCCTTGCACCATGCAGTCTGATGGAGAGACAGATAAACACAGCATCAGTGTGGTGAGTACAATGCCAGTGGCAGCTCAGAGATATTTATCCTAGCCTGGGGATTGGGTCTTTGAGTAAGAAGAAGCTACTAGGTATTCAGGGTCCATAGGTTAACTTAAAAGATAACCTTATTTTAGGGGCTTTTGCTTAGGAACTATTCTGAGTTTCTATTGAATGAATCCTTAGTGATCCCTCGGACAGGATTTAAAAAAAATATTTTATTGTGATATACACAGTGCAAAGTGCATATTTCCTGGGTGTAAATCTTGATGAATTTTTACATAGGTTCACATCCATGCATGCACAACTCAAGATCAAGATACAGAACATTTCTGTCACCCAGAAGTTTCCCTTATGCCGTTTAATGAGTTGAAATCCCTGCAATGATAAACACTATACAACTTCTGTCACCATAGATTAGTTTTACCTGTTCTTGAACTTCATATAAATGGAATCATTATAATGTGTGTTTTCTTTGTTGTCTGTCTTATTTATCTCATCTTTACATTTGTGAGATTTTTTCATACTGTTACACATAGTAGTATTTCATTCTTTTTTATCACCATATAAAGTTCTATTAAGTGAATATTGCTGGAAAACATCCATTTTCCTATTGATGAATATTTAGGCTGTTTGCGATTTTGCTTCTTATTACTAAAGCTGTCATAAACATTTTTACTGATGTCTTTTGACGGACATAATCACTTCTTTCTCTTGAGCATACACCTAGGAATGGAATTACTGAGTCATAGGGTAGGTAATGTTTAGTTTTAAGAGATGCTGCCTGGCTTTTTTCCAAAGAGCCCATACCAATTTATACCCCCACCAGCATCTCTTGAGGGTTCTGGTTGCTGTCAGGTTTCTTAAGGCATCAAAGGTTAACATAATGCATAAGTAAGGCAGGTAGTTTAACCCTAAGGCTGCAGGCAGCAGGGGATGGGTTGGGAAGAAGGGTGACATCACTTTTGTCCACTGGCCTAGCCTGTCACAATCTCCCTACCTGTCTCTGAAAGAGAGACTTGTGGGTCAGGCCCACTGGTCAAGAACTGTATGAAGCTGCCTCCCTGACCATGAAATGCTGGGGAATCATAGCTGGCACTATAGAGTTTAAGAAAGAAATCAAGGTGAGAACATGGGCCAGCCCAATTTCTTATCTGCCTAGAAGAGACACAGATCTGAGGTTGGTTGTATGTTGCAGCAAAGACACAAAATTCTTTGACGCACCACAGTGTATGAAAAGAGCTCCAGGGGCCCTGTCTCAGCTCTGCTTTGGGACCAAGGAGAACCAACCTAAACTGTCCGAGATCATTTCCTCACTCACTGTACCTGCCTTGCCCACCTCCAAGTATTGTTGAGAGATCAAATGATAATACGTACACAAGGAATAGTGTGTACATGAATAGATAATTGTTTTTCCCAAGTTGTACAGTGGCCATCCCTGCTGTTGGTTGCAGGGGACCAGAGTCAAGGAAAAGCTGTGTATAATGATGGAAAGGCTATGGGACTAATCGTAGCACCTTCGATCACTTACCCCTGGAGGGTCTGGGTTACTCCATCTTTCTGGTCCCCAGTGTCCCCATCTGTGAAAGAATAACTTGGACCAAATAATCTCTGATGACATTGCTTAGACTCCGTTAGAGGTAACCATGTTAGCTAAATTTTACTGAGTGCCAGGAACTGTGCGAAGCAGTTTACATGCGTCATCTTGTCCATTTCTCACAACCAATCTTATGAGGAAGACACCATTAATATTCCCGTTTGTCTGATAAGGAAACTGAGGCAAAGAAAACTTAAATAAAACTTACCTGAAGTCCCATAGTGAAGGCAGTATCTCAGCCCAGTCAGACTGATTCCTGAGGCAAGTTATTAAGGCTCTGATAGGACACACAGCCCTAATGAGTGGCTCCATCTTATGGGAAGGAAGGGAATTTAGTGAAACATCTCAAGAATCGCACAAACCTCCTTGCCGTTTACTAGCTGTGTGGTCTCAAGCAAGTGCCTTAAACTCGCTGGGTCTCAGTTTCTTCAACATTAAAAATGGGGATAATATTTTCTGTCTCACAGGAATAATATATAGGAATAACATGGTGCCCAAGACAACACTCAATAACTGTTAGTTCCCCTTTGTCTATCACTAAGTAAGTCAAGGTAGAAATGAAGAATGGTAATTGATAATGACCTTACCTCTTATGTCCTTACCACAAGAGAATGTTCTTGGAATAACGCCAAGCTAAAAGTGCAATGTAATACAACAGAGTAGGAAGAAAACATGTGTCAAACTGGATTTTATTTTTTATTAATTTCCCTACCCTTTCCACCCTATCATAAAAGTAATAACTGCTTATTTTAGGAAATTGTAAATTATAGGAAAAATGAAGAAAAGCAAGTATCCATAATCTTGTCATACAGACACAACTGCTGTCGATATTTTGTTGTATTTCCTTCCAATCTTCTTGCTTTTTTTTTAGTAGATGAAATCATATTGGGTATAAAGTTTTGTCGTTTGCTTTTCGAACTAAATAATATAACATATGCATTTTCCTGTGATAATGACAGTCTCTTTTTATCATCATTAAATGTATCATTTCATCTATCATGATTTACTTACTCCCATACTGTTTCTAAATTTTCCACAATTATCAAAATGCTAAGATGACCACAATTTCACATACAGAATTTATCCAAATTTCTAGTCATTTCCCTAAGGCATTTTTAAAGGATCATGATATACATTGCCAAATAGCTTTTCAGAAATGTTTAAGCAAATTATACTCCCACCAAGGTAATGTTTTTTTTTTTTTACTATACCCTTGCTAACAGTGAGAATTGTAGGTTTAGAATCCTTGTTAATATGATTGTTAAAAAATATTACCTTATTTTTAAAATTTACAATTCTTCGACCCAAAATGTGGTTGAATATTTATTCATATTGTTTCATTGAAAAAATTTTATTTATGTCTGTATGTCCAATTTTTATTTTTATTGTGATATAAATCAAAAGTGTGTGTATATATCATTTAAATCATCATCATAATAATACAATAAACACTAATTTATCCACTACCCAGCTTATGAAATAGAACATTTTTATACCTTAGAAGTCTCCTGGGTGTCCCTCCTAAGTGTATTTTCCTCCTGCCTTCCTTCCAAATGTTCATAATTCTGACATCTGTGGTAATTATTTCCTTGATATTCCTTATGGTTTTACTACCTATTCATGCATCCCTAAAACAAAGTTTATCTGTTTTTGAACTTTATAAAAATGGAATAAATGATATAAATATTATCCTGTGGCTTATTTCACCCCTAACTGATATTCAACTACACTGATGTGTATACCCAAATCCATTCCTTTTCCTTACTGAATAGTATTCCATCATATGCACATGTTTCTATAGTGGAATTGGTGAGTCACTGGTTATGTACAAGCTTCACCTTTACTTTGTAATAAGTTAGGTTTTAAGCTCATTTTCATATTATGTTTTAATTATACAGTCTGAATTATTTGGTTCCTAATTTTATGTAGCATCTCTTTGACAATTATTTTTATTCCAGTATATAATTGTTTTCTTTTGTGATCCTTTCATTGGTTCAATATCTAGAAAGTTCTCTGTCACCCTTAAATGGAATTTTTTCTCATTGCATTCTTCTGTTTTGTTGTTCTTTTCCATCTTTGAGTATTTTGGTATTTGGTGTATGTTTAATTTTTTACACCACTTGGGATTTATTTTGCTGTACAGCATGAAGCAGAAATGTTTGTTTTTGCTCAGTTGCTAACCAACTCCTTTCCAAAGCATTATCAAATAACTGTGCCATGTACTGTCTGAGGACTCTCAGCCCCATATGTGTCTCTATTGTACCTCAGCTAGGAGCCTGAAAACTACATTTCCCAGAGTTCCTTGCTGGCTGGTGTTAGTATCTGCAAATAGGAGGCAGTCAGGTAGCATTAACAGGTGGGAAAAATGTAAGAGCTATTTTTCTGGTTGTGGCAACACTGTCAGCAGGAATGCAGACTCCTAGGCTCTTGATAACACCACCTTCCCTGTTTTAATTCTGCAGCCCTAGAAGAGGTAGTATTCATCTCTGGGCAAAATGACCTGCTCTCCTTTGTCCTTCTGGGTTCTCTATACATTTGTAATAAATTCCCTGTATTAAGTCCCTCTCTGCTTGAAATACCTAGAGTGCTTTCTGTTTTCCTGTGTGTACACTGATTGATAAATCTTCCTCTCCCCACTGATTTGCAATGCCGTGTGTGTGTGTGTGTGTGTGTGTGTGTGTGTGTGTGTGTAAAGGAGAGAGAGAACAGGAGGGAATGTGTGTTATTTGTTTTCGAGCTATGTATTTTGATTCATTGATCCTTGTGCCAGTTTGTGCACGTGCATATTTATCATTATAATTATCCTAGCTTTAGCATGCGTTTCAGTATCTGACAGTGCACATCTTCCCTCATTCTTCTTTTCTCCCATGGTCTGTCTTCACTATTCTCATCTACTTATCAATCTGGGCTTTTAAGAAAAAAAAAATCTTTAGAAGGACAATCAATTGTGCTCTGCCTGCTATAGTCTTCCCCCCTGCATCTTGGTGAAGCTGAGTATTGCTTAAAGGAAGCTAACATTGCTTCACTGTGGAGAATCACAGAAACAGTCACACATGCACCCTCACACATGCCCTCCCCTTCCCATGGGCATAGTGGGCAGCTGTGTCTGGGTGCACAGGTGATCAATTATCGTCCGTTCAGAGTGGTTCTTCCCCGCCACCTTGGGGTAACCCTACTTGGAGAAGAGGCTGCAGAACTGTCATCTCTAACAATGAAAGGGGATCTGATTTTCTCTGAGTCAGCCTGACTAACAATGTCCAAGGTCAGAAGAGAGATTTCTTGCAAGACCTTGCAATTTCTCAATAATCCTATTTTGGCTCATTGGATGAAATGGCTGTGGGAAAATGATCTGATCATTATTTTAAACACCAGGGCAATCATAGTGGGAGATGCCTCTGAAACACACTATCTCTGCTTTGGTAACTACAGAAAAGAAGAGAATTGGAGAAGGTGCCTCATAGTGTTTCTTTCTTTCTTTCTTTCTTTTCTGTAAGAGGAGACTCTCATAATATTCTGATATTCTGAAACAGCCCTGAGATCTCCCCACCAGGCTCTTCTCACGCTCTTCTGTGAAGCCTGGTTTGGTTGGAGACAAAGGCTGCCCCCTGTTTTGGTCCCAGCCCCGGGGAAGCCTCTGGCACTCTCCCCACACAGTTGGTTCTGTATGTAGGATCGCTTTGGAACATGAAAGCACTCTCAAAAAGCTTCAGGGTTTGGTGCCCCAGAGAGCCAGGCACATTGAGTGGGGAGCAGTGAGACTGTTTTTGAGGGAACGTGAGAACTGTGTCAAGGCTTCCTTGGCAGGGAAAGCTGGTGAAGGGCGGTGTGACTTTGCACACACCTGGAGCAGAGTAGGAATCCACCCTCTACCCCATGAGCTTCCGAGTCAGACTGCCTGCGTCTGAATTCTTGTTGCTTTGCCTCCCGTTAGCTGGATGCTTTCTGTGCCTCAGTTTCCTCCTCTTTACAGCGTTAAAAATCACAATGACTGTGTCAAAGGCTAGATAGGATTAAATGAGGTAATCCATATAAGGGCTTAGAGTAGTGCCTGGTTATAATAAACAATACGTATTAGCTTCACCTCTCCATCCCCACTCCCCAACCCCCTCCCCTCCAGCCTTAACTCATAGGGGGTTAATTGTCTAGGCTTAGGAGCCAGACTGCCCAGTTTGTATCCTGATTCTGCTAATTCCTAGCTGTGTGACTTTCAGTGAGTTGCCTAGCCTCTCTGAGCCTTACTTTGTTCACCCGTAAGTAGATTTTTTTTTTTTTTTTTTTGCGGTATGTGGGCCTCTCACTGCTGTGGCCTCTCCCGTTGCGGAGCACAGGCTCCGGAGGCACAGGCTCAGCAGCCATGGCTCACGGGCCCAGCCGCTCCACGGCATGTGGGATCCTCCTGGACTGGGGCACAAACCCATGTCCCCTGCATCGGCAGGCGGACTCTCAACCACTGCGCCACCAGGGAAGCCCCGCAAGTAGATTTAATAATAGTACTTCCTTATGGCATTGCTGTGAGGATTGAATTAATTAATTCACAGTAAACATTTAGACCAGTGGTTCTCAACTGGGGTCATGCTTGCCTCCCAGGGGGCACTTGGTAATGTCTACAGGCATGCTGGTTGTCACAACTGGGGTGTGTGCTATTGGCCTTATGAGTAGAGGCCAGGGATGCTGCTAAACATTCTACAATGCACAGATAGCTTCCCACCCCCAACAAGGAATTATCCTGCCCCAAATGTCAAGAGTGCCAAGGCTGAGAAACCCTGGTAGACCTGATAGATGGATTCGTGGCTAGGAGCGAGGACTCGGTCAATCTTGGCTGTTATCATTTCAGCAACAGTTTTGTGTACTTACACTGTGCCGGGAACTGCACTATATTCTGGGGATAAAAAGATGAATCATATGCAGGCCCTGCCCTCAAGTGGCTCAGTCTGGAGGGGAAGACAGTATGAGGCTTTGGGATTGGAGAGTGGAACAGGGGGCTTGGGCCCTGGAAGCCATGCAGAGCAGCTGGTCAAAGGAGGCCCCCTTTTTATTTCATTGCTCCTCTAATTGTAGAACTAGACACACTTCTGGTGGGACTCCACGTAAGCAGGTAATTGTGATGCAGGCAGAAGTGCTGGATTCTGTGGACCCACATGGCAAGGCCCCTGTTCTAGTTGGAGGAGGTGAGGACTGGTTTCTAAAAGGAGGTGATGCTTGTTGCTGTCTCATGAAAATGAGTAAGATTTAGGAAGGCAAACGTGAGGAAGGGAAGGGCAGAGGAAACCTCCCATGTAAAGGGACAGAGGTAACATTTATTCAGTAAGTGTCTGT
Organism: Hyperoodon ampullatus; assembly: GCF_949752795.1. Taxonomy (NCBI): domain Eukaryota; kingdom Metazoa; phylum Chordata; class Mammalia; order Artiodactyla; family Ziphiidae; genus Hyperoodon; species Hyperoodon ampullatus. The sequence continues at coordinate 35,305,559 of NC_136927.1, forward strand.
TGAGCACCTAATGTGGGCCAGACACAGTTCTAGGCTCTGGGAATACAGCAGTGAACCAAAGACAAAAGTCCATGCCCTCATGGAGCTTCTTTCCATGTAGTGTTGGGGGCTGGACACAGACAACAAACAAACAAACACATAGGTAATGTGTCAGGTGGTGACAAGTCCTGTAAGCAAGGAAGAGGGATAGAGAGTGCTTGGGGGAGGGGGGTTGCAATATTAAGTATGTGAATTAGGAAGGGCCTCAATGAGGATGTGACCTTCTTCAAGCAATGACCTGAAGAAAGTGAAGGAGGGAGCCACATGTATATCTGTGTTCCAAGTATTGGTAGTGGCTTGTGCAAAGGCCCTGTGGCAGGTGCCTTCCTGGAGTGTTTGAGGATCAGCAGGAAGATCAGTGGAGTGAGGGGAAGAATTGGACTAAAGTGGAAGCAGTTGCCAGGCCAAGGAAAGTCTTGGATGCCATAGTAAGGAGAATGGATTTTCTTCTGAAGGTTATTTTATCAGCCACTGAGGAAATACGCAGATATCTTCTATAAGACATTGACCCTGCCTGAAGCACATAACTGGTACTTATTTGCCTGCAAGATGTTTTCAACACAGGAGGACCCTTTTTGTATCTCCTTCTATAAAGTTTCATGGTGGCAACTGAGCCCCTAGTTTCAGTCCCAGTTATGTGGCTTCGGGCATGTCACTCTGACTCTTTGAGTCTCATATTCCTTACTCGAGGAATGAGGGACATTCAGTGATCACTAACTTCCGTTCCAGCTCCGGGACTATGAATGCCTCAAAATTCTTCATGGAAGCTTGTAGACAATTGCTGAACCTGTGAAACACTAACTGTACACCAAACATTCTACAGGTAGTGGCTGAGGAAATGTTCAACAAGACCCTGGGGTAGAAGCAGTGTTATCTCCACTTTAGTGATGAGGAAATAGAGGCACAAAGGGGCTGAGCAAGATGGCTAAAGTTGCACAGCTTAATTGTGACAGTCAGACCCAGCTCTGTCTGTTTGCGAAGCCCATACGCTGTGGACTCCATGAACCAGAATATCGAAGATGGCATCAGAGTGAGGCTCCCATAGTACGTAGCACACCCGGGAAGGACAATCCCAGCGTTCTGCTTCTCCTGTCTCTGCTCTCACACCTGCTCTGCTGATGTACCTGAGGGGCTCGGAAGACCTGGCCAGGGTTGCGGGATCCTTTCAGCAAAGTCACAGCCAGGGTGCTAAGTCATTGAATAAGGGCTGAAATTTTATCCAGAACATGCCCACAAGACAGTTTTGAGCAGTGGGTCAGAGGCTTATTTGGGGGCTGCATGGGGCATCCCGAGCCCTGTCGTGGTTGAAGGAGAGCCAGACTTCAGCCCCAGCCACCAGGAGACTCAGACCACAAGATGGAAAGCATGGCTGACACGTCCACCCTACCGCACAGGGTTGCCTAGCAACGGCAAGTGACAAGCTGCCAACTCAGTGATACAATCAGAGTCAGCCAATTAAAACTTTTATTTATTTATTTTTTGCATTTTCCTTTTTTTATTGTTTCCATAATTTCCTTTTGTCCCGACTGCCCTTAAACATGGATGAGGAATCCTGCCAGAGGAGAGTGGGACTGGTGGGTCTGACACAGCACTTCTCTCTCCTACATAGTCAGAAAATATGCTCATCATGTGAGCCATGGAGTGGAGGGCAACTTTATTAAACAGTAGGTTTGTGCACCTGTCTTAGGTACTTAGCTGCGCTGTGAAATTTAAAATTTGCCTGGATTAAGGGCAAAATCTGATTTTTATTGCTCTTTGTCTGCCAGTTTCAATGCATAGGGAAATGCCTGCCACATAGTAGGTGCTCAATAAACCATTGACTGAGTGAGTGAATGAATGAATGAATGAAACACATCCTAGGGAAAATTGTGGAGCTGACAGTCACGTAGGTGAATCTAAAGTCACTGAATTATCAGAGGATAAATAAAACTGTAGTATCATTCACTCGATTTTTTTTTTCCATGTTGTCTCCTTAAAATCTCAGCTTTCTGGACAGATTTTAAGTAGCTACGGAGTCCAACTTTAGACATGAAGGATAGGCAAGAGTCAGAAAGGATGACTGTTTCCTACACCATATTTCTTCTCCCCACTCCTCTGAGCACTGTACTCCTCCTGTTCCCTGACACATTTGCCCTGACATTACAGCCTCTCTGGGGGTTTTCTATCTCCTCTGCCTGTCCCTGCTCACATCACACAGACAACATCCTCCTAAGGATCCCACGTTTGCATAATTTTGTCACATAGGCCATTTATTTTCTTTCCAAAGTGTCACCTCAGTGGAGAATGTGGGTTAAGGAGATATGGAGAGTTGGGCTCTGCTCACAGGTATATTTATTTTTGTATGATAAAGTGGAACATACATTGGTCTAGGATCCAAAAGAGTGTGGCCCATGTGAGTCTCCTTCACTAACCCCCTGTGTAATCTTTGGGCAGTTCTGAACATCTGGGTCCTTCAGGTGCTGTTGTAAGATGTTAGGTGGAGGGGTGTGTCCTGGCAACTTTAGCTATCTATGGTTTTAAAGCAGTGTTTCACAACTCCCCCTTCCCCTCCCCCTTTGTCCTCTTCTTCTTGCTTCCACCCCAGTCAAGATTTTTAGACACTTCTTTCTTTTTTTTTTTTTTTTTTTTAAATTTTTATTTATTTATTTATTTATTTATTTATTTATGGCTGTGTTGGCTCTTCGTTTCTGTGCCAGGGCTTTCTGTAGTTGCGGCAAGCGGGGGCCACTCCTCATCGCGGTGCGCGGGCCTCTCACTATCGCGGCCTCTCTTGTTGCGGAGCACAGGCTCCAGACGCGCAGGCTCAGTAATTGTGGCTCACGGGGCTAGTTGCTCTGCGGCATGTGGGATCTTCCCAGACCAAGGCTCGAACCTGCGTCCCCTGTATTGGCAGGCAGATTCTCAACCACTGCGCCACCAGGGAAGCCCAGACACTTCTTTCTTAATTATTCTCCCAGGAAATTTTAACACCATTGATATACTGTATATCTGTTTACGTACTGTATGTATATCTGTTCTTTATACATAAAAAGCATTAAGATCATTTTGCACCTTCCCCCAAAGAACCAATTTTCACCCCCTTGGAGATGATATAGTGTTTTTTGAGATAGCATGTTGTGGAGTATAGGCCTCAATCATTTCCTTTGACTTCTGGAGTTCAGTAAAAGAAAAGGCTAGTTGGTGCTTTTAAAAGACAACATTCATTGCGGGGAAAAACATAACCCAAAAACCAAAAAAATAAACAAACTCCTTTTTGGAATGAGGTAATTGTAGCCTTTCTATGGCACAACTTTCAGAGCTCAGCACCTTACCTCTCCTGGCCAGCATCACCTTCTTCACTCTTGGGTCAGCTTCATCTATGCATTTATATTGAGTGTGGTGACCAGGGGAGTGTGATAGTTAATATTATGTGTCAACCTGACTGAGCTATGGGATGCTCAGATATTTGGCTAACCATTATTCTAGGTGTGTCTGTAAGCATGTTTCTGGGTGAGATTAACATTTGAAACTGTAGACTGAAGAGGGCAGATTGTCCTCCCTAATGTGGGTGGACCTCATCCAATCTGTTGAGGCCTGAAGAGAACAAAAAAGGAGGAGTAAGGGAGAAATAAGAAAGTCAGGGAGGAGCAAGGATTGGGACCTTCTCCTAAGAAAAGTGGGAATCCACTGACTGTGTTTAATCCAAGAATGAAATTCTCAGATTTGAAAACTACACCTCTTTGTACTAGCATCATTCTTCTTGACTGAACTAGGCCTCTGCCTTCCCTTGTCGGGAATGAGTGGACAGACCCCTTGAATTCTCTCATTTCCCAGAAGCCAACTGAATCCTTGCAAACTGGGATTCATGTGTGTATTTCTGAACTTGGGTGGTTTACTCTCGGATCTCCATCTAATCCACCTCCTTCATTCAACAAATATTTTTTGACCACCTACTCTCTCTCTCTCTCTCTCTCTCTCTCTCTATATATATATATATATATATATATATATATAACATATTAGGCACTGCTCCCTATACATCTAGTCTTAATTTCTTGAACCACCAAACGACTTACTGTCTAGCAATCTTCCTAACCTCTGGACCCACACACGGTTCTTTATATCTCTTGTGTGACTAAGGTCTTCAGAAAGTTCTAAGCATACTGATAACATGTAAAGCAGAGTTTTGACAATGTGCTTTCACAACACCCATAGTGAACCTCCCAGGTGCCTGAAGTAGACCTCATCTCACTTTCATACCTTGTGACTCATTGTCCTATAGGAAGGTGCCAATGCCATATAAGCAATACCTGAAGGAAATTTTCTCTGGTTCTCACTGAAGGGCAGTCTAAGAATAGGTTATGTAAATATACCATCCGTGTGCCCAATTTATATTTGTTTTGTACTATCAAATAAACAACACCTCTTTAAAATTGTTTCGTAAACTCAACAGCGCTTTTTTTGGTTCTTACTGGTCTTTAAAGGCATTGTGTGAAAACAGGTGGTTTGTAACTGTACCAAGACTTAAATTCTTTTGCTATAGTCCCTGCATGAGTTATAAGTATTTTGTAAACTTTTATTTTTCGGTGAAGTGAATTTGCTTATCAGCTCTCTTCATCCCCACATCAGGATCCTGAAACGATTCAACAGTGACCCACAATAAATATTTCCTCATCAAACAGTAGATCTTTCCTGATCAACCCTGATTTATCCCGCCATATCTCCCTCTTGCCTAATGGTTTAAGAATGTGCAGCTTCTATCTAATCATTGCTTTTGTGGTGTAGTACCAGCAGCTTCTTGTTTTTCAGGGAAGAGCAAGGCATTAGAATGACAAGACATTCTGCCAATAGTTGACAAATACCTATCAAGACCGTGGGGAGAGTGAAATCTTTTTGACAACTCTATTATTTTTCTTTATCTCCAAGTCTTTGTGAGAGTAATCTTTCCTCAGAGAGATCAAATTCTCTCTCTTTCCCATGCTCTACATGAGAGAATGGGAAAAAACTGGATGATTTGTAAAGATCTTTCCAGATATAACTTCTTACAAGTCTGTGAGAAGACTGGATGGATGATTTGTAGAGATATTTTCAGATAGAATTTCTTACAAGTCTCATGCAGATGAGTATACCATCTAAGAGAGGAAGCTTTTTTAATTATGAAAAATGTTATACGCCCATAAATAATGTGGCCAATACATGGTAATCCCATTTTCTCTATGAGAAGATTCTCAACTCTCCAAAATTTTTAGCCAACTTAATATTTACAATTTACAGTTGTGGGACAGAGATAAAATTGTCTCATATTTGATTACACATATATTTTAAATTATATATAGAATTATAATTTAGAAACAAGCCTTCCTTTTTCTTACATTTCAGGAAACAATTTCATTCAAACTTTTCATGTGCATTTCCTACGTGATTCCCTCTGGCATGATTGGCATCGCTGTTGAGTCATTTCACAGCTTCCCTGAGCAGGCCAGTTTCACCTTCATTCAAAGTATTTGAGAGTCATCAGTTTTTGAGTTCATATATGATGTTGCAGCTAAAAATTTTAATCCAAGCCATCAGTCCTAATTTATATAAATTTAGGACACCTCTTCTTTTATTGTGAAACATAGCAAAATCCAGAGATATGCATAAAATTTGTGAATGGTTCAGTGAATAATTATAAACCAAACACCTTTGTCAAAGCTACCCAGATGGAGAAATAGAATATTTCCAGGTACTCAAAAGATCAAAACTCATTTCTCCTCATGGGAGGTAACACTGTCATAGGTTTTGTGATAAGAAAAGCAAGGGCAGTTTAAAAAAAAAATTTTTTTTTGTTGTTCTTGTATGTCTGTTGACTGCACAATCCAAGCTCTTAGTCTGTTTCATTTTAAAGAGGTTTTACAAGTTTTATTTATAATGATAATCAACACTTGCAATGGTAAGGCCATCCTCCCAGGAATAGTTGCTAGATGTGTGTTAAATTTACCTGCTTCCTTGGTTACTGATGCTGTCATGGGACCTCTATAAACATCCAAAGCTAGCATTGATTGAGGTCATTTCAGAATAATGGATTTTCTCCCAGAAATACCTTGTTCTTCAAAGTAGTATTTGGCGAATGGGTCCTATAATTTGAGAAACTGAAACTGACATGTGTATAAGGTGACTCATGCTTCTCTGAGGTATAATTTTAAGTCAGTATCTTCCATTGTATGCAGACCTATGTGCCATTTTTTAAATTCAAATTTTCTTTAATAATAAGGTATTATAAAGATGAAAAATAAAAAAAGAATGTAAGATGCACCCATATATTCAGTGATATGCAGATGTCACCACATAACCAATTATGAAAACAAGTAGGAAAAAACAACTTCAAAATGGTGGTTATCCTTGTGATATTGTGTGAGTACTAGCTTAAATTGCATCATATGCTTTACTCTGCAACTTGCCTTTTTATTACTCAGTATATTGCTTTGAGATTTAGCCATATTTTTACATATAAATTTAGTTCTTTCATTTAAAATGCTACAGAATAATCCATTTTAGAAATATAGTATAATTTACTTATCTATTCCCCTATTGGTGAACATTTAGGTTGATTTTGTTCCAACATTGTATTGATGAAAATGTTCAAACATACAGACAAATTTAAAGAGTTTTACAGGGAACAACTATATACCACCACATGGATTCTATAATTAATATTTTATTATCCTTGCTTTATCACTCCATCCATCCATTCATTCACTCATTTTTTGATGCTTTGCAAAAAAAGTTGCTGTATTTTACTATTCAAGATAATGTTAAGAATAGAGAACAAAATAGTGGTTCCCAGGGGTTAGAGATGGGTGGAAAGAGTAAGGTGAGTGTGACTAGAAAGAGTGTCATGAGGGAGATCTTTGTGGTGATGGAATAGTTTTCTATCTTGATTGTGGTGGTGGTTTCACATATCTACACATATGATAAAATGATATAGAATAATGCACAGGCACATTGTACCAGTGTCAATTTCTTGATTTTAATATTGTATCAAAGTGGCATAAGATGTAACTTTGGGAGAAACTGGGTGATGGGATACACAGCACCTGTTTGTACAGTCTATGCAACCTCATGTGCATCTGTAACTATTTCAAAATAAAAAGTTGAGACAAAAAGAAATAGCAGGAAGAAAGAGAAAATTGGAATCCCCTAGGCGTTATTGTTAAGGCAGAGATGTTGCAATCAAGAAGCGAACCAAGTATAGGAGAAGAGGTAAGAAAGCCAACTATGGCACAACAGAGAAATGGAGAGAATCTTGGTTCTTGAGGTCATCACTGAGACACAAAATTAAGCAGCTCTCCTAGACTTCTTATGGGAAGTACTACATTTTTCTCTATTTAAGCCACTTTACTGGTGGCTTAAATATCTTATTGATACAAGAATTAAAGAAATCAACTTCACTAGCTTCTTAGAATAAAACTCTTTAAAGTAAAAAATGTTGCAATGAGCAACATTAAATATATCTTTGATAGGTGTGAGTTTCTACAGAGCTATGTCTAGGAATCAAATTGCTGGATCAAAGAGCAGGATCATCTTCAACTTTATTACATATTTTATTAAAACCGAGAGGTGATTTAATGTAAGTTGTACCCAAAATGCTATCATTCAAAATCTTAAGACACCAACAATTGTAAGATGGATCTGCATTTCAGAAATGCTAAAATGTGTGTGTGGGGGTGGTAGGGGATGGAGATCAGGGAGAAGCATCTTAGAATCAATGCAATGCAGTAGATACCTCCAAATTCCTTTGCCAAGTGATTGTGAAACCTTTCCCTCCCACCAGCAATATAAAAATTCAAAATTTCCGCATCCCTACAAAAACTTAGAGAGTTTGATTATATGGCTTAAAAAAAATAACCCTGCAGTTCCCTAAGCACATTTTCAAAATATTTATGGTTAATTTGTGTTCCCTCTAGTGTAAATTGCTGTTGCCATTTTTCTACTCAGTTTTGTCTTTTTCCTATTAATATTAAGAGCTTTTTATATATTCTAGCTTTATTCATTGTGAATATTGTCTCATATTCTGCATTGGTTTTGTAATTATTTTTTACATTTTTCTAATTATCTCTTTCTTCACCAAATCCACTCTTTTATTTACTTAAGTTTTATAACCAGTCTTCACATCTTACAGGTGCTTCATCCCTGTTCTTCTTATTCAAAATTGTCTGGCCTATTCTGGGCTTCAACATTTCTTTGTGAATATTAGGGTCTGTTTGTCAAGTTTTATGAACAAAAATCTTTGAAATTATATTGATTGTATAGATTAACCTTGAACATTTCCATCTTCATTATAGTGCATTTTCCCATCCATGAGCCTGGTATACCTCTCCAACTGGTCTTACTTTATATCCTTCAATAAAGTATTAAATTTGTCCTCATAAAGCATTTGCAGATCTTTTGTTGGATTTATTCTATGGAATGTTATTTTTTGTTAGCTACCTGGAGTAAGATATTAAAATTACATTTCCTAACTTATTGTTGGTGGTGTTCAAATACACTAATTTTATTTGACTTTGTGTCCATAATTTAAAAAGAAAATAGCTTGCCTAGATAGTCTCTTAATTTTCTTATGTAGATAATCATATCAAATGCAAATGTTTCTTCAAGGAATTTCTCTATTCTAGTTTGCTAACATTTTTTTAAATACATGAATGGATGTGGAATTTTATTGAATGTTTCTTTTGCCTCCATGAGATGGTCATTATTTTTCTCCTTTGATCTGGTATGCAGTAATGTATATTAATAGATTTTCTAATGTTACATCATCCTTACATATCTGGAACAAACTCTACTTGTTTATGGCTGTCTGTTCATTTCTTTTTGTGCTACTAAGTTTTGTTACTAATTTTTTAAAGATTTTTATACCTAAACCTGTGAATGAGATGGACATAATTTTCCTTGCCTGGTTTGGGTATTAAGGGTTGTATTAGTCTTATAAATTAACTGTGCCATCCTCCTCTTCTTCTATTTTTAAAAAAATGTTCTATATGAAAAGGATTATATATTCCCTGGAATTGTAGATTTTGCCTAAAATAAACCATATGGGTCAGATACTTGGTTTATTCTCTTCTTCTCATTCCCTTTTTTCTGTTTCATTACATTGTGGTTATTTAAAACCCTATTTTTCCCTAATTTCTTTGAATTTACTGCTTATTTTCTAATATTCAAGCTAAATGTTTAGCTCACATTCTTTCTTCTTTTTTAACAAATGTATTAGGCTATTCATTTCCCTTAAAGGATTTTATGAATAGAATCCCATAAGTGTTAATATTTGTTCATCCATTCATTCAACATGCCCCTACTAGGACTCGAACAAATGTTCTATGTGTGTGCTAGGAGTAGTATACATAGCTCTTTGGCCCCATGGAACTTGCATTCTTATGAGGAAAGAGAAATATATATACAGAAATAAATTATATCAGGTAGCATTTGAATTATTAACAAGAATGTTTTTAAATTTGCAAATGTATGGTGAGTTTTTCATGTGGCTGTCAAATTGCTTGGCAGTTTTACTTTTGTTTTCTTATGTGGTTTTGGAATGTGTTCTAAATGCTATCAATATTTGTTTTATGACCAATATATAGTCAATTTTTGTAAATATTCCATATGGGCTGGGAGAGACTATATTCTCTAATTCTGGGGTATAGGATTGTTAACATTTTGCTGTATTCAACTAATTTCTGCTTCTCCTTTAAAGGATATGAGATTAACTTATGCCCTGACACTGTGGGATGCTTTCAAAGACTTAACTACTTTATTGGCATCCCAAGAAAGAGTAAATGGCATATTGAACTAAACCAGGAGAACAAAATATAGGGTACATGTGGCACTGTGTCCATTCCTTCATCCATGGCAGACATTACTGATCAATCCTGGAGCTTAACCCAGTAGTCCTGGCAATCATTAGTTAATCAGAGTTGGCACATGTAATAAAACTTTTTGACAGAAGTGACAGCTTCAGGGGAAGATCACTTGACATCTTGCCCTAGACTTTTTACTTTTTCTTGAAATTCCTTTGTAAATTTATCTGGTAGGTATATCAGAAAAAAAAGGTGGATTGTCTTGTGCCAGAGTTAGCATTTTTAAAAGTGGGTAGATGTTCTGTTATATCTCCATATCAAGCCCGTGGAAGACATTACTGATCCATCCTTCCATATTTTCTCATCCAGTCTGAACTCAGCCTCAGAATCTTTCTCACCACAGCATGCCAGGCAACACTAGCAATTGATTTGACTTGACATGTAAGGTGAAAACTTTGATTTTCTTTGAATTACTGGGCTTTGATTTGAATAATAAGCTTCCCTTCATTTGTGTATTTGTACAACTCTCATCCTTATATTTATATATATTTTTCAGATTCTTTTCCCTTTTTTTTTGTTTTTTTGTTTTTTTTTTTTGCGTTACGCGGGCCTCTCACTGTTGTGGCCTCTCCCCCTGCGGAGCACAGGCTCCAGACAGGCAGGCTCAGCGGCCATGGCTCACGGGCCCAGCCGCTCCGCGGCATGTGGGATCTTCCCGGACCAGGGCACGAACCCGTGTCCCCTGCATCGGCAGGCAACTCTCATCCTTAAAATCAATGGTGATCACTTTCCTCTAAAGTTTTCAAAATGCGGACATATTCTTACAGGTATGTATGAAGAATTTACTCCCTTTCTCCTTAAGTAATATTCTGGAAAGGGGTATTAAGTGAATGTGCTGGAAAGAAAATCTTAGTCATGTACTAGAAACAACTGAAGATAGCAAAATCTAATTTCCAAGGATGAAGTTCAAAAAAAAAAATGAGATTCAGCACAGAAAAATAATGCATGCTGTCACTTCTTAGTGGTGAGGGTGATAATCTGAAACAGATATTAAAAGGGCATAAGACATCTGGACATCAGAATTGCTGAAACTGAGTGAGGAGCATGCTGACTCACTGGGGCTGAGTAAAAGTCCTTCTCCAGGGCTTCCCTGGTGACGCAGCGGTTGAGAGTCTGCCTGCCGATGCAGGGGACGCGGATTCGTGCCCCGGTCCGGGAGGATCCCACATGCCGCGGAGCGGCTGGGCCTGTGAGCTATGGCCGCTGAGCCTGCGCGTCTGGAGCCTGTGCTCTGCAACGGGAGAGGCCACAACAGTGAGAGGCCCATGTACCGCAGGAAAAAAAAAAAAAAAAAGAAGGCAAAATAAAAATCCTTCTCCAAAGGGAGAAGATTAAGGACAGTGATGGGTGTAAAGAGGCATCACATCATAGTTCAAGAACTGGGGTGCCTTGATGTGACTGGATGGGCACTAGCCAATCCAGGAGGTTCTGATATAGAAATCACCTAAATGGAAAGGTTTGGATTGGCTTTTGGAACTTCATCAGGTAATAAAGGCTGGGGGAAGGAAGAAGGGAACATCAGGGTAATTTGGGAAGAGGAAATGAAAGCATGCAACATCTGTTATCTCCTAGACTAAGTACTTAAGAAAGACCACATCAAAAGATATGATGCAGTTGAAGTTCATCAAGCAAGAGTAAAGATGAAAGGTTACTGGGGACAATCATTCAGTGAAAGGGACCCTCCTTGAAAAATAGGAGCTGAATTGGAGAAAAAACATCCATATCCATGCCAACCTAGGGCCATCAAGAGAAGGGGGAGGCAGTAAATACAGCCTCTTTCCTTAGGACCTTTGGAGCATATCCAGAGCACATGTTACTCAAGAGTCCAGTCTCAGAATTAGATTTAAGCGTGGGCCCCCCTTCTTCTGTTTCTAGTTTCTCCATATTTCATGATGTATTTTTGGGAAAAAAAATACTTTTAATGATGCCAACTTGCCTCCTTTCAGCATATTAAAAAAGAGAAGGAATGGCTGAGGCTGTCATTATGATGGGAATAATTTTGTCGCTGTGCAATTTGGCTCTTGCTCTAAAGTGAAGCGCACATTTTCCTCCAGTGTATTTTAAGCCAGAGACTTCTAAGTAAATGGGAGGTGGCTGATTTTATTTCTGTATGCAGCCAGACTTCACTGGCACGAGCTCTGATTTGGCCCAATCAATTTTGTATTCATGCTGAGAAGTGAGTTGATCAAGTTCAAGGAACATCTGTATGCATTTATCTGGATTGGGTACAAACATGGATGCTGCTCCTCTGAAAGTTTCCAAGCCCTCCAGTGACTGCTGCAAGACTCCCAGACAATGGCCTTTATAACTCCTGCAATTCCATTCCATCCTTAAATAACTGCAATGGCTCTTTAACACGCCACATTCTTTGTAATTTATAGAGTTGTTTTTAGAAGTCTAACTCTGGCAAGTTTGAGAGTTTGTTAAGTAAATCTTCATGAGGTAGTTAAATGGTCTCCAAAAAGTTACTCAACTAAGTGTGCCAGTGTTGGGACGTCAGTATATTAGCACGATATTTCCATAGCTGCCTCTGTCTTGGTCTTCTCCTTTTCATTTCCCCTCTTCTAGCTGTTATAAATTTTGTGTGCCAGCAGCTCTATGGCTTGAAGAGGGTTGTAAACATCTTCTTGTTCAATTACATCAGGATTTTTTTTCCTTTATGTCATCAATTAGATTTATGAGGAAAAAAAGTTCACTCTCTCAACCTAAAGACAGTCAAGCTCAAAGTAAATAAAAACAGAATGCAATCAACTATGGTTGTAAAGTATAAACAAAGCAGTGGAATCTGAAAGACCTGGTTCCAAATCCCAAAGACATCCCAACTGACTGGCTGATCAGCTTGGGGGGAGGTTATCCTTACTCCTTAAACTATAGTTTCCTACTCCCCCAAATGGGTGGATGATTGCAATTTCATAGAACCTTTGGGAGAATTAAATGAAATGAAGGCTATGAAGTGGGTTACTCAAAAATGATCAGTCCTCTTCTCTTTTCCTTCTCTCTTTGTGTAGGGGGCAAAATGATTGAGTACAGGGCCTATGGTGTATATATCATTGTTTTCCCAAGACCTGGAATATAGTAGGTGGTTACAGAATATTTAATGGAAGGATGAGAGAATAAGCCAATTAAAGAGGGGTATGGGGTTGCGTTCTTACTTTTGGTTTGGGTAATGTAGGTCTCAGGATGATGGTAATCTCAGTGGATTGAGGCCTTACTACTCCAGTGTGATCCCTGGCACAGAGGCTTGGGCATCACCCATGGAGAGATGGCTACAGATGAAGAATCTCAGGTCCACCATAGTCCTACTGGGAATCTGCCTTTTAAAAAAATTATTTTTATTTTTTAATGTATTTTTAACTCTTTAAAAAATTCCAGTATAATTGACATATAACATTAAATTAGTTTCAGATGTACAACCTAATGATTCTCTATTTATATATATTGCAGAATGATCACCACCCTAAGTCTAGTTAACATCCATCACCAAACATAGGTACATTTTTATTTCTTGTGATGCCTTTTAACAAGTTCTCAGGTGATATGTGTGCATGTTAAAGTTTCAGTGATGCTAGCTTAGAGCCCTTGATAATGAAGTCAAGAGTGTGAGTTCATTTCCCATGTCAGCTCTGCTGACAACAGACCAACTTAAACTTGCATTTGGTCTTGAAGGAATCCCAGTGCGGGATGAATCAGTGCAAACAAATCCTTCCCACCAAGGGGTGGGGGAGACAACCCTGTTCATGACAGGTCAATAGTGTCATATTTCCCCCTTCATCTAGTGTATGGTAATATCCTCCTAGGTGATATATCCAAATCCAGATCCAATAAAAAGCATGCCAGCAACAGAACTAACAGCCACTTTCTATATGGACCTTGCAGCAACCCATTTGGCAGCTGAAGCTCTGGGAGGTCCAGTCAGTTGCCTAAGGTCACACAGGTAGAAACTGAGAGCTGAGAGTCAAGCTCAGAGCTGTCTGATTCTAAAGGCCTCTCTCTTAACAGATCTGCTACCCTCCCTCCCAACCAGCCCTCCATGCTGATGCCAGGCACCTTCTTAAAGTACAGCTGGGGAGACATCTGCCAAGCAGCCCGTTGCTTTTATTCATTGTGTATCAGCATTGCAGAAAGCAGACACCCTATCACAGAAATGCCTTGGCTGGAATACAGGAGCCGCCTTTGTCTTGCTGGTCTACCCTATTTGCTTTGCCTGCTCCCGCCCTCCCTGGTGCACTCCATGCCTGGCACTCCCCTGATGAGCCCGGCTGTCTCATGCCTCTGTGCATTTGCTCAAGCCAGTGCCTCCACCTAGGGAGGTCTCTCTGTTCACCCATCTGGCTTACAAATGCATGAAGGCATTTCAGGGTCTCTTTCCCAGTGATGCTCTCCCTGATGTCCCCAAGTAGAACTCAATTCTTTCTCCCTGAATCTCTCCATCAAAAGAGGTTTCATGCTATAAAAAAGACTTTTGTTTCTAAATTCCTTTTCTCTGCTGACCTGTGAGCTTAAGGAGCAAGACCGGGTGAGATGCAGTGCAGTAAAGAGTGCATTGTTGGAGCCAGACCTGCCAGGGTTCAAATCCCAAAGGCTGCAAGAAAATTAAACCTCTCTGTGCCTCAGCTTCCCCTTCTGCAAATGGAGTTAATAAGAGTATCTACCTCTTTGGGGCTTTGTAAGCATTAAATGAGTTAATACAAGCAAAGTGCTTTGAACAGTGTCTGACACATAGAAGTTTCTGTATGAGTGTTTGTTACAGAAAAACTTTTCATCTTCACATCCCAGTCACCCACACAGTGAGCATTTCAAAAAATGATTTTCAAATGAATGAATGAATGCCTTGGGGGCTACCTTTATTGGCTCTCTCCGTGGCCAGGAAAATCCTACAGAACTTTTAAAACTATAAGAATGGAAAAGTATTTGCAAAAAACATCTCCGGCTCCTCAGTATTTCTTATTTTTTTTTTATTTTTTTTATTTTTTATTAGTTTCTGCTTTATAACAAAGTGAATCAGTCATACATACACATCTGTTCCCACATCCCTTCCCTATTGCGTCTCCCTCCCTCCCACCCTCCCTATCCCACCCCTCCAGGCGGTCACAAAGCACCGAGCTGATCTCCCTGTGCTCTGCGGCTGCTTCCCACTATCTATCTACCTTACGTTTGGTAGTGTATATATGTCCATGCCTCTCTTTCGCTTTGTCACAGCTTACCCTTCACCCTCCCCATATCCTCAAGTCCGTTCTCAAGTAGGTCTGTGTCTTTATTCCCGTTTTACTCCTAGGTTCTTCATGACATTTTTTTTTTAATTCCATATATATGTGTTAGCATACGGTATTTGTCTTTCTCTTTCTGACTTACTTCACTCTGTATGACAGACTCTAGGTCTATCCACCTCATTACAAATAGCTCAGTTTCGTTCCTTTTTATGGCTGAGTAATATTCCATTGTATATATGTGCCACATCTTCTTTATCCATTCATCCGATGATGGACACTTAGGTTGTTTCCAGCTCCGGGCTATTGTGAATAGAGCTGCATTGAACATTTTGGTACATGACTCTTTTTGAATTATGGTTTTCTCAGGGTATATGCCTAGTAGTGGGATTGCTGGGTCATATGGTAGTTCTATTTGTAGTTTTTTAAGGAACCTCCATACTGTTCTCCATAGTGGCTGTACCAATTCACATTCCCACCAGCAGTGCAAGAGTGTTCCCTTTTCTCCACACCCTCTCCAGCATTTATTGTTTCTAGATTTCTTGATGATGGCCATTCTGACTGGTGTGAGATGATATCTCATTGTAGTTTTGATTTGCATT
The DNA here is from genome assembly GCF_949752795.1 of Hyperoodon ampullatus. Taxonomy (NCBI): domain Eukaryota; kingdom Metazoa; phylum Chordata; class Mammalia; order Artiodactyla; family Ziphiidae; genus Hyperoodon; species Hyperoodon ampullatus. Next base: position 35,321,276 of record NC_136927.1, read on the forward strand.
TCTCTAATGATTAATGATGTTGAGCATTCTTTCATGTGTTTGTTGGCAGTCTGTATATCTTCTTTGGAGAAATGCCTATTTAAGTCTTCTGCCCATTTTTGGATTGGGTTGTTTGTTTTTTTGCTATTGAGCTGCATGAGCTGTTTATAAATTTTGGAGATTAATCCTTTGTCAGTTGCTTCATTTGCAAATATTTTCTCCCACTCTGAGGGTTCTCTTTTGGTCTTGTTTATGGTTTCCTTTGCTGTGCAAAAGCTTTGAAGTTTCATTAGGTCCCATTTGTTTATCTTTGTTTTTAGTTCCATTTCTCTAGGAGGTGGGTCCAAAAGGATCTTGCTGTGATTTATGTCGTAGAGTGTTCTACCTATGTTTTCCTCTAAGAGTTTGATAGTTTCTGGCCTTACATTTAGGTCTTTAATCCATTTTGAGCTTATTTTTGTGTATGGTGTTAGGGAATGATCTAATCTCATACTTTTACATGTCCCTGTCCAGTTTTCCCAGCACCACTTATTGAAGAGGCTGTCCTTTCTCCACTGTACATTCCTGCCTCCTTTATCAAAGATAAGTTGGCCATATGTGCGTGGGTTTATCTCTGGGCTTTCTATCCTGATCCACTGATCTATCTTTCTGTTTTTATGCCAGTACCACACTGTCTTAATTACTGTAGCTTTGTAGTATAGTCTGAAGTCAGGGAGCCTGATTCCTCCAGCTCCGTTTTTCGTTCTCAAGATTGCTTTGGCTATTCGGGGTCTTTTGTTTTTCCAAACAAATTTTGAAATTTTTTGTTCTAGTTCTGTGAAAAATGCCAGTGGTAGTTTGATAGGGATTGCATTGAATCTGTAGATTGCTTTGGGTAGTAGAGTCATTTTCACAATATTGATTCTTCCAATCCAGGAGCATGGTATATCTCTCCATCTATTTGTATCCTCTTTAATTTCTTTCATCAGTGTCTTATAATTTTCTGCATACAGGTCTTTTGTCTCCTTAGGTAGGTTTATTCCTAGATATTTTATTCTTTTTGTTGCAATGGTAAATGGGAGTGTTTTCTTGATTTCATTTTCAGATTTTTCATCATTAGTGTACAGGAATGCCAGAGATTTCTGTGCATTAATTTTGTATCCCGCTACTTTACCAAATTCATTGATTAGCTCTAGTAGTTTTTCGGTAGCATCTTTAGGATTCTCTATGTATAGTATCATGTCATCTGCAAACAGTGACAGCTTTACTTCTTCTTTTCCAATTTGGATTCCTTTTATTTCCTTTTCTTCTCTGATTGCTGTGGCTAAAACTTCCAAAACTATGTTGAATAAGAGTGGTGAGAGTGGGCAGCCTTGTCTTGTTCCTGATCTTAGTGGAAATGGTTTCAGTTTTTCACCATTGAGGACAATGTTGGCTGTGGGTTTGTCATATATGGCCTTTATTATGTTGAGGAAAGTTCCCTCTATGCCTACTTTCTGCAGGGTTTTTATCATAAATGGGTGTTGAATTTTGTCGAAAGCTTTCTCTGCATCTATTGAGATGATCATATGGTTTTTCTCCTTCAACTTGTTAATATGGTGTATCACATTGATTGATTTGCGTATATTGAAGAATCCTTGCATTCCTGGAATAAACCCCACTTGATCATGGTGTATGATCCTTTTAATGTGCTGTTGGATTCTGTTTGCTAGTATTTTGTGGAGGATTTTTGCATCTATGTTCATCAGTGATATTGGCCTGTAGTTTTCTTTCTTTGTGACATCCTTGCCTGGTTTTGGTATCAAGGTGATGGTGGCCTCGTAGAATGAGTTTGGGAGTGTTCCTTCCTCTGATATTGTTTGGAAGAGTTTGAGAAGGATGGGTGTTAGCTCTTCTCTAAATGTTTGATAGAATTCGCCTGTGAAGCCATCTGGTCCTGGGCTTTTGTTTGATGGAAGGTTTTTAATCACAGTTTCAATTTCAGTGCTTGTGATTGGTCTATTCATATTTTCTATTTCTTCCTGAGTCAGTCTTGGTAGGTTGTGCATTTCTAAGAATTTGTCCATTTCTTCCAGGTTGTCCATTTTATTGGCATAGAGTTGCTTATAGTAATCTCTCATGATCTTTTGTATTTCTGCAGTGTCAGTTGTTACTTCTCCTTTTTCATTTCTAATTCTATTGATTTGAGTCTTCTCCCTTCTTTTCTTGATGAGTCTGGCTAATGGTTTGTCAATTTTGTTTATCTTCTCAAAGAACCAGCTTTTAGTTTTATTGATCTTTGCTATTGTTTCCTTCATTTCTTTTTCATTTATTTCTGATCTGATCTTTATGATTTCTTTCCTTCTGCTAACTTTGGGGGTTTTTTGTTCTTCTTTCTCTAATTGCTTTAGGTGCAGGGTCAGGTTGTTTACTCGAAATGTTTCCTGTTTCTTAAGGTGGGATTGTATTGCTATAAACTTCCCCCTTAGAACTGCTTTTGCTGAGTCCCATAGGTTTTGGGTCGTCGTGTCTCCATTGTCATTTGTTTCTAGCTATTTTTTAATTTCCTCTTTGATTTCTTCAGTGATCACTTCGTTATTGAGTAGTGTATTGTTTAGCCTCCATGTGTTTGTATTTTTTACAGATCTTTTCCTGTAATTGATGTCTAGTCTCATAGCATTGTGGTCGGAAAAGATACTTGATACAATTTCAATTTTCTTAAATTTACCAAGGCTTGATTTGTGACCCAAGATATGATCTATCCTGGAGAATGTTCCATGAGCACTTGAGAAAAATGTGTATTCTGTTGTTTTTGGATGGAATGTCCTATAAATATCAACTAAGTCCATCTTGTTTAATGTATCATTTAAAGCTTGTGTTTCCTTATTTATTTTCATTTTGGATGATCTGTCCATTGGTGAAAGTGGGGTGTTAAAGTCCCCTACTATGATTGTGTTACTGTCGATTTCCCCTTTTATGGCTGTTAGTATTTGCCTTATGTATTGAGGTGCTCCTATGTTGGGTGCATAAATATTTACAATTGTTATATCTTCTTCTTGGATCGATCCCTTTATCGTTATGTAGTGTCCTTCTTTGTCTCTTCTAATAGTCTTTATTTTAAAGTCTATTTTGTCTGATATAAGAATTGCTACTCCAGCTTTCTTTTGATTTCCATTTGCATGGAATATCTTTTTCCATCCCCTTACTTTCAATCTGTATGTGTCTCTAGGTCTGAAGTGGGTCTCTTGTAGACAGCATATATATGGGTCTTGTTTTTGTATCCATTCAGCCACTCTGTGTCTTTTGGTGGGAGCATTTAGTCCATTTACATTTAAGGTAATTATTGATATGTATGTTTCTATTCCCATTTCCTTAATTGCTTTGGGTTCGTTATTGTAGGTATATTCCTTCTGTTGTGTTTCTTGCCTAGAGAAGTTCCTTTAGCATTTGTTGTAAAGCTGGTTTGGTGGTGCTGAACTCTCTCAGCTTTTGCTTGTCTGTAAACGTTTTAATTTCTCCATCAAATCTGAATGAGATCCTTGCTGGGTAGAGTAATCTTGGTTGCAGGTTTCTCTCCTTCATCACTTTAATTATGTCCTGCCACTCCCTTCTGGCTTGTAGAGTTTCTGCTGAGAGATCAGCTGTTAACCTGATGGGGATTCCCTTGTGTGTTATTTGTTGTTTTTCCCTTGCTGCTTTTAATATGATTTCTTTGTGTTTAATTTTTGACAGTTTGATTAATATGTGTCTTGGCGTATTTCTCCTTGGATTTATTCTGTATGGGACTCTCTGTGCCTCCTGGACTTGATTAACTATTTCCTTTCCCATATTAGGGAAGTTTTCAACTATAATCTCTTCAAATATTTTCTCAGTCCCTTTCTTTTTCTCTTCTTCTTCTGGAACCCCTATAATTCGAATGTTGGTGCGTTTAATGTTGTCCCAGAGGTCTCTGAGACTGTCCTCTATTCTTTTCATTCTTTTTTCTTTATTTTGCTCTGCATCAGTTATTTCCACTATTTTATCTTCCACCTCACTTATCCGTTCTTCTGCCTCAATTATTCTGCTATTGATCCCATCTAGAGTATTTTTCATTTCATTTATTGTGTTTTTAATCGATGCTTGATTCATCTTTAGTTCTTCTAGGTCCTTGTTAACTGTTTCTTGCATTTTGTCTATCCTATTTCCAAGATTTTGGATCATCTTTACTATCATTATTCTGAATTCTTTTTCAGGTAGACTGCCTATTACCTCTTCATTTGTTAGGTCTGGTAGGATTTTATCTTGCTCCTTCACCTGCTGTGTGTTTTTCTGCTTTCTCATTTTGCTTATGTTACTGTGTTTGGGGTCTCCTTTTTGCAGGCTGCAGATTCGTAGTTCCCGTTGTTTTTGGTATCTGTCCCCCGTGGCTAAGGTTGTTTCAGTAGGTTGTGTAGGCTTCCTGGTGGGGGGGACTAATGCCTGTGTTCTGGTGGTTGAGGCTCGATCTTGTCTTTCTGGTGGACAGGTCCACGTCTGGTGGTGTGTTTTGGGGTGCCTGTGGCCTTATTATGTTTTTAGGTAGCCTCTCTGCTAATGGGTGGGGTTGTGTTCCTGCCTTGCTAGTTGCTTGGCATAGGGTGACCAGCACTCTAGCTTGCTTGTCGTTGACTGAAGCTGGGTGCTGGTGTTGAGATGGAGATCCCTGGGAGATTTTCGCTGCTTGATATTATGTGGAGCTGGGAGGTCTCTTGTGGACCCGTGTCCTGAGGTTGGCTCTCCCACTTCAGAGGCACAGCACTGACTCCTGGCTGCAGCACCAAGAGCCTTTCATCCACCCGGCTCAGAATAACAGTGAGAAAAAGTAGAAAGAAAGAATTAGTAGAAGAAAGAAAGAGAGAGGGAAAGAAAGGAAGAAGGGAAGAAAGGAAGGAAGGAAGGAAGAAAGAAAGAAAGGAGGGAGGGAGGGAGGAATGAAAGCAAAAGGAAGAGTGAATGGAAGAAGGGAGGGAGGGAGGGAGGAAGGAAAGAAAGAAAGAAAGACAGGAGGGAGGGAGGGAGGAAGGAAAGAAAAAGAAAGTGGAAAGAAGAAGGGTGGGAGGGAGGGAGGGAGGAAAGAAAAAGAAAGAAGGAAAGGAGGAGCGGAGGGAGGGAGGGAGGAAGGGAAGGTAGGAAAAAAAGAAAGAGCAGGTAAAGTAAAATAGAATAAAGTATGAAATATAGTAGCGTTATTAAAATTAAAAAGTAATTATTGAAAAAAAAAAACACGGACCGATAGAACCCTGGGACATATGGTGGAAGCAAAGCTATACAGAGAGAATCTTACACAGAAGATTACACATACACATTCACAAAAAGAGAGCAGGGGGAAAAATCAAAAATCTTGCTCTCCAAGTCCACCTCCTCGATTTGGGATAATTCGTTGTAAAAAGAGGAAAAGGGCGAGAAGTCTGAAATCTTGCTAAGTCCACCTCCTTAATTTGGGATAATTCGTTGTAAAAAGGGGGGAAAGTCTTAAATCTTGTCCTCAAAGTCCACTTCCTCAATTTGGGATGATTCGCTGTCCATTCATACACTCCACAGACGCAGGGCACATCAAATGGACCGTGGAGCTTTAATCCACTGCCTCCGAGGCTTCACAGAGAGATTTCCCTGTCTCTGCTCTCACAACTCCCGGGTCTCAGCCTTGGACCTGGCCCCGCCTCTGCGCGTAGGTCGACGGAGGGCGTGGAGCCGCTGATTCGGGGGCTCTGGCTCACTCAGGCAGAGGGGAGGGAGGGGAATGCCCTCTCCTCGCGCACCAGGCAACAAAAGGGAAAAAAGTCTCTTGCCTCTCCGGTAGCTCCAGACCCTTTCCCCGGACTCCCTCCGGTCTAGCACTAACCCCTTCAGGCTCTCTTCCTGCCACCAGTCCCAGTCATCTCCCTGCGCTCTGACTGAAGGCCGATACCCGAGCCTCAGCTCCCAGCCCCGCCCGCCCCGGTGGCCGAGCAGACAAGCCTCTCGGGCTGGTGTGTGCCTGAGGGCACCGATCCTCTGTGCCAAAATCTCTCCGCCTTGCCCTCCGCACCCCTGTCGCTGTGCTCTCCTCCGCTACTCCGAAGCTTCCCCCCTCCGCCACCTGCAGTCTCCGCCCGCGAAGGGGCTTGTGGTGTGTAGAAACCTTCCCTCCTTCACGGCTCCCTCCCACTGGTGCAGGTCCCGTCCATATCCTATTGTCTCTGTTTATTCTTTTTTTCTTTTGACCTACCCAGGTATGTGGGGAGTTTCTTGCCTTTTGGGGGGTCTGAGGTCTTCTATCAGCGTTCAGTAGGTGTTCTGTTGGAGTTGTTCCACGTGTAGATGAATTTCTGATGTATCTGTGGGGAGGAAGGTGATCTCCGCGTCTTACTCTTCCGCCATCTTCCTCCGGCCCCTCCTCAGTATTTCTAATCTCTTCCCACAAATCTTTTCCTAATACAAGAACCTGCCTTTTCATCCCTTCATTTTCTCTCCCTGGTTGTTGATTAATGATGGTATCAGTACATTCTTAACCATAATCCCTCATATTTTCCTAAGCCTGTATGACAACATGCCATTTGTGGAGATTATTCCTTATTCGGGTCAGACGCACCCTAAGCGCTTACACCCAGGGTGAGTCAAGTCAAGCCCTGAGCAGAACTGCGACTCCAGGGGCTGAATTAACAGGCCGGGCTCTGCTGGTGGCCGTGCAGGTATCTTGCTCTATTGAACAGCTGGCCTTTCTTTCTGTCCAGGCTGCTTCTCTTTTCATTTTGAAGGGAAGACAACCTGTCAAAGCCAACCTGAGAGCCTGGCTGTTTGCAGGGATTTGAAAGGGCAGAGTTTTTATTTTTCTTTGCTTCCTTGCAATTCTTGGAAGAAACACAGAACTATCTTAGTGTTTGGAAAGAGGCAATATAACGTGTTGGGTAAGTAGTTTGGAGGCAGATGCACCTCGGTTTGAAACCAGATCTGCTACTTACTAGCTATGCAATGTTGGGTAAGTGCCAGAACCTCTGTGAGCCTTGAATTTTCCCCTTACATTGTAGAATGGTTCTAATTTAAAAAAAAACTTCATAAGCTAAGTCATGCAAAGTACTTAGCACTATGCCTTAACCATAGTCAAAACTCAGTTCTATTATTTTGCAAGCCTGTGTGTGTGTGTGTGTGTGTGTGTGTAATCACATGTCTTATTTGATATCATGTCTTTCAATCAATTTTGTTTCTCTCTAACTTAAATACCTTTTGCATAATAAGTGAACAGTATATGTTTGAACAGATGGATGGATAGATGAACAAACTCATGAAAGAAATTGTTTTATGTGGCACAAATATACTATGTATCATTCAGGCTGAGCTAAGTTACACTGTAGTAACAAACATCCCCACATCTCCATAGCTTGAAAAGAAATCTATCATGCCTCAGCCAGGGGTCCTCCTCCTGTCTCTAGGACCCAGATAGAAGGAGCTGCCGCTCAGGAGTGTTGCCAGCACCATGGTAGAGGGAAAAGGTGTAGAAAATCAGACTCTGGCTCTTAAAGTTTCCACTCAGAAGTAACATGTTCTATTCCTGCTCACATCATTTGACAAAACAAGTCGCAGGCCCACATATAACCTCAGGAGAGTGAGGAAGTGCAGTTCTCTGTGTGCCCTGGGGAAGAGCTGGCAGCATTTGATGGAAAGCACTATCTGATGAACCTGGTACACTCTTGTACCCGTGAGACCTCAGACCCATTTCTCATTGTCATGACTAAATGTTATGCAGATAACTAACCATATATTAAGTCCCTCATTTATAAGTACAGGCGACATAACATTGCAAAGAGAGTGATTAAGCCATAATGCCAATTAACTGCTCTTTCCGGGGCTAGGGGAATATGTAACGGCATTGTACAGAAAGTATCATTATCCAGAAAGGCTACATTTCTTATGCAGTGGGGAGCCTATTTACAGCTCAGATTTGAAAGAGGAATAACTAACTTCTCACCCAAACACAATAAGTAAGCCTCACTGAGTTCCACAAAATGAATATTAATTCTGCCGGAAAGACTCTAATGCTAATGAGGACAGGACAGAAGTATAGCAACAGGGCACTTGGGTGAAGGAGAGAGAGACAGAGAGTGAGAAAGAGAGGGATGGAGGGAGAGAGAATGAATGAATGAGCTGTAATACTGCAGCAGACTGTTTTGGGAGGAAAAAACAGCATTTGCCATAGAAATACACAACTATGAGTAAATTCAGATGCAAAGTTTGGGGCTTTAGAGTAAACACAGGGCTTTAGACTAAAAGCAAGACATGACTATCCCAACATAGAATATAATGATGTGGGATCCCTAGAGATCATTTAAACCAGGTCAGGATCATTCCCTTAGCCACACTGATGACATATCCTTATCGCTTCCTTAGCAAAGAAGCACTGGAGGCTAAAATCAGGTTGGAGTGCCTGCTTGATACAGATGGCCTTTGGAAGTGTCCACCTGCCACAGACCCTATCTAATAGCACTATTTGTGCAGCATGATCTACCCTGGTGGCCACAGCTGATTAGACCAGGGTGAGTCCATTGGATTCAAGATGAATCAGTCCACACATAGTCTGGGCTGAGCCAATCAGATTTGTTTTTCAAGATTCGAAAGTAAAATACATAGAGAAAATGTATAGGTCACTTAATCTGTAACTTATGTAGAGTTCATTCATTCATTCAGCTGATTTTTATTGAATGCCCACTTGGAGATACAGGGCCCCCAAATCCTGACTTCACAGTTTCCATTCTCATTGGGCCTGGCTGTCCTTAAGTTGTCCCTGGTTGTTCATGAGACTGATAGGCATCTACTTCACCCAATTTGATGATTCTCATGCTGTAGTCATACTCTATTTTTCTTAATTACTTTGCCATTTTAATAAAACTAAAATTTTTAAGTTAAAACAATTCTCCAGGTAGGTACCATTCTATAAAGACATTTGGTTTGAGAGGCTGTTTTCTAATTATTTCAGTAGAGGGGTCAGAGGAGGGAAAATCAGGACATCCCACTCAATCCCTCATCTTCTCTCTAGAACTCTGCCTTTGTTGTTTATGCCCAGAGGTTCTGTATTCCACACACACCAAGGATTTCCTGGGTTCACATTCCCCCTCCCCATCTATCACAAAGCACATGTGAACACAACTGCTGGCAGATGCTGTGGACATGTGAGAAATGCACAAAGACACACGCTAAAATCGCTTGTGCAGAATACACTAGAGTGAACCTCTATGGCAGTTGTCATAAGCTTACACCCCAGATTTTCGGGGGGAGTTCAAACTGAAAATAGACTGTCTTACTGTCCCCACAGGTACTTATTTTTGGCAGATTGTGCACCCCAGTTTTTGGTTTAGGAAACACTATCACTTTACTTGTACTGTACACTGAAATGTACTCTGGGGGGGGTCCCTACCCGGCTGGGCTAGATCACTTTCACAATAAGAGATTTTCTGTCTTCTGAGATGGCAGGAGAATAGGTTAAATAACTGAAAGAAAGAGAGAAAGAGAGAGAGAGAGAAAGAGAGAGGGAGAGAGGGAGGGAGGGAGGGAAGGAGGAAGGAAGGAAGGGCGAGCTGAAGGATTAGGCTAGAAGACCCCTACAATTTTAATGATCTCCAAATTTCAAACTCCTGCCCTATGGGATGGTTTCCTAAAAATCTTGAAATGGCCACCTGTTGAAAACTTTGTTTCTAGACAGGGCCATCAGTCAAAAGACCTGCAGTGGTGTTCACAGAAGCTGCAATTACCAGGAAATGTGACACCATGTGTCATTAGATCTCAGTGCTTGGCACATAATAGATGCTCATTAAAGGATTGATGAGCCCGATGTCAAATCATTAAACTGGATCTTTGAGTTGAAGAGGCAGACCCCACATACAGACTCGGCTCTATCTTTCTTTTACCTTTCTTGTTTGAGTGTGGTCATCCTTGATTCCTGCTCCTTTGTATCCTGGGCTCTTCACTAAGTTCATTTTTAGATCTCTGTGAGCTTACTGGTCAATGAACCCTGTTTTAGTAATCATGGCTCTTTGGGGTCCTGGGAGCAATAAAAAGAAGTCAGTGACCGCTGTGGCTGGAAAGAGAGTTTCCATTCCATGCACAGAGAACCCACCAGCAGACAGTCTATGGCCTCCACTACTGTGTTTAAGATGAGCATTTATGGATCACAAGAAGTCCCAGCATAGTATATACAGTCTGGTCCCAGGAGCAGCCCTTCTCAAAACTGAAGCCCTCCCTCCACCCACATATCATCACAGAAAAGTGGGTGGAGAGAATATGATTAATGTGGATAAGCAGAGTCACGAATTTGTAACTCCTAAGCTCCGTCTCCATCATCACATGGAGATCACTTACATTCTCTAGTTGGTTCATCAGCCCTGAGGGACCCGATGTTAGAGGACAACATAGCACAAGCATCCAGAGAATATTAAAATTATTTCAATTTTAAATTTAAAATCATTCCAAACAGTGGGGGTATGGATTCTCCCCAGGGAACTTTTACAATGTTGCCCAAACCTTGGTCACTTTCATGCCATCATCATTAATTTTTGACATTTCTGCATTCCATAGTGATTACAAATTAGTCATTTAAAAAAATTGGCTTATTTGATTTTTTTAAAACACATTGATTTTAAAAGGAAATTTTGTATTGTGTCTGTGTTTTACTTCAATAAAAATTTACTTACTTTTTTAAAAAGGTAACTTTATTTCAACTCTGAATGTCAAATCAGTATCAACTGTCATTAATAGAAGGCAAGAGTATAATATAAACGTAATGGTATTTTTACTTATGCCTGTCCTAATTGAATAGAATAATTCTTTCAGGAACAGTTTCTGTCCCTGCCTCTGGATGCCCGAGGGTCTTTTCCACCCTCTGCTTCTGTCTGCATAAATCGTGAGCAATCATATATTTAGCAAACATCTGTATAGCACTCACTATATGTCAAGTACTATTTGAACAGTACCTCAATACTAACAATATGAATATTGTTAATTCTTTTAATCATCATACAAGGTGGGGTATATAGTTATTGTGTCCATTCTACAGGTGAGAAAACTGAGTCACAGAACGGTGAGGTAACTTGGCAGAGGCCACACAGCTAGTAGGTGGCAGAGCTAGGATTTAAGCCTGGATCTTGGTTGAAAAATTCAACTCCCGGCTGAGAGGAGCCATGTTCCTTGGAGAAATAGCCGATTCCAGGTCTGGAGCAGGGAAGTATGAGGTGAGCCTGGGTCATCTGCTTGTCCCAGGAATCAAGGAGTCATCAAAAATAATGGAGATGTGTCAAAAGAGCCCCAAATCCAGCTTTATGGGACTTGTAATGGCCAAATTTGGGACAATTTTAGCATGAGAAATGACAGGAGTTGATTGTTATACATTGAATGACTAAAATCTCATGAGCTCATAAGGACTCTTGAAGGGGACGGAGAGAGGGAGAAAGCGAGAGAGAGGGAAAGGAGAGAGTGAAAGAAACAGAAAGAAAAAGCTTCTTTAAGACCAGCTAATATAGACAGAGTGACGGAATGACTTAGACAAAGTACCATTTTAAAACTTGCCATTTAATAATCATTGCAGGCAGGGACTAGCAATGGATGCTGTCACCTCCAGGAGGAAGGTTATTGGACAACAGAAATTTTGCCCAATGCCAATGCCTCACCCATGGATGCCTTTTTAAGTGGGTGCCTTCACAATGGGCGATCTGGCGTCACCACCTTAACCGAGTGATAAGCTTCTCTTCACTGATGGTGGGACACCTTAATGTTATATGCCTCCTGACCTGGTAAACTGTGAAGGACAGAGCATCACCTGTAAACAATCTTTGCCACAAAGGTAAAAATTGAATCTAATTCAAATTAACTAGAATCTAATTTAACTGAATCTAATTTAGACCCAAATTCCAATTTACCAAAAATATAAGGGACAGAGACACAAGTCAAATGACAACTTAGGAAAGCAATCAGACAAAACCAGGATGTGGAACATTCTATAAGACAACTCACCCAGACTACAAAAAGTCAATGTCGGGCTTCCCTGGTGGCGCAGTGGTTGAGAGTCCGCCTGCCCATGCAGGGGACACGGGTTCGTGCCCCGGTCTGGGAAGATCCCACATGCCGCGGAGCGGCTGGGCCCGTGAGCCATGGCCGCTGAGCCTGCGCGTCCGGAGCCTGTGCTCCGCGAAGGGAGGGGCCGCAGCAGTGAGAGGCCTGCATACCGCAAAAAAAAAAAAAAAAAAAAAAAGTCAATGTCATACAAATATGTGTGTGTGTGTTTCAGGAGGTGTGTCTAGGTTAAAAGACAGTAAACAAATACAGTGCATGGATCTTGATTGGATAGTGGTTTAAAACAGTTTTAAAATGCACTCTTGAGACAAACAAGGAAATTTGAATTTAGATATTGTATGTTATGGAGCCTTTGTTCATTTTCTTAGGTGTAATAATGGTTTTGGTTGCGTAAGGAATGCCTTGCTCTTAGGAGACTGAACTATTTAGTGGCAAAGCATCATGATGTCTGCAACTTTATTTTTATTTATTTATTTTGAGGTACGCGGGCCTCTCACCGTTGTGGCCTCTCCTGTTGCGGAGCACAGGCTCCGGACGCACAGGCTCAGCGGCCATGGCTCACGGGCCCAGCCGCTCCGCGGCATATGGGATCTTCCCAGACCGGGGCAAGAACCCGCATCCCCTGCATCGGCAGGCGGACTGTCAACCACTGCGCCACCAGGGAAGCCCTGCAACTTTAAATAGTTGAGAAAAGATACAAATGCATATAAATAGATGATAGATACACAGCTGGGCAGATCAATGATAGAACAATCATAACAAAATATTAGGTGTTGAACCTAGGCGATCTTTATTACATTACTTTTACAACTTTTCTGAATATTTGGAAATTTTCATAGTATCAAGTTGAGGAAAATAAAACAGAATTTGTGATCTTCCCAGCCCTGCCTGCTGCCTGAAGTTAGATGGAAAGGCTGCAGTACTCCGAGTCTGTCCCCTGCTGTCGCCTCATGTGCCAATGCAGGGCCCTCAGGTTGCAGATCATGGACCACAGTGGACATGAGGACATGTGTGCACAATGAGGACCAGTGTACAGGCTCGGGGTCGTGGCATTATCCCTTTCTTTAGCAGTGACAATTCCTGGCTCTCTCTGCTTATGCAGAGAGCCAAGAATGCTCCCCTGTTTTGTTGAAAGGCCCTCGCTCGCTGCATCCCATTTTCCCATCCCTGCAAGGGTCAGCACCGTCCGTAGACACAGCTGCAGGGTCATCCTTGCCCCCACCCCACCCTGTATGTCCAGTCTGCACAGCACATTAGAAAGGAGCTCAGAATCACCTGGATCCTGCGGCCTCCTTTCCTGGACTGCCCTCTTTCCCTCTGAAGCACCAAGATCTGCTGTGACATTCATTTGCAGATAACATGCTGTAAATCTGCCCCATCTAAGACCCAATGTAATGCCATTCGGCAGGTAAGAGGCGTGTGCCACAGGGCTCTCGGAATTGGAAGTTAAGACCTTGTGTCTGCAGCCTGGATGGCTATCATGAATCTTTCTATCAGAACATGTTCTCTGAGAATAGGCCGTGTGCCACCAAGCATATGCCTTCCCCTCACTACTCAGTCAGAATTGGGCTGAGCATCCTCCATAAGCCACTGATGTCTAGAATTTGGAAATGTGCTGCTGGCTCTGTCTAGGATGATGGTCACAGGTGAGTAGAGACTGAGCTGAATCTATCACAGGGAGCAACCAGCAGCCAACACAGACAGTTCATCCAGAGAGGGATGCTCTCGCATTTCTCCTGGCTCCCTCCAGGGCTTGGAGCTTCCTCCTGGGTTGCTAAAGGGCAGGACCAACCTTGTCTTTTGTTTTCAGCAACCAGGAAGTCCTGCATGAGATCTAACCTCAGTTCTGCTGTAGCTTGAATCTATTTCGTTGTTTTCTTTTTGACTGGTTTTTCTTAAGAATTAAATTATACTCCTTTAGACCTTCCTTTAGGATGAATAACTCATCCCGATTTGCCTGGAATTTTCCTGTTTTACCACTGAAAGTCACATATATTAGGAGACTCCTTAGTCTGGGGGAAACCAGGATTTTTGATCATCTTTCCCTCCCTCCCTTTCTCCCTTCCTCCCTCCCTTCCTCCCTCCCTCCCTCCCTTCCTTCCTTCCTTTCTCCCTCCCTCCTTCCTTCTTCATCCCAAGAGGAATTGCTTCTCTTCGTTCTCTTTCTTCTCCTCACCAACACTACCCAGGAGGTGATTGTCAGTGTTAACAACAATACAAGTATTTATTTCACGGAGGCACGCAAGGTGCTTGATGCTTTTCATGCTTATTTCAGTCAGTCCTCACTGGCCCTCTGAGAAGGTTCTGTTACCTCCATTTACACTTGAGAAAGCAAAGGCAGACACAGACTGGGAACTTGCTCAAGGTCATGCAGCTGGAGTGGCGGGAGTTGGGTTTCTAACCCAGATCAGAGGGGTTTGAGCTCAGACCCTTCTCACCTAACCAGCTCCAGACACAAGGTCACAATTGCCTGTGGTTTCAAATAGCAGGACCCAAAGATTTGAAAATAGGAAAATTTCCAAAGAATTCTTCTTCAGAATGTTTTCAGCAACATCACATGACTTTAATGTCATTATGGCTAGAAAATGACCCCCTTGCCCACTTGAATATCACCCAACCTCCTCACAATATGTATATTGGAGTCAGTATAGGGCCAGTTACCCTGTCACTCTGGAGAGAGATGGGTGAAAGGTAACCTACTTCGGGCACCTTTTAAAGAGGTTTAGTCATTGAACGACCTGGTTCTAAAGGTCTGCAGCCTGGGCATCAGGACCAAGGACTGGATGTCAGGGGATCTGCGTTCTAATCACTTCTCATCTCCACGTGGACAGAAAATAAAATTCTGAATAAAGACTCAGCCTTTTACATTTCTTCCAGAGCCCTTGGGTCCTGGCCCTGCTTACCCTTCCTCCTCACCTCTCCCCACTCCCTCACATGCCACCCGCACCACTCTGAACCTCACACCTTTCCCAGAAGCCCCACCTCCTTCCTGCCCCTGCTCTCCTTGGCATCTTCTGGAACTACTGCACAGCATCAAATGGACCTACTGCCTCGCCCCTGACTAGCTAGCTTCCTGCACAGACTCCATACCCTCGCTAGCTCCAGATCACCAGATTAAACCGTCCCAGATAAACCTAGTCCCTTGGATAAGTCCCTTACTCTCTCTGTGCCTCAGTCTCCACATCTGTAAAATGGGGATGATGACGAGGATCTGTAAAATTGTAGCTGGGTCTGTAATGGAGCTTACACTCAAGTAGGAGATCAACAAAAACAAACTATTATTACGTATAATAGTAGTGAACATCAATCCAGCGTTCACTGTGTGCCAGCCTCTCCTACACAGCCCTCATTGATGAACTCATTTAGTCCTCGCCAGAATTCTTGGGAGTAAGTGTCATAATGCCCATTTTACAGAAGAGGAAATGGAGGTGCAGAGGTCTCCTAGCTATTGAGGGTGGCTCAGAGATATGAACCCACATGCTCTGGCTTGAGAGTCTAGGCTCTTAAGTACTACGTCAGATGGCAACAATGCTTTGTAGAAAGCAAATGTGGGTATTTAGAGAGTTGTTCGGGGGAGAAGACTTCTCAGAGGTGGTGTCCCTGGTCTAAGGCTTGAAGGCTTACAGGAAGACAGGCAAGGGACCATCTAGCTCAGTGGTTCTCAGTCCTGGCCACTCGTTAGCATCACCTAAGGACATGCCTGAGCCCTACCCCAGGGCAAGTCAAGCAGCACCTCTGTGGGTGAGCCTGGGCCTTTGCATTTTTTAAAACCTCCCAGGAGAGTCCAGCGTGCAGCCATGGTTGAGAACCACTAGTCTGGGGATGGGAAAGGCATTGCAGGGAGCAGGAACACACCTCCGGCCTTCCTAGGAGTGGCACGTCCCCGCTCCCCGATCCTTGCCTGTTGCCTCCTGTTCTCCCTGCAGCCCTGCCCTGATGTGTAAACAAAGAGAAGGAGAGAGGAATTAATGCTTCCTTTAAGGAAAAGGTTAAGAGCAGCTTTTCCTCCTAAGTTAACGGGAGCCAGGAGGGGGCTGAATCAATGTGGCTGCCTGTCAGGCCCCTGATGACAAATGACATTCTGAACCAGTATCTCCACAGATACTTCTAAGCTGACCCTTGGAGATAGCTAATAAAAGACCAACCTGTCCTCCAAGATTAACGACTCAGGAGAAAGACAGAGGGAGGGGGAACAGGCGAGCAGGGGCTCTGGAAACCTTTGCTGTCCCCAGCCTCCCGTGGAGAGTGAGGAGACCAGAACAAAGGAAGCTGCTGGACAGAAAACATCACTAGCTTGGGGAGTTTACTTGTAATCTGCCCTTCTGCTGGGAAGCCCATCTGGACTTCTTTCCCTGCCCTGTGGCCCCCGCCCGGGTGCCCACCCTGTCTTGTCCCCCTCCCTGGCACTCCAGCATAACCTAGGCTCCCTTCTTCTTGGTTTTCTCTTTTGCACTGTGTTTCTGTCCTGCTGTCCACTCTTCTCTGAGCTGTGGTCCATGGGCGTCTTCTGTGCCTGTCTGGCTATGTCTTTCCTAGTTTCTCCTCTTCCACTTCCCCTTTCTTCACTCTTCTCATTTCTCTCTTCCTTTGTTTTGCTTCATCTTTACCGGCCTGTCTTTCCAGCTCTCCCTCAGGGATCGCGTGTTACTCGTGCTTTCCGCCATCTCTCAGTCTCGCTCTCCACTGTCTCGCTTGGAGCCTATTCTTTTTGCCTCTCTGTCTCTGAGTCTCTGTCTCCCTCTCTGTGCCTCTCTCTGCCCCTCTCTGGCTCTCTAGCATTTGTCTGTGTATATGTCATCCTTTCTGCCTCTCTGCCTCTTTGATGTGCCCGCTTCTATCCATTTCCGTCTCATACCTGTCTCCCTGCCCCCTCTGGGTGTCTCCCGTTGTTTGTGTTTCTCTCACAGCCTCTCCTCTCCCTTCCCCACCTCTCAGCGTCTCAGCCAGCTCCTCCTCCTCCTTGCCCTTTCCCGGGGCACTGACAATCTCTAGGAGCAGAGCCTCTTCTCACTGTGGACCTAATCAGTGGTGGGCAGGGCTGGGCTGGGGAAGGCAGCCCACCCCACTCCCACTCGCCCACCAGCACCCTGGACCTGCTTGCTGCACTACAGAAGGGTGGGGTCCCTGAATCTGAACTTGTCCCGCTGATTGGCCCCCTCCAGGATCCTCGTCACTTCCTACTCTCTAGTGCCTATTCCACAGAAAAATACAGCTAAGACCCCTCACTCCTCAACTTCACTTTGTCCCATCACTCTCAGCAAGAGCCCAGGTTCACAGCTGAGAAATTCCAAGCCAGTTGTGAATCGTGCTTATTGCTTGATAACTGCAGCTATGATTTATTAAATACGTGTGGCCTGACATGTAGCCTATATATGTAACTCATTTCCACAACAATCCTGCAATGTAGATTATCATCATCCCCATTTTTCAAGTGAGGAGACTGGGGGTCAGAGAGGTTAAGATACCTGTCCAAGGTCACACAGCTAATAAATGGTTGAGGCAGAATTCAAGCCCACTCTGGGTAGGCCCAAGGGTCATGCTTTTTCCACTGAATCTTTCAGTGCTGTGCTGTCCAATGAGGTGACCACTAACCACGTGTGGCTATTTAAATTCATTAAAATGAAAGAAAATTTAAAACTGAGTTTCTCCATCACACTTGCCGCATTTCAAATGCTCAGTGGCCACATGTGGCTAGTGGCTGCCATATTGGACAGCACAGATATAGGACACTTCCATCCATGCAGAAAGTTCTGCTGGAAAGTGCTGTTTTAGATAAACATGGAGGAGTTTTCTGTGTCCATTTTCTGGGAGAACAAAAGAGAACAGGATATTGAAATAACCCTGGGCCACATGAGTTTCCATGCAAGAACTTGGGCCGAAACAGCAATCCTGTTTCCAAATACCTGCAGGCAACGTCACCTGTGCCACACAAACCTGCCTTTACAGCCCTGTTGATGTCAGGATCACCACTGAGGAACACTCTGCTTTCATTAAGGGGATGGGAGGGGTGGATGTGTATATTCTTCTAGAAGGCAGAAAAAGCACAATCTTATGCCAGAAATTGAATTTTCTTATTTCAGCTGGTGTCCAGGGCTTTGAACCCTGACATAAACAGCCAGTCTTGTTCCACGCGATCAAAAACATTTCATGATGCCGGCTCCTTCCACAAGGTCACCTTGAAATGTCTTGCCTGATCAAAGCATCCCAACTCTTCCTTTCCCTAATAGAAACATTCTTGAAATCTGAGTAAAATGGACTTGCCCAGCCTTGTTCCCTCTCCAAGAAAATTATATCTCACCTCTCTGGAACAAGTCACTAAAAAGAAGGAAATGTTTACAGTTTCCTGCAAGCTCACCAGTCTGGGCAATCTGAAGACCCCAGCATCCTCCAGCCCCACTCGCTTACATTGGAAGGCGTGGCCTCATACAAATTTCTCCCCAGGCGACTCTGACCCCGCAGTGGCCTCTCATGAGTGTTCCAGAATGCATTCTGTCCTACAGCTCCCATGCACCCCTGTGCTGATCTGTGGGCACTAGTCACTCCTGCTGTAGGGTTCTCCTCCCCTGGTGTCTCAGCCTCCCATTTAGGTACCAGAGGATCCCTCTAGCTCACGTGGTTGCCATCCTAAGACTTTAGATGCAAATATGTGGTCTAGCATCAAACCAAGGCTAGCTTGTGGTCTGTGAGAGAATTATTCTCTCCTCTCGGCCTAATTTTGGTACTCAGAAGTGGCCCAAGCCAATGTTGTTTGGCCCCAAATGTTAGTGTATCCTGGAGCACTTCTTAGAGACAGGTTTTATTTCTGTCTAACAGTGGAGACGTATGCATAATGGTTATGAGCATGTGTGGTGGAGCCAGGTGACCTTGGTTTGAGTCCCAGCTCTGCTGGCTACTGGTTAGGTAACCTGACATAAGTTACATAACCTCCCTGTGCCTCAGTTTCCTCACCTGTAAAATGGGGATAATAATTCCAACCTCCCAAGTGTGAAGACTGAATTCACTGTTGTTGTTGATATGATCTCACTCTGTTCTTTGGGCGCAGGAATGCCTCCTGGTATGGTTTCAGCCACACCCATCACCCTGTGCTCAGGTCTCTACTCCCCCAAACATGGAGGGCTTTCTCCCTGGATTGTTGGCTGCAGCTGCCCCTTTTTGCCTTGTCTCTTGGGAGGCTTTTCTACACCATTCCTGCCCTTGAGTAATCAATCTTCCATCCAACCCTCCCCACACGTGTCTGACGTCCAGTGAAGGTGACAGAAGGCTCAGCTCAAGTGGACACACCGTCTCCTCTCAGCCACATATCCACTCCACCTTTGAGAGGTGAAGGGGATGAGGCTCAGAGTGGCGAGGCAGCTTGCTCAAGCTAACACAGGTGTTCAGTGGAAAGGATACAGCCCAGGGCTGCTGTGTTTGGCACCAGAGTCCTCTTCCCCCTAGACCTCAGGTTATCTCAACTTGAGACTTAAAAGCATTGTGAGTCTTGGGATTGAGGCATGGAAACTTGCACTGCTGCCTCAGCAGACTTCCCTCTGGCTGTCATCTGTTGTGTTTAGCTGAGTTCTTCCAATATGAGCTTTTTTAGATGCATCCAGTTCACCCTGACAATCCTCAATTCATATCCCCTCACCTTCCTCCCTAGATTCTCCAGCCACCATTAGACTCCTTACTCTGAGATTCTAAAACTAATCTTCTTCCCCTACCCCGCCTCATCTCTTGCTTGACTGTGGCCAGGTACACACTCCTGTCCATTCAAACTTAAGATCTCGCTTTGGACACGGTAACAGCATTTGCCCACAGCTCAGAAAGGGCCCTCCTGCCCCTGGCCTGGCCCCAACAGGATGGAAGGACCATACCCACCACTCCTGGCTTCTGTCCTTGGAGGAGGAGAGCATAGGGATAGATACAGGGACCCTGGGTTCCCAAGTTGACTCCAGGAGCACAAGGTGCTGGCGACTTGAAGATTTTTTTTTTTCCAGTAACCTCTAAATCCCTTTCCAGGCTGGAGGGACTCATGACTTTTTAGTTAATATGTGCTCTCCCTCTCTTCCAGTTCATTGGCTCCAGACTTATATCTCTCATTTGTCTTCATTACACTGCCTTTTCCTCTGACCGTCTGAGGCACCCTCAGTAACCCCGGCCAGCCCCAGCCCCATCCAATTCTGGGTGTGTGTGTGTGTGTGTGCTTGTGTGTGTGCGGGCCTGTGCACATGCTTCCACTGTTCCCATCAGAGCAGGTTCTGGGACAGAGAGGGTGAACAAAATTGCCCTACAACCAAGGCTGGGTTGGGGATGTAAAGGGAAGAGGCCAGTGTTTCAGGGACTGTACTTCTGCCTTAGTTTGCTGACATGTAAAATGGGAATAATAGCTACTTCATAGTTGTCATAAGGATCAAGAAAGATGAGTATCAGGACAATGCCCACACTGTTATAGTATAAGATATATATAGTGTATGTGTATTACTGTATATAGTAATCAATACTATATAAAAACTTGCTATCATTATTGTTGTTGTCATGATGATTGCTCAAGAGTGGTAGATAAGACCCAAGATTCCATACTGATAAAATAATGGCCACCATAACCAAGCACCCACTAGGTTCTAAATATTATGTGCTAAGTACTTCATTTTTCAACAGAGGAATAGCTCCCTATTTCCCTGCCCTGGATACAATAATAATGCTAATTGTAGGGAAAGATATACATATCCAGCAGATTACTAGATAAAACTGATAAGTATGAGTACCTAGCAGAGTGTCTCTGATTCATGTTCAGAACTTAACAAACATTAGCGAAATAGTAGCAAGGCTGAGGGGTGATTAAATGCATCTCTGTATACACTATCCAGCACAACCACTCAATATTTTAATGTGTGCATTTCCAGACGTTTTTCTATACATATGGTTATAGACTTTTTAGATCATTTTACAAAAGTGTGATTATAATGTACATAATGATTTGTGAATCACTTTTTATTCCCACTTACTAATTTATTGTGGTCATATTTCCATGCTGGTCACTATGGTAGGAAGAATATCCTGGGGTTTCTCCAGTGCTGGGCACATCAGAGTAGACCAGTGGGAAAGAGGTTTTCTTAGACTTACAGTTATTAACTATCTAGTTAAAA
Organism: Hyperoodon ampullatus; assembly: GCF_949752795.1. NCBI lineage: Eukaryota > Metazoa > Chordata > Mammalia > Artiodactyla > Ziphiidae > Hyperoodon > Hyperoodon ampullatus. The sequence continues at coordinate 35,342,392 of NC_136927.1, forward strand.
TGAGAACATAGACTTTAAAAAACCCTGAATAAGCACATACTGGTGATCATTGTATGTTATTTGAACTACATTATTGACAGCCTATGTGTGCACACACCCGCACACACACACAAATTGTTACAAAGACCTTTGGATAACTATGTGCTGTTCCATTAAATGATGTACCAAATTGTGTTTAATTCCTATATGATGGATACTTAGGTTATTTCAAAAAAGTGACCCATTTGATTCACAAGTCCCGTCATTGATGGAAAAACAGGGAGGAATTTTATTTTTCCAGTAGCTGCGACTAACTCTGCCCTTCAAGTTTCCCCTTTCCTGTTACCTGGTGGGCTTCCTCCAGGAGATCCCTGACCTAGATCAGACAGACACATTCCAGTATTAAAAGTCTTGCCTTGACTTTTACGATTATGTCTTGGTCATTCCACAATCTCAATCTCGTATGCTATGTAAAGCCCCTCCCTCACCCCTTCCACCCTGGGATGCTGGGACTTGAGAGAACAAGGTGGTTCTTATCTCCTCTGCATGCTGGTCAGTCTGCACGACTATGGCATCCCAGTGCCTTCGTGTTCAGTTCAAGATACAATAGATTTGGTCCGCAAGCAGGGAGGGACCCTCCTCAAATAGCTCCAAACCTAATGAATGCTTTGCCTCGTGCCTGCTTCATTTGCTGATGAGAAGTAGAGCCTCCGGGGGAGTGGGAAGAGGTAGGGAGACTCTCCAAAAGGCGACCTGGCTCTCCCTCCCTGTCCTTTTATATTTTCCCTGGGGCATGGGCAGGAAGGATGTTGCTGGACTGCTGAAGCAGTCCCTCTAGCCCAGGGTGTGCTGAAGCCCACCCATTTCCAAAGTCTATGTCAGGGAGGGCAAGGGCACACTGGTAGCTGGAAATCAGCCCTGGTGGGAATATTTACACCATGGAAATGGGCAGTATCTGAGAAACCGTCCCCAACCCCCACCCCCGCCCAGAGCTGGTTGTTAAACATTTACCAGCTCACCATTGCCTCTCACCCACCCAACAGTTGGTGGTCACTGTACGTAAAATACGGGATGCTTACTACTTTTTCATTCTCAGCTTTTAGAGGCCAATTATCAGAACTCAGCAAAGATCACACCATCATAACAAGCATTTCATATTATAAACGATGCTATGATGAGCAATTTTTTTACATTTAACCTGTCCATTTGAGAGATAATTTTCTTTGGCTAAGTTCCTGGAAATGGAAATGCTAAATCTAAAGGTATGTCTAAGTTTAAAGTTTCAGATACATATGGTTCAATTGCCCTTTAGAAAAGATGGACCTATGTACACTTCCATCACCAATGTGCCTGGCATACTGTACCTTCGCCATAACTAAGTATGATTTTTAAATGTATTTTTTAATCTTTTATGCAAAAAGTATTTTGTTTTCATCTGTGTGTCTTTGACTGCCAGTATGCTTGAATGGTTTTAAGGAACATTCATTTATTGATTAATAGCCTTTCCTACATATCTTCTTCTTTTGTGAATTTCCAAAAAGGCAGGGGAGAGGGGCCCCAAGCAGGGGAGGACAGGGAATGGGGGGACTGCTTTGTCAAGTGGCCCCGGTTTGCCCCCCACCTGCCCTGACTCTGCCTGAGCAGAGCACCAAGGTCTGCGAGTCTTAGAGGCACCTCTTTAGAGACCACACTTTAATTACAACCTTTCTTACATCACACATTATCTGTAAACGCAATTCGGTTAGGTTATCGATTTTGCTGTGTGGTTACAGAGTTCCCATGGGAAGTCTTTTTCCATGCTCTGCAGCTTTCTAGCCATGGTATCTGCAAGCTTCTTTGTGAGAATTGCATACTCACCCACGCTCACATGCCTGGACACACATGCACACACAAGCACACACATGTTCAGATGCACACATTCACACTCATACCCCTGTACACATACAGACTCATACACATATGCAAACATGGACACACATGCACACACATGTACACATTCATTCAGACACACTCACCCACACTCATATGCCTGGACACACATAGACACACTCATACAGACATACACATACAAGGACACACATGAACACTCACAGCCTTTGCTCCCCTTCACACTCAATGCTGCCGCCATATTCAATTTCTTCCACCTCTTTGTGCGTGCCACACCCACTCTCTCCTTGAGTACTCTGTGCACATTATTTTTTTCTGCCTGGGACCCTCTTTCTTCATGTCCTGGACTCATGGTCACTGCCTTCCCTAGTTCCCTGGGTCACCTTGGGGCTTTTTTTTTTTTTTTTTTGCAGTACGCGGGCCTCTCACGGTTGTGGCCTCTCCCGTTGCGGAGCACAGGCTCTGGACGCACAGGCTCAGCGTCCATGGTTCACGGGCCCAGCCGCTCCGCGGCATGTGGGATCTTCCCGGACCGGGGCACAAACCCGTGACCCCTGCATCGGCAGGCGGGCTCTCAACCACTGCGCCACCAGGGAAGCCCCTCCTTGGGGCTTCTTGCCATCACTCCTGTTGTATGTGTACCCGCCTCTTTGGTGACACTCACTGTGCTTTATTACAATTATTCCATAAGGGCAGGGATTTCTGTCTGCTCTGCTCCATGCTTTGTCCCCAGAGCCTAGGAAGTACACCTGGTAGGTGTGCAAATATATTATTCAAAGAATGAATAGTCTGGGGAAACTGATGCTCTGGTTGACTATGGACACGTAGCTAGTAAGCAACAGAGGCAGGACCCAAATGCCCAGTTTCTGACTCCAGAGCCCATGTTCCTTATCGTCTATCCTGGGACCCTTCCCCTCTCTGACACTGATTTTTCAAAGGATTCTTTTGACTATTAATAAACACGTGCACATATATACATACACACACATCAACCAAAGGAAAAGGTAGTTAAATGATCTTCCAATTGGGATCTTCTTCACCCATCAGTCCATTCATCTCCTCTCTGACTGTAGCTCCCCAGAGAAAGGGACTCTCCACCCTGTTTACCTGTGCGGTAATAACCTTTGCACATAACACAGCGCCTGGCTCACAGCAGACACTCAAAAGTATGTGTTAAATGAACAGATGAAAGTGTTCAATAAGCAGTCACTGACCATCGACGAGGGACTGGACTAAGTGCTAGTGGGATTGCAGAGATGAATGGACACAGCCCTTGACCTCAGTATCTTGCTGAATGGTTTTTAGATATATCTTTGCCTTTATGGATATGCAGACAGTCTGATCCTTTCCTGATCCTCCCTCATACCTGTGCACAGACAAAACAAAAGCACACCCACAATGGCATGTGTGATTGCAGCTCCGGACGCCCTGCACACATACACCTGCACACCCAGGCCTCTTGTCCACCTGAGGAATAAACAGGCTGCAGTATTTGCAGCCCAACATGGTTTGTTTCCTTTGAGTTCAAAGGAGTTTATTAATTTCAGGCCCTTCATGTGGAACTAGCAAAGCCTTCTGTAGGAGATACCATAGCAACTGCAGGAAGCATCTGAAAAGGAAGATATTAACCTTTTGGAGCCTGCTGCCCACTTTGTATGCCCTCCTTAGCATATTTGCAGTGTTTCTCGGAATGTCTGAGATAATGCGGCTCTCCGACCCAGAGAAGCAGCTGCCCTGGGAGTGGTGAAGTCTGGGGCAAAGGGGTGCCTCCTTCCTGAGCCCAGGACCTGTGCCCCATGCAGGCTGGTGTTGATGAGGTAAGCCTGGTGCCAGCTGGTGTCTCGAGCTGGAGGTGGAGTGAGAGGCTAGGGTGACGTGGGCGTTAGCCTCGGCTTTGCCCCCAAGCTGCAGGCTGAACTTACTGAAATTGCCGAAAGGTCTCACTCTGGGTCCTGCTGCCTCCAATCTGACCTTTTCAGTAAGAGTGAAAAATGTTCGGTGCCTCATCTTTAGGTCCAGAATGGATTGTTTCTTCAAGCGGGTCAGCCACTTCTACTCAATTCCTGACCTTTGGCACACCACCCCAATTTTGTGATCTCATCTGTGGGCAAGAGAGTAGAAAGAATGCCTTTCTCTCCAGCTTGAGGATTAGGGGGAGGCACTAGGGTACAGCACAGCTTGGGAAGAAGGCACCTCATTTCCTGCTCTTGAGAGAAGCTTGGTGAAGAAGGGGAGAAATTTCGGGGCCATTCAGACCGGATTCAAACCCCAAATACATTCACATACTTGCTGTGTATCTTTAAATGAGCTCCTTGTTTCTAAGCCTCAGTTTCTTCATCAGCAAAATGCATACAATGAAACACACTGTACAAACCTATTAGAAGGGGGAAGGAAATCATACATGCAAGCAATTTAGATTTGTGCTTGATATATAGTAGGTGCTCAATAAGTAGTAGTTTACTTTCTTCCCTATCCTGCTCTGCTACCCTCCACTCTGTGCCAACTACAGATACAGATACAAATGAAGTCAGCCTTTAAGGGTCTCCCAGCCTAGCAGACCAGACAGATGAGCAAACAGTTATGAGACAATGAAGGCAGTGGCTAATTCAACAGGAGGAAAGCTGGGCATCTTCCCAGAAGAGGTGCTGTTAACTCAGGGCGGAGTGACCAAGCACACTGGGGGGAGGGGATCTATTTCCTGTAGAACAGTAGCACTCAACTGGGGGCACCTTTTTCCCCAGGGGACACTTGGCAATGCCTGGAGACAGTTTGGGTTGTTAAAACTGTGACGGGTGCTACTAGCACCTAATGGGCCAGAGATGCCACTAACATTTTACAAAGCACAGAGCAGGCCTCCGCAACAAAAAATTATCTAGCCCCAAATGTCAATTATGCCAAGGCTGAGAAACCCTGCTGTAGAATAGCATAATATTCTTCATCATAAAAATTATAATCACTGATGATTATTGAGTACCTACTGTGTGCCAGATATGGCACTAAGGGCCTTCTGCAGGCACCATTGCATTTAATTCTCAAAACCAGTCTGTGGGATAATTCTCATGACTCTCTTTTAAAGCTAAGTAATCTGAGGGTCACAGAGATTAAGAACATTGCCTGAGACCTCCTGGAATCAGAAGTCAAGTTTGGAATTCAGGTCTGCCTGACTTCAAACCCTACGTTTTTCAACCTTCACCATGCTCTGCTCAAATGTCTATTGTGGAAAGATCTGGGGCTTGCTTTGACCACCCACTGGCCGAGTGGTATGTAGGGTGGGTCTGAGTAGCTTAGGGATTTAAAGAAGAGGGACCACTGCTGCCTTCAAAGGTACCACCTGGCGTCTTCCTTCAGGCAAGGAGGGCAACTCTGGCCCAACCCAGTAATATGTCAATTCCATGGGTAGAGAATAAGTAGAAAGGGAGTAGCTGGTCCTTACTTCCCCATCCCTCAGGCCTTTTTTTTTTTTTTTAAGTTGCTAATCTCTTTCCCGCCTAGAGGAGTTCCTTTAGCATTTGTTGCAAAGCTGGTCTGGTGGTGCTGAATTCTCTTAGCTTTTGCTTGTCTATAAGGCTTTTGATTTCTCCATCAAATTTGAATGAGAGCCTTGCTGGGTAGAGTAATCTTGGTTGTAGGTTCTTCCCTTTCATCACTTTAAATATATCGTGCCACTCCCTTCTGGCCTGCAGAGTTTCTGCTGAGAAATCAGCTGATAACCTTATGGGAGTTCCTTTGTATGTTATTTGTCATTTTTCCCTTGTTGCTTTTAATATTTTTTCTTTGTCTTTAATTTTTGTCAATTTGATTATTATGTGTCTCGGCATGTTCCTCCTTGGGTTTATCCTGCCTGGACTCTCTGCACTTCCTGGACTTGGTTGACTGTTTTCTTTCCCATGTTAGGGAAGTTTTCAGCTATTATCTCTTCAAATATTTTCTCAGGTCCTTTCTCTCTCCTCCTTCTGGGATCCCTATAATGTGAATGTTGGTGCATTTAATGTTGTCCCAGAGTTCTCTTAGGCTGTCCTCATTTCTTTTCATTCTTTTTTCTTTATTCTGTTCCATAGCAGTGATTTCTACCATTCTGTCTTCCAGGTCACTTATCCATTCTTCTGCCTCATTTATTCTGCTATTGATTCCTTCTAGTGTATTTTTACTTTCAGTTATTGTATTGTCCATTTCTGTTTGTTTGCTCTTTAGTTCTTCTAGGTCTTTGTTAAACATTTCTTGCATCTTCTTAATCTTTGCCTCCATTCTTTTTCTGAGATCCTGGATCATCTTCACTATCATTATTCTGAATTCTTTTTCTGGAAGGTTGCCTATCTCCACTTCATTTAGTTGTTTTTCTGGGGTTTTATCTTGTTCCTTCATCTGTGACATAATCCTCTGCCTTTTCATTTTGTCTAACTTTCTGTGATTGTGGTTTTTGTTCCACAGGCTGCAGAATTATAGTTCTTCTTGCTTCTGCTGTCTGCCCTCTGGTGGATGAGGCTATCTAAGAGGCTTGTGCAAGCTTCCTGATCCCTCAGGTCTTGATGCAAGTTCTGCTAATGCTGTTGCTGCTACTACTATGATTACTACCACTACTTCAGCTAATAATTTAATGAACACTCATCCAGCTATGCCTTCTATTCACTTGATATTGTGTAGTCTCCTAGCAACCCAGTGAAATAAGTATGATTGCTTATATTTCACATATACAAAACTGCAGGCCAGAGAAAGGTCAAACATAAGAGGGAGGGCTGGTAATTGAACCCATATTGTTCTATCAATGGTTCCCAACTGGGGAAAATCTGCCCCCGGGGCAGGATATTATCTGAATATCCAAATATTATCTGGAGACAGTTTTGATGGTTACAACTGGTGTGTGTGTGTGTGTGTGTGTGTGTGTGTGTGTGTAGGGGGTGCACTGAGTCTGCCGCTAAACATCCTACAATGACAGGACAGTTGCCTACGACACAGAATTTTCTGACTCCAAATTTCAGTTGTGCCATAGTTGGGAACTTTGGACTCTACCTCAAAAGCCCCTACTGTGCTCTAAGTGCTTTATGTCTTCAGCAGGCAGTGGGATTGATGGCTTCTGGTTTGTGTTGAGTAAATGTTCATTTAACGTTTCCTAAGGACAGAAAACTCCTTGCATTGTGCCTGGAAGCACAGAAGAGCAGCAAGAAAGTTACAAATTCTTTTTTGATTTATTTTTGACTATGGGATGACTTCTGTGGCAAAAGTATGAGAAAGGCCAGGAACATGAACATTACAAATCCACCTGTTTATGGCTATGTGAGGGTTTGTTTTTTTTTAAAAAAAGATGGAAATTGGGAAGGCTAGCAGTGAGCCTTAGTGAAATATTCATGACCCCCATCTAATTTCTAATTCAATTAAAAGGTGCTAATGTAGTTAACTGTGACAACAATTATTTTTGTTAATGAATATATTTAAATGCTTATCAGCTAAGGTGATAAGGATTGCCCCCGAGACACAGCCACAAACTTGAATTTCAAATTGGTTTCAAAGTTTAAAGGTTGTTTTCAGAAAGCTGTGAACCAAATTCTGAATTTAAAAAATGGATTATTTCAAAATTAGCTATTCAGTTCTAAAGGCAGCCTTCCATGTTCTTGAGGATTCAAGACAGAATTCTTTTAAAGTGCAAGTTCCTCAATCGCATGTGAAATGGGATTTGATTTATAAACATTCAAATTACAGTGACTTTGCAAGAACCCAAGGACAAGAAACTGGGCAAATCCGAGTTTGTTGCTGGCAATAAACAGAGTTTCTCTGCCTGGGATGTCAAAAGATTGTCCCAGGAATGGGAGGTTATGTTCTGGGAGCCCCTTTCAAGTGAAATTGAATAGCATCTCCTTCTAAAAATTCAGCTCATCTTGTGGTGGGGAGGGGTGAACCACAGGTGGATGTACTGGGGATGGTATACCAGATGTCTAGACATAGTCTCTCATCCTTACACTGGTATTTAAACCATGTACTTGAAATTGCCTAGTTTGAAACACAGTCATCAAAATGTGAAATTGCCTATTTTAAATTTTACAGTGTTTGCGTGACTTTTAAAAGATGAGTTTCTAACTTCTGGATGAAAAATGTCTCTTTTCATGTCCTTGATTCTTTCACTGTTCTGTTAACCACAGTAGCCACAATAATGGGTGTGATGCCATCTTTGTGACCAACAAATCTGGTTTTGACACTCAGTTCCACCCCTCACTAACTGTGTGATTTGGGGCAAATCAGTAAACTTGTCTGAGCCAGTTTTTTTTAATCTATGAAATAAAGATTATAATATCTTGCATACCTTGCCAGGTTGTTGAAGGGGTTAGAAAAGTAACCCCTAAGTAAAGTTTGCAACAATTTAAGTGCCTAACAGTGTCTTGACATATAAATGCTCAATAAATGGTAGTGATGGTGGTCATAGTACTAGCAGTAGTTGTTGTGGTTATTGTTTAATCCTTGCATACTTTAATCTCAAAACATCTTATGGAGTAGATAACATTATTTCTATTTTATTGATAAGGAGACTGAGGCTTAGAGAATCTTACTTGCTTGTCCAATGTCACACAATTTGTAAGTGGTGAGATTAAGATTTGAACCAGATTGGTTTGATTCTAAAGAATATGTTCTGTTCACATATAATGTTCCTTGCACTTACAATACATATTCCATCTCCCCTCAACTAGACTGAAATCTCTACACACCTTACAATGCCTAGTGCTTCCAGTTCGCTTGTAGGTCCTTAATAGACATCGTTTGAGAATAACCAGTCTCACCATTGCTTTGAACAAAAAATTGCTCTGTTCCTGTATTTTATCTCTTCAAGATAGTGCAGAAAATAAGACAAAACACTGTGAAGGTACGTCAAGCAGTAGTGTCTTTGATGTTGTTTGGAGAAAGATCCAGTACACTAGTTTCTACATGTAGACCTCACTCTAACCATAGAGACCTCTTGGGTAATATCTGAGGTAACTGTTTATAAATCTAACCCTTTCCCCAAATCCATCCAGAACTGGAAACGCTAAGTTCTTGCAAAGGTAGGAGTGAGGGAAAGAGGCAAAGACTTTAGTATTTGACTCGTGCTGTTGATTCTGTATAATGAATCAGCAGAGGACTTCTGGCTCATGCTCCTGGAAATTCCAGGAGTAGTCCAGTCCAGAGCTTTGCCCGGAGATCCCAGGGAAGGGAAAGCATATAACATTCAACTGTTTCTGGTAAGGACTCCAGACAGGAGCGCTCCCAGTGTGGTTCACAATGCCAGAAGAAGTCTCAAAGACTTGATTGGAAGAAGAAATCTGCCAAAGTAACCCACTGAGGGAGAGAACGTCATTTTAAAAGCCGTTCAAATCTCAACAACAGTGAAAACATTATGCTAAATGAAAGAAGCAGCTCACAAGAGACCACATATTATATGATTCTATTCATATGAAAGTTCAGAACAGAGAAATTCATATAGACGTAGATTAGTGGTTGCTTGGGGCTGGGGGAGATGGGGGAGTAGGAGGGTGATAACTGGAGAGTACCGGGCTGCTTTTTGAGGTGATGAAAATGTTCTAAAATTGACTGTGCTGATGGCCGCACATGCCTGTGAAAATACTAAAAACCACTGAATTATACACTTTAAATGTGAATTGTATGGTATGTGAATTATATCTCAGTAAAGCTGTTTTTAAAAATCTCAACAACCAACACAGGCGATCTATTGCCTCTGGCCATGCCCTTGCTCTCAGTGCCCACCCATTGCTTTCTCAAAGCCTTTGTGGTTCTGCCTTCCTTATCCTACCAAGCTTAACAAATTGATATTACCCATATGGTCTCAGAGTACCCATAACAATATGTATCTTGGAAGCTAGAGAGTCATTTCTTTCCTTTTTAGAGCATGCTGATTTTTCTGATCACCCCAATTTGTTTTTGTGTATTTCAGATATACATTTGTAGGCTTTAAGGAAATTGATATACCACCACCCAACAACCATCTGTTCTCATACTTTTAAACCTACTCTGGGAATCATTGGAAATTGAGAGGGGAAATCTCTTCAACATTATGTTGGACTTCCTATTTGGTATCCTCAAGGGAGGCAAAGAATAACACACAGACCTTGGGAGCTCATTTTCTAACATATTTGAGTGTTACCACCTGTGAGATCCAGGGAAAATGACAACCTCTCTGAGTCTGCTTTCTCATCTATAGAAAGGGAATCATTGTACTACCTATTGGGTTTTTTGTGTAAATGAGATAAGATGGTGTCTGTAAATCACTTACCCTGACATGCAGTAGGCAATCTGTGGATCAAAGCTATTTATTATAATTGCTGTGGTTATATTACAATTGATTGGAGTGTGTATACTTCTGAAGTTCAATCTTTTTGACTCCCTTAGGGCCTGTACCCTAGGGAATACCCTAGGAATACTCACCTTCTTGTAGACGCCCCCTTTCTTGAAGTGACTACCATTCTAGCCTGATCCAGAATTCAAATAAACAGGAGTGTGCATGTTACAAAGAAAACCCTTGTAACCATGATGGGGTGTAATGGGAGGGCTGGATCTTCAGACTGGCTGCATGTGTTTAGATTTTGCAGACCCACGGACCGTTTGGTAGCCTGAGGTGGTCATTCCTTTAATCCTTTCATCTTTACATTTTGATAGTGATTTCTGGGAGAACCAAACCAGAGAGCACATCACTCACAGGTGTGTGTGGTTTGCACCAAGAAGTGTCCCTGTTTTTTAATTAGTTATCAGCACCAAGTAGAAGTCAGACTTCATTTGTCGTGTGGATTTTTGATTCCCCTGCAATGCCTGTGCACACATTTCTGCGTGGCAACTCCCAGTTGGAACTGAAAAGCAGCTGCCCTCCTTAAAAGGGATGTGCCTCCGCTCATTCCCCCAGTCTCTACCCTTCTTCCTGACTTATTTATGTTACCTGTCTGGTGTCTGGATGCACCCAAGTTTATGATCCCCAAACTAAGCCTCTGTGAGCCACAGGAATGAATCACTCATAGCAGAAGAGATATTGATAGGCTTTCTTGGTGTTCCTAGAAAAATCACAGTCTATGAGGCCAAGTACAGGGATTAAGGTATTTTGTCTGGAAGTACACAGGAACAGGAACCCAGCTAGGACTGGAAACTCTGGCTCAGAACCCCATTCTAAGATGTATGAGGGTAGGAGATGAAGCTTTCAGGACAGACAAGTGTACTATTTCTCTCCAAGTATAACACAACATCATCAATAAATCAAACCCTCTAAAGGACAATGTCGGGGAATGTGCACTGCTTTCTCTCTTCCTTAAATGTGTTAGAAGAGGAATAAGTCCGCAGCTGCAGCCACTGCTACGGGTCTCATGCAGGTCTCTGAGGCCCTCTCCTCCTCTCCAGTCCTGAAACAGATCAGCTCACATTTTAAATTCTCTAATAGAAGCACAAATGAGGTTTATGAACCATTAACCTTAGGTCAGTTTTCCAAAATCTCAAAAACCATTTCCAAACAATTAATTACTTTGCTTCACTGGAAGCAGATTGTAGATCAGTGCAATTAGGCAGATGCTCGAGGTGAAACATTTCACTAAGATGGACCATAAGCTGCCCCCCCAGAACTTTTTTGGGGGAGGGAGAAGCTTATTTCTCATATATTCCCCCCTCCCACCTTGGCAATATCATCATTTCTAAGCAAGATCTGTTTGCATTTTCCAAGCCCCTTCTTATGGGTTTGAAGTATAACCTTGATTTTTTTCACTGTGCTTGGGGAAAGGACAGCTCTGAGTAAATGAATTTATAGGTTAAGAGGAAGATCCTCTTAAATTCATTCAGTTTTGTTGAAAATTTCTTCTAGAAAGTCCTCCATTATTTTGTATTAAGAGGAGCCTAGAGGGCTTCCCTGGTGGCGCAGTGGTTGAGAGTCCGCCTGCCGATGCAGGGGACACGGGTTCGTGCCCCGGTCCGGGAAGATCCCACATGCCGCGGAGCGGCTGGGCCCGTGAGCCATGGCCGCTGGGCCTGTGCGTCCGGAGCCTGTGCTCCACAATGGGAGAGGCCACAGCAGTGAGAGGCCCGTGTACCGCAAAAAAAAAAAAAAAAAAGAGGAGCCTAGAAAAGAGGTGATTAATAAGGCAAATACTGTGCTGAGCCTAAGATACAGGTGGGTGGAGACACTGACTTTCTCTTATAATTTCTCAGAGTTCTTGGGGCAGAAGACAATGGCCAGTGGCCAGTGTAGAGGGTGAGTGACTTCCTTCTTTGTCCCAGCTCTGCCACCACTGTGCTGTGGAGGCTCGGGCGAGTGAGTTCCCTTATGTTAGTCTCACTCTGTTCATCAATAAAATGATGGATTGGACTGGCTCTCGGATTTTCTCTCTAGCCCTGACATCCTATGATTACTTACAAAACTCATTCTGTAGACACAAAAGGCATAAGAAATCAGTCTACTACTTTCAGTTCAAGATGGCTGATTGAGCACATCTTGACAGAAGAAATATAAGAGCAAGAATAAATCAATGGCAGTGCTGGAAAATGGGGAACATTGCAATCAGCAGGCCAAAAATGCTGAGAAATGTGTGGAAGAGATAAAATATATGGCATCAGATTAATGGCCATTCCTTAACAGCCTTCAGGAAACTATAACCCCAAGTAGATAGAAGAGGAGACAATTGTAAAACTGAGTTTTCCCAACAAAACTCTGGAGAAGAAATCAAGATCAGAGAGAGAGCAGTGTGGGAGAAACAGTGGTCTATGGGTAATATATTAGAGAACAGCAGAACAGTTCCACAATTCTTCATTCAGAAGAGAGGCTGGCTATCACACTGTGGAGTCAATTTTCTATGTAAAGTGACAACTGGAGCTTAGGTGGCTAGAGAGAGACGTGGGTCACTGCCCTGAGTAACCGTTGCTGAGCACAAGTGAGACGGAGCACCCGCAACTAGAAGCATGCTTCCCTACCTCACATCATGAAGAGAAGCCCACTGGATGTAACTTTTCTCCACTTAATGCAGGAGACAGTGACTGTCACATGTTTGGAGGAAAGCTATTTTAGCTGCCAACACTGGTCAGGCTAAAGCAGCACTGTACAGTGGAAGTCTGTGCTGATAGAAATACTTTATGTGCGAGAGATGAATTGGGAGCTTGGGATGGACATATACACACTACTCTATAAAATAGCTCACTAATAAGGACCTACTGTTGAGCACAGGGAACTCTACTCAATACTCTGTAATGGCCTACAGGGGAAAAGAATCTAAAAAAGAGTGGATATAGGTATATGTATAACTGATTCACTTTGCGGTACACCTGAAACTAACACAACGTTGTAAATCAACTCTACTCCAATAAAAATTTTTAAAATAAATAAAATAAAATAAGCTACAAGGATATATTGTACAACATGGGGAATATACCCAATATTTTATATTAACTATAAATGGAGTAGAGCCTTTACAAATTGTGAATCACTATGTCGTATACCTGTAACTTATATAATACTGTACAGCAACTATACTTCAATAAAAAATGTTTTTAGTATTCTAAAAAAAAGAAATACTTTATGAATCTCAGAAACAGAAAGAAGAATGGTGGTTGCCAGGAACTGGGTGGGGGATGGGGTATGAGAAGCTGTTTAATGGGTATAGAGTTTCAGTTTGGCAACATGAAAAAGTTCTGGAGATCCATGGCACAACAGCATGAATATACTTAACACTACTGAATTGCACACTTAAAAGTGGTTAAGATGGTCAATTTTGTGTTATGTGTTATTTACCACAATTAAAACTAAAAACTAAATAACTGAAAAAAGAAAAAGAAAATAAAGGAATACTTTATGAATCTGTGCTGCCCACTCCCACAGCCACTAGCCACATTAAGCTACTGAGCACCTGAAATGTGGTTAATGGCACCAAGGAACTGCATTTGCATTTCATTTCATTTTAATTCGTCTAAACTGAAATTGAAATAGCCACATGTTGTTAGTGGCTACCACATTGGCTATTGAAATTGTTGCCATATGGGACGGCACATTCTCCTCCATAACTATAAACAGCTGCATCACCCAACATTTGAGGGAACTAAATGACATCAAACAGAGACATAAAACCGAACATACTAAGATCCTAAATCTTGACCAAAGTTAATATAGGAAACAGAAGATGACTTCAAAGAATGCTGATTAGTACCCTCAGATCTGAGAGGATGTACCATCCATACGACCACCTGGGGTTGTTCATAAGAGTACTTTAATAATGCAAACTAAATCTTGGAAAATAGAATATGATTGGTAACATTAAAAGCTAAATAGAAGGTCTGAATGGCAGAATTAAAAATTAAATAAAAGGATTGGCTTAGGGATTTGGAATATGTAACCAAAATAGTCTCCCAACACATGAAGTAATGACAAAATTACAACAGAAAACTTGACACATGAAGGATGGATCCAAGAGCCCTAGTATTCATCAAAGGATGTTTCTAGAAACACAGTAAAGGTATAATGGAACTAAGAAAAGGAAATAATGAGGACAAAATCCAAATAATTGCTGAAAATACAGGTGTAAAATTTCAAAGCAACTGTGAGATAGCAGTTAGTAAAATAAAAGAGACATGCCACAAAGGTAAGTATGTAAAATCCGTGCATATCTACATCAAACTATTCATCTTAGACCAAAATTCTACGTAATAAGACCTAAGAGGTGGCAAATGGAGGGTGGAAGAAATGAAGGGATACTTCAAGGATTGTCTTTTCAGAGAGGAGGCTTTAGACTACTGGTTACTTTTTTTTTTTTTTTTTTTGCGTTACGCGGGCCTTTCAATGTTGTGGCCTCTCACTGTTGTGGCCTCTCCCGTTGCGGAGCACAGGCTCCGGACGCACAGGCTCAGTGGCCATGGCTCTCGGGCCCAGCCGCTCCGCGGCATGTGGGATCTTCCCGGACTGGGGCACGAAACCGTGTCCCCTGCATTGGCAGGCGGACTCTCAACCACTGCGCCACCAGGGAAGCCCTACTGGTTACTTTTTGACATTGCTAAGAAAATAGGATTTGAAATGTATTTGTTTTTGTAAAAATATATGTAAATTAAAATACAAGTTTTTTTAAAAAGAAGGCAGACCTCTATTTCACTGGACAAATAAAAATAAGAAAGAGTATTTGCTCAATTAAGTAGAATGTGGAAAGGGAAAACTCAAGACAAGAGGAAAAGTAGATGACATAAATTAAGATGGCAGAAATAAAACCAAACATACAGTGATTGCAGTAAAGATAAATAACAATTCCTCCTATTGAAAGGCAGACACTATTAGGATTTTTCAAAGGGAAATCTAACTATATGTTGCTTAAGAAAACTTAAATAAACCATAAAAAATATTAGCAATAAAGTGTTGGAGAAAGCTATAAATAATGAATTGTTCCAACTATCTTTTCTAAGAAAAGATTTTCCTTGTTTAAAGATTATGTCCCACTATTTTTTATTCTTGCTATACTAAAATACTCTTATTTTATGATATATCAACCTTCGGTTAGCTGCTAAATCATTTTGAAAATTTCACTCGTGTAAAATAAAAAATCTCAAAGTCTGGCCTCATCTAGTTATAGTGATAAGAAATCAAAATCATGTCAGTCATTAAAAAAATAATAAAACCTACTAGTTTCAGATTATGTTCCAGGGCCACAATTACTTTTAACCCTTCTTCTCATAATATTATTATTATTATTATTTTGTATTACAAAAGTCAAACTTGGTAGTTGGAAGAAGAAATTCAAATGGTTGAAAGGTATGTAAAACACATTGACTCCTAATACACACATACATACACTGCTACCAATTAGCTCTTTTTTTTTTTTTTTTTTTTTTTTTTTTTTTTTTTTTTTTTTTTTTTTGTGGTATGCGGGCCTCTCACTGTTGTGGCCTCTCCCGTTGCGGAGCACAGGCTCCGGATGCGCAGGCTCAGCAGCCATGGCTCACGGGCCCAGCCGCTCCGCGGCATATGGGATCCTCCCAGACCGGGGCACGAACCCGTATCCCCTGCATCGGCAGGCGGACTCTCAACCACTGCGCCACCAGGGAGGCCCTAGCTCTTTTTTTTAAAATAGAATGTGCACATTTTATTTTATTTTTTTATTTTTTTAAATTAATTAATTTATTTTTGGCTGCATTTGGTTTTCATTGCTACGCTTTCTCTAGTTGCGGTGAGCGGGAGCTACTCTTCGTTGTGGTGCGCGGGCTTCTCATTGTGGCGGCTTCTCTTGTTGCAGAGCACGGGCTCTAGGCACATGGGCTTCAGTAGTTGTGGCACGCAGGCTCAGTAGCTGTGGCACACGGGTTTAGTTGCTCCGTAGCATGTGGGATCTTCCCGGACCAGGGATTGAACACGTGGCCCCCTGCATTGGCAGGCGGATTCTTAACCACTGCCCCACCAGGGAAGTCCCCCAATTAGGTCTTTAATTATTGAAATAGTGTGGAGAACCAGTTCCTCCTGAACACTTCAGATACTCATTTCCCTTTCTAGAAAGCATTCCCGACGCATCTGCTCTAATCCATCTAATTGTCCTAAGGGTCTGAATTGAGAAGGTTCTGCCTGTCTCCTACAAAAATCCATGTTTAAAACAATAATTCAGGGACTTCCCTGGCAGTCCAGTGGTTAAGACTTCAAGCTTCCACTACAGGGGGTGCGGGTTCGACCCCTGGTTGAGGAACTAAGATCCTACATGCCCCGTGGCACCACCAAAATGTAAAAACAAACAAACAGACAAACAAAAACAATAATTCAGTAAAATGCCCTAGAATGCCAAAGCAAAAATATCTCCTTCAACTAATAACCACATTTTATAGCTGAGGAAATCTAGATTCAGAGGGATAAAGAGGCTTGCCCAAGGTCACACTACTAGTTTGTGGCAGAGTTAGGAGTAGACTCTAAGTATAGAGCTCTTCTTTTTGTTTGTTTAAGGTGATAGGAAACCCAACTGAAACTGGCTTTGATTTCTATAAATGACAAGTTGAGGATCAGAATTAGGTTCGGGTGAGGCCCGAGCCAGGTGTTCAGATCATGTCATCATAATGAAGTCTCCGTCAGAATGCTTCCTTCCATATTGGCCTCATGTCAGATGCCATGGGGTAGCAAAATGGCTACCAGCACCCCCAACTCCAAACTCAAGTCTGGCTATAAAGAGCCTGGGCCTGTGATCTTTACCATCAAAAGTATCTTTTATATCTCATTGGCTCAACTTGAATCATGTGACCATCTCTGAACTAATCACTATAACCACAGTAATATGTGCTCTGATGGGTCTGGTCTGAGCCACATGCCCATCCCTAGAACAGGAAGTGGATTCAACTCCACCCAAAGCACATGGGCTAAGAGTCAGGGGAATGTTCCCGGAGGAAGATCTGGTTATTCTAAATAGAAAAAGGATGAATGTGTGCTGAGCGGCCAAGTCAAGTCTCCTTCCTCCTGGTCCAGTAAGTCCACACTGTACAATTATTGAAACACGTTCATTCCTCCACTAAAGGAAACAACTGTTACTAAACCTAGTCATCCTATCAGTACTTCAGGGGCAGAAACAACCAGGAAGGAGAACTTGAACTTTTTTTGTTTGTTTTTTTCTGGAGTGATGTTCAAAGGGCAATAGTGAAGGATGACAGTAGCAAAGCCATTGTTCATTGTTCTGTCATCATCTATTGCAAATTCCAAATCAGCAAAAGCAGCAGCTGTCTGGAGTGATAAGTCCTTTGATAAATTGAAGCCTTCCTGGTTGCCAAGCACTGACCCTGTTCCAATCATTGATTGTGAAAAATCAATGGAGACTGGAACCTGAGATAATAGTATTTTTGACTCTGTATGCTTTCAAAATTAGCCAGAGTGTCTAGCCAGAGTATCAAATTGAGGCACCAGTCCCACAGATGCTGCTTATAGAATATATCCAGTCTTGGTGGTGCATTTTATGAAGATATATAGGAAGGGTGGTGCTGAGTAGCCCAGCCTCTCTTGGACTTGGGATTGTATTGGAGGACTTTCTGTAATTCGTGACTGCTCAAAACCAATGATCTCCTTGTGGAAAAAATACCCTCCCTAATCACAGTCTTTAGAGAATTTATTCCTCCCTCACTACAACCCTATATTTTGTATAATACAAGTATTTAAAGAATGAAGCATAGCATCTTGCCGATAAGACATATGATAATACAAGTTTGGACAATAAATATTTCTATTCCTCCTGGTCATAGTGATTGGATCCTAGTTGGACCAATCAGAAACCTAACCTAAAATTTGTGTATGAAAAAGTGGCAGGAAAAGTCATCTTTTTTCTTTAGAGTTGAGGTTGTGTATGTCTGGTCCCATAGATGTTGGTGATTATGGGGATCAGGATTTAGAAAGGATGTGTGCAGGGAGGGACAGGAGTTATAGGAAGAAAGGACGTCCTATAATATCTAGTGAGACATTTGCAAACACATTTTCGGTTTTTATCCATAAGCCTTATTAGTGGAAGCTTCTCTCTGATTCTGACAATAGGTTTATGCTATGTCCTTGTGGAGTGGAATAGCCAAACCAGATTTTTTCCTTGTTTAGCTAAAGAAGGTGCCAGCTGCTCTTCGTTCTGGTGGGGATAGAAGGTCAATATAGAGCAGATGTTTATGGACTCTCTTTAATATGCAGATATATTCCAAAGAGACTCAGATTTGAGAACTATTATGATGAGGCCTTTGGTTTGACTTAGAGAAGCTACCTATACATTCCTTTTTGCAAAGAGAAGAAGGCTACTTTGCATATGGAAACCAGGGGTTTTCTGGGAGGAAGATGCTAACATACTTGCCCCTGATTATTTTACTTATGAAGCTCTACTGGAAAGGACTGGAGTGGACCTGGACAAGATTCAGTGAAAGAGAAGAGTAATGGGGCCATTAATTAAAGTCATCATAAGCATAGAGAGATGCAAGACCAATGATCTCTTTCTGGAACTAACTCAGGAAAGAATAGCAAAAGGTGGTTCTGGGGATCCAAGATGAATAAATCTTAGAAAGGATTCTGATTTAGCGTTTCTGGTGTTAGCTCAGAATCAGGAAGTGCCTGTGCGTTAGCTGGTGCTAAGGGCCAAAGCAACTATTGATGCTTTTCCCATTGATGAGAATGTTTTAGAGATGCAGATAGGGCCATCTCCCTGCATCCTGTTCTTCACCAGTGTTACAGCTAGTAAGCAGCTGTGTACTCTGAACCAAGCAGCTCTTGGGTGCCCACTGATGTTCTCTACATTTCTAATTTCTGGTGCTGATAGACCAAGAGGCTACCCAAGTGGAACTAGTCTCAATCCAAGGCAGCATATTCCTGCATGAAGTGGGACTTTTCATGATAATGATCACTCCTTTCTATCCCACTTTCTAAGACAAGCAAGGTAAGGAAAGTTGCGTTTGTGTGCTTGGGACTTAAGAGTGCTTGGACAACTTCTGTAATCTGTAGACCATGGCTCCATAAGGGTTATTGGCTTTCTATTTGAAAACATGCAGTAGTGCTAGGCACTAAGGGTGCTCATTGTTACTGAGTTGGCTATTGTTTTTAGGAGCTTTCAGAGAATATAATATAATATAATATAATATAATATAATATAATATAATATCTCATGCATTCATACTGATATTTCCAGCTTTAAGTGAAGACTTCTTTCATTTAACTTCTTCAAATTACATCAATGTGTCTTGTCTTCCATCCCAAGAATACTGGTTTTCAAGAGCACAAGGGGTGATAGAATTAGAATATACCATAATTTCTCACCTGTTTTATACAATTTTAAACACACAACACTCTTGGAATAATACTACTCATACCATTAAGAATTATGATTGTTGAAAACATTAAGAAATTTTGGTATATGTTCTTCTCATCCCCTTCCTTTTTTTCAAGTTTATTGAGATAAAACCTACATACAGCAAAGGTTACCTGTTTTAGGTGCACAGCTCTATAAATTTTGACAAACTTATAAAGACCCCCCCCATTCTTAATAATTGTACTATATATACATGGCTAGAGCATATAGGCATTTCATAATACACTCCTCCTATGGGTCCTCATTTGTCTTGGTTTTCTCTGTCTCAACTGCTGTTCGTTTAATGCTCATGAGCAGTCATTATGTCACCAGCTCCTTCGTTATTTTCGGTTGTCTAAAACTCATTCCATGCTAGATTACTCAGAAAAGGCTTGTGGGAACAATATTTCTTGAGTTCTCGTGCTTTGATAAGTTTGTCTATGCCCTTTGTACTTAAAAAATCAGTTGTGGTGCATATAAAATCCTTGGTGCTCTGTATCTTGAGTATATTAAATATATTACTCAATTTTCTTATGACATAAAGCATGGCTTTCAATGCCTAATAATAATCTAATCTTCTTTCCCTTAAAAGTCACATGCTCTTTTTGCTAGATGCCAAAAGGATTTTTTAAATCCCAGATCAGATTAGAATATGTCTTGATAGTGATCATTTTGGATCAAAGTTCTCATGTATGTGGTGCTCTTTCGCAATGTAATTTAAAATTATTATTTTTTAATTTCAGGAATGTTTTCTTCCTGAAAACATTTAGTTTTTAGTATTTCTTCTGTTCCCTTGTTTGGTTTTCATCTTCAGAAATTCCTATTCTCCATGTGTTCAATCTTCTTTGCCTATTTTCAGTACTTCAATTCTTTCTTCATTTCTTCTTTTGAAATTTATTTTTATTTATTTTTAATTGTGATAAAATATATATAACATAAATGTTAACATTTTAACCATTTTTAACTGTATAGTTCAGTGTCATTAAGTACATTCACATTGTTATGCCACCATCACCTCCTTCCATCTCTAGAACGTTTTTCATTGTGCAAAACTGAAACTCTGTATTTATTAAAGAATAACTTCTCTTTCCTACTTCCCCCATCCCCTGGCAACCACCATTCTACTTTCTGTCCCTATGAATTTAACTACTCTAAGCACCTCGTATGAGTAGAATCATACAGTATTTGTCCTTTTTTCACTGGCTTATTTCACTGTCTTCAGGTTTCATTCACCTTATAGCATGTGTCAGAATGCTTCCCTTTTAAGGTTGAATAGTATTCCATTGTATGGATAGACCACATTTTATTTATCCATTCATCTGTAGATGGAATTTTGAATGGTTTCTACCTTTTGACTATTGTGAATTATGCTGCTATGAGCATGGCTGTACAGATATTGGTTTGTGTTCTTCATTTCTTATTGACTTTTGAATTTTTCTTCCTTTTCACCTTCTGTTTCTTTAAAGCATCATTTCTTTTGTTCTTTCTAGTTGACTACTATGGGATTCTCTTTTTCTCAAGTTCTTCAGATTCTGCATCTATTGCTTCTCTCCTCATCCTCCCCTATAGACTTCAGCACCAGGCAAGTCTTGATATCTGTTAGTGATCTGTCCCCACCCTCCTGTCTTTTGGAGTTTGTGGGCGGTATCTTTTCCCCTAGATTTGTTTTGAAATGTGTTTATAGCTTTGCTATCTAGTTGCTCTGTTTTCGTATGGGGATTGAAAGAGATTGAAAAACTAAGCTTCCACTGCTACTGTCTTCTGAGAATCCCACAGCTGTTTCTTTCTCTTACTTTCTACTCATTATGTCTTACTTCCTACATGCTTAGACATTTATTACTATGTTCTGCTCATTTTTCTTGGAGATTTATTTCTGGCAATCCCTTGAGGACTGGGAAAAAGTTGCATTCCTCCAGAGAGCATTTTCATTTTCCTCTGCTGGACACCTGGGGCCACAGTATGCGATTGTGTTAAACCAGTTCATGGCTTGGAGGCTTTTAGACCTGTGGGTGGTTCAGTTTGGGCTGTAACTGTGATTATAGCTTTTTTAGAAGGTATTTTTTTTCCCCCTGCTGTACTAAATCCTGAAGAATTTTTCTTGCAGACTGCAGGGATTGGGGCCATATATGTACAGTGGTTTTACTTCTGGTTCATCTTTACACTGATATTATAGCTCTTTGGGTTCCATATTTTTGTGGAGTCTTGCATTTAACTTCTCACTTTGGGAAGGTCCTAGGCTTGGTATTTAGTCCCTTGTGCCCCATGAGGATGTAAAAACTGAAGCCTAAGTTGATCAGTTTAGGGAAATGCTTTCAGCACAAAGATGGTTCAATACTGTGCTTACCATTCTGAATTTCTGCCTTCCCTTAGATTTTGATTTGACAATTCTTCACTATCAGCATTTTTAGTTTTTTTCAGTGGGAATACTGGCCTTCCATTTGATCAGAAATGGAAGTTCAACATGATCTTCTTCTGTGTAGGCTTTTGTAGAAATATTGTCACTTTTTGCAGTCATAATAATTGCTCTTCTTTCAGTTGGATATCAGGAACCATGCCTGGTGAGGTTAGGTTGTCCAGACCAAGTACTGGCACCCAAGAGCATCTAACAAGTTCAAGAAGGCCAGATCCAATCCTAGAATCTAGGTCAGATCTTCACATAAGCAAGTCATGTTGGAACAGCCCTGTCTTGCCTTTTTCTCTTACAATATACTCTCTGGCTTCAGAAGGCTCACCTCAATTTCTGAGCTGGCATAAATGCGTTTTTCTTAGTTGATCTATCATGGACCGCAGATCGGTTCTGGAATAAGACTGCCTGAGTTTGAATCCTGGTTCCACTACTGTCGGTACTATGACCTTGAGCATGTAATCTAATCTCTCAAATCTACTTTGCTCACTTTCAAAGCAAATAGAAAGAGAACATGCTTTATTGGGATGTTCTGAGAATTGCATGTGATATAGTATTTAACACAATGTTTGGCACATTTATGAGCCCTGAGTAAAAATTAATTGTAATCTTAATATCCCCAGAGTGAAAAGTTTTATGGCATTTTTTCCCTTCATTTTTTTTCTCCTTGTTGAGCCATACTTTATCCATCCCTTCATAATTTCATCCTGATCTCTGTTTTTTACCACCCTTACTCTTTGTCATAACAGAAATGCTAAACTAAAGTTTTAGGGGATGAGATGGGAAAACAATTTGGAAATACAAGGGCAAAGGATTTTCTGAGTGAATGGGGAAGGTGACTGATGGGGGAAAAGATGCCACGCTGCAGAGACCAGGTCCTGCTGCATCCGTGAGAATGATGGTGTTCAAGAGAGAGGAGCAAGGTGTGGCTGAAGTGAGGGGTGGAAGAGCGAGGCAGGTATGGGAAAGTCCTGTGCATTAGAGAGACTGGGTCACTAACTGATTAACAGTGGCATATTTGGGTAATGAAGTCTCATATTTACTGCACTATCGACTGCAAGAATTCTGCAAACAGTAGGATTGAGTGGACTATGGGGAACTGACCCCTGAGTTTGATCTGGGTTTTCAGAGTTCCTGAAGGTTGATTTTGGCTGCTCTCTATTCTTTTTTACTTCACACCTTAGTTTTTCCCATCAAGAGACCCAGAGCTCTTTTGGTAATTGTGCTGTGACAGTCCTGGACAACCACACAAGCTTTCCTCCTTGCCCTGTATCCCCATCAAAACTCACCTCTCCTGTGATCTATTCTTTCCAAATTTTCTCTGCCTTGCTAACTTGACAAACACATCCATTCTAAAATGTGTACTAACTAATTCTCCATTCTAGGAACATTCTAATGAGGGGTTTCTGGAAAACTGGTTGCTTCAGCCCAAGGATGGCATATTGATTCTGTCATACATGCCAACTTCAATCTAGGGCTGGTGAGAATATAAAATGGTACAGTCACTGTGGAAAACAGTGGCAGTTTCCAAAAAAACTAAACATGTAACTACATTATGACCCAGCAATTCTGCTCCTGGCCATTGATCCCAGAGAAATGAAAACATATATTTACACATAAGTGTTTACAGCACTTTTATTCCTAATCACATAAACTGGAACAACCCAGATGTCCTTCAGGGACAAATGGCTAAACAGTGATACATCCATATCATGGAATATTACTCAGCAATGAAAAGGAACAAAAAATTGATTCATGCAACAATCAGAATGAATCTCCAGAGAAATATGCTGACAGAAAAAAATTCAGTCTCAAAAGGTTACATCCTGTATGATTCCCTTTATATAACATTCTTGAAATGGCAAAATTATAGAAATGGGAAACAGGTTAGTGATGCCCAGGAGCTAAAGAGGGGATAGGGCAGGAGGGAAGTGGGCATGACTATAAAAGGGCGATATGAAGAATCCTTTTGGTGATGGAAATGTTCTGTATATTGACTGTATGAATATCAATTTCCTGGTTGTGGTATCGTGCGATAGTTTTGCAATGCATTGCCACTGGGGGAAGCTGGGTAAAGGGCACATGGGATTTCTCTATTATTTCTTACAACTGCATGTGAATCTACAATTATCTAAAAATAAAAAGTTTAATTTTGTAAAAATGCTAATATAAATTAAGTATTCAGAACAGCGATTGGCACAAAGCCAGAGCTATTTAAGCATTTGCTATTATTAGTAGTGATAGTATGTTAAATTTTCAGCTCTGTTGGGTTCCAATCCCATGGATGATAGGAAGTGAAATAATCTCTACCTGTGTAGGATGAAGATGAGGAAGTGGTTAAGTGGGCCAGCCCCTGTGGAGGTACCTAGAGAAAACCTCTCTAACCTCTCTTTCTTAGGAATGTCACATTCTCAGAACCTCCCTCAACTTTCTCTCTCTCTGGAATGTCATTATGACCCATGTTCCCAGCATCTCCTTGGTCTGCTCTCTGGAATCTCATTAGGATATTCTCAGATTCCCTTTGGCCCTCTCCCTGAAGGCCCTCATGCCTCAGTAATGCTTGTATGTGGGCAAGTGGTCCTCAGGGAGGGGGGACACCATCTTCTGGAGAGTGGGGTATTTGAAAATGGTGCCATATTTTTGGTTGTCCAAATGAAGAGCCAGCTCCTCTGCCACAGGATGCTGGGCACATAGAAAACAGTACTTTCCTTCTTCCATTAGTTGGCGTTACTGCACAGCCTGTTTCCCTCTAGCTTTTATCTTAATTGTAACCACACAGCAACATGATTAAAAAACCATGAACTCTGAGCACACGTGGATGGAACTTTGTGTTGATATCAACTCCTAACCAAGCTGATCCCACACCTATCTAAGGATAAGCATCACTGTTGCCATGCTGCAGGGCAATTAGGCACATATCACATGCTCTGCTCATAAATGAAAGTGATTCCGATTCCTCTCTTCAAAAGGAGCACCAGACTACGTGCTCCTAGACTTAAGGCAGTGTGGGCACTAGGAAGGGATCCTGACTCAGCAAGACCTCCATTCTCACTGGAGGAAAGCGTTTCCCTTCCCTTCCCGATCCTCGCCTGGATCTGATTCTCAAGCTCCTTGAA
This sequence comes from Hyperoodon ampullatus, assembly GCF_949752795.1. Classification (NCBI taxonomy): domain Eukaryota; kingdom Metazoa; phylum Chordata; class Mammalia; order Artiodactyla; family Ziphiidae; genus Hyperoodon; species Hyperoodon ampullatus. Next base: position 35,367,528 of record NC_136927.1, read on the forward strand.
CTCTAAAATGCAGACCTAACTACTAGATACTTGGCTAAGTTTGTTTTGAAGTTTGAGATCATGTATATTCAGCTCCTGGTAACTGTTAGACACTCAGTAGCCATGAACTGTAATTATTCATCATAATTCAGAGAGAAAGAGAGGGATGACGGAGAGCCAAAACTCTATGATCATTGCTGACACGTGTGAGCTTGATGTCCACTGGCGTTACTTTGTCCTTTGAAATTCCAATGACACTGGCTTCGTCTTCACTCCACATATGGTGGGAAGGCCACTGCCCCTTCCTGTCTCTCTAGGATTCTCAGAGGCCTGATTTGGATAAGCTCTATCTTCTCTGGTCACTGTCCTGTGTTTCTCCTTTCATTGAATTAGATCTGTTTAGGGGGCACCTCACTGTCTTCCAAGCTCTGTCCACCAAGAGTAAAACCTCAGTTTTTTCACTTCCACCAATCCCTGAGGCAAGGTTATATTCATCAGATTGTTGGTGAAGCTTTAGGGCAACAGAGGAGGTTCATGTGGCGATTCCCCCAAATCCAAGCTGGAGTATTAGACATCCCTGCTCCTAGATAACGTTCTCTGACCTCGCCACTGGGAACTTATCACTGATACATTTCTCAACAGGCTCCATCTTCCCACCCTGTTACTCAGTCCCTTTTGCCTCTCCCACCTTTCCTCTCTCTTATCTGTCTCCTTTCACATGGAGGATCTTTCCATACAAAAGCAGCCCATCAAGTATTTTCCTAATCAAACATGGTTCTCACCCAAGGATCTCTGGTTCCAGCTGTTGAGATAACATTTTTATTCCACAACATGGGGAAACTCAGAAGTACAAATGTCTTTCGGACTCTGGGTCAAGGCCACCATATAAGATTTTGCCAGTTGTGCACTGCACAAAGGTGTGTGGCCAAGAGGTAGATAGGGACCAAAATGTAGCTAGTTCTCCACTCTCCAAGCTGTGTGCCCCTTGATGTTGGGTACCCTCAGAGAGGTACTTTTTCCTAGGTCAACCAATGAGGTAGAAATAGCTTTTCTAATTTTCTTCCAGGGTGGGGGGGATGGGAGGGTGGAGGTTGTTGGTGGTGTGTTCTTTTAACTCATCTGTCCAGAGGGAGCCCCATTTTCTCATTCTCACAAAGGTATGTGTTAGCAGTAGCCTTGCTTGAAGTCAGGGCGTTTGCTATCAAGTTGGGTAAATCAGAGCCCCAGATTGAAGTAACAGCGTCAGTAACTGATTGGGAACAGCAGCGGGGCTGTGTCGTTTTGAAGGAAAGACATCTGCAGTTCTCCCCAGGCTGTCTCTGGGAGGTATCATTTGCATATTGAACAAATATTTAAAATTAGCCATGCAGCAGACAATCAGAAGCTGGCATCACAGACGTCACTCCTTCAAAGCAACATCAGGTGTGCTCTAGGTGTGCTATATACCTCTAGGCGTGCTCATCTGGATGGGGGTGGTGTGATTTGAGCCTGGATCAGTTTCTATGGCAGGTGACATTTTCAGGTAAGAAAGGAAAAATAAAATGAAATAAAGTAATAAAATAAAATGACATAAAATAGAATAAATCACCAAATCCTTTATACTCCAATCTCAGAGGGCTATTTTGAGGGTTAAATGTGGTAATGCATTTAGAATAGTGCCTGGCTATAGTAAGTATTCAATGATGTGTGTTACGATTGTCCAGAGGTGATGGCCAAAATATTTGTAAATGGACTAATCAGAACGGATGACACCTATGGACAATCATATATAGTCATTATCTGACCTGATTTTCCTCACTTGATCAAAATGTATTATTCAAATAATAGCCCAGTGTTTTTTGAGTAGGCTAAGAATGTTACATGTTTTATTTTATTTAATTCTTGTGAGAGCCTCATGTAGCAGGAAATAGCATTATCCCCACGTTACAGATGAGGAAACTGAGGCAAGGAAAAGTTAAGCAAGTAGGCCAAAGTCACACTGCAGGCATTGGAACTCACGCCAGAACTCATGCCCTTGACCCCTCCGCTAGATTGTTTCTGTCCTTCCATTCTGCTCAAGGCACTGTGTAGGGAAACACCCATATTCTTTGATTTAGCAGGTAAACCCTTTTAGCAATGTAGTCATTGTGCCCCGATAAGTAAATTCTTTTAACCACTTTATGCTTTTCTCTATTTTCCAATTTCCCACATTTGTCCTAGTATTTTTATAATTGGGCAAATAGTGAGAAATAAAAGAAAATGCTAGTTAAATTTAAAGGAGAAGATAAATTGTTGCTTCCCACTCGACCAAAGGGACTATGGATTTGTGTCATTAATTAAAATGCTTTCTTAGGCACAGATACTTGCATCCCCATTAGCTCATTTTGTCTTCACGATATGTGGGAGGGGGAGCTTAAACATCCCAGAGGGAAGTGGATACAGGGAGTGTAGTGACAGGCAGCCTGGATGCTGGAGCCCCAGTCCTCCAGGGCCTAAATCATTCATTCATGCTGGCCGTGTTCAGATCCCCCTCGTATGCAGGCAGAGCAGGTAGCCACCCGCTCTTGTGATCTGAAACTACTGTTTATTCTTTCTCCAACTAGAGCAATGTTTGTTTTTAGTGTAGTGAACATAAGAATGATGTGGAGGTATGTGTTAAAAATGTAGATTCTCATACTAAGAAATACTGCCTTAGTCGAGTGAGGGCAGTTCCAGGAGTCTCCATCCCCACAGACACCTTAGAAGGTTCAGTTGAGAGCTTTCCTTCCACTTTGCTTTGGATGGGAATTGGGTAGGGTCATGGGGTGCTTTCTCTGGGCCAGGTCTGGACTAAGCATTTCAGAAACACTTTCTCATTTAATCCTCATGACCACCATCGTTAGCATCATTTTACAGCCGAGTAAACTGGGACTCAGAGAGTTTTACCCAGACCCACCAGACCCCAGGCCCTGCCCTCTTGTCCAGCATGTTAACAGCCATTTCCAGATCCAGCTCTATCAGCTGGTCCCATCATGGTCACTAAGACTTTTGTTAAAAATACATATTCCCAGACCCACCCTAGAATCACTGAATCAGAACCAGAATTAGGGACCCAGATTCTGAATTTTTAATAAATGCCCCAGAAGGTTTCTGATGTGCAGACCCACATACACCCTCTATTTCTGTCCAAGCAGGGCTGGTGTTTTGCTGGTGTGCCCTGGCACACTTACCTAAGTCGATTAAACATCAGCATACCTCCATTCTGATTGGTAGAAACAGATAACATGCTGACCCCAATCTCTGGTGCTCCAGCCTCCTCCTGCACCATCCCAGCCACTCAACTAGAACTTCTCACAATCCAGCTAATAGAGGGCTGTTGCCCAGCTCACTCGGGGTTTTCAGGGGTCTGCTCCAGTGCTGAAGCCATTGCCCTTCTGATTTGTGGGCGCTCCTACATACCTGTTATCAAGGACTTTGAATATCACCCTGCATATGAGTACATCTCCCTCTTGAGATCATCCACCTGGGAAGTCAGGAAAGATGACTGACAGGTCTTTCCATTGCAAACAGGGCCCTAGGCAGAGTCAAATATTCATTAAATTCAGTTTTTTAAAAATCCCGACTGTATGATTTTTGTTCTCATATGTGTTGTAAGAAGGAGCCTGCACAGATGGAGAGACAGTGCGGGGAGGACCCAGAGCCAATTCCTGGAGGTTGTACAGCAGGGTGGACCTGGGCAGCCCGGGACAAACTTCTAGGTACTCGGGAAGACGAGAAAGCAGTTCTGTGGCTGAAAGAGAAAATGGGGTACTCAGCAGACATTTGTTCAATGTTAGGTGAGTGAACATAACAAGAGAATTGCAAATGGGCTCATTTTTCACATAATCTAAAGAGAAGAAAGGACCCGCGGGTAGAAGTCAGTCAGTTTCAATTCCACTGTAGCCGCCACATGTGGAAAGACATTAAATTCTCAGGAAGGAACCCATTAAGCCAAATAAACGTCACAGTAGCCAAACATTATTGGCTCTCTGACTTCCACAGATAACTTTAGAGATGGTTATTTCCTTAGTTGAGAAATCATGGCCAGGTATTTTCAATGGAAATGAGTTTCCGCAACCTCTCACATGTTTGAGGAAAAGGAGTATTTTTGACACTCCATTCCAATAATAGATAATGCAGAATAATCTCCCAGGTAAATCAGCAATGTGGAATGATTTGCTTCATCACAGGAAGGCTGGTTCTCCCCCCACCCTCACCTTTCCTTTCTGGAATGTCTGTATCATCTCCCATGCTGCTCTCGTGCTTCAGAAAAATAATAAGAAATTTAGGGTTATACACTAAATGTGTTTGTAGCAGAAAGCCACGTTTCTGCACCACCAGCATGCCCACCAGCTTCTCTGGCACTTGGTCAAGTTCACTGACCAGAGTGTTGCAGCAGAATCTAAGAACGTCTAACTAACCCCGCTTACAGCAAAATGAGGTTTTTAATAGAGGAGAGTGTGCCAAGTCTGCATTTGGGAAACGCAGAGGAAAAATAAAAAGTCAAACTGTGACCAAGCCAGCTCAGAGCATGAGAAAGAAATCAGCACAGAACGCAGACACAGACGACCAGACTCTTCCCTGTGTCTCAGCTGCGAGATTTCCAAGTTGAGGTCAGCTTTGAAAATAAATTCTCCAACCTGGCCATTCAGGGCAAATTCCAAACCATTCAGGAGCTTCCTGGTCGGAAAAGGTTTGCAATCTCTATTCTTTACCATAGAGGTGGTTCCCAAGGCAGCCTCTAGACCCTAAGGAACAGCATCCCTGGTGGAGAAGAGTCACTGATGCCCCAGGCCTCTGCTTCCTGTGTTTCCATTTCCACTCCCTGGTGGAGAAACTAAAAGACAGAAGCATTTGGGCAAGGAAATCTTTCCATTCCTTGTTGCAAAAGTGAAGCCAATAGTTTCATGTTCTTTCCACATCACTGGGTTATTGGTGGAAAATGAAGTCATAGGACTTGCTGATGTCTTAGAAATTACTTGAAGAGATTTCTCAACAAGAAGTCACCATAAGTGTCCAGGGCAACTGCCGTCAGGGAGCTATTAACTAAAGATAATATATGTATAGTTCTGTGTCTAGGTCCCCCAAATACTGTGGTTTTCTCTCTTAGAGAATTCTTTGCTGATGCAAAGAACTTGGGGTGTAGAAGATCTGAGTTCAGATCTCTGCTCATCTCTCTTGAGTGATGCCGAGCAAATTTCTTACTTTTTCTGTGCCTCCGTTGTCTCAACTGTAAAATGGGAATGACCATTTCTGACTGAGGATGCTCTAGAGGGCTCAGTTCAGAGGGCTTCCTCCAGCTTTACCTTACGCTTTGCCATCTGCCCCTAAAAGAACTCTGAAAATACTCAGAGTCCACAACGTCTAAGGACAAGGCAGTTTCAAGCATATATAAGAAAAGAGCAGTCCCAGAGGCCAGGGGAAGGGAGATATCATGCAGGCCCCTCCACGGTTGTCTTCTTTCTCCCTTTTTGACCCAACAAAATACCAACTCCCAGTTCTTCCCTGATTGTAAAACAAAAGCCTCCATGTATATCAATAGATGCACATAAATTCCTGAGGAGAAAAGAAAGAAAAACTTATAACATTCTATGTCTGAGCACGGTTGGCCAAGGCGTCCTGACACTTTATAAAACACTCTCACCAACACCATAATTCCTGATTATTATTCCTGTTATGGTTAAAAAGACATGCCTCCACCTTGCTTTTGGCTGAAGATTAGGGCAGAATTTTCAGAACAAAGAAAAATGATGTTCTGATCTTCAGAAAGTTAGGTTTTTCAAAACTGAACACCGAATGAATATGAGCATATTTTATATTTTCACAGTGAATTTTATAATAGAAATTGCCAGACCAATACAGCTCTGTGCTGATTAAACTGGAGACTCTAAAATAGTGATTTTTCAGACCTGACTACACATTAGAAACATCTGGAGAGCTTAAAAATGAACAAACCCCAAAACAATGTCCGGGCACTCTCCCTACCCTGAGATCCTGACTTAATTGGTCTGGGAAGGGACCCAGGCATCTATGATATCACAGCTCCCATGGTGACGTGACTTTAACATGCAGTTAGCATTGAAAACCACTGATCTAAAATTGTTTCTTTTGTGGCTTTTTGAGGCTGCCAGTGCAAAATAAAGAGCAGATGTTGATGTTTATGTAGGCGTAGACTCCTTACCCTTTCTGACTCTAATATCCAGTAAATCTAGCTAGGTTGCCCTGACCCCCAAGGAATACTGGATGTGGTCTCAGATTCAAAGAGCCAAATAAAAGTCGTAAAGCTCATTTAGCTCAGGAAGTCACGAATGTAGATTGACTGGGTGGTGGTTTCTAATGGGGAGCCTGCCTTTGGCCATGGCTGCATTCTCTGATGGGAAGAAAAGACTGAAAGAGGCTTGATCAAGAAGGAAGAGGTGAAATTGGCAAGGAAACACAATCACTCTGTATCACTGCATGCTTCCTCTAAGAAACAGACCTAACGTAGCCAGCACGACAGGGAGAAACCTGAGCACAAACTTAGCCATCTGTTGTGCTGGCTATGCTTGGTCCATAGTAAGGTGACCCAAGAATCCTCAGAAACAAAAGACACCTAACCATCTATCTATCACCACTAACATTGTACCTTAAACTAGTAAGTTTATAACTGGCCTGAGCACAGTTTTGATCGATAAGTCTTGAGTGGGTCTTTCCACTGGGCTACCTTACAAACAACCATGGCTAATCTGTCTGTTCATCAAAGCCTGGGAAAAGCAACCCCTCCCCCCATTTATCTCCTTTAGTCTCTCATATACATGGTCACTCTATGGGACCTTCCCCATTTTCCTTCTTCAGTGCCAAGGACACTGTCTCACACCTTGGGGGCAGATCTTTATATCACTATAAGGCAAAGTTTATCTTTGGGGCTTGTAGTAGATTTAGTTATTGGTCTTAATTATGGCCTCCTTTGGAATAGTATTAGACACCCACCTCCTTGCCATGGTTTCATGGTGGGCACTGTTCCCCTACCCTCTGCCTTTGTACTTGGTCATGTGAGTTGCCTTGGCCAGTGGGGTGATATCAGACAAGATGCCAGCAGAGATTGAAATGTGTTTGTATGATTAGACTTGCTGTCTTGTGTTTTTGTCATTGCCATGACATACACCTGCCCTGGCTCACCTGCTGGTCCAAAGAGAATGAGAGACACGTGGAATTGACCTGAACCCAGCTTCCAGCTTGGAGTAGAGTGTAGCCTAGATCATCTATCTATCACCACTAATATTGCATCTTTACTCGTTTATAACTGGTATCGCCAGCTGGTCCACAAATCTGTGAACCAGAAATAAATACTTGTTATTGTATGCAACTGAGTTTTGGCATGGCTCGTGACATATTCTTATTGTGATATTATCTACTCCAGGACCCCTCTGGCCAAGTGCCTGGCCTTCAACCTTTGAACCTTTCCTACTTTGATACAGAAAAATCATCCTTTGGTGCCCTTTTATTGTTTATGGTCTCCATTCTGAACCGATGTCTTCATCCTACTCCCTCTCCTTGCTGACATGTTCTACATCTTTCTGACCTCTGTTCCTTGACTGTTGATGGCCTTATCTGCTCCATGGAAATTGTGCTCTTGGCTACCTGCTGCTCCCTTCAAGCATAAATTGCATTTGGTCTCTGTGCTGGCATTGGTTAAGCATCTTTTGTGGATGCTGGGACTCCACAACCACGCTCAAAGCCTCAAAGGCAGATCCCCACCAGGGCTCACCTATTCCTGTGAGTTGGATCTAGATACATTTCCATTTTCTCCCAAGCACACAGTGGGGAAGCAGTACAACCTAGTGGACAGAGTGCAGACTCAGGAGCCAAGGTGTATGACCTTGGGCAACCGTTTTCACGTCTTTACCTATAAATTAGGGAGGGCAACGCCTACCTTCTAGGATGGCAGTGAGGATTAACTCATGGAAAGAACTGAGCAGAGAACTTGGCACATAGCAAGCACAATGCAAGTTTTTGCTCTAATTATCATTATAGTCACCATCATCATCATCCTTCATCTCCCTCAGATTACTCCATTTTACATCCAGCTCTCTCAGTATCCTACTCTGTGACTGGCATAAAACACATGAATAATCACCCAAGGGTTGACTATCTGAGACACAAGTGGTGTCTTAATGCTTTAGTGCCAGGCTTCTCAAATTGAAGTGAGCACATCCCTTAGTATACAATTCTGCTAGCAAGTACTCAGAAGCCATGGAATAAATATGGTGCAACTTTCTAGAATGTTCGCTTTGCTTGACAATAAGTTATTATAAATACTACTTTTATGTACTTAAATTATTTTTTAAAAATCTTATTAGCTTGAATAGAATTTCTTAGGGAAGAAATTCCTATGTTTACTCAAAGGCTTTATTAGCCTTGGGGTAGAAAGTGAGGCCCCTGAAGTAAGGAGCCAAAACAAATATAAAAGTGAAGGATATTTTTGGTTTCAAGTAACAGAAAACTCAACTCAAATTGGCATTAAAAACAGAGGGCGTTTATTACTTCTTGTACCTAAAAATCAGGAAGATCTGGTTTCAGATCAGGCTTCATCTTCAAATGATTTTACCAAGGACCCAGATTTTGTCTTTCCTCTTTGCTTTCCATTGTCTTTGGCTTCATCCTCAAGTTCTGGCAGATATCTCTTTATCTCCTCCTTAAGTCCTGGGTTTCCTTCTCCCTCATTGGACTACATTGGGTCATGTGTTCAACTCTAAACCAATCACTGTAGCCAGGAAGCTGGCACATGCTGATTGGCCTAAGCCTCTCAGAGCTAATTCCTGTAGGTAGGGAAGGGTTCATTCTACTCAAACAGTGAAACTGAGAGGGGAGGAGGGGTGCATTCCACATTGAAAGTGTAATAGGCTGTTGATGGGGAAAGGGACATGGATGTTTGGATGGTAACCTGCAAACATCCAATACCCCAATGAAAGAGATGATTAAATAGCTTTGCAGAAGGTAAAGAACCTGAGAGGGAGGAAGAAGAAAAATTACCCATTTTTGAGGTGAGAAAGTATATGTATATATACACACACATATATGTTTACTATTCAGTGTGTTTATATTATCATGATATAAATCCTTCTGAGGGCTGGGCTGGTAAATGTTTAACAACTAGTTCTCCGGGAAACATACATAAGTTTATCCAAACCTTTACTGACATGAAGGATGTGTAGCACACAATTTACAAATGAGGACAAAATATAGGCTATTCTTTACCATCTAGCCACTCGATTCTCACAGAATGCTTTCATGAATTTTGCAGAATTCTTGTATCTGTAGCTGATCTATGCTCACAATTCAACCATGATTTGACAAAATCGGGCTAAAAATAAATACTTGATTACAAGTGTAATTCTGACATGAACGTTGGTTGATATTTTCATTTATGTTGGTGAATAAGATGGAAGTGAAACAAGGGAGACAGACCTGTCAGAACTTCACTCATTTGTCAATGACATGAATGACTCCTTTGCTAAAATGGGTAATAGTTTTCAAATATTGACAAAAATTTCTTCAGCCTTTTATGCGAGTCACAGGTATGACACGCTTAAATTTAACTGATATTATTAACATAGTCTCCATGACTTTTTAAGTCTAGGCAATCAACAAAACAGTTAATCAAGCTTTGATTTATAGCATTTGCCAATTTATGTGGTATAAAAACTCTCACCATGGCCAATTTCATTCTACCAGTATGAAATCATTGAACATAGACTTGGGAAGAGATGCAATAGCAGCTCATTTTATAATATTTCTGCCACATGACTATAGTAGACAACCTCTATATCTATATCTATGGTATAGATAATAATAGAATGTAGTGAAATGATTAGTAAGTAATGAGTTTTGGATATTTATTACCTTTATCAATAACATGGTTTATTTAATTATAAGTTTATATAATTTAATTTTTAATAATGGCTGTGTTTAACAACCAGATTGCAAAAATCTTGAAAATTTAATAGCTGACTCTTGTGAGCCTGTATGAGCCTGGTCCTGCACATCATTGCCCCTCCTCCATGCATTTCTCCCCTGTTTTTCCCCCCAAAATCATTATTAGAGTGTACTGTACAGACCAATATTTTGTGAGAATTGATTTTACTGGAAATCAAGTATGGGTCACTTTACATGCATCAAAAAGTAGAGATGATGTCCATGGAATGGTGAGAAGATCCAGAAACAGATTTAGTGGAAAAAGGAATTTAGAGCCCGGAGATGAACCTGAGGTTATAAGCACCCACCCCTACCCCACCATGGATTTTTAGACATTTTGGGAAAGGCTGTGTATATCCATTGGGTAGAGCATGGGCTGTTCTAGGAAATGTAACAGATATTCTGGAGCCAGCTAATATCTGGGGTATGAACATACACACACACACATAGATATGCACACACATATATATGCATATGTTTATATAATGGTTATTATTAAAATGGAATCCAAAATTATATCATTTTTAGGATAAATGAGAAAATTTCAAAGAAATTCCCTGGTGGGAACCATCTAGGCTAGAAGCTCCAGCCTCTTGGGAGTATGTTTCATTCTTCTCTGCCATTTGGGATACCTAGTGTGTTTCTCTTCCCTGAAAACTTGTGTTTTTCATCTACTCTTGACATTTTAATCAGATGACTCCCATGCCTGACTAGTCATCAGAATCTGCCTGGAGGCATTTGAAAAAATAGAGATTCCAAGATCCCATTCCTAGATGTTCTGATTCAGTAGATGGAGGCTTGGGATTGAGAATCTGAATTCTGAAGACCCTACCCAGGTGGCCCAGCCACGTGTGGTAGAGAAACCACGTGTGGGTCTAGGTCTAGGATTGAGACACAGCTCTGCCCTTCGTTGTGTGACTTGGCAGGTCACAACTCCTTCTGGGACAGTTTATCTTTCAAGCTGTGACATTCAGGACAGTGTTGTGCAGCACAGCAGGCCAAGGAGGCGAGACTCTCCTGTCCCTCCTTGTGGGAAGGTCCTTTCCACCATCACATCAGCCCAGCCCTGTCTACATGGCTGGCTTCTGTTTGATAGGGAAAAAGAACTGAGTTTCCCCTTTGCAGTGAGATGCCCTGATTGCAATACACTTTTAAACTTTCTCTCTAACATGGAAAACTTTCACTCCCATCTAATTTGCCTGGACCAGAGGGGCTCTGCAAGTCAGACTCCTTCCAGATGGAAAAAACTTGATAAGAACTTTTAAATCAGTTTTTAAAAATTATTATTAATCTGCCTCATGGGATACAGCATGCTGTGACCAAAAGCAGGAGGAGTCAGGTCGCCCCCAAGTATCTAATTTAATGCCTGAAAATTCCTGAGGATGATTATACCATGGAAGGAAGACATATTGAGGATTGTAAGAAAAGGTTTAATAAAAAAATGTAAATGGAGAGGTCATAAAATTCAAATGAGGCTCATTCCCTGGGTTATAACAAGCTCTGTGCTCAGACCTTGTTAATAGCTTTAAAAAAAAATAACTTTATTGTAGCTTCTATTTTTTCTGTCAGTGTAATTAGAGCTTAATTAATTCCCCTCCAAAGGAGAAAAAGAGGACAAAATGATATTTGATCTGAGACATGTACACCCGGCAAAGCAATTAGGATCAGCAAGTTGCTTTCTGTTACCTTTTTTCCTAGTTAGGTCTTCAGGGAGGCAGAAGGCTTTGGACAGAGACTCCAGGGTCTCTCCCTGGACCAGACAATCAACAGTGTCAGGACATGCAATAGGGCCAAAGGGTTTTATTTAGACAGAGATCATGCAATTAAAAATATACATATACAACTGTAGAAGCCTGCTGCATCAGTTCTCTGGTAATAAAAACGGTTAGTTAAGTTCTCGATGTAAAATATAGTTCAAAGTATTAAAAGCGTAGCTCATGGAGGGTACTAGAAAGAACATGATCTAAGTTATTACTTAGACATGGGATGGAATCCCAGCTCCAGCACTGAAGCTGTGTGACTTTAAAGACCTCTCTGGGCCTTAGTTTCTTAGAATCTGTAAAACAAGAAGAGCAATAAGTACTATTGTACCTAATGGATGAGCTGGTCATGAGGAGGAAAAGGAAGTCATGTAACAAAAAGCATCAGATGTAGGAAGTTGCTAAGTGACAGCATGATTTTTTTTTTTTTTTGCCCTGATTTCACAGTAATGGAATTAGTCTTGAGCAGTTCCCAGTGTTAGAATTAATTACCCTGAGCTTTCATGGCAATGACTTATTATACCAAGCCTGTTAATGCGACCTCTGGTGGCCTCATAGGCTCAGGAGAAGCCACTGGCAACGCAGGTGTGCTAGCTAATTAGAGAAGAAATAACACGCAGGAACCTCAGTCAGTTCACACTGCATGTTGGAAGCCAGGTGCTTGTGGGACCTGCTGAGTGGCAGAAAGTGATCTGGTGGGCAGGGGGGTCAGAAGAGGATAGGGAGAGAGACATTTATCCTCCAAAAGCAAGCAAGCCAGCCCCTAGCTCGACTCCAGCATTGCTGGGGCCTCCAAGGTGAGGAGGGGAAACGAGGCCAGGGAATAGCTCTTGCTCCAACGTGCTCTGAGATGAAAGCTTGGAGGCAGAGCTGAAGTCTGCTTTTTGCTTCCTGGCCTTTGCATGTTAGTTTCTTCTGCCTGGAGTGTTTGCCTCACTTGCTTCATCAAATTAGCCCCTCCTCTTTCTCTCATACCTCTTCTGGGCAACTAATTCTGATGTCAGCCGCCTCCTCCCAACATATTAAATCCAAGACCAAGACAGTTGTTATAAGCTCTTATCCCCCCCTGCAAGCACTTTTTAAATAGATAAGTTTATTTGATTAAGCTCCACTAGACTACAGATTGTTTTGTTGTTTGTTTATTTTTGCTCACCTCCATATCCTCCATTTCCAGCCCAATTTAAGATTTTTTTAGGCAGCTGCTAGTGGCTGCCCACAGACCCTGGCTTGTGGCCCCATTACTCCAACAACAGCCTCTCTTGTCACATCTCATTCTCTGACTCTGACCCTCCTTCCTGCCTCTTATAAAGGACACTGGGTCCACCAGGATAATCCAGAATCACCTTCTCATCTTAAGATCCTTAACTTAATCACACCTACAATATCCCTTTTGCCATGTAAGGTAACATATTCACAGCTTAAGGAGATTAGAACATGGCTATCTTCTTGGGGGTCATTACTATATCTACCACACTCTCTAAAATGATCTACAGATTCAATTCAGTCCTTATCGCTATTACAACCGGACGTTTTTCAGGAACTCACAAGCTGATCTGAAAATTCATATGTCCTAGAATAACCAAAACAATCTTGAAAAGAAGAACAAGGTTGGACTTACAGTCCTTGATTTCAAAATTTACTTCAAAGCTACAGAATCAAGACAGTGTAGTACTGGCATAAGGTTAGACATATAGATCAAGGAAATAGAACTGACAGTCCAGAAATAAACCCTCACATTTATGGCCCATTGATTTTTGACAAAGGTACCAAGACAATTCAGTGAGGGAAAGAATAGTCTTTTCAACAAATGATTTTGAATAACTGGATATTCACAAGTAAAAGAATGAAACTAGATCCCTACCTCACACCAAAAATTAACTGAAAACATTTTGTCAAACTAAGTGTAAGAGTTGTAACTATAAAACTCCCATAAAAAATGGGAGTATATCTTTGTAACCTTGTGTTCGGCAAAACTTTCTTAGATATGACATTCAACATAAATGACAAAAAATAATTAGATAAATTGAACTTCATCAAAATTAAAAACTTGTGCTTTGAAAGACAACATGAAAAAGAGTTAAAAGGCAACCCACAGATTAAGAAATAATATTTGCAAATCTTATATCAGATGAGGACCTTGTATCCAGAATATATAAAGAAGGCTTATAACTCAACAATTTTAAAAAAATCCTCAATTTAAAAATGAGGAAATGGGACTTCCCCGGCATTCCAGCAGTTAAGACTTTGCCTTCCAGTGCAGGGGGTGTGGGTTCAATCCCTGGTCGAGGAGTTAAGATCCCACATACCTCGTGGCCAAAAAACCAAAGCATAAAACAGAAGCAATATTGTAAAAAATTCAATAAAGACTTTAAAACTGGTCCACATAAAAAACAAAAAAACCTTTAAAAAATAAATAAAAATGAGGAAGGGATTTCAACAGACATTTCTCCAAAGAAAATAAACAAATGGCCACTAGGCAGATGGGTAGATGCTAAATATCATTAGTCATTAGGGAAATGCAAATCAAAACCATAATGAGATACCACTGAATACCTACTGCAATAGCTATAAACAAAAAGACAATAACAAGTGTAGACAGGATTTAGAGAGATTAGAACCTTAACATATTGCTGGTGTGATTGTAAAATGATGCAGCCACTTTGGAAAACAGTTTGTTAATTTCACAAAAATGTTAAACATATCTACCATTTGACAGCAATTCTACTCTTAGGTGTATCTCCAAGAGATTTGAAAATATACAGCCATACAAAAATGTGTACATAAATGTTGATAGCAGCACTATTCACATTAGCCAAAAAATTGAAATAACCCAAGTGTCCATCAACTTACGAATGGAAAAGTAAAATGTTGTATATCTATACAATGTAATATTATTCAGTTATAGAAAGGACTGAAGTACTGATACATGCTATCCCACGGATGAACCTTGAAAACACTATGCAAAGTGAAAGAACCCATCACAAAAGGACACTTACTTTGTGATTTCATTTATGTGAAATATCCAGAACAAACAATCCACAAAGACAGAAAGTAGAATAGTGGTTGCCACAGGCTGGGGAGAGTAAAGAGTGTGGAGTGACTACATAATGGATATGGCTTTCTTTGGGGGATAATGACAATCATCTGGAATTAGACAGTAGTGATGGTTGAACAGCTCTGAATTTACTAAAACCTACTGAGTTGTACACTTTAAAAAGCTAAATTTTATGGCATGTGAATTACATCTCAATAAAGCTGTAACTTAAAAAAATGAAACCATAAAGAATACTCAGTTCAACAAAAGGAAGAAACAGAAAAGAAACAAAGAAACAAATGGATCTAATAAAAATGGCAAGATGATAGACATGAACTTAACTATATTAATAATCATATTAAATTTAAATGGTCTAAGCATCCTCATTAAAAGGCAAGAAGGCCAATTTGGATTTAAAAAAAAAAAAAAACAGACAGACAAGACCTAACTGTATGCTGGAAATACAAGAAATGCTCTTTAAATATAAATACACAAATAGGTTAAACATAAAAATATAGAGAAAATATACCGTGCTAACACTAGTTTTATAAAAAGCCAGAGAAGTTATGTTGCTATCAGAGAAAATAAATTTCCGAGCAAAGAATAAAGAAGTTTATTTCATAACAATAAAGGGGTCGATTACTCCAGAGGACATACGTGTTTATGCACCCAGTAACAGACCTTGAAAAGACACAAAGAAGAAACAAGGAAATTCAAAGAGGAATAAAGAATTCCACAATTATAGTTAGAAAAATCACACTCTTCTCTCAATAACTGACAGAGCAAGTAAATGGAAAATTAGCAAGGAAATAGAAGACTTGAACAGCACTGAACCAGCATCACTGAATTAACGTTTCCAGAACATTCAACAGTAGCAGAATACACATTCATTTCACTGTTTTGAATGTCCACACAGGACATTTAGCTATATCCTGCACCAAAATACAAGTCCCAATATAGCTAAGAGGATTCAAGTCATTGAAAGTGTATTTTCTGACTATAATGGAATTAAATTAGATGTTAATAACAGAAAGATCTCTGGAAATTCAAAATATTTGGAAATTTAATAGCATACTTCTAAATAACCCATGGGTCAAAGAAGATATCAAAAAGGGGAATTGGAAAGTATTTGAAACTAAATGAAAATGAAAACATAGCACATGGTAAGGTGTGGGATATTGTTAGGGAGAAATTGGTAGGATTTAAATGCCTTCCTTATAAAGCTGTGAAGGTCTCAAATCAATGACCTCAGTTTCCGCCTTAAAATAGAAAATGAAGAGCAAGTTAGATTCAAAGTAAGCAGAAGAAAGGATGTAATAATATGAGAGCAGAGACAAATGAAATAGAAAACAGAAAAAAAAGAAGAGAAAATCAATACAACTAAAGCTGATTCTTTGAGAACATCAGTGTATTTGATAAACATTTAGCCAGACTGATCAAAAAAAAAAAGAAAACATAAATACCAATACCAGGAATAAGAAAGGTGATCTCATTACAGATTCTATAGATATTTAAAGGATAGTAAGGTGAATATTATGTCCATATATTCAACAAGTTGGTTGAAATGGACAAATTTCCTGAAAGACACAAACTAGGAAAGCTCACTCAAGATGAAATAGATAACCTAAATAGTGCTATCTATTAAAATGAAATTGTAGCTTAAGCATTTCTCACAAAGAAAACTCTAGGCTCAGATGTCTTCACTGGTAAATTCTATACATTTTAGAAAGAAATAATATCAGTTCTACACAAAGTCTTCCTGAAAAATGGAAGAGGAATACTTCCTAATTCATTATATGGGTCCAGCATTGCCCTGACACCAAAACTGTATCAAAGACATTACAAGAAAAGAAAATCACAGAGCGAGTTTCTGGTCACTCCCAAGATAGAGTCTGGATGTGAAAATATGGAGGACCAGCCTGGATAAAAATTCTACGGGACTGTGGTTAAGAGGGATTGTTTAGTCAGCCAAATTGAGGTTCAGAATTCCTTCTCTAACACTTTACCAGCTGTATGACCTTGGACAAGTTGCTTCATCTCTCTGATCATCAGTTCCCTTATCTGTAAAATCAAGGTAATAACAGCACCTTATGGCTGAGGATTGGAGTGAAAATTCAATTAGACTGTATTTCCCAGCACCCTCAAACAGTGCCTGGGACATAACAAGAAGCTCAATAACTATTAACTTTAACAAGATAATATTCTTGTTAAGATAAAGGAGGCTTATGCCTTTTGTAGTGTGAATAAATGTTTGCAGCCAATAGTTATTTTTGGATCAATGAAGCCGTTTCAAAATTATTGTTTTTCTTTGCATTTAAAGGAAGAATTAAAATCCTCTATAACTACATAGCTTGTATAACAATACAACTTATCTCTTAAACAGGAAGCAGTGGCCTATCTTTTTTTTTTTCCTTTCTGTCATCGGAAGAAGGAAGGTTTTTCTGCTCCAACGTAATGTAAAAGTTCCTCTTGGCCATCTGTATTCCTGTGAGCCGAGGACCTGACTTCCCCGTACAGCAGTCACAGTTCAATCCGAGACAGAGTCCAAAGAAGTCTTCCTCGCTGGAATGTGCTGGTTTCCCCAAGCCCATGTGGTTTACAGCCTTACTTGAGAAAAAGCCTGTTTGGAGGAGAGCTTTACCTGGCTCTGCTCAGAGCCTTGCCTTCCCCATGACCTGGGGAATAAAGACAAAGAAATAAACCTGAGTACTTATCCTTGTTTATGCCTCACCCCAAAGTCACCAAGATACCCAAATGCAAAGGATTCAAATCTAAAATGCATTCCTCTCCCCCTTCCTGGTTAATGGAAATTTACACGAAGAGCTGGAACCCTGAGCTTTATAGGTAGTATAGTTTCCATGAGCTTCATTGATGGTTTGCACTCTCCCACCCCCATCACCACCAAATCCTCATTATTTGGTAAAACTGTATTATAGAAAATGGCTTAGATGGGGGCTCACAGGCCCCCCTCCCCAAATCTAACCCTGAAAAGGACACACCTTTAATGTATGAAAGCATGACAAAGCGTCCGGAACAGGCTTGGAGTCCACACTAGCAGACATCAGTGAAAGGCAGGCTCCTCCCTCATCTGCTGTCCTCAGCAGGGATGCCCTGCTTATTGTTTTTACTGCAGGGGTCAGCAACAGGACAGGAGAAAGAAGACTTACTGTGTCTGGGGGCAGATGAGACCAGAGGAAGTAGACAGCCTGGCTCTTGTTTTTGAAGCTTTGGGAGCCCAAAGACCCTGACTGCTTATTAATAGGCCTCAACAATTGTCCCATATTCTGACAAACAGGATTACTCACTCTCCCTCCCACTGAGAGGACAAGTAAATCCATAGAGAAAGAGACTGAAATTACCAGGATATTTTTTTTTCCTCCTCATGGTTTCTGAACCGTAGCATTGCTGGCATTTTGGACCAGACAATTCTTTGTTGTGGGGTCTGTTCTGCACACTGTTGGATTGGCATCTACCCACTAGATGCCAGTAGCAGCCCCCTTCCCAAGTTGTTACAACCAAAATGCCTCCAAACAGCGCTGAATGTCCTCTGGGCAGGGAGGGGGCACAAAACACCCTGAGGGCCAAAAACCGCTGACCTCTGCAGAACCATGGGAGTAAGAACATTTCTCATGAGATCTACTACAGCTTTCTCTTAGAAAAATGGGAGAAGGAAACAAATCCCCGAAGTTCACACAGCAAATCAATGGATGATGAGAGAGGAAAAAATGGGTTTGCAAACGCTGCTTGGGCAGTTAACCTTCTCTTATGAATGGTCAAACTTTGTCCAAGTAGAAAATGAATCACCGATTGATTTAGTCAGAAAAATACAAAGACTGCTTTGCAGGACTCTCCAGTGAGGGCTGAGTTGGACGCTGCAGGATGACTGGACAGTATTTCTTAACATCCTGTCCCACCTACAATGTGGGATGTCCAGAAATGCAACACAAACCAACAACACAGATCAGGGAGGAGTGAAAGCAAGAGCACATCAACCGCGAACGAAGTTCTCTCCCCTCGAGTAAATATGACCCTGAGAGATCCTCACCCCTTAGGAAAACTAGGAAGGGGTTAGCCAGAGAAACAAGCTTGGAGAAAAGAGACATTGTCCCTCCTCTGCAACAGTAGTCACCATTCATCTGTAATGCAGCAAAAACGGGCTGAGGCTAATAAATGCATGCCCCTGATGGTGAAAGGATAGAACTGTGCGTGGTCAGTTGAATAGTAGCCTCCCAAGGATGTCCGCATCCTCATCTCTGGAACCTGTGAATATCTTACCTTACAAGGGAAACAGGACTTTGCAGATGTGATCAAGTTAAGGATCTTGAGATGGGAGATCATCCTGGATTATCCTGATGAGCCTGATATAATCACAGGGCCTTTAGAAGAGGGATGCAAGGAGGGTCAGAGTTAGATGGAAGGTCATGTCATGATGGAAGCAGAGGGAGAGAGATGGTTTGAAGATGCTACACTGCAGGCTTTGAAGACAGAGGAAGGAGGTCATGAACAAAAAGATGCAAAGGGCCTTAGAAGCCAGAAAGGACAGGGCAACAGATTCTCCCTGGAGCCTCCGGAAGGAACACAGCCCTGAGGACCCATTTTAGAATTCCAGCCTCCAGATCTGTAAGATAATACATGTGTGTTGTTTAAAGCCATTAAGTTTGTGATACTTGGCTACAGCAGCCATAAGAAACAAACAGAGAACCCTACAGAGAATCTCAGAGAATTCAGGGTTAGAGACCAAGGTTTCAGACCAGCTTAGCCACTGAGGTCCTCAGCATCTCTGAGTTGCTTTCACTCCTCTGTAAAATAACACAGGGCTACACTCTGAAAACACCCAGCCAGTTCTCAAGAGGGAAGCTGGGGTGACAGAGAAAGAAGGAGTGGTGGTGTCAACCTCTGCCCTGGAGGTATGATTATAAAAAAGAAACATCTTGGGCTTCCCTGGTGGCGCAGTTGGTTGAGAGTCCGCCTGCCGATGCAGGGGACACGGTTCGTGCCCCGGTCCGGGAAGATCCCACATGCCGCGGAGCAGCTGGGCCCGTGAGCCATGGCCGCTGAGCCTGCGCGTCCGGAGCCTGTGCTCCGCAACGGGAGAGGCCACAACAGTGAGAGGCCCGCATATAGCAAAAAAAAAAAAAAAAAGAAACATCTTGTCTTTGTTCCTGGTTCCTGGCGCAGAGCTTCAAAAATCTTTGGAATTTCCTGAATGGTAGGAGAATCTTGCTATTCATAAGGAACTCCTCTTGAGCACACCTGAGTTTACGTAAAGAGGTAACTCATGGTGGACCCTTAGATGGTTTCTAGGGAGGGTCTGGCCACACCAGAAACACTAAGCATGCAATTAGAGGGTTGGAACTTCTAGCCCCACTCTGCTTTTTTATTAAAGTTTAGATAATTTAGAATGTTGTGTTAGTTTCAAGTGTACAGCAAAGTGATTCAGTGATACATATGTATGTGTGTATATATATATATTCTTTTTCAGATTCTTTTCCATTATAGGTTATTACAAGATATTGAGTATAGTTCTCTGTGCTATACAGTAGGTCCTTGTTGTTTACTATTTTATATATAGTAGTTTGTATCTGTTAATCCCAAATTCTCAATTTATCCTTCCCCCCCACCATTCCCCTTTGGTAACCATAAATTTGCTTTCTAGGTCTGTAAGTCTGTTTCTGTTTTATAAATAAGTTAATTTGTATCATTCTTTTAGATTCCACATATAAGGGATATCATATGGTATTTGTCTTTCTCTGTCTGACCTCTCTTAAGATGATAATCTCTAGGTCCATCCATGTTGCTGCAAATGGCACTATTTCATTCTTTTTTGTGGCTGAGTAATATTGCATTGTATATATATAAAACACATCTTCTGTATCTATTCATCTGTCAATGGACATTTAGGTTGTTTTCATGTCTTGGCTATTGTGAATAATGCTGCTATGAACATTGGAGTGCATGTATCTTTCCAAATTAGAGTTTTCTCCAGATATATGCTCAGGAGTTTCATCTCCACTCTTGCCCAGACTTCCTTGGGAGGGGAGAGCAGCTGGAGGCTGAGTTCAGCACATGGCCAATGACTTAATCAATTACACCTATTTAATGAAACCTCAACGAAAACTCTAGACAAGGAGGCTCATAGATCTTCCTGGTTGGTGACCTATGGCTGTACCGGTAGGATGGTACAGCCCAGACTCCACAGATACAGAAGCTCCTGTACTTGGGGTCTTTCCAAACCTTGTCAACTTATGAATCTCTTCATCTGGCCGTTCATTTGCTTCCTTTATATTAACATGATAATCACAAATACAGCACTTCCTGAGCTGTGTGAGTCTGTCTAGGTAATTATTGAACCTGAAGGAGGATCATAGGTACCACCAAGTTTATAGCCATGTTGGTCAGGGAGGAGTGTGGGTGGCCCTTGGGACTTGTGGCTAGCATCTGAAGTGATTCAGTCTTGTGGGACTGAGCCCCTTAATATGTGCAGTTTGATGCTAATTCTAGGTAGTTAGTATCAGACTTGAATTGAATTATTGGACGCCCATTTGCTGTCAGAGAATTGGTGTTGGGGTGTAGCCCTTGAGTGGTTTGTGGCCTTGGGCCTAGCTTTTCTCATCTAAGTGAGTAGACTAGTGGGGTTCATGACTTTTAGCAGCAAAATACTTTTTTCTCTAGATAATATCTTACCCCTAAGCCCAATACATCTATATGTATACAGTTGACCCTTGAACAAAGCAGCCATTAGGGGCACCGACTCCCACCCAGTTGAAAATCTGCATACAACTTTCTAGTCCAAATATACCCATGGTTCCACAACCACGGATTCGACCAAACACAGATCACATAATATTTTAGTATGTATTTTCCGGGAAAAAATCCATGTATAAGTGTACCTGTGTGGCTTAAACCTATGTTGTTCATGGGTCAGCTGTATATATAATAAATTAAAGCAAATTTCAGGGCCCAAATTTCTTCCAAAGCTTCCTTCTCCTTACCCCCAAGTTGCCTTTGTGAAAACCTGGGGCCCTAGTGAATAATTGGAGAGCCACTGGCCTAGGTGATCTGAGATCCCCTTTTCTCTCAGGAAATCCTGTTACACACTCTCCAAGTCTAATACACAGAGATGTGATTTCCCCGAGGCCCTGGATGCCGCTTTAGAGGGCCCCTTCCTCTCGCAAGCAGCTCCCAGGGGAACTGGTGACAGAGGATGCCTGCCTCTTGACTGAGTTGGAAATGAGCCCTTACTCCTGTTCAAGTTCTCCACCAGGGACCAAGGTCAAACCTGTGTGGTCGCAGAGCCAAGCTCTTTATTATCAGAAATAAAATAGATTCTTCCCTTCTCTCCTCCCCCACGCAAGGCAGCAGCATGCTCTGGCCCTATCTCTGGGCCAGATATCTGGTAATATCAGGTTTATAAGAACAGTTTCTCACTTTTATTCATTTGAAAATTGAATTAGCTTTCACATTTGCCTCCACAGCTTCAAAGAACATCTCCCAGCCATCATTTACCACACTATTAAATCGAGAAGCATCTTGTCGGCACATCTGATAATTTGATTCTGAGTGATGTTTGTGTCGTTGCTAAGGATTTTAGCCAGCGACAATAACGTTACGGATGTGTGGCTGGGCCTTTTAACTACCAACTCAAAAGAGATTTCGACAACTGGCTATAGCACTGGTAATGAAGAGACTAGATTACTTTAAAAGTTATTATGTTTCAATAGGAGGAACTGGATTCAATTTAAAGATACTCCCAGGTCTGGCCGAAGTAACATCTTTAGTTTCTCACGTGAAACTAGCTAAAAATCTGCTGTTGGAACAGTGGGCAATCTTCAAGTCCCAGCATATTAAGTAGGTTCAGGATTGTCACTGTGAAGTTCCCTATTTAGTTCATCCTTATAGACAGTCAAGAGTTATAGGCTGGACTGTAAGAGCACAGGGTTTAAAACCAAAAGACTGAGGTTCAAATCCCAGCCCTACTTCTTGGGCAAATTACACATTCCTCGGTTTTCTCTCTAGTCAAATCAGGAAAATAATAATAATAGGGTTGTAGAGGGGATTCACTTAGATCAGAATTTCTCAACCTTGGCACTCTTGACATTGGGGATGGACTACTCTTTGTTGTGGGGGCTTGTCCTGTGTATTATGGGATGTTTAGCAGCATCCCTGGCCTCTACCCACTAACTACTAGCAGCAAACCACTTCCAGAGTGACAATCAAAATTGTGTCCAGGGCTTCCCTGGTGGCGCAGTGGTTGAGAGTCCGCCTGCCGATGCAGGGCACGCGGGTTCGTGCCCCGGTCCGGGAGGATCCCCCATGCCGCAGAGCAGCTGGGCCCGTGAGCCATGGCCGCTAAGCCTGCGCATCTGGAGCCTGTGCTCCGCAACGGGAGAGGCCACAACAGTGAGAGGCCCGCGTACCGCAAAAAAAAAAAAAAAAAAAAAAATTGTGTCCAGACATTGCCCTATGTGCCTGGGAGGCAAATCACCCTGATTGAGACCCACTGGTTTAGATAATGTTGTCAAAGCTCTTAAACGGTGCCAGACACACAGTAAGGGCTCAGTAACTGTTAATAAGATTTCTTTTTAAAAAGTATCTGAGCAGCCTCGACTCCTCTCATTAATACTGGGTTGAGTGTCCTGCCCTTGGGTCTCTGCTATACCCATGAGACCAGGATTGTCTGTGAATCCAGGTCAGGAGAACATCTAAGGAGATGTGAATTCTGTTGGCTTTTGTGTGCCCTGACAGCCTACATTTTCTAATCAACAGACTCACAATGCAAAAGTCAGTGTAATCACTCATCTTGCTCAGAGCAGGATAAGATACCTCTGTGGACAAGTGAGATTAGCCAAAGTGATCTGTCTTGTGTCCATCCATCCATTAGTTTAATAAACATTTACTGAGTGTCTGTTACATGCCACATTCTCCCCTGGGCATTTGGGATATAATGAGTAGGTGCTGGTTTCTGTCTTCTAGAAGTTACAGTGTGGCAGGGAACACAGAGAAGTAAAAGATGAATACAACAGAGAACAATGAAAGAGAAAGAGAGAGAGAGAGCGAAAGAAAGAGAGAGAGAGGGTGGTGGAGGGAGGGAGGGAGAAAGGAAGGAAGGAAGGAAAGAAGGAAGAAAGGAAGAAAGACAGGAGGGAGGAAGGGAGGAAGGAAAGTCCAGAACAGAATTTGGCCACATAACACCACCTGGAATCTCAGGGAAAGATTCCTTCATGAGACCTGAGTTGTAAGGATTTATTTCATATTAAAGCTCTTCACCTTTCAGATGAGAAAACTCAAAAACAAAGAGGGGATAACTCTTGTTCAAAGAAACCCAGTGAGCTTGTACCCATCAGAGTCTACGTCTCTTCACTGGAAACAATTGATTGGCCCAGGAATGGGTACCTAAGCCAAAGAGTCCATTCATTAGGACATTTGGACTAGCATTGAGGGAATGAGTTCAGTATCTCTAGGAGGACTGACATCATAAGTAAAAAACTCAGGAGTTATCAGGGGCCATGTTTTTTGCTGTGTAGCCAAGACCCATTTGCAGTGAGAGAGAAGAGTAAGGAAATGAGCAGACAAATGCTACAGGAAATGGAAGAAGAATCGTAGTGTGTCTGAATCTTGGTTTTACAGTTCCTGAGGCCCACCTGCATTCCTGCCTTTTCCTTGGCTTAATTGATCCATTCTTCATGAGATTCCTCTGTGTCTTTATAATTCCATTTTTCCTTAAGCTATTTTGAGTTGTGTGTCTGTCACTTGCAATCTGCAGAGTGCTGGCTGAACACACAGGCCCAGCATCAAGATAAGTTCATTCCCTTTGCCTGATTTGTCACTTCTGTGGATGGTATCAGGCAGGCACACACCTCCATGCTGTAAATCATAAACACAAGGCCCTTGGTCTGTAATAAAGCAACATTCTCCTTCAAATGCATTCAATACGCCTTCATAAGAGTAATAGATCAGAAGTTGCTTCATAACAAAGATGCCGATACTATAGAAACTCAAGATGGAGAATTTACTGGAGAGAGAAGAGCGGTCTATTGACCTGCCACAAATGTGCTGGCTCTGCTGTTATTAAAATATTTCTATTGCCTGGACTCCTGAACTTTTTCCTCCACCCTCTGCTCCTAAGCAAATGGGAGAGTCTTTCTACTAAGCCTTCCCTACCTGTATTATTTTGAAATAATACTCCATTGTGGAAATAGCTGTTTATGGTGTCATAGTTTGTGGCAGCAAATAGTTTAAGCTGATGATAAATCCGCATAATCTGGGTGCCTTCATTCAGAGAGGAAGGAAAATCCACCTTTATCCACTTTTCTAGGTACCATCCAAATGTTATCTATCATCTGATGCTCTCAGCCACACAAGGAATGTTGTTTTCCCTATTTTGTAGATGAGGAAACTGAGGCTCAGATTAGTTAAGGAAATTGTCCAGCTGGTAAGCTGTGGGACAGAGGTTGGAAGCTGGATCTGTCCGGTTTGGCTGGCTCCACAGCCCATGTTCCCTCCTTGTTGAGATCCTTCAGGGACACAGAGGGACCACCTGGGAGAAATTCTTTTTTTTTTTTTTGTGGTACGTGGGCCTCTCACTGTTGTGGCCTCTCCCGTTGCGGAGCACAAGCTCCGGACGCGGAGGCTCAGCGGCCATGGCTCATGGGCCCAGCCGCTCCGCGGCATGTGGGATCTTCCTGGACCGGGGCACAAACCTGTGTCCCCTGCATCGGCAGGCAGACTCTCAACTACTGCGCCACCAGGGAAGCCCTGAAACCTTATATTATTCGCTTAAGCCCCAAGCCAAATAAATACCATAAGGAACTTCCTGCTTACCTCAGCTGGTATCACTGCCTTTGAAATTCTGGGGTTCTCTGTACCTCTAGAACAAGCTTTTACTTGTGATGTACAATTTGCATACACTGGGTTTATCTTCCTTATAAAAAGATAAGGTCCTTGACAGCTGAAGTCTGTCTTACTCATTTTTATTTCCCACATATTTTTCTAGATATTTAGTCAAGGACTGTCTGGTGACAAGAAACAGAAACCTGTTGGACTAACTTAAAACAGGGTTTTTGTTTGTTTGTTTGTTTTTGTTTCATTGTTTTTGTAGGGAGGCTAGGTTATAGCAGATGTTCCCTCTTATTGCTGCTCAGCACCCATGTTCTGGGAACAGCACCCTAATGTTCCTTTAGGTAGCATCCCTTTGCTTTCTTTCCCTTAGTCCTCATAGTTTGGGTGGGGCTGATTCCACTTCACAGTGAGTTCTAAGGATGGATTGACAAGTTAGCATATAACTCATGTCAGTGTCTTGGTTCCCTAGTGGTTATGTGACCAAAACCATCCAATGAGCATCAGCTCCCCAGTTTTTCTAAACCTACTGGGAATGTGGGCACTTTCTCCATTGCCGTTGCTAAGCCAGAACTTCTGGGAGCTTTTGGTGAGCCCACCTGAGAATGAAGCCAACCCAGAGGAAAGCATATATAAGAGCTGGGGAGGAGAACCCTGATGACATTGTCTGGGTACCTGCAGCGCTGGTGCCTGGACTTTGCAGCTCTGTAAGCCAATACACTCCATGGATCCTTGAGCAAGTTTGAGTTGTGTTTCTGGCACTTGCAAGCAAAGGAACCCTGACTAAAATGACAGGACATCATTCAGGACCGAGAGCAGGGATTCCAGCCAAGTCTCCCAGGAGCCTGGAATTGGGACCAGGTGTCTGTGTCCGTCTCAAGGGTGTGGCTGGATGGGGACACAAGTGTCTCCCCACAGGCTTGTCTGCATCATTCTTCTTTTTCTCTCTCTGCATAGCAGCTGTGTCTTTCAGAGCCAGGCTTCAGAATTGTGTGGCTCTTCATTCAAGTGCCTGACAGCAACTGTGCAGAGCTCCTGAACCACATTCTTTTTTTTTTAATTGGAATATAGTTGATTTACACTATTATATTAGTTTCAGGTGTACAGCATAGTGATTCAATATTTTTATAGATTATACTCCATTTAAAGTTATTACAAAATAATGGCTAAATTTCCCTGTACTGTACAATAGATCCTTGTTTGCTTATCGATTTTATACATAGTAGTTTGTATCTCTTAATCCCCTACCTCTATCTTCCCCGCTCACCCCCCGACCCTGGTACCACTAGTTTGTTTTCTGTGTCTGTGAGTCTGTTTCTGCTTTGTTATATATGTCTGTTTGTTTTATTTTTTAGATTGAACCATATTCTCAATCCCCAAGTGATGCTGTCATTATCCCAATTTAGGCTTAGATTTGTGTCTATCCTTGGCCCAACCTACAGTCAAGGGGCAGAACACAAGGCTCATTTTCCACTCATCAGCCTCTGTGGAAGAGCCTGAGATGGGCAGAGCGGGGAAGGGGTGGGGTATAGCACACTGAGTAATTAACATGCCAGCTACATGAATGACTCCAATTCACCATTAATAAGTACAGGTGGAAAGGAAATCATACAGAGTTGCACCACCTTCAACTCCAAAGCCTACTGGTTGGAATATGAGGTGACCTTTCCTGCAAGATGGAGGCCAAAATGATGAGTCCGTGGCAAAATCCAATGACATCTTCCTTTTGCCTTATCTAAGACCCAAATTTCCTTCCCCATCTGTCCATGGAGATGTACATAACAAGCAAAGCAACCAAGCAGCATTCCCAACATCGGTGCTTTGACCAGGATCTACACCCTGGTGTATCACTCATCTGTCCCCGGTGGAGATGTGCAGGCTCTCACTAGTCAGCAAACCTTGTCATATCTCTGCTTAAGAACATTTCCCACAGTCTCCTGGTCTCATCTGTTCCCTTGAAAAGGAAAAAATAATTATGGGGCCGTGACAGAACCCCTTATAGCAGATTTTCCCAGGAGCCCCCCATAATAATCCTCTAGAGCAGCAGTCCCCAACCTTTTTGGTACCAGGGACTGGTTTCGTGGAAGACAATTTTTCCATGGATGGGCTTGGGGAGGGGTGATGGTTCAGGTGCTAATGCGAGCAATGGGGAGCGGCAGATGAGGCTTCGTTGGCTCGCCCGCTGCTCACCTCCTGCTGTGCAGCCCAGTTCCTAACAGGCTGCAGACTGGTACCAGTCCGTGGCCCGGGGGTTGGGGATCCCTGCTCTAGAGCTCAGAGTGGGCCTCTGGGGACCCCACTGGAGTCTGGGAAGGTTGAAGGCACAAAGCTCCAAGATGCAGTTCCTGCAATTCTAATTAGCAGCTCTCCTTTCATTTTGTAGATTGGGGTTCCACTGCCTTTTAAAAAATATACAGGGCTTCCCTGGTGGCGCAGTGGTTGAGAGTCCGCCTGCCGATGCAGGGGACACGGGTTCATGCCCCGGTCCGGGAAGATCCCACATGCCGCGGAGCGGCTGGGCCCGTGAGCCATGGCCGCTGAGCCTGCGCATCCGGAGCCTGCGATCCGCAACGGGAGAGGCCACAACAGTGAGAGGCCCGCGTACCGCAAAAAAAAAAAAACTACAGAGACACAAAGCAGACTAGTGGATCCAGGGGCTGGGGGTGGGGGATGGGGGTGGGGTTTCGTTTGGGAGTGATGAAAATGTTCTAAACCAAATAGAAGCGATTGTTGCACAACACTGTGAACGCACTAAATGCCACTGAATGGACCCTTTAAATGGTTAACCTTATGTTATGCCAGTTTTACCTCAATAAAAAAAAAGCTCAAAAACTGCTAGTTTAAATAATCTTGTTTCGAAGTCATTTGTTAGCCTGTGGGAATCACTTTTCCTCCCTCGGCCTCAGTTTCCTCATCTGAAAAAGGGGTTAATAAATAGTACCTATATCATGGGTTTGATGTAAGGTTGAAATGAGACAATGATTTTGAAGACCCTCATTAAATGTAATTATCTTTCCCCTGTATCCCTTTTTGTTCTAATATTTCATGATTCCACCTTGATCTGTAGATCACTGGGAATGTTGTTGGAATTTTAGCAAGACAAGATATGCCGCCAGTGTTTTATTATCCCTTTGCATTGAGCTGGAGAATTTTGCTTGCCCTCTTTTTTCCCTGCCCCCAGAGTCTCTCTGGAGGTCCTGCATGTATAGGCCACATTTTTCTCTCCCAACTTGCTTCAGAGACTGTCAGAGAATCTTGATGGAGGGATGCAGAACCGGGGATGAATTGCCAGGCTCTAAAGTCGATACCTGTTCAGAGGCTACACTGAAAGTGAATGATTACCGGCGGGGAGAGCTTGCCAAAATGGGCTGATGAATTGGGATCTATACAGTCACAATAAAGATTGCAATGCTGTTAGGAGACCAGATTAGATTTTTCTGGGCTACAATAGGCTGCAATCATCTTGTTATGTCAGCTTGTTTACTGTTTTGGGTCCTGACATATTTTCAGAGTGCAAGGTGCCTACAAAATAATTCTGCTGTAAACACTCAAATAATCTGTGTAGCGGGCATTTAATCCCACTAGTGTCCCCCATTAATCAGTAGAATGGGTCACCCTAGGGGAACAGTGACCCTGTATTGTTCAGGAATGCTTTATCATGGTAGAAATTTCACACCCAGTAAATTGCTAATGAACATGTCCTTTTGTTGCTGAATATACCTGACATACTATTTCTCTTACCATTGCCATTAGAGAGAGAATTACTGTCAGATCGACTACAAAAAACAGAATTGATTTTTAATTAGGGTTTCTAGAACTAAAGGTTAAAGATGGTTTAAAGAAATGGAGCTGTGGTTTTCTCCTTAAGTATCCCCAAGATTGCTTCCTTAGTTCGGTGAGAGGCCAGAGCCATCACCAGCAGAGAGAATGCTTCATAATTAACCCTTCATACTTTTTCTGGCAACAGGAACATGAACAAATTCCTCCCTACCCCCACCTCCAACCCTTTTGCAAGCCAGGGGTGTCAGAGTGTCAAAGTAGAACAGATTGCTTGGGTTTGTGTAACAAGGGTTGCTAAAATTGCAATCTTACCTTCACAGACGATTCAGGGAAGGCTCCGATAACCTCATGCAGACGTTTCACATACAAGCAATTATAGGGAGATAGATTAGAGTGTCCAGAAGAATCATAACTTCCCTTTGCCTGATTTATAAGCCATATCCTGATGTTCTATAATACCATTTATAATATCAACACCATCTAGACAGCTGTCTATGGGAGTTGGTTTCTCCCAAGTTTATGCTGGTGCCTGGCTGACATGGGAAACGAGATCCTAGAGGCAAACTCCTTGGGAGAGCTGATCTCGTGGAGAGGTTCCGAGTTCAAGTTCTGGGGTTGGGCCTGGATGTGAGTCTGAGCTTCGCCACTCATGAGCTGTGATGGTGGGCAAGTGGCTTAACCTCTCTGAGCTTTGGTTTCCTCTTCTGTAAATATGGGGTAACAATAGCTCGTACACTGTAGGGTTGTTGTCTGCAGTAAATGAGCTGAAACTTATAAATGGATTAGCATTGTATCTGACACATTGTTAGCATTCAGTAAGTATTAGCTCTGAGAAGGGCAGAATACGGTGATGGAATTAGGACCTAAAACCATGTGGAGCTGTGCTCATAATTCATTCTCCCAAATATCTGATAGTTTGTATGATGTCACTGGACACCCACCCCTCATGCTACCTTCATAGTTTCAAATTATCTTTGTTGTAGGAAAAGCTCTTTCCACTGCCCGGTCTCTCTTGCTTTTCATGTTTTCCAGTTCTTTTCCTGTGGCCAGGCTTAGTGCCCACTTAGCCCACTATCATCAGCCTGTCCTTTTTCACCTTGATGCTACATCCACAGGAAGCCTGGGTCCCCGGTGACCGCTCCCCTTAGCCCTCAGTCTATGAAGATGAGAATGAGAACTTGAAGAAGACAAAGGATCTCCACTGCCCTCGGCATTTGAGTTGGAAAGCCTGGGGCAGTAGAAATCCTGTAAGTCTCCACTCTGCCCTTTGGCTTGCTTCCCATAAGAAGCCACGACTTGCCCCGCCTGATAAGTTCTTTATGCTTTAAACAAAAGACATTATTGGAAGGAAGGACATGAGTGTCTCAAAGTGGTATTTTGGTACTAAAGGATGTCTTAAAATAGCATGCTTACGCTTTCCACTGGGGCAGGAAGGACCGGAGGAGAGAGGACATTAAGTCTGGAAAAGCCAAAATGATTGCCAGGCATTATCGTCCCCTGATGGGTAAGAGGGCTCTCTGTGAGAAGTGGCTGTGCACTCGGCTGGTGGGCTGCTGGGAGAGGATAGGACCCCGTGGTTAAGTGGCAGCAGGACACGCCCTCTCAATGGACAGTGCCAATAAGACCCAGCAAGGTGGAGCCCACTTAGGCAGTAGGAAGAGGAGAAAGGTGATGAGTTTGTATCATTCCTTCCAAGCCTGACCTGAGACCCTACAGATACTAAACAGAGAGGCCGTAAGTGACCAGATAGATGATGGCTGCC
This sequence comes from Hyperoodon ampullatus, assembly GCF_949752795.1. Taxonomy (NCBI): domain Eukaryota; kingdom Metazoa; phylum Chordata; class Mammalia; order Artiodactyla; family Ziphiidae; genus Hyperoodon; species Hyperoodon ampullatus. The sequence goes on from NC_136927.1 coordinate 35,398,630, forward strand.
GTCTGGTACCCAAGCCTCTGCTCCCACATACCCTGTGTTTTAGATGCATACGTTCAGTGCCCCCCATCCCTCGCACAAAGAACCCAGAATTCACAAGTCTCAATGGCCAATACAGACATAACACAGATTCCCTAGGGGATAGAGAGGAGGAGTGTTATATAGTACACCTATTGTAGACCACTTAAAAATCCATGGTAGACATGTCTATTCTGCAAATTCTGTCTCTGAGGTAGTCTCTCTCTCCTTCTACATCAGGGATCAGTAAACTTTTTCTTCAATGGCCATATATAGTGAATATCTTGGGCTTCACAAGCCAAGAGGCAAAATCAAAGCTATTACATGTGTACTTATATAACCATTTAAATGTAGCCATTAAAATATATAAAAACCATTCATAGCTCAAGGGCCATAAAAAGTAGAGCTGGATTTGGCCTATAGACTATAGTTTGCTGATCTCTGTCCTATATAATTCTCAAATTTCAGGCTCACCATTTTGCCTTAATAGCTCTGAAGCACTTCACATCCTCAGGTCTGCCCCTGCTCATATCCTTAAGCCAAACCCAGTTTACAGAAACAAACAGACCCCACAACAAACAGTTAATGGCCTCCAAACAGCTAACAGGAACAAACTTGTTTGAAAATGACCAGGGTTATGGGTAGATTTTTTTTTCCTGTCATATGAGGAAACATTGGGGACATTGGTGGAAAAGGACCAACATCTCAGGATTTCTGCCCATGAGTCAGTGAAATTAGGTCATGTTTCAAAGTGAGGGTAATGCCTCTCGGTCTGCTCTGAGGGGAACTGGCCCAGTGATTTGTGGAGGAGAACAAGACCCTCTATTGCTATATCCTTGTCTATGTCCAGTGCAAACACAAGGTACATACATCCATTGGGCAAGATAAAACTGCTTAATACCGGACTTATTTTTCTTCAGAAGCCATCAGAGACAAATCACCCGGCTACCAAAGGACACAGAAGTCTGGATTTCTCCAGACGTAGCAGTCAGCAAAACTCAGCTATCATGTATTCATTCATTTGTTCAACAAACATTTATTAGACACCTATCCTCTTCAGAGATTTTAAAAAATGCAGCCAATGAACTTATAGAGCTCAAGTCCAGGTAGAGGAAAGAGTTACAGAAATGGACAAATCATAGGCCATGTAGTCCAGAAAATTTGCATAAGTGCTGGGAGGAAGATTTGCCCAGACTAAAATGGGAGGGTATGGAAGTATGTGGGAGGAAACCTCCCCAGACTGGGAAGGACAGAAAAGGGTTTCAAAAAAGGGACAATTAGTCCAGGGAGTCCAAAGGCAGAGAAAGGGAGAGGTACCCAGGGCAAGCATATAAGAGCACAAGAGAACACAGTACATAAGAGAAGTGAAAGTGTAGAAGGGATAGAAGATAGAGGAGTGTCTGGTGTGTGTGTGTGTGTGTGTGTGTGTGTGTGTGTGTGTGTGTGTTGATACAGGAATGATACCAGAACAGAGGGCAGAAGATTAGGATGACCAGTTAGGCAGGAGAAAGAAAATGAAAGGCCCTTTCAGCTTTACTTAGTGTTTGTCCTTTATGCTTAAAGCAAGGAGATGCCATTGGGAAACTTAAACAGAAGAGTGTCCAGAATTGTGTTCCTAGAGGTGAAAAAGCTACAAGCCTTGTTGCCTAATTATGGCCCCAGTTGCCATCAGAATGAAGGTCAATTCCTGAGCATGCATTTCAAAGTCCTTTGCAATGTGACCTTTCTCTGCCTTTCCAGTTTCTCTTCTTTGCATCCTTTCCCTCCCGCCCTGGACCATTTACTCCTTCCCTCAGCATGTCATTGATTTTGTATTAGTTATCTATTGCTGTGTAACAAAGAGTCCAAAGTTTAGCAAAGCTTAAAATACAAACATTTATTACCTCAGTGAGTTTCCAAGGGTCAGGAATCCAGGGCTGACTTAGTTGGGTGGCTCTTGCTCAGGGTCTTTCATGAGACTGTCATTAAGATGTCAGCTGAGGCTTCAGTTATCTGAAGGCTTGACTGGGGCTAAAGGATCTACTTCCAAAATGGTTCACTCCATAGCAATTGACTAGATCCTCAGCTCCTTACTGGCCCCCATCCTCACCATGGAGACTTCTCCATAGGGCTGCTTATGTGTTCTCATGACATAGCAGGTAACTTCCCCCAGAGTAAGCAATTTCAGAGAGAAAACAAAGAGGCCAGAGTGCCTTCTATGACCTAATCTCATGTGTCCCTATTATGTCCACCGTATTTCCATTTCCGAGAAGCAAGTCACCAAGTTCTCCCCATTTTCAGGAGGGTAGGAATTAGGCTCCAACTCTTTAAAGGAAGAGTATGAAAGATTTGGGGGACATATTTTAAGACCACACCTACTTTAATATTAATGTGCCTTTCTTAAAGTTCTCAATTAGGAGACATTTGCCAGGGGACATCTGTCAGTGTCTGGAGAAATTTTTGGTTGTCACAAGTGGAGGGGAATGTGCTACTGGCATCCAATGACTAGAGGCCATGGATTTTGTTAAACGTACTGCAAGACCCAGGGCAGCACCCCCACAACAAAACATTCTCTAGCCCCAAGTACCAGTAGTGCTGAGGCTGAGAACCCCTGGTCTCAGCTATTAGTAGCTGTGTGACTGGGCAAATGAATTACTCACTCTAAGCCTTGGTTTCCTCAGCTGTAAAATGGGGACACAACATAATTCATCTGGTGGAAAAATGAGATAAAATATGTAAAGCAATTACACAGTGAGTCAAAGGAGTACTTTCTCTGTGCTAGGCCCCATGCTAGATCCAGGGAACTTGGCGATAAACTAGCCAGGCGTTGTCCCTGATCCTAGCATTTTGTGTTTGGAGCCATAATCATAATATGAGTCTGAGTTTAGTATAATTTATCATGCCGAGGTCATTTTTCTGTTTTTATGAGAAAATCTTGGAGACAGGAGCAGTCCTCTTTCCAGGTCCAGCCCACTTTGATGCCTAGTCACATGCTTTTCACAGAAAAGATACCCAATCAATACTTGTTGAATTGAATTCCACCCACTTGCTTCTTGAAACGACTACTCTTCGTATGATTTTAAGGTGCTGAAGATTTTTAAATGTACAATCTATTTAATAACAGCTTTCAATTTTGTTAGAAAGGTTTTGGGAAAAAAACATTCTGTTAACTATTCTTCAACTGTAAGACACATCCTGATTTGAGAAATGTTAAAATTTGAAAAACAAAACAAACAAGCATCACAAAATTGAGGAAATATGGTAACGTTTGTATCTTGCTCTACTAGTTCTGAGTAAAAGAAGGCTGTGTGTTAGTTCCTCTATGATTCTTTCTACGGGCATGGTTTTAGTGTCGGCATATTAGTTTTCTATTGCTGCTGTAACAAATTACCTCCAGCTACATGACTTAACACAAATGTATTATCTTATAGTTCTGTAGGTAAGAAGTCCCAGAAAATCTTCACTAGGCTAAAATCAAGGGGTCTACAGGGCTGCATTCCATCTGGAGGCTTTCAGGGAGAATCTATTTCCTGGCCTTTTCTGGCTTCTAGAGGCTGCCAGCATTCCATGGCTCATGGTCCTCTTCCTCCATCTTTAAAGCCAGCAATGGAAGATCAAGTTCTTCTCACATCACATCCCTCTGTCCTTCTTCCATTATCACATCTTCCTCTGGCTCTCCTCCCCAGCCTCTGTTCTACTTTTAAGGACCTTGTGATTATATTGGGCCCACCTGGAGAATCCAGGCTAATCTCTTTGTCAGAAGGTCATAAGGTCAACTGATAAACAACCTAATTCCTCAGCAACCCTGATTCCCTTTTGCCATGTCTCCTAACATAATTACAGGTCCCAGGGATTAAAACAAGGACATCTTTGGGAGAACTGTTACTCTGCCAACCACAGTCATTGATACCGAAGGAACCACAAAATCCCTCTAGACTTGTAAAGGTAATCCAAACCAAAGGTGATCCAAATCCACATCTCATAGCATAGGGAAGGTTGAACATGAGTTACATTATCCATTTGGATGGATGAATTCCAGCCTCTGCTTTCAAATGGCAGGATCCAGAGAAATATTGCATTTCTGTGCTCCTTGCCACTGGGTGAAGTGAGACTCAATCCTTTTCTATGTAAGCAAATGGAACCTATAAACCTCATTTTGGCTACTCCACTGTTCCAACATCACATTGCTCAGTGTCGTGAAACATGACTCTTCAAAAATCTATTATGTGACAAGCCAGGTGGTTTATGACACAAATATTGTATTTTGCACACTTCATTTGCAGTTAAATTATTGAACATCTGACAACACAGGCCATGTTCTGTTTCTTAGTGCAAATCCATTAGAAGGTACTTTTTTGGTTGTTGCTGTTAAACTAGGGCTTTAATATTTCCAGACATGAAGAGTGAATTTATTTTACAATGATTAAAAATCATTTTGTAATTAGATTTGAATGAATAGGGAGTTATTGGAAAAGCTAAGCCTAACATTCAGCTTCTAAGGGAACAATTCCAGTGCTCACATTTTGATGATATTTACTGTTGTATCACTTAGCTATTTTATAAAAGAAGAAATTAAGACCAAAGGGGAAACGACCAATGAGAGTTGAGACCAGGGAAGTAAATCTCCAGGAAGATTTTAATTTTGATTCACATTCTGAGATAGGTCAATCTGTGGGTTTTAAAACCTTGGACTGCTCCATCCTCTCCATGATTAGGTAATTTATTGCCTACAACTGGGTCATAACATCAAAGTCTGTTACTGCTAGGCAGTTAAAGAGAATGAGAGAAATTATACTGGTGCATTAGGGAGTAGTGGGGACTGTGGAAAATTGGAAAGTATATGTCCTGATAAATGAGTAGCTGCTACTCAGCTCTTATTGATTTTTCCAGAAAGGTATGGGAGACCAGTCTTGCCAAATTTTCCAACTTTTCACAAGAAAATAAAATTCAAGGTTTTTATGTAAAATCTGATTTTAGACTATAGACTATTAATACAAAAACATTAAAAAAAAACTATTCAGGTCAAACAAAACATGTGTACAATTCCAATATAGCCCAGAGGCCATTTTTTCTAGAATTCTGTGTTCTAATGTTCCAGACAGACTATATGCAGTAGCTCATCCAAGGCTACAAACCCTGAAGTAAGCCATGTAAGGGAAGTACAATGAGGTATTATACAGCCTATAAACAGAATTGCTTGTTTCAACCTAACCTAGCTACTAACTGTTAATGACCTTGGGCAAGTTACTTAATATCTCTGTCTCCATTTTAGTTTCTTGTTCATATAAAATGGAAATAATATCTATCTCAAAAGGTTATTGTGAAGATTTAGAATCAATGTCTGTTTAATTCTAGTAGTGACTGGTTGTAGAAAGTGCTTGTGTTTTGCTGCTGATGTTACTGGTAAGGACACTAAGCAACTCATCCTCAAGGTCACATAATAAGTGTGATTCTGTGTATTGCCTCTTATGTGTTGCTACTGGTGAAAGTGTCAACAACTGTCTCATAATTGGTTTAAAAGTGGGAAAAAAAATAAGTCCATAATTTGTATACTAAGATTCCCAAAGCCTATTTCATTAACACTTGATAAATATACCACATGAATACAAATAAATGCCCTGAGCCTCTGACTCAATCTGACTGCCTTGTTTTCTTGTTGCTAGAGTTTGCACAAGACTGAAAACAAAATCACATCACTTGTAATCCTTCAGTGACTCCCTATGACCTTGGGATAAATCTTGATTATTTAGCATGGCTTTGGGGACCCTCCATGATCTGGTCTCTCCTTACAGTGTTTGTTCCAGCCCTATCGAGCTCCCTCTGTGTCCAGATGCATCACATCCTTTTTTGCCTCTGGAAATTATACTTACTCTCTCTGCCTGAAACACTTTTTGCATCCTTTTTTCAAATTTTATTTTATTGACTGATTGTTTGTTTATTGGATCTCAGGAGCACAGAGCTGAATTAATCATATTCCCTAGCCCATGCTTGGTCATTGGATGGCCCTTGTCTTATTGTATTATTCATTTATTTTTTCCCCTGTACACCTAGTCCCCAGTATCATTTGCCTCTCTCATCTGTTTGATAGAAGTTCATAAATACTGTAAAATATGCAGTTATTTTGACTGTGAATGTGTTTTTAATTAGCATAAAGAGCATTGTGTTATAACCCACATCCTGAGGTTTTCTTCACTCAACACTGTTTTAAGATTTATCTGTATTGCTTTCTATATATTTAGCTTGTGAATTCCTCATGCTCTGTGATTTTCTGTAATGTGCACTTATCACATTTTATTTACACAATCCCCTAATGATGGACACCTGGGTTCCCTCCAATTTCCTGATATTATAAACAAACTTGATGCTACAAACCCATCCCTTTGTGAATCTATGTGAGAACTCTCCCAGGAGGTACACATAGGAGAGAGATTAATAGGTGATAGGGCACACACAAGCCTAAGTTCACCAAGTCCCACCAGATAGCTTTTCTGAATGATTTTGCCAGTTTACCCTCCCTCCAGGAAGGAAGGAGAGTTCCTGGCTCCCTGCTTTGTGGCATTTGCCACCTGTCTTAATGTTCTGCCATTCTGATGGATAGGCAGCATCTCATTGTTTTACTTTGTATTTCTCTAGTTATGAAAGAGTCTGAGCACTGCTTCCTACATCAGAGCTATTCAGTTTTCTCATTGTCTGAATCACATGTTCTTGGGCTTTAAAAAAAAAATCTTTCCATTGGGTTTCCTTTTTGATTCTGGATGTTGTCAGTATCTCTCAGGGTCCATCATGCTCACCTTCCTCTTCTTGGGCTACCTGACTCCAGCTCTCCAGGATTCTTCAGGATCAGCCTAGGCATCCCTTCCTCCACAAGGCATTGCCAAGCTCCCTGGATTTCTGTTATACATCTCATGTGCACTCCTCCAGCCCCCTCTACTTCTCCTGTCTTCACGCTTATCAATCTATCATAATCACCTGTTTGAGTCCCAATTTCCCCACCATGATGTTGAGCTCCCTAAGGCTATACATCACATCTTGTTCATTGCAGCATCTTCAGCTCCTATTTCAAGGGCTTAGAATGAAGGACCAAGACAAATATGTATTGAATCAGTGAGAATTAAACTCATTTGTGAAATACCTCCTATGCATTAAACCCTGATCTATGAGCATCGTAGGCATTGATCCATAAAACCATCCCAACAACCCTGAAGTGGAGGATTTGTTATCCCCATTTTACAGATCTGGAAACAGGGGTGAGGCATGGTATGTATCGCAGGGAAGATGGATAGCCACAAGCATTTGTTATTTTCCACACTCATTATGTATATACAACTCCATAGCTTGAGCTGTCAAATTAGGGTTTCAAAAGTTCTTGCCCAAAGCATAATCATTTATTTTCCCTCAAATATTTCTTTTTTGCTCAATATGGCTATAAGAATCTGATGGGGTCTGCCCCTGCCCCTCTCTCCAGCCTCATCTCTACCATCACCACCAATTCTTTCTCTCCAAGTTCAAGGAAGACCTGATCCTCTTGCAGTCCCTCAAATGCTATTCTTTCCTTTCAGAGCAGCACTTCTCAGCCTTCAATGCAAATATAAATCACCTGAGGATCTTGTTAAACAGTTTGGATTCTTATTTACTACATGGAGGAAGGGGCTTGAGATTTTGCATTTCTAACAAATTCCCAGGTGATGCCACTGGTCTGAAGACCACATCTGGAGTAGCCAGAATTTAGAGCACTGTTTACTCAACTCTCCCCTCATCTCCCAGATATTCATGCTTCAGAGCTCAGCTTAACTATCACTGCCTCAAGTAATCCATCCCTAACCAGACTAGACCAGGAAACATCCTCATTGCTCTCTGTCCTTATTTTTTGAAGCTCTTCACACCATCGTACTAATGAGCCATGAGACAAATCATTTACTGTCTATCTCCCTATCTCACATAAAAGCTCCGTAAAAGAGGGAGCATCAGTCTGGTTCCCCATCATAGTCCTTGCACCTGACCATGACTTGCCCATAGTAGGATCTCAATAAATATGTGTTAAATGAAAGAAGGGCTGAATGGAGATGAGTGTCCTAACTTTAGATTCAGAGACCCCACGACAGTGGGTTTTTAACCTCTTTGGGGTTACAGATCACTTTGAGAATTTGAGGAAATATACCCCCAGGAAAAATCTCTCCCAGAAAACTGGGGCATTTAAATAAAGTTTTGCCTAACATCGTACTGCACTTCAGGAGGTGAAGAATCGCTGCCCTATGTAAATGTAATCATGGTGCATCTCTTCCGAGGAGCACCAGGCACCCTCCAGATCTTCCCTCCTTTTCTCTCATTTCAGTCTCACGCTGGAGGGCATGGTGGAAACTCCTGGTGTCCTTACAGTGTCTTCGTTCCAAACTCACTCCCCTGCACAGGCAGTGGCAAAGTGCAGGTAAACATGGCCAGAACAAGGCAGGGATGTGTGTGCACTGCTGGGGGGAGGACTACGCTTTGCCAAGTCAACAAACGAATCAGTCAGCCCTGAATTAACTGAGCCATGTCATGAGCTAGAAATTGCTTCACCCGGAAGTGGACTAATTTTTAATCTGGGGGTTCCAGCAAATGAACCTGATCTTAAAACATCTCAGAGACCTACCTCTCTCACCATCATTTCTGTGACTCTCTGTCTGCTGAAACAGAAACGCCTTGTTTAGAGGACTAGTGTGGACTTCAGGGACAGATGCATCTGCTTTCACATCCTGCTCGCCAAAGTGTATTGCTTTTGAGACCTGTGGGCAAGAGAATTAACTTCCCTCTACCTCAGCTTCCACATCTGTGAAATGTGTCCCTTCAGGGTATCCTCTGTAGTCCTGACACATATTTTCCAGGGCTGAAACGTCTGCGGATTATATGGCTCTTGCTTTTAGGCACTCTGTCCCACTGCCCCCACCTCCCCAGTAAAAGAGCCAGCTTAGAGGGGCTTGCTTTGCCCTCTCAGGCTGATTATCTAATCTTGCTGCTCACTTCTCTTCTCCCAGGCCTCTGGGAATACAGCACATTGAAATCTGTTATTGACCCTGCTATTTATTTGGAGCCAGGGATCTTTTATCCTTTTCCAACTCGTACAAACCTGGGCTTGGCTTCCATCCACAGCCAGACCTAGAAATGATAATGTAGGTAATATTTAAGGTGTTTTTTTTTTTTTACGTTCTTTAATATTCTCTCAGAGGCTCAATTATTTACCTTGCTAGCTTCAGGTAGAGAGTAATTTGAATAGCACAGTCAGGAGGAACTGGTGGAGGAAAAGGTAGCAGTTTGCAAATCACACAAGTCAGCCTTGGCTTTGCTGTATACCACCAAGTTGCAGAAATGGAGGCTTGCATTATATCATGTTATAGTTTATTGATTTGTTTTTAAATTACATTAAAATATACATTTCTGTCTTTAGGGGTGATATTCAGAATATGCAACTGTGATAGACAAAGGATCAAAGCCTGAGGCTGGAGCAGGGATCTGGGCAGTCAGAGCATTAACCCTTTCCCTGCTGGATCATGGGGAAGACTACAGGGGGAGAGAGACCCTAGGAAAGGGCCCTGGATGGTCAGGATAGTGGGGACATTCTTTCCTGACTCGTACAAAAATATTTCAGTATTTTCACAACTGCTATAGCCCAAAGGTTGCCTAACTGCTGAATATCAGCTGTCTTAGTTGTAACATTTCAATAGTAAGAATATAATGATGAAGTGATTAATCTCCCCCTTTAAATCCCATTTGTCCTTAGTCTGGTACATTGCCCCTCATTCAAACACTAGGAACATCTACATCTACGGGTAGGGTTTTTTTCCTTTTCATTTAACTTCATCACAAAAAATGGAATCTATGTTATGAATAGTAATAGCTAGCGATTGTTAAAGCTGAGTACCAGGCACAGTTCTAAGCAATTTACATAATTAACTCTTCCAATCTCCCTAATAGTTTTCTCAGCTGACAGAGGAAACAGGAGGCATAATGTGGTTAATTACCTTACAAGCTAATAAGTGCTGAAGAAGAGAACAAAATCCAGGTAGCCTGGCTCCAGACCTCCACCCTCAGTATCATGAACTAAGCTAAAAAATCTATTACTGTGCACTTTTTGTTATAGATCTGACTCATTCTTTAATGACTACTATCATATTATCTTGTAGGGCTTACCATATTTTATTAACTCCTCTTCCTTTTGATAGACATTCAGAATGGTTCTCAGCCTCTCTCTCTCACTCTCTTGTCTGCCTCTCTTTTGCATTTTTCTTTTCCTTGAAGGAGAACACTACAAACAATGCTACAGTGTACCCATGTGCCCTTCTACAAATGAGCCTTTGTACAGCTTTTATTTCTGGAATATGTGCTTCCAAAAAAGAATTGCTGGCCCTAATGGTAAAAGTATTCTGAATTTTAATAAATGTTGCTAGAATTACATTGCTAAAAGGCCTATGCAGTTTCAACCACTTGTACATGTGATTGTGTGATTGCCATTCCTCCACATCCTTACCAGCACTGGAGGTTATCAATCCATCAATTATGCCACAAATGGGAGAAGGATGGTGCCACATGGCCGCCTTAATTTACCTTTTTCTGATTATCAGTGGGATTGAGCCAACGTTTATAGGTTTAATGGCCTCCTCCTCACAACTTGCTTGTTCCTGTTCATGTGTTTTGCCCAACTTTAAATTGGGTTGTTTATCTTCTTTCTTATTGGTTTGTAGGAGCCCTTTAGCTATTAGGAACATTAACCTTTTGTCAGTCACATGTATTGCAAACGTTCAATCTGCATCTATGGCTGCCTTTTGTCGTTATATGGTTTTTGAAGAGGTTTAAGAAATTTTTTTGTAATCGGTTTTTAAATCATCTATTTCACAGCTTCTGGACTTTCCCTCTCGCTTAAGAAGGTCTCTCCCATCCCAAGTTTACTCATATGGTCTCTTATTTCCTTTCCTATTTCTTTTATACATTTACATATTCAATCTATTCAAAATTGATTTCTATATCTAATTTGATGTGTGAAGCTGTGTTTTCCTCCAGATGGAGAGCCAAATATACAGTTCCGTTGATTAAATTAACCACAGCTTCCCCATCAGTTGAGATGCCACAGCCAGCACTGAGGACAGGATCATAGGCCTGGGTGGAATCTCAGAAAGACAGAGTCAAACCATGCCTCCTAATTCCTCACTCCTCTGATTGTCCACATGTGTGCCAAGTCATGGCCGGGGTCTCCTTGGGAAAATGCCTTTACAACCATCTGTTTCTCTTTAAAAAGCAGGCAGTGTCTAGAGTGAGAATGAAGGAAAAGAGGGGCGTTGAGTCTAGACAAAAGGACTCTCTACCCGCCCCCCCCCACCTCCCAAGTACACAGGATTTGGTCCAGGTCAGGAAGCCTGGGCCATCAAACCCATCACTATTAAGAGCATCTGTTGGGCAGCACCCGGCAGGCCTGCAAGACTTGTAGTTGCCGAAGAAAGAGCCCTGAGACAGCAACAGAGACATCAGTGGTTTATTGGACAAGGGATCTTGCACGTCCGAAACAAAGGTCCTAGGGGGACACCCCCCCATGTACGACAAACAGCAGGCAGTACACGGCAGCAATCTCCCCCTTCGGAGGAGAAGGAGGCTACTGTTTACAGGGGGAATTGACATCTGATTGGTTCAACGGTTATCAGGAAAACCAGAGGCTGGGGCAGGGGGCAAGCACGTAGGCAGTTACTGATTAAGCCCTGTAATTAAGAGGATTAGATAGTCATGTGAGTGAAGCAGGGCCTGGTCGAGCAGGGGATGTACAGAGAGCAAGAGAACAGCCATCTTGAGTGGCCTGACCACATAGCACTGGTGAAACCAAATCATGTCCTGGATGATTTGGTGGGAAGGGCACCAGCATCCTGAAAGCTTGAATTATGCAGTCAGTTCCTGCCTGCTGTTTGAAATATGCACTGACAGCTAAAAACTTGTGCACACATGAGCTGGCAGTGTCTTCCTGCTTTACCTGGGACCAATATAAGCAAAGTCATGGGTGACTTACTTCCAGTCAGGTCTCAGCATGCAGCAACCTGGATAAAAGTTTAACCAAAGGCTAGAAGTGCTCGGCATTTGCCAACCAAACTGGAAAGCTGGTTTGGCCACTTTTTCTTTCCTTTTCCTTTTTGTTCTTTTCTCTCCTTACACTCCCACCCCTTCCCTTTCCTTTTCCTTTTCCCCTCCCTGTCCACTTCCTTCTTTCTCTCCTTCCTTCCTCCTTCTATCCCTCCCTCTACATCTCTCCCCTTTTCTGGGAAGATGAGATCCTGATGACCCCACTGAGGGCTCATCTCCAAGACAGAACAGAGCAGCCTGCCCTGCATTTGATCAACAATTGAAGTGGCTGCAAATACTCTCACTTCTCATTTAAATGTGTATCGATCTCCCAAATGGAAAACAGGCAACTAAAATAAATTATATAGAGTTAATCAGGAAGGAGCCAGTGCACGAGAGGAATCTGGTGCTGGTGCCACAGATTTTGCTGATATAGAAAAGTTCCAGGGATGAAAGAAATATGGCTGCTTTGGAGAGAAGAAAATAAACAAAATCCAGTCCCCAAGAAGTGAGAATTATTGGGAAGTGAACCAGGGTCTCCCTGAACAGACTTATTCCGTGGCTGGCAATTCTGGAGGTGAGAGTACATGGATCATTAAGGACAGCCTCCTTCTTGAGAAGAAGCTGCAGAAATCCTGTATGGGGAAGGAATGATCCACTTATAATAGGTATATGGGTTTTTTCAAATTAAGCCCTTTCGAGCCAAACAACGCATGACTCTAGGAAGAAAAAAACCAGCAGGGAGCCTAGTAATATTAGTCTTTTCAGTTTGTGCCTTATATCAAGTATCTGTAGGTTTTGTCTAATTTTTCCTGATTTTGACTTTAGGAATCATCTCAAGAGAAATAGACCTGCAATGCAGGTTTAGCCAATCAGCTTTCATCCCATTCCCCCAGGGATCGGTTCAGAGATGGATCCAGTATTATCAACATTAGTGTTTTGTTTTGCCACAATTGTTTTCGTTTGTGGGCTTAAGTGATTTAGTTGCCTACATTTAAACAATGGGTATATTTTATGTAATATCATGGATTGACGGCTTCTACACCCAGCCCACATCATTCACTAACCCAATTCCTACTTGCCTTTGAGTTTCTAAGATAGTACTTAATATCATTTCATTTCATATCAAATGTCAAGACTGATAGAGACCTCAGACATCACTTGTCCTCAATTCTCTCCTTACAGATGGACAAACTGGGTCCTGAGAAGGGAAGTAAGTTGTTTAAGGTCACACCACAAGTTGAGAGCATAAATGGGAAAAAGACCTAGGACATTTTTATATTAGCTCTCAGCAGCAGACAATAGTTCTTACATTTCCTGCCAGGGGAGGGCTACTTCCCCAAGGATGCCTCCAAAGGTAATATTCTATGATGTAATCTTTTAGGCGTTAATGGTGGAATTTCAGATCTAATAAGTGGTGGATATTTTTAGGCAACGGGACCAAGTGCTCTCTCTCAAATTGCTTTTCACAGATGGGTGCCAACTCCTCTTATAACCAGGGTTGAAGGCTGGCTATATGAGACTGTTCTTTTCCTGATCATTAAAATAAATATGACAATATCCCTCAGTCTTTCTGAAGTGGGTGTGATTTACAAGCTTACATGTGGAAAAAATATCCATCTCTTTTCATTTGTTCATTCAACTGTTTGTCTAGCCATCCTCCATTTACTGAGCATTAACTATATGCCATGTACTATGCTAACTTCCAGAGATACAAAGATTGGCCCGTGAAGCTCTCAGTTGAGCTATAAGCTGTAATGCAGACACAAAGAAAAGATGGCTTCACTGAGGAGGTGCCCTGTTACTAACCTTTCCAAGACAAGGAAGAGTTTTGGGTAGGAGTCAAGGATGAACATCTGTGATCTGTACTTAGAGCCCAGACCCACTCTGGTTGCCCCACCCCGACCCAATCTTAAAAATTAAATTAAACAGAAGTAGTTTCCCATATTAAAAAATTGGAAGATTTCAAATAAAATTCAGATTCCCAACTTCTCTTGAAAAATCAAGGATCTGAAAACACTGGGCCCACATCCCCACATGCCACAATTACGTGTTCCTGAGTGGTAGCTGCACCTTTTAGAAAGGGCGAGCATTCTCCAGTGTGTCACATTCCCCCCCAGTCCCTATCACATTATTCATGGTTCCAATCATAAACTTATGTAACTTGCCTATCCTCTCTAGGGATTTGAATCAGTAATCCCTGACCAAAAAATCTCAAGGAATGCATGAAGATCACAGAACAGAGGTGGAGAATAATGTGTAGGCAGAGGCTTAGAGGTGGGAAACATAGAATATGTTCAAGGGATGGCACGTCATTTTGTGTGGCAGGCAGATGATAAAGTGGGACAGAGGGCAGGCAGAAATGAAGCTGGAGAAGTAGGCGAGGGCCGAATTGCCCACGGAAGGTCCTGTGGGTCATGCAAAGGACTTTGTCCTGAATCCTGTACTCTATAGGGAGCCTTTGGATTCTCGGCAGGGGAGTGTTATGATGATATTTGTGTTTTTGAAAGACCATTGTGCAACCACAGAGAGACTAAAACTGGCAGAGGTCGTGAAAGAGGCTGGAACACCATTTGAGCAGCAATTGCACAGACCAGGATAGAGATGAGGGATCCAGGGATCTTTAATTCCTGCCTGGTGTAGGCACTAGGCAAATGATATTGAGAGATGAATGATGAAGTCTCAGGGGTCGCTTGCCCCTTATATTAACCAAGGGTCACCATGACCACCCTCTAGGCTTCCTGTGGTCAAATTTAGGCATGTGGTCACAGGGCACAGCTGAGTACTTTCTTGTCTGGAAAATACTTTTTGGCAAAGTACATAGGAATTTAGACTTTCTTAGTAGTAATTACATCATTATGCCCCAGGTGCCCGCAGGGTGTGCTCAGAGAATTAATGGGCCTACCCGTCTCATTTACTTCTTAGAGTCCCAGGATCTCTTTCCATAAATGAGCATTACCAGTGCACTGAATGGGACCCTGGAGGGCTAGAAGAGCGATTGCTTCTCTCAAAGGTGAGCTGGAGGTAAATATCAGCCCCTTGAGGACGCCCATGGCCCATTGATGGGGAAATACTGCAGTGACCGAGGCAGAAGGCACTCCAAATGTGAAGAACATTATTCCAGGCAGATGAGGGAACCCAGCAATTATTTCCACTCAGAAGCCGGTAATGAATAGGAATGTAATTTATTCATTCATTAAACATAGGCAAACAAAGAACCAAAGAGGAAGCCGTCTGGGCATTCTTTTAATGAATCTGCCCCATTTCTGAGTGAAGTGTGGGCTGTGTGGATGAAACGCTGAACTCCGGAAATATATTACCCACTCAAGAAGCCATCCTTCCAGCCTTAATTAAAGAAAATCAACAGCTCCCACTTACAATGGATGATGATAGAAATCAAACTGAGGAACTGAAATACAGACTTGCCAGGCAGGCTGGGCGTGGCTTGGCTGGGCTCCCAGAAGCCTGGGAACCTCATGAGTTGGTCTGAAATATTGTGCCTTGGGCATCCAGGAAGCCTGGAGCACCAAAGGTGGCCAAGTCATTGCCGGGAATTGACGTCATTACAGGACACCAGATCCTTTTGGATGAAGCTTTGGTGACTCATTCATTCATTCCCTCCATTTTTCATTCATCCACTCAGGAAGCATTTTTGGAGTACCTACTATGTGCCAGGTTCTGCACCATAGATATAAAATGCTAAGCAAAATTAAACACTGTCTCAGTTCTACTACTCATATTTTAGTAGAAAAAATGTTTATTATATAGAAATTATGTAGATATATAATTACAAATTGACCAGAACTCAGAGGGAAAAACACAATATTCTCTGCAAACATGTAATGAGGAGCTCTGAGCAAGCATGCGGAATCAAGGTAGATATCTGGTGGGTGGTGGGGGACTTGGGGCAGGAATTCTAAGGAGGTCAGGAGGAAACTGGGTGAGGACCAGAGGGAGAGGGAGAAGGCAGAACAATCCAGGTAGTGCCAGCATGTGCCAGTGTTCAGAAATGGAAGAGAGCACTGTAGACAGAGAAAATACCCCTTGTGTATGATTTTGCCTCACTTTTATATGCAAGTAATGGGATGCTCTTTAGATGATTAAATTAGGAAATACCTGTGGGCTGAAAACTGTCATGAGAACAGAAGGCTTGGTTTAAGCGTGTTGGTTTAGATGCGTCATAAACTAGAGAGAACCGTATTTTCACCCTATTAGCCTCTTAAAAAGAGGACTGAACTTGCTTTGATGTAGTAGGAACACGACCTCTGGATCTCCTGTCATGTCAGCACCTCCTGCCAGGTGAGTTGTCCCACCTTGGCTGAACCCAGAGTCCTAGAGACCTCTTAGGTCTTAAGAAGAGCTCCCATGCCCTCCTCTCCATGAGGCTGCTGACAGCATGGACTCCAGAGACTGATCATAGCTGCCCCTGCTTTTCGTGAGTTCTGTAACCTTGACCAACCCACTTAACCTCACTGTGCCTCAGTTTTCTTGTCTAAAAATTGGGTGTGAACATAGTGCCTGCCTTAGAGTAGAGGACTCTTGTGAGGAGGGGCCATATGGAAGGCGTGGTGCAGTGCCCGTGCTATAGGAGGAGCTGCAAACATACCTATATGAGTATTACTTAGGGAACTCCCCCCCTCCCATTTCAGGCCAAGGGGCAAGAAAGCAGCTTATTGTTTAACACCAAAGCAGGTGGATGGATGTGTGTATGTGTGTCTCATGTTATTATACACAACCGAGAGGTAAACCCTCCTGAGACAGAGGTGTAAAAGCAGTTGTCTTTGGCCACGTCTAAGGCAGGGTTCTTTGAGGGACTGCAAAGTCATTGGGGCTGGAGTCCACATGACTTGAAGTCTCTTAGCAGGATTCTGCTGATGGCTTCTGTGCAGCAGCTTGGGACTGTCTGCCATAAGAACATGTACTACTGAAAGATGATGATGTTCCCGAACTCTCCATATCTTCAACAGCCCCACCCACTTTTCAGGCTTAGCTAGTCACGGTGTGCTGAGTTCTGCATTGAGTATAGACTACTTATCACCTCCATTTTATACCCAAGCTGTTCTTTCTGCTCTGACAGCCCTTTTTCTCCTGCTCCTCCTTTGTCCACAGCCATCAGGAAAACCATTTATCTTCCAAGACTTGGCTTATGTGTCACACCCCATAAAGTACTCCTGGACTCATCTTCTATCCCCACCTCCATAAAGTCAGCTATTTCCTTCTTTATTCCTAAATGAAATGTATCTGTAACTGTCTTGGCATCTGTAATACTGTATTGTTTCATTAAATGTATGTCTATCTCCCCACATAGACTCTAGAAAAATCCCTACAAGGCAGAGCCCTCTTATGTCTCTCGTGTGCCCAGGGTCTAGCACAATGTTTGACATGAAGTTGGTACTTCAAAAATATTGGTTGAATTAATAAACAAATGAAAGAACATGTGAGAACCTAGCTTATCGTCCCTTGAGTATAAATGAAATTAAGTCACTGTGATTGTTTGGGAATGAGTGCTCGTTTTCTATCCAAAAGGTCTTTCATGGAATGCTACTCAGCAATTAAAAGGAATGATTCTGATATACGCAACACCTTGGATGGCCCTCAAAGGAATTACATGTATTAAAAACCCTCAAAATGTTACATACTATATGATCCTATGTATATAATATTCTCGAAATGGCAAATTATAGAGATGGAGACCAAATTAGTGGTTGCAGGGGAGAGAGTGTGGGAAAGGGAGGGAGGTAGCAGTAGATATAAAAGGTAGCAGGAGAGATCCTTGTGATAGACTGTTCTGTGTCTTGACTGTGGTGGTGGTCATTGAGTCTACGTACATAGTAAAATTACATAAAACTAGACAACACACACACATGTAAAACTAATGAAATGCCAGTTTCCTGGTTGTAATATTGTACTATAGTCACACAAGATGTTTCCATTGGGGGAAAATGAGAAAAGAATATATGGGATCGGATCTCTTTGCATTCTTTCTTGCAACCGCATGTGAATCTTCAATTATCTCAAAATAAAAGAAACACACGCACACACACACATACACAATGAGATCCCACTACACACCCGCCAAAATGACTAAAATTAAAAAGACTGACAACATCAAGTGTTGGCAAGGATATGGAGCAATTGGAACTCACATACATCATTGCTGGAAGTGTTGATTGATATAAACACTTTGAAAAAAATGTTTGGCAGTTTCTACTAAGGCTGAAATATCTACACCCAGAATTTCCATTTCTGGGGATATAATCCGAGAGAAAAACATACAAACTAGATGATTTGAAGTAGCACATTTCATAATAGCTCTAAACTGGAAACTGTCCAATGCCCATTGACAGTAGAATGGATAAATCAGTTGTGGTATATGCCCATGTCTCAGTCAGTTTGGGCTGCTTTAGCAAAATACCATAAACTGGGTGGCTTAAATAGCAAGCATTTATTTCTCACAGTTCTAGAGGCTGAAAAGTCCAAGATCAAGGTTCAGGTAGGTTTGGTGTCTGGTGATGGCCTTCTTCCTGGTTTGCAGATGGCTGTCTTCTCCTTCTGTCTTCACATGGCCTTTCCTTGTTCAGGCTTGAGGTCTTTTTATAAGATATTGATCTCATCGTGAAGTCCCCACCCTCATTACCAAATCCAACCCTAATTACTTTCCAAAATCCCCACCTCCAAATACCATCACTCTGGGGCTTAGGGCTTCAACATATAAAGTGGGAGTGAAAACCACATATTCATTTCATAGCACCCATATATAACACCCTATCACAATTAGAATGAGCAAGTTGTAACAGCATGCATCCATAGGAATGAATTTCAGAACCATAATGTTGAATGAAAGAAGATAGTCACAAAAGAAGACACACTATATGATCCCATTTATATAAGGTTCAAAATAAGCAAAATTAGTCTGTGCTGTGAGACATCAAGATGGTGATTATATTTGGAGGAAAACAATTGGAGAGGGACACGAAGGAGACTTCTGGGGTCACAGGACTGGTCTGTTTCTTGATCTGGGTTCTGGTTATGTGGATGAATTCAAGTTTGTAGAAATTCATCTAATTGTACACTTAGGATGCATACTAAGTGTATAATACTTCAATAAAAATTTTTATGATACTTCAGTAAAAATTTTTATTATACTTCAATAAAAATTTTTTAAAGAAAAAAGTTTATTCATTTTGTTCTGTAGTCAACATTTATAAGGGGGCGACTCTGTTCTAGATACCCTACTAAGCTCTATGGAGACCATATAGTTGAAAGGACCCCTGGTCTTGGGGCTCCCAGTCTATGGAGAAGCTACTTATTTTCTTCTTTCTTTCTCCCTCTCTTGCAAAGTAAGTAACCAATAAGATCAGGAGAAACTTTTCTGTTGGTGGTATTTGTGGTTTTAATTAATTATCGAACTAAAAGAACTTGCATAAGAGAGAGTCTTTCTTGTCTTTACAGCAGAGCAGAGAGATCTTTTTTATAAAGTACTTACTGAGCTCTAAATCTTGAGCCCCAGCGTCCCTGAGATAATTCCTTTTAAGACCTCCTCAAACTAATTTTCAATAAAAAGAAGGAAAAAAATCGCCAAATGTAATTGCTGTAAAAGAAAAGAAACCTCCTTATTAGGAAATCTATAACTGCCTTCAGGAATTCAAAAATAAAAATGTTCAAGTGAAGGAATCGTTGCTTTGTTTTGCCTGGAAATATCTCAGCTAAAAAGAAGCTCTACATCTGTGTTTGCAATCCTCCAGCTTGGGTGAACACACCCCCTAGCCCCACCCCAGGACAGATTATCCCCACCCATTCAAATGAAGGGCAGTTCATGGATTTCACTGTGATTTGGTGAAAACAGTGTTTCTTGTCATTCCATCCATCATAATCCTGTAATTGGCAGAACACAGGAGGCATTAAAGCATGGATAGTGTCACCTCCCGATGCCAAAGAAGGAAAAGAGAATTAATGAGATCAATAAAGCTACTCTCGCAGGAAAAGTATAAACACAGATGGGAAATGGTAACAGAGTTGGCAAGTCTGAGAGAGAGCTGGGGATCTGCTTATGGCCCTGTCTTAAAGCCAGGACTGTTACAGGGAACACATGAGCTGGCGACCTCACCACCACACCTCCAGCAGAGCCCCACCCTTGGCAACATGCAGGGTTCTGGCCAGGATGAGAAATCAATCAGTATGGTCAGCAGGTATTGATGGAACACTGCCATATGCTTGGCACCAGGCAAGCATCATGGTGATGCAAAGAATTATGAAATATTGCCCATGCATCAAGGAGCTTATGTTCTACTATGAAAGTCAAATGCCCTCACCTCTTCCATACCATCACTTAAGTAAACATGTTGTATGGAGGCAGACATCTGATCAATATTTGCAATAAAAATTGTGTCAAAGTTTATCCACGCTTCTCGAAGAATTGAACACAGAGGGTAAGGAGATGGAAGCTCCAATCAAGGAAATAAACATATAACCTAATACATCCATTAGGTCCTCAAAGCAACCCTTAGAAAGGTAGGTGTAATTACACCCTATGTGCAGATGAAAAAAATGAGGCTACAGGGATAATATGAATTTTGCCCAAGGTCCCAGAGCAAGTGGTGAAGCCAAATCAGATTGTAATTAGTTCAAAGTCCATGCTTTCTCACCCCAACCTTGTTTCCTGTAGAGAGAGGCAAGTGGCACCTGGATGGACATTTTAAGTTGTGTCATCATGCATTTACATTAACATTTATAAGAAAAAATACACATAATTAGTATAGCAAAGCCCTGATTTCAGTTACTTTGCTTCAGATGAGCCTAAAGTATTTAAATACTTTAAAATAGTGCTTCAGATGAGGCTACAGAATTTAAATACTTTAAAACAAATAATGCAATTTCTTAGAGCCATATTAATAAATCATCATGCAGGTGATAAACATTTGTAGCAAAAAGCATGGACGATTAAAGTTTGGACAGTTTTCATTACAGAAAGCAACTATCCCTGGGATAGGGAGACTTAAGAATGTTTTATGGGGTCCCAGACAAGGACTGAGGAATCTGGAGGTTACTAGGACTCATAATTCCTGCCTGAGGCAAAGGGGGTTAGTCTACGTGTGGTGGAATCAGAGAAAACCCAGAGTAGAGGGGACACCATGTCCAGAGGGTCTGGGTCAACATCAAGAATCTGAATATCAATCAGTATCAATTAGCATCAATATATGAAAAACAGAAGCTCAAGCTTTTCACTACCAAGTCGAGGAGACAGGAAATACACATAATTTTTGAGAACTCTAAGCAAGGGACATCAGGAACCCTATTACCTGGGACAGCCTGGTGACTAATGCTCACCTTGGTGGGCGTGGCAGCTGACTTAAAGGGCAAAGGTGGGGGAGACGGGACCAGACAGCAGCAGGCTTAGGAGGGCAAATTCTAATTTTCTCCTAGTTTGTCACTGCCCCTCAAGAATTAGCACACCTGAGACACACGTCCTCATCACCACCTCTGAGATTAGCTTCTTGTTGGCACTTCCGGCTTCTCTTCCTACTAATCTTCTTTTCGATATTTTAATTTATTGCATTTCATTGGGCCCTCTTTCCCTTTAAGGCACTGAAATTAATGGACTGGTCTAATTTCCTTTGAGACAACGTTTTTAATTGCCATAATTCTCACTTATATCTTTTAGGCATCCCTGTTGGCAGTGATTCATTCGCATTTGCCTTCTCCAACTCTTCAATTATAAATACTCTGTCGACACAGGGAGACAGTTTTCCTTCCATCCAGGCATTCTTCGTGGTTTGTGCGAGCTTCAGGGCCTCTGTCTACATTTTAACGTCTCTTTTATAATTGAAAATCCTCTCACTCTTGAAGTACATTGGAATTTTTATGAACTGCGAAGAGATTGCTGGGATTTTTTTTTTCTTTTTGTTTGTTTGTTTTGGAAAGTCAGTACTGTGTTGTTGTTGTTTTTTAACATCTATATTGGAGTGTAATTGCTTTACAATGGTGTGTTAGTTTCTGCTTTATAACAAAGTGAATCAGTTATACATATACATATATCCCCATATCTCTTCCCTCTTGCGTCTCCCTCCCTATCCCACCCCTCTAGGTGGTCACAGAGCACCGAGCTGATCTACCTGTGCTATGCGGCTGCTTCCCACTAGCTATCTATTTTACGTTTGGTAGTGTATGTATGCCCATGCCACTCTCTCACTTTGTCCCAGCTTACCCTTCCCCTTCCCCGTATCCTCAAGTCCATTCTCTAGTACGTCTGCATCTTTATTCCCGTCTTGCCCCTAGGTTCTTCAGAACTTTTTTTTTCTAATTCCATATATGTGTGTTAGCATATGGTATTTGTTTTTCTCTTTCTGATTCACTTCACTCTGTATGACAGACTCTAGGTCCATCCACCTCACTACAAATAACTCAATTTTGTTTCCTTTTATGGCTGAGTGATATTCCATTGTATATATGTGCCACATCTTCTTTATCCATTCATCTGTTGGTGGACACTTAGGTTGCTTCCATGTCCTGGCTATTGTAAATAGAGCTGCAGTGAACACTGTGGTACATGACTCTTTTTGAATTATGGTTTTCTCAGGGTATATGCCCAGTGGTGGGATTGCTGGGTCATATGGTAGTTCTATTTTTAGTTTTTTAAGGAACCTCCATACTGTTCTCCATAGTGGCTGTATCAATTTACATTCCCACCAGCAGTGCAAGAGGGTTCCCTTTTCTCCACACCCGCTCCGGCATTTATTGTTTGTAGATTTTTTGATGATGGCCATTCTGACCGGTGTGAGATAATATCTCATTGTAGTTTTGATTTGCGTTTCTCTAATGATTAATGATGTTGAGCATTCCTTCATGTGTTTGTTGGCAATCTGTATATCTTCTTTGGAGAAATGTCTATTTAGGTCTTCTGCCCATTTTTGGATTGGATTGTTTGTTTTTTTGATATTGAGCTGCATGAGCTGCTTGTAAATGTTGGAGATTAATCCTTTGTCCTTTGCTTCATTTGCAAATATTTTCTCCCATTCTGAGGTTTGTCTTTTCGTCTTGTTTATGGTTTCCTTTGCTGTGCAAAAGCTTTTAAGTTTCATTAGGTCCCATTTGTTTATTTTTGTTTTTATTTCCATTTCTCTAGGAGGTGCGTCAAGAAGGATCTTGCTGTGAATTATGTCATGGAGTGTTCTGCCTATGTTTTCCTCTAAGAGTTTGATAGAGTCTGGCCTTACATTTAGGTCTTTAATCCATTTTGAGTTTTTTTGTGTATATGGTGTTAGGGAGTGTTCTAATTTCATTCTTTTACATGTAGCTGTCCAGTTTTCCCAGCACTACTTATTGAAGAGGCTATCTTTTCTCCACTGTATATTCTTGTCTCCTTTATCAAAGATAAGGTGACCATAAGTGCGTGGGTTTATCTCTGGGCTTTCTATCCTGTTCTATTGATCTATATTTCTGTTTTTGTGCCAGTACCATACTGTCTTGATTACTGTAGCTTTGTAGTATAGTCTGAAGTCAGGGAGCCTGATTCCTCCAGCTCCGTTTTTCTTTCTCAGGACTGCTTTGGCTATTCGGGGTCTTTTGTGTTTCCATACAAATTATGAAATTTTTGTTCTAGTTCTGTGAAAAATGCCATTGGTAGTTTGATAGGGATTGCATTGAATCTGTAGATTGCTTTGGGTAGTAGAGTCATTTTCACAATGTTGATTCTTCCAATCCAAGAACATGGTATATCTCTCCATCTGTTTGTATCATCTTTAATTTCTTTCATCAGTGTCTTATAATTTTCTGCATACAGGTCTTTTGTCTTCTTAGGTAGGTTTATTCCTAGATATTTTAATCAGATTTGATGGAGAAAATAAAACCTTTACAGACAAGCAAAAGCTAAGAGAATACAGCACCACCAAACCAGCTTTACAGCAAATGCTAAAGGAACTTCTTTAGGCAGGAAACACAAGAGAAGGAAAAGACCTACAATAACAAACCCAAAACAATTAAGAAAATGGTAATAGGAACATACATATTGATAATTACCTTAAATGTAAGTGGATTAAATGCTCCAACCAAAAGACATAGGCTGGCTGAATGGATATAAGAACACGACCCGTATATATGCTGTCTACAAGAGACCCACTTCAGACCTAGGGACACATACAGACTGAAAGTGAGGGGATGGAAAAAGATATTCTATGCAAATGGAAATCAAAAGAAAGCTGGAATAGCAATTCTCATATTGGAGAAAATAGACTTTAAAAAAGACTATTACAAGAGACAAAGAAGGACACTACATAATGATCAAGGTATCAATCCAAGAAGATATAACAGTTGTAAATATTTATGCACCCAACATAGGAGCACCTCAATACATAAGGCAAATGCTAACAGCCATAAAAGGGGAAATTGATAGTAACACAATCATAGTAGGGGACTTTAACACCCCACTTTCACCAATGGACAGATCATCCAAAATGAAAATAAATAAGGAAACACAAGCTTTAAATGATACATTAAACAACATGGATATTTGTAGGAAATTCCATCCAAAAACAACAGAAAACACTTTCTTCTCAAGTGCTCATGGAACATTCTCCAGGATAGATCATATCTTGGGTCACAAATCAAGTCTTGGCAAATTTAAGAAAATTGAACTCGTATCAAGTATATTTTCCAACCACAATGTTATGAGACTAGATATCATTTACAGGAAAAAATCTATAAAAAATGCATACATATGGAGGCTAAACAATACACTACTTAATAACCAAGAGATCACTGAAGAAATCAAAGAGGAAATCAAAAAATACCTAGAAACAAATGACAATGAAAACATGACCCAAAACCTATGGGATGCAGCAAAAGCAGTTCTAAGAGGGAAGTTTATAGCAATGCAATCCTACCTTAAGAAACAAGAAACATCTCAAATAAACGACCTAACCTTACACCTAAAACAATTAGAGAAAGAAGAACAAGAAAACCCCAAAGTTAGCAGAAGGGAAGAAATTATAAAGATCAGAGCAGAAATATATGAAAAAGAAATGATAGCAAAGATCAACAAAACTAAAAGCTCATTCTTTGAGAAGGTAAACAAAATTGATAAACCATTAGCTAGACTCATCAAGAAAAAAGGAGAAGACTCAAATCAGTGGAATTAGAAATGAAAAAGGAGAAGTAACAACTGACACTGCAGAAATACAAAGGATCATGAGAGATTACTGCAAGCAACTATATGCTAATAAAATGCACAACCTGGAAGAAATGGACAAATTCTTGGAAATGCACAACATTCTGAAGCTGAACCAGGAAGAAATAGAAAATATGAACAGACCAGTCACAAGCACTGAAATTGAAACTGTGATTAAAAATCTTCCAACAAACAAAAGCCCAGGACCAGATGGCTTCACAGGTGAATTCTATCAAACATTTAGAGAAGAGCTAACACCTATCCTTCTCAAACTCTTCCAAAATATAGCAGAGGGAGGAACACTCCCAAACTCATTCTACGAGGCCACCACCACCCTGATACCAAAACCAGGCAAAGATGTCACAAAGAAAGAAAACTACAGGCCAATATCACTGATGAACATAGATGCAAAAATCCTCCACAAAATACCAGCAAACAGAATCCAACAGCACATTAAAAGGATCATACACCATGATCAAGTGGGGTTTATCCCAGGAATGTAAGTATTCTTCAATATATGCAAATCAGTCAATGTGATAAACCATATTAACAAATTGAAGGAGAAAAAACATATGATCATCTCAATAGATGCAGAGAAAGCTTTCGACAAAATTCAACACCCATTTATGAAAAAAACCCTCCAGAAAGTAGGCATAGATGGAACTCACCTCAACATAATAAAGGCCATATATGACAAACCCACAGCCAACATCATCCTCAATGGTGAAAAACTGAAACCATTTCCACTAAGATCAGGAACAAGACAAGGTTGCCCACTCTCACCACTATTATTCAACATAATTTTGGAAGTTTTAGCCACAGCAATCAGAGAAGAAAAAGAAATAAAAGGAATCCAAATCGGAAAAGAAGAAGTAAAGCTGTCACTGTTTGCAGATGATATGATACTATACATAGAGAATCCTAAAGATGCTACCAGAAAACTACTAGAGCTAATCAATGAATTTGGTAAAGTAGCAGGATACAAAATTAATGCACAGAAATCTCTTGCATTCCTATACACTAATGATGAAAAATCTGAAAGTGAAATTAAGAAAACACTCCCATTTACCATTGCAACAAAAAGTACTGTGTTTTAATAATTTTTTTGTTGCTGGATTTAAAGTTGCTTCAGTTTTCTGTGTTTTCCACTTTTACTAGGTTTTACAGAATATGGGCTAGGCACTTACTAGATTAAGTGCCCTAAGTGACAGAGAGAGAGAGTGGAGAGTGGTGAGATTCCCTTCTTTACCCAGGAAATTGACACTGGTGTAAAACTATTAACTAACATACTTTCCCCCCATCCCTAGCCCCTGGAAACCACTGATTTTGTTCTCTATCGGTGTAATTTTGACATTTTGAGAATGTCATATACATGGTACCCTTGTACTTTTTTTATTAAAGTATAGTTGATTTACAATGTTGTGTTAATTTCTGCTGTATAGCAGAGTGACTCAGTTATATATATATATATATATATATATATATATATATATATACACACACATTCTTTTTTATATTCTTTTCTGTTATGGTTTATCACAGGATATTGAATATAGTTCCCTGTTCTACACAGTAGGACCTTGTTGTTTATCCAGTCTATATATAATAGTTTGCATCTGCTAATCCCAAACTCCCAGTCCATCTCTCCCCCACCCCCCTCCCCCTTGGCAACCACAAGTCTGTTCTCTATATCTGTGAGTCTTTTTCTGTTGCATAGATTGGTTCACTTGTGTCATATTTTAGATTCCACATATAAATGATATCGTATGGTATTTGTCTTTCTCTTTGTGACTTAACTTCACTTAGTATGGTAATCTCTAGGTCCATCCATGTTGCTGCAAATGGTGCCCTTGTACTTTTGATGCTAGTTTTTGGTTATGCCTGTTGCCCAATTATGTCTACTTATTTTTAAAGTATCCTTAAACCTACTTTTACTTTATAATGTTACATTATATTAATATATAATACATTATAATTATTGGGTTGGCCAAAAAGTAAGATGTTATGGAAAACCCCGAATGAACTTTTTGGCCAACCAGTATATTAAATTAATATACTATATTTTCCTTTATTTTACTCTCCATCACATACCATGACACCCTCCTCCCTTTTAAGGAATGTACAAAAGAGTTGGGGGAAGCAAGACCCAAAAAAAGACTAAAATGCAAAGAGACGACCATTAAGGTTTCTAAATGGGATTTCTGATCCTTGTGGTCCCCCGTCCTGCCTTCTTAGCACTCATAAGCAACGAGGAAGGAAAAGGTTTGATCATGCTGAGAATAAACTCAACAGCGTCGACTCTAAACTGTGTGACCTTGGGCAATGTATTTTGCTTCTCTGAGCCTCAGTTACTTTACTTTTAAAATGGGGATAATAGTACCTACCTCCCAGGGGTGGTCGTGAGGGTTAAATGAGTAAGAATATGTAATATGCTTAGGACCATGCCAGGCGCACCTGCAGCATTTCTGTGTCTGGTGCTCTCATCAGCCTCATCCCCCTCATCATTTCCACAATCAAGCACAGCCAAGAAGGAGTGAGAGGGGTCACCCATTTTTTGATTCCAGTGCAAAAGCAGTCCCTCAAAAATACTGTACGTAGCACAAGGAGTCAGCAAGCTCTGAGGGTGCATAGAGGCTGGCATGGGGCTTGGGGAGAGACTCCTGTACTCTCTAGCACCCGCATTTTGGCTTAGGTGCTTATGCAAAGTCTGAAACCCTCCCCTCTCTGCTTCCTGTTCCAGTTCTTCCCAAATTTGCCTCAAGCATCTCCAGCAGGGGCCACATGCTCCAGCCCAGGAGGGTCCCACAGAACCACTCAGCCCTTGCTTCTTGGACTCTTGCCCAGTCGTGGTAACACGGGGGTGGTGTTTGGTGACTGTGACCACTTTGGTGCCTGCCAAGTCTGTCGCTCAATAACCAAAGGTAATTGGTTTCCTTTCCTTTGTGACTTACCCCATTCTGAGTCTGTGATCAGCTCTATTGGAAAAATTGGGAATTTACTTTCTATTATATCTTGTAATCACCTGTTACTGTTAAATGGATAGTTTTAATTTTTCTACTGCTATTGTAATTTTTTAAATTTTATTTTGAAACAATTTTTCATTCCTACAAAGCTGCAAACGTAGTTAAAAGAGTTGCTGTGTGCCCTTCTCCAAGCTTCCCTCAATGGTAACATCTCACATAAACCAGACTACACCATCAATATTAGGAAAGTGACTCTGGTACAATACTATTAACTAAATCACAGACATTATTTGGATTTTGTCCATCTTTACAGATTCTCATTCACGCCCGCGCGTGCCTGTGTGTGTGTGTTTGTAGTTCTACGAAATTTCGTCAAATGAATAAGTCCATGCAACCACCACAATCAGGGCACAGAACTGTTCCATCAGCACAAAGAAATGCCTTCACGCTACCCTTTTCTAGCCACACCCCCACCCCTAACGGCCTGCAGCCATCGATTTGTTTTCCATCATAACAATTTTGACATTTTGAGAATGCTGTATAAATAGTGCCCTTGTAATTTTTTATTCTAGCTTTTGGTTATGCCTCCTTTTGCAGTTGTATCTACTGTTTCCAAAGTATCTAGAAACATACTTTTATATTGTATTTTATTCCCCATCACTCCCCATGCATGATATCCTTCACCCATTTGGGGAATGTATAAAATAGGTGAGGGAAACAAAACAAAAGAGCAGACTAAAAAGCAAAGTGACAACCGCTAAGTTTCTAAACAAGGAAATAATGGTGAGAATGATAACACTAGCAGTAATAACAGCTTACATTTACTGGGCCCTGACCGTGTGCCAGGCACCGCTATAGGTACTTTATGAACATCATCTCATTTAATTTTTACAACCTCCATCATGAGGTAGATGTTTATTATTATCTTAACGGTGCTACTGTTATATCATGGGTGAGGGAACTGAGGCACAGGGAGGTTATGTAAATTTCTCGAAGTTCATGCCACAAAGTAATGGAGCCAGGCTGGGAACCCAGGAAGAATTCACCCCATCCCCCGAGTCCCACCACAATGAAGAATTCACTTGATTTCTTTTATTCTGTAGCCAGGACCCACCCACACGGCTTCAGGAAACTCTGTGAAAATTCATAAACTCCTGAAGAGTCATAGATTCTCAGAGCTGAAGGGGCATCAGAGACCATGTGATTCAATTCCTTAATTTTACACTGAAGAGATGGAGGTCTGATAGCATTTGGGGCTTGAACTAATGATTTAGAGGCACAGGATTAGAACCTTGAGCTACTGGTGTCTTTTGTTTTTAAAACAAATATTCCTTTTTTCCAGCTTTTTTGAGGTATAGGTGACAAATTAAAATTGTATATATTTAAGGTGTACAATGTGATGATTTGATAAATGTATACAATATGACATGGTTACTACAATCCAGCTAATTTACATTCCCATCACCTCACATGTTTACCCTTTTTTTCGGTGAGAACAATTAAGATATCAAGTATACAATATGATATTGTTAAACTGTCGTTACCATGCTGTACATTAGATCCCCAGAACTTATTCATCCTGCATAACTCAAACTTCATAGATTTGAAAACCTTCTTAGGGATTTTCAGGGTTTGGACAAAAGTCAAGGTGTGGGACCAGTTACCTTCTGCTTTGGTTTTTATATGAAAGTTTCTATCACTTGCTCTTGTCCTCCTCTCGCAAATAGAGCCTTTTTTTATGATCAGTATAACTTTGTCATTTTATGATTAGTCACTAACCAAAGTCAGTTCACTTGTTCGGTTCATATTAGTTGGGGTTCTCCAGAGAAACAGAACCAACAGGATGGTGGTATATATCAATATATAAATAAGTTTGTTATAAGGAATTAGCTCATGCAATTTTGGAGGCTGAGAAGTCCCAAGATCGGCAGTCAGCAAGCTGGAGATGCCGTGCACACACAGACACACACAAACACACACACCCACACACACTTCTACTATATTACAGCCATTGTGATTTGCAGGCTTATTTGTTATAGCAGCTAATATTACCTTAATTAATACATGGCATCAGGTCTGATTCATTTTAATCCAATTCACCCAGCAACCAGTCACTGAGCATCTATATGCCAGGCACTGGCCTGAGTCCCAGCCCCTATAGTGCAGGTATGATTCCTGACCTCATTGTGCTTTCAGGGTAGGGGGCTGGTGCCCTGCTTCTGGCCTCTCCCAGTGTTCTGTGCTTTTGTCTATCATAACACTTCTCATGTTTCATCATCATCGTGTATTTACCTGTATCTACTGTGAAAATATGAGTTGCTTGAGGGTAGATAACATGTCTTAATTTGGTTTCTAACACCATGGTGCCAGAGACACAGTGCAGATTGGTAAATGTTTAATGAATAAATGCCCCACCTGCTGTTGTCACCTTTTGCCCCCTTAACCCTGGTCAACAGAGAAGGACCCACTCCATGTCCTTTTTGCACTTTGTGACTTACTGGTTTTTTTCAGAACTACATAGATGTCTCTCCACAAACAAGGCAAATTCATTGAATCACAAGAGAAATTTTATGTCTCACTCCATGGCTTACCCCCCATGAGAAAATAAAATATTTGACCATTTTCTCCATTGTCCTCCTACTATGTTTTGAATTGGGCTGCATTTTGCAGTGTTTCTCCTGCTCGGAAATGATGAATACCCTTTAAACCAACACAGTGTTATTTGCAAATGAACTTAAAGAGGAACAAAAACATACAGGGCCGAGGTGGGCTCCAGCAGTGGCTTGGAAAAACACATTTTTCAAAGTACCAACCAAAAGGAATTTATCCAATTTAATTTTCAGGTAGGTCTATAAAATTAATAAGTATTCTGACTGAAAAACATAATTAAACCAACGGTGAATGTAAATGAGGAAGGGAAGTATCGTGCTATGACTAGAATATCGTTTTGCAACCGAATGACCCATACCAAGAAAACAAATTATTAATGCAGTCTTATTTCTCAAGGATATTCAGGGAAACAAGAAAGCTCTTGCAGTTCTGTATAATCATCTTCTTTGGGATGTATGAGCAAAGAACAGCAGGCTCAGCTGGAACAAGAGGTCGTTTCCACAGCACTGAAGCCAAGGGGGAGCTGCCATTTTTCGTATCCAGGTGGAGACAGTTTATATAAAACCGGAGCCCACCCTATGGAAGACAGTGCTCAAAGCCAGGCCTCCTACTAACAGAATCTTGATTTTGTTTAAGGGAGGGCATTCTGCAAGCTAACAGGGCATGGATCATGACTCGTCTAAGCCACTCATGCACCTCTGTTTACCTTTGCTGGATACCGTATTTCTCAGCTCACCTTGCAGCTAGGAGTGACCATAGGACACTGTCCTGGCCAAGGAGACATCAGCAGATATCTGCTATGAAACTGGAAAATAGTTTCTCCCTAATAAAAGGAGAAAGAAGTAAAATGATCCTCTCTCAACACCCTGGCTCCCCCATTTTAACCTCTCGTTCCTGTCTTTGAAGGGAGCCATGCCTGGAATTGTGGCAGTCATTTTGCAACCATGAATCAACAAACAATATATTTTTATGAACATAAAAAGCCAATAAGCTAGAGATTGTAATCCATACTGGAAGAGATCTGGATCTTTAATGACATAATTGAGTTGCTAAACCAAACTAGGAGTGTCTGTCTCCAGCCTTCTAGTTAGTGAGATAAGAGATGTCTACATTGTTAGGCTACTGTTGATTAGAATTCTATTACTTACAGCCAAACAGAATCCTAACTATTTCTAATTGAGTCCCCCCAGTAATGTCCCCAGAAGCCATCTCTTCCTCACCAACTGCTCTGCTGCTTTCCAGTTCAGCCCTGCTCATCTTTCATCTGAGCTATTGCTCCAGCCTTTTAACCAACCTTCCTACCTTCAGTCTCATCCAGACTATCTCCTGCACAGCAGCCTCTGCGATATAATGTTCCTTCCCAATTTGTGCATCTGACAAATTCCTGTTCATCCTTTAGGCGCCTTTAGGGTCAAAGTCAATCACCACCTCCTTTGAGAATCCATCTCAGTTTTTCCAGGCAAATTCATTGATCCCTTCTCCTTTTCTACAGGTAGTACTCTTGCCATATGTATTTCAGAGTATTCCTTCCTTCCTTACTTCCTCAAACATTTGATGTACCAGAAAGCACATCTGGTCTTATCTCTTCCACTTACAGTTACATGTATCTCAGTAGAGATTTAGCTTGTGGTCAGAGACTACATCTTATTCCTTTTGTGTCCCTAGCACCTAGCACAGCCTTTGACACCTCCTAAGAACTCCATAAATATTCATGGAAGAAATTCAACCTTCGAGGCACAGGAGATGAAGTAGTGAACAAGACAGAACAGTCCCTTCTACCCTTCTGGTTTACCAACTCCAGCAGGAGACTCAGTAAACAAATAATTGCAGACATTTAAGCTTGGAGAGTGTGTGGGATGCTAAAAAAGGGGAATTAGAAGATGCTGTGAGGAGTGTAACATAGGAATCTATATTGTCGGAGGAGGGGTCAGACCAGGGCTCCCTGAGGAAGTCACTCGTGTATATTAAAACCCTCAAGGCCACGAAAAGGGAAGAAATTGAGTTTTTCCAAAGAGCTAGAATAGAGTCATTGTGGCCATAGCACAGTGAGGAAGGGGAGGAGAGGATTCAGGGGGGTAAGCAGGGGCCAGACCACGGGGGGCTTGGAAGACCGTGGGAAGGGTTTTTTTTAACATAAAAAAGTGTATTTTTTCATGCTAAAAATGTCCAGTTTTGTCACACATTGTGTATGTTTTAGATAAATTTAGTCCAATAATCCTGATATACAGAAAACATTGATCATCAAATTATCAAATCAATAATACCTTTCCAGCATTTATTAATAATGTGCATGTAGCTTATCTTGTTACTGGAATAAGTTAGTCAGCGTCTATGTCCCAGATGAACTGAAACACACAAAACATTGGCCATTCATCTCAAGTTTCAGTTTTAAAATAATGAATAGTGGTGATATGTGATTTAATTCTTTTAAAAAATTATTTTATGATGGTAAGACCACTTAACATGAGATCTGCCCTCTTAACACAATTTTAAGTGTACAGTAGAGCATGGTTGACGACAGGTGCCATGTTGCACTGCAGATCTCCAGAGCTGAGTCACCTGACTTCACTGAAATTTTGAGCCTGTTGATTAGCAGCTCCCCATTTCCTTCTCAGCAGACCCTGGGACCCATCATTCCTTCCTTGATTCTACAAATTTGCCTATTTTCAATATCTCATATAAGTGGAATCATGCATCTTTCTGTGACGGGCTTATTTCACTTAACACCGTATCCTCAAGGTTCATTCATGTTTTTGCAGAATTGCAGAATTTCCTTCTTTCTTAAGGCTAAATAGTATTGCGATGTATGTCTCTACCACATTTTCTTTGTTCGTCTGTTGATGGACATTTAGGTTGTTTCCACATGCAAAGGATTTTTGACGTTTCTCCCAGATGCAATGGGAAACAACTGAAGGGTTTCAGGAAGATGGGATGACAGTGATCTAATTCACATTTAAGACAGTCACTTTGTTGGCTCTGATGAGAAGGTATTGGAAGGAAACAAGAGTGGAGGTTGAGGGTGGCATTAGGAGTCTACTTCAGGAAAAGATGGCAACTTGGGTTAGGGAGAGAGCAGTGGGCTGAGAGGAATGGGCAGATAGGAGGGAGGTTTGGGAGCTAAATTGACAGGACTTGGTGAGAGGTTGGATGGGGGGCTTGGGAAGCAGGTGAGACACAGTTTCAGACACGCAGGGCTGTCTCTACCTTCGCCCTCCTGCCTGGCTGCCTCCTGACTTCCCTTGGGGCACGGGGCCAGGGTCTTCCATCTCCAAGAGGCTGCCAGGCTCCTTGTCCCAAGCAAACCCACTTAGTGGGGACAAGGTCAAAGAGAAGCCTTTCCTTCTAGAAAAATCAATGAAACATAAACCAGAAGAAAAAATATTAAACCTGCCTGCCTTTCCTTCCACACATCTGTCCCTGCAGAAAGATGCGTGTGGCATTTCCCAGTAATTAAATCATACGGTTGAGAGGAAATGCAAAGGATCATTTAATTCTCCAAAGTCTGTTTCCCTGGAGGATGCTTCTTCTCTGGCCCCCACGGGAGCAAGGTTTGTGCAGAGCGCCGTCAGCCTCCTGCTGCAAGCCCTGCCCCTCGTGGCTGTGGTCTCCTCTGACCCGACTCGGTCAGGATTTACTGTTATGAACTCTCAGAGCCCCCTACACCTTCTAGCACTTATCACTCTGCATTTAAATAATTAATCATGTAGGCAGTTGTGTAATGTCCTCTTAGGGTAGGGGACAAGCCTGGTGTGTTCAGCCTGCTTTCAGAGTTCAGACTTATTTAATAGCACTAAATTAACTCACACCAAGGGCTCACCCAGACATCTGACCATCCCCTGGATCATCTCATGTCCTTGTGAAGGGCACCCCAAATCCCAGCCAGCCCCCAATCCCACCGACTTGGAGGAAATTCTCTCGTCTCAAATATCTGCTCTGATGCTTACAAGCTATGTGACTTTGTCCAGTTAGCTGACCTCTCCACTTCTCTATTTCTTTTTTCCTACAGTGAAAACTGTACCACCCACCACAACATAGTGGTTACGACCCTGGAGTCAATGTGGCTCAGGTTCAAATCCCAGCTCTACCACTTCTCTGCTGTGTGACCTTGGACAGGTCGCTTAACCTCTCTGAGTCTGTTCCCACTTCTCTAAATTGAGACTCAAGAGAATCTATGATGTAGGATTGCTGTGAAAATTAGATAACAGGTTTTTTAGATAGCCCCAAATTTGGCGCTTACTAGATACCTAATAACTGTGAACTGTTATCATGATTATGGCTGGTTTATCATCTCACATAACTATTGCAATGAAAGCACTTTAGTACACGGAATAGATGCTTAAATGACACCATTACCAACACCAGGGACAACAATGGCTAACTCTTGTTGAGTGCTTACTAGGTGCCAGACATTGTCTCAATGGTTTACTTACGTTAACTCAGCAACCTTGAGAGGTGTGATAATATCCCCATTTTAATATAAGGAAATTAGAACAACTCACGAAATATTAGATAATAGTACCATCAACAAACGTTCAATCAGCACCCGCTATCTGCCAAGTACTACGCTCAGCCCTGAGAATACAGACTTTCTTTCCTTCTAGAAACTCACAGACCAGCAGAAGAGGTAAATAAACACATCACTAACTTAAAGTGCCCTGCTCACAGTATGAATAAAATTGGATGCAAATACTGAGTTAAGAAGCAATTTTTTCTGAGGCAGTAGGGGAGAGGATTAAACTGAAAGTATAGGGAAGAACTATGTAAATATAAAAGCACACACACAAAAAAGGAAAATGGTATCATTAGCAGTTAGAAATAGCTCCCTACCTCCCTGCCCAGGCGAGAAAGAACATACCTCAGGTGTGAGGGGAAGAGAGTCAGCTTAGGTTCACTTGATTGTCATTGTCCCCTCCTTGGCCGGTAGAGTGGAGGGTCTTGAGATGGCCCATATCCGTTCATGCCTGAATGTCGGCTGATCCATCGAATTCCAGAGTGGTGGCCTGATGTTAATAATAACAGTGGCTGAAATAGGAAAGCAACTTTATTAGAAGCAAACCATTTAATTAATTTATTCATTCAACAAATATTTACTGCGTGTAGGACTCTAGTCCGAGTGCTCGTCAGTCCACAGTCTAGGCAAAGTCTGTGCCATCATAATGCATATATCCCAGTAAGGAAGATGGACCGTGAGCAAATAAAATATTTTGCTTATGTTTTATAAATATTTAGTGAACTTGATGGTGATGTGTGCTAACAGAGGAAAATAAAGCAGGAAAAAGAGGGGAAAATGAGTCTTGGGAGGGAGAGTGGAATTATCATGTATACAGGGTGTTGTATTCATCTGCTAGGGCTGCCATAGCAAAACACCTCAGACTAGGGGTCCTAAAAAACACACGTTTATTTCCCACAGTTCTGCAGGTCAGAAGTCCAAGGTCAAGGTGCTGGCAGGGTTGGTTTCTCCTGAGGCTCCTCTGATTGGCTTGCTGATGGCGGCCCCTTGCTGCCCCTTCACACAGTCGTCCTTCTGTGCACGTGCGCTCCTGGTGTCTCTTTTTGTGTCCTAATCTTTTCTTATAAGGATACCAGTCAGATTGGATTAGGCCTCACCCTAACAGCTTCATTTTAACTGCATTACCTCTTTAAAGACCCTATCTCCAAATACAGTCACATGCTGACGTACTGGGGGTTAGAACATCAGTACATGAATTTTGGAGGAAGGGGGCGGGGACAGAATGCAGTCCATAACAGGTTTTGAGACGCCTTCACCCACTGATATTATATTTGATTGTATTTGACCAGAACTTGAAGGAAGAGATGAGTCACGTGGACGTTTGGAAGAGCATTCCGGCCTAGTAACATCGAGGGCAAAGGCCCTGGAGTAGGAATTGAGTGGGTGAATTTGAAGAACAACAGGAGACAAAAGCAACTCAGGCTGATTGAGTGATGCTGTTGGAGAGACCATGAGGGAGCATGAGCCTTGTAGTCCATGCTTGAAACGTGAATTTTATTCTTGGAGAAATGGAAGGAATTTTGGAGAGTTTTGAAAAAAGGAGTGGTACAGATTGCATCACTCTTGTTTTTAAAAGATTCCTCTGGCTGCCGTGCCGAGAGCAGACTTTAGGAAGGCAATGGAAGAGAAAGAGGACTGGTTACAAAGCTATTGCAGTAATCTGGGCGAGGGATGAGGGTGATCTGAGCCCAGGTGTTAGTCCTGCAGGTGTCAGGAAGCCAGGTGGAATATGAATGTTTTGAAAGTAGAGCTGAGAGGACTTACTGATTGGTTTGGATGTGGGTGAAAGAAAGGAGGAGGCAGGGAGAGCCCACCTTCTTTGGCCTGGACCACCAGAAGAATGGAGCCTTGTTTACTGAGACAGGAGAGACTACCGTTGGACAGGTGGGAAGTGGGTAGATTGGAGCCCTTTGGACCATTTGGTGTGAGCTGCCAACAAGACACCTACAGAACTACTGAAGGAGTTTTGGCAGAGACATCCAGGTTTGGAAGCAGAAATTTGAGAATCATCAACTTACTTTGAAACCCATGGGACTAGAAGATACGGCAGAGGGGATGAACACAGACAAAGCAGAGAAAAGCTCTGAGGAATTGCCCCTGGACCACTGCAGTGTTGAAAGCAGAGGCTTCTAGCCAGGAAGGCCATGAACTCAGAGGGTAAAAATAAAAAGCGTCTTCATTTTCACTGACTCCTAACTGAAATTTGATATGTCCCTCAATAATGAATGAGGGAATAAACCACAGCAGCATTAAGTATTAGAGTAGCTGTGACCATGTCACCAATAGGAATCATAGCTAATTATCATGTTATAAGTGTTGCCAATATTTCAAATTAACATTTACACTTATCACTATTTAAAAATTATGAAGTCTTTAGACCTGCCACTGGACCTTTTTCTTTAATGTGTAAATAAAGAAGCCCATATATTACCATTTCACACATTAGTGTTATTAAATATTTTGATAACTATTTTCAGTGAAATTAGTTTCTTTGAAAAGGCAATGCATTTTATGGATTTTTTAAAAAAATCATTATTCTGCGAAGATATCCACAAGCTTCATCTGCCTGTTGAAGGGGTCCAAGCCACAGGAAAAAAAAAAAAAAAGCTCAGTCCTCTGGTTTAAAGGTTGAAGGATCAACAAAGGAAGTGGTGAGGAACCAGGCTCCCAGGCTGATTCTATAAACCTGGTCCCTCCACCCTCCCTCCCTGATGACCATGTCCTATTTGTCTGGCCCCGTGCTCAGTGCAACTTGGATTCTGAAATGAGCGAGCCAGAGCCTCTTCCCCCAGTGACCCTGTTTTCCAGAAGGGGCACAAGTACCCAAACAGACCTTATACTCGTCAGACATTCTTGCAATCTACAAAGGATACTCAGCTACTCTGTGCAAGTTCCCAAGACTATACTGTATAGCTTTCAAATGCAGGTTTTTACATCCGGGAAGCAAAGAATGGACACGGTCATTGTATTCTTCTGTGGCTTGCTTTCTTCTAGAAGTATTCAGCTCAGAGAGAAGATCTCTTTGGAGAGAGTAGTCTATCTACGTTGATTTCATCACAGAAGGAGTAAGTCCCTTAAAGAACACATCCTGGGCTTCCCTGGTGGCGCAGTGGTTGAGAGTCTGCCTGCCGATGCAGGGGACATGGGTTCGTGCCCCGGTCCGGGAAGATCCCACATGCCGCAGAGCGGCTGGGCCCATGAGCCATGGCCGCTGAGCCTGCGCGTCCGGAGCCTGTGCTCCACAACGGGAGAGGCCACAGCAGTGAGAGGCCCGTGTAACACACACAAAAAAGAACACATCCTGCCTCACGGGGCCACTCAGGGTGAGAAGTTCCTTTCCACTGGTGGCCCGCTCTGTTTTCTCCTCACTCACTTAAGTCCCTCCCTGGCCCAGGCTAGAGTCAGGGATGGGGGAGGGGACCAACAGCAAGAGCTATTTTCATTGTTCTTTTGCAGATTTTCTTTCCAAAACCTTGTGGGTGCCGTTTATCCCGCTGCACTTCTGAAAATAGAAGCACCAGAATGTTCAGATCCACATTTTGGGCCCTGTAGCTTGAGGCCTTCTCTCTCACTGATGCTGTTTTTGGAGCTAACAAATGGCTGAATAGATTTTCTTGGCTCACACCCACTGTCTCGAAGCGGCAGTCAGGGGGGTAGAGCATTTCAGAGCATTATCTTCACCCCAAGAGGAAACCAAGAGAATCAGAAAGCATCATCCCGCCTGCATTGCTAGGGGAAGACTTTATGCCCTCTTCCATGGCTTGCAAAAGAAATACAGAAAAGAGTTTGCTGCAAAAAAGTGTGTCTATTAAAAAGCTTTAATTAAGAGACATACTGGACCAGCTTCGTTTTTCCCCATTGGTAAAATGGAGGAGATGGTCTCAACTAAATGAAAGAATGTATGTATGAGGGGTGGGTATTTTACTATGAATTTGCCTTAGTTGAGAGGAGACTGTCTCATTTTAGGGAAAATATCTTGGTAAGTGGTTTAGATTAAAGGGAAAGCGTGGAAGGCATGGGACGGCAGAAGCTCGGCTGACAGAAGACTTGGTTAAACTGCTTGGTTTAGAAACAGACAAGAAATAGATAAGAAGTAGACACCCTTTCATAAACAGTGGGAACTTTATTTTAATAACATATTCAATACAATGAAGTAAGAAAGGCCTTTCTAACCATTTGTCTATTCAACAAACATTTTTAAGTGCCAGGCACTGTTCCATGCACAGGGATCCACATTTATGTCTGCTAGAAGACTCTCCGTGAATATAAATGTGTGTTGGAGCATGGAGAAATGTTTGTAAAAATAAGACGTCAAGAGCACTAATGGATTCTTATAACTGGGTGACTGAGAGCAAGGGCTCTGCCATCAGCCAGACCTGCCGGGGTTCAAATCCCAGGCCTTCCTGCCAGTGATGTCACCTTGGTCAAGTTACTAAGTCCTCTGGGCCTCTGTCAACCACGGGGTTATAAGAACCAGGTAAGATAATGGTATGAAACATTTAGCACGGCACCTGCATATAATATGTACTTCCCCATGATAGCTGCTATCATTAAATAAACCCTTCCTTGCTATGTTCGTTCCCAAAGAACTTAACCTGCAAAAGTGTAATCTCATAATAAGCTGGGGTTATTAGTAAAATTCAACCATTAAGAAAGTGTTCTTTTCTCTGCTTAGTGTGGAATCTGAGAAGCCCTGCTCTGGAAGGAGTTGGAATTATGCACTTCTGTGTCCATTCTTATTCATGCATCCTTGAAGCCAATATTTGTTGAAGCCACACTATGTGTCAAACACTCTGCTGAGTATTGGAAAGGCAGTGGTGACAGAGAGGTGATCCTTGTTTGCATGGAGATTGCATTTTAGCTGAGGAGATAAAGTATTAACTGCACAGATAATTACTTAGCAATTATGTACTAAACAGTACATGGACCAGTGAGAATGGGACAGAGGAAATGACCCTGGTATGGGAAAGACTGCTCTGTGGATGTGGCATTTGGGCTGATGCTTAAAGGATCTGGCAGGATTTAACGTATGACCTTGGTGTTCCAATCACTGTGTGTTGAGCCACTGGGCTCAGCAGTCCCCTGGCATTACTATTTGTGAAATCAGAGAGAGACTGAGCAGCATGGTGGGTAAGAACATGGGTTCTGGAGCCAAACTGCCTTGGTTTGTAACCATCTTGGATGACGTCTCTGCCTCAGTTCCTCATCTGTAAAATGGGGATGAAAATAGTGCCTGCCTTGTTGGTTCATAGTGAAGATCAATGAGTAAAATAATATCATTAAGTAATGGGAAACACTCATACAGTAAACCCTAAGTAAGTGTTGGTGATTATTGGAGTTAATATTGTTATTTGAAATGAAGGAGTAGGCCTTCTCCACTAAAATCTGTCCCACATATCTGGGAAATGGTGAGAAAAGGCACGCCAAAAATGGGCTAATCATTCCAGTCCCACCTGCTCACATTTTCTATGCAATCCCATCATTTTGAAGTGAGTTTGGCCATCTTTCTTTGAAAGCGACATCGTCTGAGGTTGGGAGTGGAACCTACATTCTTCTTAGAGAAGTGAACAATCAATATAAGAACTGCCGTGGGCAGAATGTCAAACAGAGACAAAGATGCAAAATCCAATTTTTCTCCGATGGTAGTATTTCCGACTCACTTTCGTGGTCTTGATTCTTTAAATCCCTGGTAAACTCATCCAATCCTCCCTTCTATGAAGCTTCCACTCCATAAAAAGGGAGTTTAAACTGTTATTTTTATAGCTGGCATGAAAATACTCTTTAGGGGATCCTGTCTTTTTTAGAAAGACATCTTGATAATAAGCTTTAAGTGTAGAAGGATAGTAAAAAAAAAAAAAAAAGAGAGAGATAGATGACCAGCTTTGTACTCCAGACATTTTGGGTTGGGAAAAGTGAGAGACAGAGGAAAAGGGAAAAGTCACAGAATAAATCCAGCAAAGAAGCCAGAAATGGTCAATTTAAAAAAAAATAAGAAACAGGAATAGTTGAAGGATTTTTTAGATCTCGTGTGCCTAAAAATCAGTTTTCAAGTTGTGTGCTGGGTAGAAGTCATCCATCACCCTAAACTTTCTTTTAAGACACACACCAAATAAATGTCTTTTGTGAATTTTGGATGCAGAAAATTAAGGAAAAGTTTATGGTGTCCATATCTGCATAGTCCTCCTCAGAATGAGACTGCGGTGAGATTAACAGGAAGTTAGAACTAGAGGTAACCTTAAGAATATACGACCCTGGAATCTGCAGAAATCTTGGAGCAGAGATTAAATTTTCCAGCTGAGTGTGGGATAGGGGGCTTGTGTCAATTGTAAGGAAATGGGGCAGGGTGTCCTCAGATGACTTGTGAGTCACATGACCCTCTCCTTTATAAAGTTTCACACAGCAATGCATGGATTGCTGGAGGAACTAGTTTATGGGCCATTCTTATGACTGTTCGGGGCAGATCAGACATAAAAGACAGTAAAAGAAATCATTAGGTGCTCAAAGCAAAACAAATGAAAGCATAAAAATCTCAACATAAAAACTTATAAAAGAGCCTAACTAACCTAAAAAAAAAAGTCTTGCTAACTGAAACAAAGAAATCAATAGGAAACTAACACAGTATTGTGAAGCAATTATACTCCAACAAAGATCTATTTTTTAAAAAAAGAAATCAATAGAAAGGCAAAAATGCAGTGGTTTTACTGATTTAAGATTCACCCTCTCTTCTAGATTAAAAAGGTATATTTAAACTTTTACTTTGCTTCTCCCAAGGCACTAGGAACTTTGTCTTGTCTTGGGGTGTTTTGTTTTGCCCGAGCTCATCACTCTATAAACTACCTCCTTCTGCAGTGGGAAGAGATGGAAACAAGAAAAAGCTACAGGCGTCCCTCATTTCATTGTGCTTCATTTTATCACACTTCCCAGATTTTTTTTTAATAAATTGAAGGTTTGTGTCATTCCTACATCAAGCAAGTCTATCAGCACCATTTTCCCAGCAGCATTTGCTCACTTCGTGTCTGTGTGTCACATTTTGGTAATTCTCTCAATAGTTCAAGCTTTTTCGTTATTATTATGTTTGTTAGGATGACCTGTGATCCGTGATCTTTGATGCTATCATGATTCACTGAAGGCTCAGGTGATGGTTAGCACTTTTTAGCAATAAAGTATATTTTAATTGAGGCATGAACACTTTTTTTTAGACATAATGCTTTTGCACATTTAATAGACTACAGTACAGTGGGAACATAAATTTTATATGTGCCGGGAAACCGAAAAATTCATGTAACTCAGTTGATTGCATAACTCACTTTATTGCATTTGTCTGGAACTGAATCCACAGTATCTCCGAGGTCAGCCTGTACCCCAATTTAAAAATGAGGTGCTTTTTTTTTATTGACAACTGCTTTATTATTAAAAGTTACTGAATTCCATAAAGCACACAATGTAGTTTATATTCAACTAACAAAAGTTTGATACATGTATTTAAAATAAATAATATATAGATTTATCTGTCAATATTTATATTTTATTTAAAAAGCAGTAGCTTTACATATTTTACAACTTGATTTTATAAAATACATACATCTGCCCTATGCAAATCTTCAAGCATGAGCTTCCATTCCTATTATTAAAATGCACAATCTGTATTTCTGAATATTGAGAGAAAAATGGTACCAACTAAAAATAACATATCCATTATGACTCGAACATGCACCTGATTTTTGGCTACTAGATAATAATCTATTCAAATAACTATGTTCCTTGAGCTTGGCAATCAATTTGCATTATGTAAACAATCTGTGATTAACTATGAAGAGACTTGCATTTCCAGGGTATCTGACACAATCTACCAAATTCTTTATTTGTCCTGTTTCAGGTTTTTAATTAGAGAAGCAAGATTATTCAATAAGTTGATGTGCCAGGAAATCTGACAAGTGAAATCACACCTAACAAGCCAAAGCCCGGTGAGTTTTGAAACCGTGCTTTTGCCTTTGAGAAAACAGCTCTGAGAATTATTGTAGGAGCAAACTTTTCTCAAAACCCTGATGGTGTATGTGCCAAGAAATAGAACAAGAACTGTTTCTCCTTTCACAATCAACTGCGCTCAACTTGCAAAACTCAAGTTCTTTAGGTATGTGAAGACATACTGGCTTCTATTCAAACATTCCTTCCACATATTCAAAATGGCGTCAGATATCACACTGTTTTATTAACAAAAAATTTTTCGTAAGAAAGATATTCATGTAATAATTTTGGAGATACATCCCCAACTATAAGTCCCAATGCTAACATTTGAGAATTAAAGTCACAATAAACACCTCAATTATCAGGACCGTAGTCAGAACCAGAACTTCAACTTGAAGGACAGAGATCTAAGTTTTGAAGTACATGCTTAGATTCCACGGGCCTCTAATGATAATGGTGTATATAAGTCTGTCTTTAATTTATGCTGAGAAAGTAAAAGTCTCCCATAAATTATTATTTTTAGAAAATAGTTCCAAATCACAAAATGGTTTAGAAACTTAAATGGAAAAATACTTTCACCAAAATAAGTAATTTAATTCATTTGGGCAATAATTAGGCTTTGAGAGAGGAGTCACATCCAAAAAGTAAACAAAATTCCCTCAATACCAGTAGTTAAGAACTAAATTATAGCTAACAACAGCTTATTTATCAAGTAGTCAGTTATTCAACAAGTTTAGCCATCTAGTGATGGACTAAAATTAGGTATCAGAAATTATTTTATTTGTAGGATGGAGTCTTTTTATTAAAATATTTTTCTGATATGATTTTAATAATCCTCCTTCTCTGGATTTCCTAACCTCGAGAAAGGGAAAGGGAGAGGAAAGGGAAGGAAGGAAAGAAGGGAGGAAAGGGAAGAAAAACAGAGACCAGAGGGACACTGAAGACTGATCCATTGGTATCTGTGAGTAGACAGGAAGGAAGAAAAATAAAGGAGGAATAAAAATAAAGACTGCAAAGAGGATTAGGGCCAGGAGGTGCAGA
The DNA here is from genome assembly GCF_949752795.1 of Hyperoodon ampullatus. NCBI lineage: Eukaryota > Metazoa > Chordata > Mammalia > Artiodactyla > Ziphiidae > Hyperoodon > Hyperoodon ampullatus. The sequence continues at coordinate 35,442,947 of NC_136927.1, forward strand.
TTAAAAGATAACTTCTTCACAGATCTTAATGATGCAAAGGCATTAGCGTAACAGAATAGTGCAGTAGCTGATTTTGATAACAGTGAATCCTCAGAAAAGAATCATATGGTCAAGCCTCAGCTCTTTATAAAAAATAAGACTTGATTGCCAGAAACAAGTAATATGTGGTTACATACCATTTTCAAATCATTATTCATTTCAATTCATCTTTGATGCAATCTGGGAACAATTAAGCAGTCACTAGGTACCTATTCTAGGATCTGAAGAAATTATTATCCACCACAGGAATCTAATGATATGTATTTTTGCATATAGTTAAAATTTCAGAAGGGAAAAAGTAGTAAACTATTCTAGTTACTTTATACCAAATATTTATATACCTAGTCAAAACAATAAGGGCTTCCCTGGTGGCGCAGTGGTTGAGAGTCCGCCTGCCGATGCAGGGGACACGGGTTTGTGCCCTGGTCCGGGAAGATCCCACATGCCGCGGAGCAGCTGCGCGCGTGAGCCGTGGCCGCTGAGCCTGCGCGTCCGGAGCCTGTGCTCCGCAACGGGAGAGGCCACAACAGTGAGAGGCCCGCGTACCGCAAAAACAAAAACAAAACCAAACAAACAACAAAAAAACAATAAGTATTACGATCTTTCTCTAGATGAACTCTATATAAAAGCTATTTTTCACATTTTCTTCCAAGGATTTAAAAAAAGCCTTATTTCCCTGCTAGCTAAAAAAGAGGAATTTGTACATTACAAGTAAGTCCTTTAGAGATGAATATTAAATTCCTTAAGACAACAGCCGTAAAATTTATTTTTAAAAATTTATCTTAAAAAACTGAAAACCGTTTCTCTCTTTAAAATCTATGGTATTAATTACCTACTTGACATAATATTTTTTTTTGAAAGGACACCAAGTTCATGCAAAATAAGGAACTGAATGTATCACTGCCTTAACAGAATTTGGCAAACCAGAAGAATGACCTGAAAATAAATAAATAAAAAAGAAGAGAGTACATATTGTCCTAAATCTGAAGGTATAATTCTGTAGACCTATGCAGCAGATAATGCTTCACAGAGGGAATGCAGGGAAGAGGGAAGTAGCATGTTCCCATGTACACTTTCTTATTCTGGTTGTCATTCAACAATGCAGTACAGAGAAATATTCTTTTTATTATAACAAAACTGTTAATTGCCCTCTCTTAAGCAATGACTCAGGTAAACATCTATGTCTTTCAATTATGTAACTTACATTTAAAATTAACTTAATTAAATCTAAGTGTACTGGAGTTTTCAATGACTCCTAAGTTCAAGTAAGTAATGCATAAGGTGTTATCAGATTGTAAATTTTGAATGGTTGGTGCTTCTATATTTTAGGATATTTCATCCTATCTTCTTCTCCTTAAACCATAAAATGTACCCAAATTATTTGGTTTTCCTTTACTTTCCTCTGTGTCATTTTAATTTATTGTACAGTATCTCTATGTAGAGAGAGAGGTATGTTAAAATACTATTATTTGTATTAAAAACTCAATTGAGGCTATGTATGACCTATTAATCTATACAGTAGCATTGTTAACCTTTGACCTGGTATATTAATTCCTTTGGTGAATAAATGTCACAGGTCATTTCTTTATAAAAGGGTTTTAGTAAGAGGACCAGCAGTCTGGAGAAAGACCCCCTACCCCACCCCAGAGAATGATCAAGTGAATCAGTAGTTTAGAGCAGTTATGTAAAATATGAAAAATACATAATTTACAGCTGCAATTTTCATATTTAAAAGCAGTTAAAATCAAGGAAGTTTGAGACAAATAGTGTAGAATCTAAGCATATATATGTGCTTAGGACTGAAGAAATTCCAAAAATCATTTTTTTGTCTTGGTTGAATCAGCCAACTAATAATACTGGTAGAGACTACTACTGTGAGAACTTATGTATATCTAGTCAAGAACAAAAATGTTTCTAAGTTTAAACAGTGGTAGTTGCTAACTAATAGTATAAACAGTGTCCACAATTTGGTGGCTGGCCATAGTTTAAAATGTTTTTTCAAGTTATTTCTACAGCAGAAATATTGAGAATAATAAATATATTTTAGAAGTCTACCCACCCCTGAGTTCAACAATTATACTTTTAGAGTATAAAATTATACACTTTTAATTAACATATGCAAAGCTACAAAATGTCATCTATACAGAGATTAAAAACAATTTTTAAAATATTCTTTGCCAATTATTGATGGGAAGGTTTTGCTGGGGTACATATTTCAAACCTTTTAGCCAACTGGCTTTCATTTTTAAGCCCAAATTGATTCATATATTCACTGCAGGATATGTCAAAAAGAGTGCAACAATAGGCATTAGTAAAAGTAACATTGTAGTAGAAACAGATTTTGCATATGTGAAAAGGTAATTTATAAAATACATTAATTGCTTTTTAAAAAAGAGAACCTAATTACAGGATCATTAACTTACATGGTACTGAGAGCTGGAGCCTTCAGAAATTTTTTTTTCTATAGAAAAATATTATCTAGCTGTAAGCAAAGTCTTAAATACCAACAAAGCAAAGCAAAACAAAACAAATCCCTCCAGAACAAAACTGTATGGTTGTGTGAGACAAATAAGCAAACATGCCATATTCTATAGTGTACTTTTACCTAAATTTTAGAATAAAAATGTCCACACTCTTTTGTTAAAACATTAAGCCTCGGGCTTCCTTGGTGGTGCAGTGATTGAGAGTCCGCCTGCCGATGCAGGGGACACAGGTTCATGCCCCAGTCCGGGAAGATCCCACATGCTGCGGAGCGGCTAGGCCCGTGAGCCATGGCCGCTGAGCCTGCGCGTCTGGAGCCTGTGCTCCGCAACGGGAGAGGCCACAACAGTGAGAGGCCCGCATACCGGAAAAAAAAAAAAAAAACATTATGCCTCTGTCAAAATGTATTCCTTATTTTAGGGTACAGGATTGAAGGACAAGATGATGCTTACAAATAAAGAAAATTTACAAGGAAAAACTTGACAAAAGTTTTTCAATTAAAGTATTGTAACGTTCAAACTTGACTTAAAATATAACAAAAGAAACAAACTTGCAGACAAAAATGTTTATGGATTTTCCAAACATAAATAAATGAAATAGTGTTTGGGCAGCAGGGCTTAATGCTGATGGCTAGTAACAGAGTGGACTGGAAGTAACAGAGTGTAATCTACTTGGAAAAAAAATCGTTAATGTACAAATAACAAGCCCAAATTATGGACTGCAGCAGTTTAATCATCACTGTCATTTTTCTTACAAAATAAAGCCTTTATTAAACCATTCATATCTATATTACCTTTACTTTACTATAAATACTATATTTACTTTACAATACCCTATATTACCTTTACTTCAGAGATTGAGGAACTATATACAACAGATGAATTCATTTTCACCAGAGGGATAAATTATTCTACCTCTCTGCCAATGTTACTTGAAAACCGTCCATGTCAAAACAATTTGACAGCAGATATAAACAATTCAATAAATACGCAATGATTTTTCATTACAGTCCTTTAAAAACGCATGTTAATTCATGCTGTTAACCTTAGGTTCACAGTGCATAGAATCCAAATATAAGCAGTTGGGGTGACTTTCAAAGTAATGTTGGATCCCTCACTTTATTTATAATCCCACTCTAATGGATAAGTTCATTTCATAGGCTCTATCATGCATTAATCATTGGGTGGCAGGAGTTGATGAAAATTTTTCCTGTTACAACATCCGTTGCCGGCAATGAACATCCCCAAACCGCCAAGGAAGTCATTGTTATTGCACCGTACATGAGGACCTGGAACTTTTCCAAAAGCTTAAAAAAATAAAAATTAAAAATGGAATTATATTTGACATTTCCTGACACCTGCATCAATACTGTATGACTAATAAAAGCATGTCAGTTGCCTGGACTGAACCAGCGATCAACATGCGCCCAGAATGCACACAAGTAAAAATGCAGTAAAAGGAAGTAGTCTTCTTTGTCTATAGGTCATTTCCAGTCAAAGGTTAAAGTTCAAAGACTGAATGATCAAAGTGCACATTTTCTCAGTAGGACTATCTTCTGCTAGGAGGATGATAACAGTGGCATCAACAAGTATCATCATGATACCACCATTTTGTTTTCTTTGGATTCTTGTTACATGTTCGAACATAAAAAGAATTCTGGTGGTCATCTCTGAGGAGAGTCAAAAGGATATCGACTACTAAACTTAAATAGAAGTTGAAAAATTTCCCCTTCATATAAGGTACCTGGTGCACCTTCCATATCTACAATCCACTGTGTAAATGAATTTTGAACACTCTTTTCATTTAAAGTCATTCCGGGAGGTGGGTCATTTTGCAAAGCCAACGGTTCTTTTTGTAGTCGTTCTGCATTGACGCCATCAATGAAGTGCTTTTGAATGTTCAGCATGATTCGATTCAACCAGAAAATTCTAAAATCAGCAAAATTTTATAGAAAGAGCGTGGATGATTCATTCTGGCAGAACTGGGTTTGATTTCTAGTTTTGTGTGACCACAGGCAACCTGCTAAGCCTCACGGAGATGCAGTGTCTTCAACTGTCGAGTGGAATGGTACCTACCTTACAGACTGCTGGGAACATAAACTGAGACCAAAAAAGGTGCATTATTCACAAGAGTCATGTACCATAAAGTTTTGAGAACACCGATTTAGCGAACACTGAACCATTGTTCTTAGGGGAAATACAGGTTAGGTTCCTGTAAACCTCTGGTCACAGCATTTTCATCAGATAATCAATACAGAACTTTGTTTTAAGTGTGTTTCTGTTTAAAAGCCTTTTAATATTAATGTTGATTCATTAATGTTGGTCTCAGGGCCAGCAGCACTATGACCCCTGCCTGTTATCTAGCTGTTCTCTCCATAAGGCATGTCCCAGCCTTACTGCACTTAGGAACACCAGACAGCACTTCAGCTCTATACTTGGAGACCATTTTAAACAGCGAAATCACCAATAAAAAGGACAAAAAAGCAAATAGCAGCAGTGCTAAACAGACTTCAAAAAGAGTACTTGTTTGCAGTGTAAGAACTGCAACAACAAAGCCTGGTTGTCTCATCAAAGCCTTGCACATCAGCTGGGAATGTGCACATTGAGTGACTGGAATTTTTTGCAACTCTGTGCATGGCTGCAAATAACCACCAAAGTACTGCAAGTTTTCATTTGGGGATGATGAAAAATTGTAGCGAGTAGACAAATTCACAAATAAAAAATCTGGAAATAAATGAGCATCTACTGAAATATGAACTGAAGAAATGCTTTGTTTCACTCTTTTTCTCTTTTCCCAATAACATGTTAAACATCACAGGGAAACCAAGGAAGTTTGAGACAAGTAGTGTAGAATCTCAGTTTGTCAACAGGGGGAATAAAAAACAAAAACAAAAACAGCAGCTGAAAATTAATTAAGATATAAGTGTCTCTCACAGCGCAAGGGGTGCCACAGGTAGTGGGTGATTAACAGCCACCTGCCTGATTCAGGCAGTAAAGACTACAGCTGGAATGCAAGCAGGTCCTTGCATAAGCCTAGCCTCACTCCTAGCTACCTGCGGAATGTGGTCCAGGACAAACAGAACATCAGCAGTTCCTGTGACTTCTGGAGTGGAATTTGTCTCTGTGGTCACAAGCAGAGCTCTCTCACTTACCGGCTGTATGACCTTAGGCACATGACTTAACCTCTCTGAACCCTGGGAGCTGTAACTCAGATATTAAATTCCTCTCCCCACCCCATAGGAAGATCCCGTGATCATTTGGAGAAGCACCAATGGATCAGGAGAGGATCTTGTTTCCTGAGCATTGAAATCCTCAGAGAAGCACTTTGAAAAAAGTGAACAGCTATCTAAACAGCAGACGTATGAGTACTCTCTGTGACCAGCCCCTCACGTACAGGTACTGTTAGGGACTGAATGTTTGTGTCCCCCCTCAAAATTCATAAGGTGAAACCTAACTCCCAAGGTGATGGCATTAGGAGGTGGGGTCTTTGGGAGGTGACTGGGTCATGAGGGTGGAGCCCCCATGAATAGGATTAGTGCCTTTATAATAGGGACTCCAGGGAGCTTCCTCCATGTTAGAGCAGCCTGAACAGATTAAGACAGGCACTCAGTTTCCTTCTCTGTGAAACTGACATAATAATAAGACCTACTGCAGGAACTTTGTGGAGTTGTTGTCAGTCATTACATGGAAAGCACTGAAAACAGGATTCCAGAGGATCTCAACAAATACCAGTCACTAGCAATAATCATAACAACAGCAGTGGTGGTAAAAAGAATAACATTTAATGATGGTAGTGTTGTTCCCTTCCTTCCCAGGCCCCAGCTCATGTCCCCAGGTCTGGAAACAGCTACCCCAGCAGATGGTTAAACTCTAGAAAAAAGGTTCTAATTCCTGAGCACCTTCCATGAGCCAGGAGTCAGGCCAGCTCTTTTCGAGCATGATCTTACAACATTTGCTCTTTACACGAGGCTTTCTCAACTGCAGCTCTGTTGACATAGGGCACCAAACAGTTCCTTGTTGGGGGTCTGTTCTGTGCACTAGGAAGTTAGCAGCATCCCTGGCCTCCACCCACTAGATGCCAGGAGCAATTCTTCCTCCCCCACCGCTGTGGCAATCACAGATGTCTCCACAGACACTGCCACATGTCCCCTGGGTGGGTGGGTGGGGCGGGGGACAAAGTAGTATGGTAGTTCTATTTTTAGTTCTTTAAGGAACCTCCATACTGTTCTCCATAGTGGCTGTATCAATTTACATTCCTACCAACAGTGCAAGAGGGTTCCCTTTTCTCTGCACCCTCTCCAGCATTTATTGTTTGTAGATTTTTTCATGATGGCCATTCTGACCGGTGTGAGGAGCTGCATAGCACAGGGAGATCAGCTCAGTGCTTTGTGTCCACCTAGAGGGGTGGGGTAGGGAGGGTGGGAGAGAGACACAAGAGGGAGAGGATATGGGGATATACGTATGCATATAGCTGATTCACTTTGTTATACAGCAGAAACTAACACAACACTGTAAAGCAATTATACTCCAATAAAGATGTAAAAAAAAAAATAAAAATGCCCTAAATCCTCCCACATGCCCCCCAAGAGGCAGTGCTACTCCGAGGAGCACCACTGCTCTAAACTTCAGGCAGCATCCTCCCAGCCTTCCATCGGCCTGAGTTCACCTCTCTTATTCTGGTTTGAACCCCAGGCCCGTCCTTCTAGCCCATAAGCAGATCTCAAACCCCCAGGCACCGCCCTTACTTTCATCTCTTTCTTCATTTCTGGCCCCTGGTGAGTTTCCTCTCTGGCTTTTAAGTTTGGGTGGGTATCCTCATGTTTTTATGATGTGTTATCCTGCCTAATTCTATGTTTATAGCAAGAGAGGATGCTGTCCGCCTCAGCTTCACCTGATAATTTGCTGGAAACCACGTGTGGTTCCATTTTCTCCCTCTCTCAGTGCATCTCCTGCCCTCATGGTGATGCTGTTCAGGTGTGGTCATTACAAGCCCACCCTGTGCTTTTGCTGGGCATTGACCCCAAGCACCCCAGGCCGGGGTTTCTCAGGTCCACTATCTATAGTCATCTCACCTCTGTTAGGACAACATCTGTTCCAAGTTTTGCCAGAGGCCTTGGTTCCTAACCTACATCTGCAGTGTCAGGGCATCTGGTTCTAGAAAGGTCTCAGCCACGGCCTCACACTCTCACAGAACCAACCTGCCCCCCAGTGACAGCCTGGTCTCAGCCCCCAACCCCAGTCCAGCTTCTCCCTGCCTCTGTGGTGAGTCTCCCAGCTGCTTACTCCTACCCTGACTCTCATGGTTTGTGGTGACCTCAGTCAGGACCACATGAGTCAGCAGAGCTATCCTATAACATTGAACCTCAGGTATGAAGGGGTCAGCATCTCCCCAGAAGGGGGTCTCAGCCCCCTATGCATCTGTGCCCCCCTCCCCATAACAGCCCTCTGTATCCGTTGCCTGTTGCTTCTGTAACAGGTGACCACACATTGAGTGGCTTCAAACAAATGTATTCTCTTACTGTTCTGAAGGTCAGAAGTCTGAAATGAGTCTTACAGGCTAAAGTCACAGTGTCTGCAGAGTTAGTTTCTTCTGTTGGCACTAAGAAAGAGTCTGCTCCCTTGCCTTTTTCAGCTTCTAGAGGCTGTCCTCAACTCCTTGGCTTGTGGCCCTGTATCACGTGGCCTTATGTCCCTCTGCCTCTATCACCAGCTCATCTTGTTCCTCCTTTGACCTTCCTGCCTCCCTTCTATAAGGACCCTAGTGATTACATTTAGGACCCACCCAGATAATCCAGGATCATCCCCTACCCCCTCCAAGACCCTCATCAGAGCTGCAAAGCTCCCCTTTCTACGTAAGGGAACATTCACTGGATCCAGGGATTAGGACTTGGGTATCTTTTGGGGGTGGAGGAGCATTACTTAGCCCACCACGCTGTCCACCACTTTATAAAGGAGAGTGGGAGTGCTGAGGTTATCAAACTAAAGAAGAAAAATGTTCACGGGCTGTTGCATACACACTTCAGAGCCAGTGCCACCTCCTTGGATCATGAGACCAGAGTCACCACAGAAGTAAGTGGTTCTTGGTAACTCAGAGGCCTCTCCACCACTGGACAGAGAAGGAGCTAACAAGGTTTGCGTGGCTGTTTCTTGTCCTATATTTATAATCATTATAATAATGCATCTTAGCTTACAGTGAATCTTGCTGATAAGAAGGTACAGAATTCTAACAATAAATAAAGCACACGTCCTATGCCAAGTCTATACATGCTTTACCTCATTGGATTACCCTCAAAAGCCTATTAGTGGACACCTTCATTATCCCAATTTTCTGGGCAAGGTAACTGAGGCACAGCTAAGTAACCTGCCCAAGTTTCCCACGTTAGTGAGAGTCATATCCACGATTGGGAGCCACACCTTTGGACTCCAGAGTCTGTGCTTCTGACAACTGCAGATCATTCTGCTGCCCAGTTCTACTACCAAGTTGCTGTGTGACCTCAAGTAAGCCCCTTTCCCTCTCTGGATGTTGGTTAAAGCAGGAGTATTAAGCTAGGTCACGATTTCTCAACCCTAACACTACTGACATTTGGGACCAGATCATTCTTTGTGGTGGAGGCTGTCCTGTGCACAGTAGGATGTTTAGCAGCTTCACTGGCTTCTACCCACTAGATGCCAGTAGTAACCCTCCCTGAACTCCCACCTCCACTGTGATAACCATAGATGTCTCCAGACATTGCCATACATCCCTTGTGGAGGACAGAATCTCCCTCGGTTGAGAACCACTGAGAAGTCACCCATCAGGACTTGCCAAACTTGAAGTATTCTAGGATTTCTTTCATTCTTTCTTTAGCTTCAAGTTAGGAATTGCTTTGTATTCAGGAAGCTCTCTCAGCAGACAAGAGTTCAGATGCAATGTGCAAGCTAACCAGCCTTATAAATTAGCACAAACATATGTCAGTGGTAATTAATTAAATACCTCTGTCGCATCACTAATAGCACCAGCTGAGGACAATATTACTGTTCAAAGTACACCGTCACCCATTTCTCAGTTTCACATTGCATGAGGTATAAGAGTAAACTGTTTAGGGGTTTAAACAGAAGCTATTGCTTTTTCATGTTGAAGGAAAGAGGAACCTCCCAAAATAGAAACAGAGTCTGCTTACCCTCTATTCCTGCCACTTTCTGCAAGATCTTCTCAAGGAGCCAATTTACATACGGTGGACAAAAAACAAAAAAAGACTGGTGCTCATTGTTGGTTTATCTTGTTCCCTCTCCCTGTGGTCTCAGATTTGTGTTTGCCTCTTAGCTTCAAGTTTTTCCATCACATTAATATAGGAGCTCTCCAGCCCAACTGCTACCTGGTACATAGGTACTGTTTTCATATCATTTGACTTCATCCTTCATTTAAATCAGTTTTGGATTTTTTTGGTACTAACTGAAGTCATGAAAACACAGATAAATACCTGATTCTATATTCCAGCTCTACCACCCGGTTGTGTGATTCTGGGCAAGTGGTTTAACATCTCAGTCTCAATTTTGTCATCTGTAAAATGGAGATAGTAACACTTATCTCATGGATGGCCATAAAGATTAAACTAGATCATATCTAATCAGTGCCAAGACAGTGCCTGGCAGGTACTGATGGCTCACTTCTGCCACAGTGATGAGTCAGCAGGCAGAGAAGTGGCTTTGGGCTTCTCCCTTAGCTTCTTGCTGTCACGATTGAAGAGTAGAGCTCATGTAAATGAGATGGCCTAGATCTATACTAAAAGAAGAAAAGAGGTGGAATAATCAGCCCCTGAATAACAAACCTCTGATTACCTATAATCGCTTTGGGAAACACAGCTCCTAAAGGCTGAGTCCATGCTGGCTTTAAGCAGGATCAAGTGTCCTTCTGACAAGAGCTCAGTCTGGGAAGCTTCATCACACACACACACTTCACATGCACACATAATCAGCCTGAAAAATCAGATCCACTAGGTCACCAAACTCCCAAAGCAGTGGAAAGAGTAGAAGCAATATTCCATAGGAGTAAGTTTAAGTTTAGCATGAGAAACTAATCTCTGGCCTCTATTAAAATGTTTAACAAACAGCTCTTTAGCCAATGACCCCTCTTACCTCCTGTATCAGTTAGCTTTAATAGGTTATGCTATGTAACAAGCAACCCCAAAATCTCAGTGGCTTACAACAACTTAGGTTTTTTTTCACCATCTCTTTATATGCTGGTAGTCACAGGTCTGCTACAGCTCTGTTCCACATATCTTCTCATTTCAGGACCCAGATTGAAGGAACAGTCCCTGTCAAAGCCCCAAGAGACCTGATAAAAACACACAATCTTAAAACTTTTGCTTGAACATGGTTTGCATAACATCTACTCATATGCCACTGGCCAGAGCAAGTCACGTGGATAAATCTAACATCAGTGGATCAGAAAAATATACTACTCTTACAGGAAGAACTGGTGAATATTTAGGGACACACCTCCAAAGTGTGTGTGTAGCAGGGCGGTTGGATTATGCTCTAAGCATTTCCAGACCTTCTCTGATTGCAAGCTAATTTTCAGATTTGAGAAGACAAACCAAATTAAAGCCTTGTTATACACACTATGAGGATGCCAAAGCTCAAAGTTCCTCTTGAAGGTTCTTAGGGTCTATGGTCTCCTAGAAAAACTAGGGTTTTTCTAACAGATTTCTAACAGATACCCATAAATCTCTAAATGTACTTTGTTAGAGTAGGGATCTACTTATGGTAACGATAATCCATGGTAAGCATCTTTTTCAGGTATCTTTGTGGCTTTTAGGTATTTTCAGCAGAGGAAGGTCACAATTCCTTTCTAGACTTGCTATGGCTATGACAGACTTCACACTGGTAAAAGATGAAAGGACATATATAGAAAATGGGATATGTATGCACCTTGGGAGGAGTGGGCCCCTGAGGAATATAGAAATGCTGTCACCAGATGGTGAAAAGGATGGTGAATAGCCAAAACTACAAGGATTGAGGAACATCAGTTCTTCCATTCATTTCTGAGATTTCTTCCACTCATTTCTGAGATCTCTTCCACATCTAAGATGTTATAAGTCCAAGTTTAGATACTACTTTCTCCATCCAGACATCAAACCAACTGCAGTATCATTTTCTAAGCATGACACTTTCCTTCACACCACCCACCCCCTCCACTGCCATGTGGAAATAAGGTCCCAAGTTGTCCTTCACTAACTCTTCTATTCAAACCTGGGACCCTTTTCTTCCCACTCACTAGCACCCCCCAAATCCCATCACTCATATTCCTAGTCTTCTGATTTTCCACTTTTTCCCAATGACTTTACCTTGGGAAACTTTGCTGTCCTTGCAGGTCTAAGTCAGCATTCTGAACATTCTTGCAGCAGCAGTATGAATGTTCACACTGAGTGTGTATGTCCATTAAAGGGAAAAGCTCACCCATCTTTGTTATCACTATGTATGGAGTCCCCAGTGATGTTCTAGGCACTGTGCTCCATAATGTTCATTTACTACAGCCACCCCTGAGTACAGGAGAGAGTATATTATGACCCCAGTTGAAGAGGTGAACCAGATGGAGGCTCAGAAGTGTGAAGTGGCTTGCCCAAGGTCACAGAAGCCAGGAACTGGCAGAGCAGACATTCAGCTTTGCCTGATCCCAGTATCCATGTCTTCCTTCTACATCATGCCTCCTTCCACCTGAATACTGGATGAAACAAGCAGTATGAAGGGCACGCCACGCTGGGCCGGAACGATGTCCATTAAGTGGAATTCACACCTACCTTGTACTTCCTGCACACTTCGATTCACTCAACAGACTGAGGAATGGAACAGAAGACACTTATTCCTCTCCAGACAATAAATCATTGGCTCACTATCTGTCACTGGCTCGATTTTCCAAAGACTTGTTTTCATCAGTTTAATGAATTATTGGATCACCTGGAAATTGCTCAGAATTAACCTGTGGCTGGCATTAATGGATCCACAACACAAGTGTCAAGCTCTCTCTAACCAGTCCTATCCACCCTTTTGCGAGGAGGCCAGCTGCCCTGCACAAGGCGATTCATTTATTTTGATGCTGCATCTGCCTGTGTCTGCAGTGGGGGTATGGGGGGTGGTGAAGAACCTGTGGGGAACAAAATGGCAGCCTCTTTTCCAGGGGTACCTGGGTGCTGCCTCCACCCTGCCCGTGTGGGTGGGCAGCAGGTAAGAATCATGATCAATCCCATTACAACTTGCCACACCATCCTCAGTTCTTTGGAGAGGCATGGCAAGCTTTGGGCTTCTTTGCTAGGATCCCCTCTGTATTTTAACCATCCTAGAGTCCACTTAGCTCTAACTCCAGATCTAGCTCCAATCCAAACGGTTCTCTCCATCTCCCTTGTTACCAGCCTTCACAAGCTAACCCCAATTCATGCCTCATAACTAGCCAAAAAGCATCCTCCTTTTCTCCCTGCTCCCACCCCCAACCTGCAATAATCCATTCAATACAGAGTGGTCAGGGGGATCACTTTAAATCAGATCATGCCACCTTCCACTTTGCTTAAAAGTTCTCAGTGGCTTCCCACTCTACTTGGCATGAAATCGCCCAAGAGCCTCCAAGACCTGCCTCTGTCCCCACGTTCCCCACCGCCCCCAATCTAGCACCTTGCTTCAAGCCCTCCCTTGGCACTCATCACTGGGGCATTTGTCCCTCCCACATTCCACTCTCATTTTTCGGTCTGTTTCGCTAACAGCTCTATCCACAGCACTATGACTGAGCTTGGCACATAGCAAGTACTAACTTACTATATTGACTTGGTTCATTAATGAGTTATTTTCCAGGTCTTAAGGACATTGTGGAGAACGGGGAAATGGAGGGCTGCTGATCCTCTGTGAGTGGTTTTACAACAAAGTTCCACTCAAGGGAAGTCCCATAGCTCACTGAGCTCTGGTGTTCAATTTCCAGTTTATCTGTCAGTCAACTCTCTAGACCAGGAAGTGGTACACTCTTCCTGCATAGGGCCAGGTAGTAATCATTTGCCCCATTCAGTAGTTGTGACAGAGACCCCATGCCGCCTTCTCCAGACGGCGTTCAGTCTCTCAACTACTCTAATCAGCCATTGTAGTGCAAAACCAGTCATAAAAAATATGTAAAGGAACAGGCCTCTTATGTGTCAGTAAAACTTTATTTACCTGCAGCAAGTTGGAGCTGGTCCACTGACTATAGTTTGCTAACTCTGCTTAAACTACAGGTTTCTTGAGTAACCCTAATACATGGCTGGCCACCACTCACTTCGGGCCCACTGAAGAAGGTCCAGTATGGTAGAGACAAGAATTCACCCACTGCTATGGCAATCAAGAAAGCCCTCTCCATGGCCTTCTATTTCTGGGACCAGCCTTTCACATCATGAATATTGGAATCAAGCCTGTCATCCGTCACGGCTTCCCCCACAGACAAGGTATGCAGCCTTAGACAAGTTACCAAATTGTTCTGTCTTTTCTCCCATAAAGTGGGACGAGGGTTATTTTAAAGAGCAAAGGAGATAATGGAAGTGATTCCAGGTGAAGTGAGAATCACCCAGCACAAACGTACACACGCATGCAGGTACACGACCAGCAAAAATAGTTTTGATCGTCGCTGTTCCACTAACAACCTGGCTTTTATCCTCCCGAGTGATGTTTACAATCTAGAGGCACAGCTGAATTGCTCAGGACAACAGAAGACATTTCTTTGTAATGCTTTAGGGGAAGAGGGGAGAGAACGATGAGGCAACTGGCGAGGAGAGAAGATTTTGGTGAAAAAAAAACAACAGGCGTTTGAAGGGGATTTTCATGCTGCATGCAGTGTCTGATGTAAAACCTCTCCCTTCACCATCCATGGGACTCCAGTAAAATATCCCTTTCTTTTTACTGTGTTGGGGAGTTGGATCCATTTGTTTTCAGGGGGGCTGATCTGCTGAAGAGCTGACCCCTCCTTGCTTAAGGCATGAGCTGAGAACAAGGGCTCCCTTGCCTGGCACATTCGAGGTTCAGTAAATGCTAATTAGTTCCCTTCTCATTCTACCTTCGTCACTTTGTCTTTACAAAAAAATCTTGGTAATTCAGACTCCGTACCAAAAATCAGTAAGTCTCAAGTATGGATGTTTGTTGAAGGAAGAAAGTAATTCAAATGAGGCTTGCCCGATAGAGATCCCTCAAGGATACACAAGAATAGCTTGCAATTAACATACTCATTCTTAATATATGAATGGATTCTTCTAAAGTGCTGAAGTATGCTAAAAAGCAATTTTATTCTCAGTAGTTTAAGCATTCTCTTTGCAACCTTTTCCTCACACTGTTTACACTTCTCAAGAACAGGGGAAACCAGAGACCAACACTTGCCTGAACTATAACAAATTACAAATGAATAATTGTCCTAGCACTCCCCGGGAGAGAGAATTCATCTTTGAGTCCTGGGAAAGGGAACTCAACCGGGTTCCAATTGATAGTTTCCCATATGTTTTTGTATGATCTTGAATAAATCACTTATTCTCTTTGGGTTTCAGTATTTTAATAAATTCAAAAACATCCTGTGTGCATTGATTGGAAGACTTAATATTGTTAAGATGTCAGTATACTAAAAATGATCTACACATCTTCTTGGCATTGTTTCACATCTGAACTGTGATTCATCTCGGTAAGGTGCTCTGAAAACCTATTGTTCTTGTTGTTTGTCCTCCCCTAATCCTGGAGATATGCATACACACACAGACACACACACACAGACACACACACACACACACACACAAGAAAAGACACAACTTATGTCTTTTCTTGCTAGTGCTTTTGGTATCATATCTAAGAATCTGGTGCTAAATCCAAGATCGTAAATATTTACCCCTATGTTTTCTTCCAGGGGTTTTATGGTTTTAGCTCTTATATTTAGTTATTGATCCATTTTGAGTTAATTTTTGTCTAAGGTGTGAGATTGGGATCCAACTTCATTCTTTTGCACGTGGAAATCCAGTTGTCCCAGTACCAGCTGTTGAAGAGACTATTCTTTCCCCACTGAGTAGACTTGGCACCCTTGTCAAAAATCAATTGACCATAGATGGTTTATTTCTGGGCTCTCAGTTCTATTCCATTGGCCTATATGTCTAGCCTTATGCCAGGAACACACTATTTTAATTACTATAGATTTGTAGTAAGTTTGGGGAAGTATGAGTTTACCAATATTATTATTTTTCAAGATTATTTTGGCTAGTGAGAGCCCCTTGCAAATCCATATGAATCTGAGGAACAGCTTTTTCATTCTTGCAGAAAAGGCCATTATAATTTTCATAGGCCATTGAATCTATACATCGCTTTCTATATATTGACATCTTAACAATATCAAGTCTTCCAATCCATGAACACAGGATATTTTTGCATTCATTTAGGTCTTCTTTAATTACTTTCAGTAATATTTTGTAGTTTCGGTGTACAAGTCTTTACCTCCTTGGTTAAATTATTCCCAGGTATTTTATTCTTTTAGATGCTATTATATATGGGATTGCTTTTTTTTTTTTTTTTTTTTTTTGGTGCGGTACGCGGGCCTCTCACCGCCGTGGCCTCTCCCGCCGCGAAGCACAGGCTCCGGATGCGCAGGCTTAGCGGCCATGGCTCACGGGCCCAGCCGCTCCGCGGCACGTGGGATCCTCCCAGACCGGGGCACGAACCCATGTCCCCTGCATCGGCAGGCAGACTCCCAACCACTGCGCCACCAGGGAAGCCCTGGGATTGCTTTCTTAATTTCCTTTTTGGATTGTTCATTGCAGTGTATAGATTTCAAATTGTGTTCACTTTATCCCCTGAAACTTTGATGAATTTTATATTAGCTCCATAGCTTTCTTGTAGATTCTGGGGATTTTCTGTGTATAAGATCATGTCATCTGTGAACAGAGATAATTTTCCTTCTTCTTTTCCAATTTGGATGCCCTTCATTTCTTTTTCTTGTCTAATTGCTCTGGCAAGAATTTCCAGTACAGTGTTGAATACCAGTGGTAAAAGCATGCATCCTTGTCTTGTTCCTAGTCTTAGAAGAAAAGCTTTCAGTCTTTCACCATTGAGTATGATGTTAGCTGTAGGTTTTTCATAAATGCGTTCTATTATGTTGAGGAAGTTTCCTTTATCCCTTGTTTTATGAGCTTTTTATCATTAAAGGGTGTGGGATGTCATCAAATACCTTTTCGTTATGATCTGAGATGATTGCACGTTTTTTCTTCATTCTATCAGTCTTGTGTGTCAGACTGACTGATTTTCTTACATTGAGACACCCTTGCATTCCTGGGGTAAATCCCACTTGGCCATGGTGTATAATCCTTTTATTATGCTGTTGGATTCTAGTTGCTAGCATTTGTTGATTTAAAAGAATATTTTTAATGAGTCAAATCCTCAAAAATTCCATTGTATCCATATTGTAATAAACAGTAGCCCACTGTCTCCTGCCTACATATAACTAACTAGTCCTCTTATAATAGCACTAGATTTTTACTTCGAGGTTATGTTTGCTGTACAGATGATAACTTAAATAACTGATCTTTTACATCCTTAAATGTGTGTGTGTTCCTGCGTGTGTGTGCGTGTGGTTGAGGCAGTAGAGCACAGTAGACTGCTCCAGGCTTTGGGGTCAGAAAGATCTGCACTCAGCTCCCAGTTCTGTCACACACCATTTGTGGGAAACTGGACAGTGTCTCAGCTTCCCTGACCTTCAGTTTCATCACAGGAATAATTTCGTCTCTAGCTTTCAGAGCTGTTAAAAAAAAAAAACAAGAGCAAATGAGACACTGTATACAAAACACTTAGCACAGTGCCTAGCATAAGACAGAAAGTCTCAATAAAAAGAGCAATTTGCTTATCAGGATTATTTGGATTTAACAAATTACAAGTGTGTTATGTGTATGCATTTTTCTCCCCGGGAAGTTAGTTTTGTTGGAAAAAACTGTTCAGTTAACATGAGCTTGAAGTGACGGCTGCGGTTACATCTATCCAGCCAGATGTACCATGAAAACACTTCCATCAGGCATCCAGATGTGTCCACAGGGAAGACTGAGGTATGGACATCTCACCCAGATGCTGAGTGCAGTACTCCAGCCTCAGTGATTTTCGTAGCTCTCTGCTTTATCAGCGTGGGAAGGAGGGTGGTTTTCAGCTCATCTAGCCTGATCTTTCCTCTGTGATCTCCATCCTGGGACAAGGGGAGGGTGCAATCCCTCATTCCATCACTAGGTGGCGGGAGACTTCCCAGGAAGGGAGCGTGGCTAAGTAGGTGTCCTGAACCAGAGGCTGTTGGAATAAAAAAAATGATCAGGTATTTGAGCCACAGTCTAAAGTCATCTCCTTGATTACAGCCCAATAGAGGAATTGCTAATGCCACTGCTTTGTTTCTCTGCTTTTTCTCAAGAAATGGTACGATGTTGAGGGTAGACTCACCTTTCTCCAACACCCCATAGGAAAGAAACAATTACATTCAATTCCAGAAATGATGCAGCAACTGTAATAACTGAAGTATGCTCAAAGAATCACTATGACAAAAGTTCACAGTAGGGCAGGATTGTATGCTGGCTAAGAACAAGGTCTCAGCAGACAGAGTGCCTCCATTGAGGTCCAGAATGTTCCACCAGTGACCTGTTAGCTGTGTGACCTTGGACAGGATGCTTCATCTCTCTGTGCCTTAGTTCTCTTATTTGTAAAATGGTATAATAATAGAAGCTGTCTCTGGACTTTGGGGAGGAGCGGATGAGACCGTGGGTTAAGCTCTGAGAACAGTGCCCAGCACGTGATAAGTATTCAGTACATAAGAGCAATCATTCATTTAGCCCACATTTGTGAGAGCTCATGACAGTAACTCCCCAAAGAGTGGGTGTGAGAAATAACAGATTACACAGCTCGAGTGCTTGGAACAGAGTCAGCACTCAAATCAAGGTTTACTATCAGAATATTAAGGAGAAAATGTTTACAAAATACTGATGTAGAGCATAGAGCATGATCTCATTTTTCAGATATGCAAAGGGATGGGGGAGGGATACAGGTCTCCTTTCTCTCCTTCCCCTGCACCTCTGGTGCTGCTCCAGAAAACCTTGAATACCGAACAACAAATTCCACCCTGGGATGTTAGAGTATTTTGCAGGTGGTTGAGAAGCCTTCAAGGCCCAAAACAAAGAGTTTCCTAATGGGATTTTGGGCACTTCCACCAGCTGTGCCAGATTCTGGCCCTCACTCAGGACCCAGGTCTCCTGGAATGGGGGTCTTAACCCTTAATGTGCTATGGACCCCTTTGCGGTATGAGAAAGCCCATGAGTTCCTTCTTACAATGATGTTTTTAAATGCATAAGATAGACTTATTTGGATTACAAAAGAAGCCTATAATTTGACATAAACTATCCATGATTTCTGTAAGTGAAAAGTCACAGATATTACTAATACCATTGTCATTTTGGTTTATATTCATAATTGACTGAAATGCTAAATTTTAAGTGGAAGTTAGTTAAAACTGATATGCAAATTTTTCCCATCCAATGCACAGACTCCTGAATTCTATCCACAGATATTGTGGGTCAGTGGTCCCCAGGTGAGGACCCTTGATGGGACAAATATCCGTTATGCCTACACCCTTAGGCAGGCTGACTGAGTCGTCAAGATTTTGTTGTTTAGTTCAGGAACAACAGATGTTCCATTATGCTCCTTGAAATCTACGTGAATTGATTCAAAACATATAACTTATCACCTTCTTTTAATTATGAGATTGAGAAAAACTACAAGCGCACCTTATGTTGTGGGAAAATCCATCTAATTGGAATTGAATGATATCAACAGCTAATTCTTTTTTTAACACAACGATTCTACATAGAGTAAATTGGTTTAGCTGATCAGTGGAAAAGAATACTGTTTTAGGGCTTAATGAGAATAATTCCTTCTTCCTTTACAGAGTGCTAACTCACAACTATGTGCATATTCCTCTTATCAACAAGTTTGGAAGTGATGCCACACTGTTTTTCATTCAGAAAAGAAAAAAAAAAAAAACACCTTTTCTGAACCTTTTCAGTACCACGGACGTTTGTGTATATGTACGTGTGTGTGTATGTGCATGCGTACATGTACATTTTATCCCAGAGTTATGAAACTAAGATAAATAATTCTGTACCTAACAGAGAAAACCTTTTGAGATTGTTTCCAGCAAGAAACAGCTAGAAAAGGTGAAGGATACAAGAGGTTAAAGAGAGTAAGAGGGCAAAGTGATTCCTGACTCCTGGCTCCCTTGAAACAAACCTGTTTCCTTTTTTATCTTCCTTTATCAGATCGGTTATGGTGACTTTTTGCTATAAGGGAAACCATCCTTAGAATATTTATCCTAGTTTCAAGGATCAAAAAAATAAAAAGGGTTATAGAATGTTCCTCTTTTGATTTTTCCCTGCCTGTGATTACCTATTGCTTCTCAAAGCAGAGCCCCAAATACAGTCATTTCCTACTGTATCTGTAGCACATTCCCAATGCAAATACTTTTCCTTAATATAATCCCAATAAAGTAAGCTACTTAACAATTTAGCTAAGTAAGGGCATATCAGAATAGGCTGGTATAGGTTGGGCTATGGTTATTTCAACACAAACCAAGCCAAAAGTTTGATTTGGTCAAGACAGTCAATTCCAGGAAGAGAAAAAGGAAAACTACCTATGAGGTGAAGATCCTTGCCCCTTCTCATTAAGCATCAAGCTGTTCATGTCTTTCAATTTTATCTTCCAGGATAGTCTAAACAGGGGATTGAAAGCCTACTTGAAATTAGACCAAGAAATTCAATGTGTTTATGGATGTTTGCCTCATATGTGTCTACACTATATATGTATTTACATGTTTGTGTCTTGTATGTGTTTGATCCTGTAAGTCTGTGTGTTTCTGTGTGTGTCAATGCTGATGTGCACTGTGGGTTAAATAACCAGCAGATATTGCCTTTGCCTGGGCTCCAGGATTATGCTTTGTGTGTTGCTTAGCAAATGCCACCAAAGAAAATTCAGGTGGTCTTAGTATAGCCAAGGACCCTAGATGTTGAAAATCAGAACCCCTGAATCTGTGAGATCTCCTGACACTTCATTTAGATAAGCAAAGGTAGAGAATTTGAGTTATAACTTGGAATTCTGGCAGGAAAAATGTTCTTTTAATATGCCACCAAGTAAGACTGTATAACGGACTTGAATGAAACCTTGGGGTGGATTTTTAAGATAAACCTTGAGACATTTTGTTGAGTGAATGAACATAAAATAGAAAAGTACTAGAGACATGGATGTAAAGAGTAATTGGTACCAATCTGGGGAGAGCCCTGAATGCCAGGTTGAAGCGAATGGCCTGAGGAGAGCCATCAGAGGCTGTGGCCAAACTATGGCACAATGGGGGGCAGGGATACCATTCCCAGGGAGGTCCTAGCATTGGCCATAGACCAGTGGGCAAGTGTGGGCATATTCTAACAAGTACCCTGGGTGGTTCTTCATGGAAATGGAATAGAGTCTGCATGAGCCTCAGTCCTCCACTGACTGCCCAGCTCCAGACTCCACTGGGCTCTCAGCTTCTAGAATTGCCTAAATGCCCATTCCCATTTGTTATTTTATTAGTTCATTTAGCCAGTGTTCATTATGGGCCTACCAGCTTGCAGGCTCTGTCCTCAGCACTGAGGATTGAGAGATGTACTGAAGCGACTCAGTGCCTGTCCTCACGGGGCATTCATTCCAGATGGGAGGAGATAGACAAGGCATACATTAAACCATTAAGTTATATACTATATGAGATAAGAATACGTGCGTGGGAGAAAATCTGATAAAGTAGACAAGGGAGTTAGGAAGAGACGGACAGTTTAGAACTGTAGGTCGGGGAAGGTGATGCTCCAGGGACACCTGACGATGTGAGGAACATGCATGTGTCTGGAGAAGGAGAACTTTAAGTAGAGGAAACAGCGGGTACAGAGGCCCTGAGGTAGGAGCTTGTCTGCCATGTTCAAGAGATTATGAAGAGACCAGCGTGT
This sequence comes from Hyperoodon ampullatus, assembly GCF_949752795.1. Lineage (NCBI taxonomy): Eukaryota > Metazoa > Chordata > Mammalia > Artiodactyla > Ziphiidae > Hyperoodon > Hyperoodon ampullatus. Next base: position 35,464,470 of record NC_136927.1, read on the forward strand.
CTGGAGTGAACGCTGGGGAGGTGAGGTCAGAAAGGTGAGGAAGATCAGACTAAAGGCATTGACTCAATCTGACATCTAGAAAGAGTAAGCTATGGGAGGTCAGAAACAAGGCTAGCGTTCTTCAAACCAGCATCAGACCAACATCGACAGAAAAAAAGCTACAGTTGCTGCTATGTTTCAGAAAAGACGCTTAGAGCCTTACCCAGTCTGATAACATTGACAAGCTGTGCAGTGAGCTGGGTTCCTTATTTAGTTTCCAGATGGTCTGGATTTAGAGCCCCTTAAAAGGCAGAAACCAGTTGGTTATAATCTCTGTTCACATTAGAGGCCCCGAGGTCCGTGTTGCAGTATCTGCAAACCCTTTCTCTCCAGAGGATAGACTTGCCGTCCATAGTTGACTGAATCCACTAGACACTGAGAACCGAGAGGGGGCGAGCAAAAATACTGAGAACTCTACTTTGAGGGAAGCCACGAGACCCAGGCTCCCCTTCATTCTGCCCTTGTTCTGCCTTCTTTTCAAACACATCTGGATTTCAGAGCAAAGTGAAGCCACGTGGCCCTGATGAATCACAGACACTGAACCCATCAGGTGGATTTTGCACTATCATTTTGCTATTTCAATCCTTTAGATCCTAATATCTCTTTCTCCTTCCCTTCCTTTCCTTTTCCTTTTCCTCCTTCTTATAAATATTCTTCTTATGTGCAGAGATAGAAAGTGTTTTGTTGTTTTGTTTTTTGGCCATCCAAATACTTTGCCTGCAAAACCGGGGCCCTACCTTCCTCTTTCCACTGACAACACTGGGCATGGCCTCCAAACTGTGGCTTCTCGTTCAGCCAGTCCCCTCCCTTGCCAGGAGGAAGACATTTCACTCCATCTTTGACTCTTCCAGTCCCACGTCTGCTGGACCCAGAACAAAGAGTAGGTGAGGGTCCTTGTGGTTCCTCTAGGAGAAGTTGTAATTTGGCAGATTTTGTGATTTGGGGATTTTTATCTTTATTCTGTAAATTGCCTCAAAAGGAATGTCCCTTAAAGAGAGGCAGTGTGTTAATAAGGCTCCACAATATGGGACAGGCTAATTCCAGTCACAACTTGCCTGCCATGCTCAACTGCTGTTCAAAGAGAAATGCTTTTTGCTTTGGAAGTGTATTTTGGCATGGTGTATAATAAACATTTTAAAATCCTGATTCAATCCAGTTTGGCATTACTTGAGAGCAATCTGGCTTGAAAAGATTTAAGAGTAGCTATGGGTTTGGCCTAGTCCACCTAGTCCTTGGGTTTGGTGAGACTTGATGGGCAATGTAAAGTTGTCCTCACCAGAAACATCTCCTTTATCATCCAACAGCATACTGATTCTCTGTGTTCCTCAATCTCAGAGGGCAGATACTTCCACATCTCATTTTTGTTTGCAGTTAAACACTGTAACATCTTTACTCCACTTAGGACCAACCTCGGTGGTCCTCAAACTTAAGTGGCTTATGCAATCCAAATGGAATCAGGCATCTTCAACAATGAGCAGAGAGTATTGGAGCCTCCTCAGTCCCTCACTGCTGTTGCTCCTTGCAGCCACAAGATGTCGCTGTTGATTATAGTTCTGCACAGTTCAGTGATGCTCCACTTTGGAAGGTATTGATAAATCCCAACAGAAGCTGCAGTGGTTCTTTGAGGAAAAACAGTCCCACTTCTTTGAGGTTCAACATAACCAATGCTGTTTTGTGCTCAGTTTTGTAAGATTGCAGCTCTTTAACACTCCAGAAGTCAGCCACTGGTCTCAGGAACAGAGCATGGTTTTAGGGTGTCTGAGTCTGCAGGAGCTTCCTGCATCAGCCAAGACTATACCCAAAATATCTCTTCTTCATGAAACTACAGACTCTATTGTTGAGTTGAGCTAGGACTTCCCTTTTCTTTCATCTAATTTCAAGGGTCTTGTTGCCCGTGCCTGCCCCTTTGCCTTGGTCAGGGCCTTCTGGTCAACCTGGACAGATCTGTTTAACTGCAAGTCTCAGAGTGAAGGAGTGGCAGAGATTTGCTGCCTGCTGAATAACACCCCCCGCCCCCCTCTGCCAACACACACACCTAAGTCACAGGAGCACCCTGGGACCAAATGAAAAACTACATTTCTCAGCTCCCCTTGCAGGAAGGAGCAGCTAATGAGAAGTGAGTAGAGGCCATTGGGTGGGGTTTGGGGAAATGGCTCTTGATCTTTTCTCCTTGCTTTTCTGGAGGCCAGACTTGTGATGAGAACTCCCCAAAGTTCTCTTGGACCGTGAAGTGAACTTGAGGATGGAAACCATGAGATAAGGATGTTAAAGTGAAAAGATAGGGAGAGTTTTGGTCCCTGATGACAAAGGAATTTCTCTATGATATCCAGACAGCCTTTAATTCACCATTTAGCTGGACTTCTCAAACTTTAATGTGCATACTAATCATATGCTAAAATGCAGATTCTGATTTGGTAGGTCTGGGGTGGCATGAGATTCTGCAGTTCTCATATGATTCCAGGTTAGAGTTGCCAGATAAAATACAGAACACCCAGTTATATCTGAATTTCAGATAAAAAAACAAATAAGTTTTTAGTATAAGTAGGTTCTAAATATAGATGCATGAGATATGCTTTAAAAAATTAGTATAAGTATGACCCAAATATCACATAGTGAGCCAACAGGGGCGCATCCTTTTAGGTGCAGCAAAAATGCATATCAGCTCTAAGAAACTTAGAGTTCACGGGGCTGGTGGATTTCTAGTGTTTTTGGTTTATTTAGTATTTATGGCAAGGGGAAAAAATCACTCAACCTAAGTCAGATTTTTTTTAAAGTCAATGGAAAAGGTACATGGGAAACCCTTGGACTCCAAGACAAGATATCCAGCAGGTCACCATGAGCTGTAGCTGGGGCGTCGGCAGTTTGAGGACAAAGGACCCTCTCTCTGCCTGTCTCCCTGGTGTTGATTTTTGTCCTAACTGTGCCTCTGTCTACTCACTATGAACCAGCTTCCCCTTTGCCCCGTCGGTTTCTGATCCTTCTCTACTTTCACCTTGCCCAGAGTTTCACCACCATGCCAGCCCCAGTCTCGGCTCTCCTGGAGTGAAAGAGGCAACGTAGCTCAGGGCATGGACTCAGATTCACATATTCGTGCTTCCACCATAGCTACAATGGTGGGGACTTTGTCATCCTCTCTGTGCACCAGCTTCCTTGTCTGTAAAATAGGGAGACAGAGGTACCCACCCTGTAGGATTGCTGTGAGCTTGAATTAAGGTTAAATATGCAAGGGGACTTAGAACAGGCCCTGACACAAAGTAAGCACTAAATAAATCCATGCTGGCAGTTATTATAGAATCGCTTTTGACCTCAAGTTCCCACAGGCAGTGGGCCTCTTGGTTTCAAATCTCCATCGGAGGGAGGGGGTGGGCGGGGGGAGATGGGGATCTGGCTGGCTCAGCTCTGTGAGGGTGTCAGTGCCAGGGCTGTGAGGAGGTTAATGGTGTCTTTGGGAAGAGAAGGTGAGACCTTTGTGCTGTGGGGACCCAAAGGAAGAGCATCAGCCTTGCCTTATTTAGGAGCAGAATCCTAGAGAGGTGACACTCAGCATCTCAAAGACACATAGGAGGGAAAGGGCAAGAGCATTCCAGGCAGAGGGACAGAAAGTGCGGGAAGGCTTGGTGCCCTCTTGGAGTTTCACTAGCCCAGCAGTGAAGGTGCGCTATGAGATGGAGCAGCAAGAGATAAAGACGAGGAGGTCAGCAGGCAAGACAAAGTAGGTCCTTTATTAGCTAACTCAGGAGTCTGAACTTCATTCAACTAGTAATTGAACTAGCGGTCCCAGCCTGGAGCCCAAGAACCCCTCAAGGTCCCTTATGCTTGATCAGAGGTCTGTGAGTTCCCTTTGAGAATTTTTCTTAGGAAACTTCTGGTGGGATGACTCAGGACAAGTTAATGTCACCTCTCTGAGCCTCATTCCTCTCATCTGTAATATGGCAGTAATAATAGTGCCTGCCCTATAGAGTTGTGAGGATTAAACAAGTTACTATATGGCAAGTACTTAGAACAGTGCTTGGCACATAGTAGTTGCTCAATAAATACTAGTTATTGTTATTGTTATTCTTATTAGTTCAATGAAATTTAAAAATGAATACAGGCATTTTTAGGTCATTTGGGTGGCCCACTTATAACCTGGCACAGCAATGGGATTACAATGCCTGTGTTTGCATTAATATTTATGATCCCACTGGCACCACTTAGCATATCTTTCATTGTCATGGATTAATGGGGAAAGAACAAAGGTGGATTTGATCCATGAAGGGTGTTTTTGTAGTAAGCGAGGTTCCAGTAGTGTCAGGGCACAGTATTCAAACAAAGGTACCCCATCTAGTTCAAAGAGAGGAAAGGGATGGGAGAACCGAGCCATCCCAGGACCAGAGCACAAAACAGAATCTCCATGAGAAAGAACCTACATCACTGCAGCCAACAGGGCACCATAATCTCTCTGCCAGGGTCACTTTAGTTTTGGCAAAACAACCTCATCCATCCCATTAAATTAATGTTGTTCATTTGAATGTTATTGGTCTTATAGTCTTTCTTTTTCTAATTTATAAATTTGGCTTTATTGTTGTATAAGAGCTATTAGCATATGGACTACATGCCAAGTTTTATGTTGGTACATATTTAAACAGCGATATCGTAAACATAATTTAAGTCAATTTTTATATTACCATTTTTACTCACATTTGAGAATACTGTAGACAGCCGGGAGGGCGTTGAAGGGCTGAAGTCTGTTTCAGAAAGCTCGGGCTGTGTAAGGGGATGATGGGTGGAAGGTTGTGTTGTCTCAACAGCACAGTTTGCTCTGAGAAACTAATGACCTTGTGGAAATAACAGTACGTTTTCTTGTCTGTATCTCTGGGTCTGGAGTAGGTGACCAGCAGTTGTGGTTTGCCTGGGAGCAGGGCCAGCTTCATGAGCCTGCGATGTGTGCAGGACCCCACCCTCAGAAGGACACCACATTTACTTTAATGCCCTGTTGTTGCAGTCCTGAAATTCTTCATACGTTATGAACAAGGGCCCTGCACTTTCGTTTTGCATCAGGCCCTGCAGATTACGTGGTTGGTTCTTCCTGGACTGAGGGGATTCCCCAGACATGGGGCTTTCAGTGCTAAAATTGGGACCATCCCAAGCAAACGGGGAGGGTTGGTCACCCCAACTGGCATGTAGGGCCCAAGCCAAAAAGAGAGTAGGTCACCTTAGAAGGGCATCTGGTGGCTTTACTCCCAAGCCCCTGGCTGCTTCAAGGGGGCACCTGGCAGAGGATTTGTTGAGCCCTCAGGTCGGGATGGCATGCACAGCCAGGCTTAGGATGTCAGTTTCCCAAGGGGCTGCTCACTGCAGAGCTGGCGGATGGCTGGGGATGGCTGGGGTAGCAGCTGGATCTCATTTGGCACAAGGAGTGAGTGGGCTGGGAGGGAGATGGCCTGGCTCTGTATAAATGGTGGGGCACACCAAAGGAAACGATATCTGTACACGTCTCCCGGCAGGCTTGCTTTTTCCAAAGCATGAGCCATTCACAGAAATCCCGACTACCTTGAGAAGTAAAAGTTGCTGTTTCATCTGCAACAAAAACCCCAGCAGGATAAGGGCCTGGCACCTCCATAGACAGCTCCCAAATCCAGCCCAGCTCTACAGTCTGCCGCTTCATCTCAGGTAATGGGCGATCAAGGAAGAAGAGAAAAAAGTAGTTAATCCTTTAGCTGTCAGGCCCCCTTGACCGACTAAAGAAGGTTCAAGGAACCCAGAGGACAGAGAAGCATGGTCATGGGAAGCAACAGAAGTAGAAGCCTCAGGCCAAATACTTCTCTGCCGCTGCAGCCCAAATGCCTTGCCTTTCCCCAGAAGGTACTCGTAGCCATCCCATGTGAACTAGAGTCAGCCCTCTTCGGAGGTTAAGTCTCTAAAACAGGGACACGCTACATGATCCATTGGGCTACTGGACACAAAATATCTCTGTTCATCTTTATATCTGTATCTCATGCTTTTCAAGAGCTCTTTTTCATACGTGCATCATAATTTGGAGAGTATGTAGTTCAACGTAGACTTTATACATATGTGATTATCCTAATATTATAGCGCCCATCCACTTTTTTTGAAGGAGGTGTCCGTGATCAGACGTATTTGAGGACTGTTGACTCAGAAGTTTTAAGCCGTGGAAGCAAAAGAGGCTGTGAATTTCCATTCATGCTCTTTTTTCCCTTCCCACAATTCAGTGGATTATGTGCACTGACTATGCAGATGACATCATACAGATGCAGCGAAGAACCACACACAGTCGCTGTCCCCCTGGGATTTGCAATCTGATGCAAGAGGCAGGGAGACACATAGAAGAGGCTTCATCCATATTTTTGAGTAAAAGATGGAGGGTGGGATTTAAGCAATGGGTAAGGTGTTATTGGATGGCTACAGAGGGGGAAGGTATTTTAGGCAAAAGACACAGTTTGAGCAAAAATACAGAGAGAATAGTGTTCCATTTAGAGTTTAGTGTAGAGAAGAATGCAAGTGGGGAGAGTGGAGATGGATGTTTGCTTGGCAGATGACAGTGCGTAGAAAGGAGGACTGATGGGCTGTTGCCCAGAGCAACATGCTAGGTTTTCAAGAAATATTTTTTGTGTCAATGAAGAAAGGAATGAATGAAAGACAACCTTGAATGCCAGGCTAGGGACATGAAATTTAACTTTAGACAATGAGAAGACATAATAATAATACTGGTTAACATGTCTCATCTTCAATAGTTTTGAGAATAGGGGGTGAGCTGCTCAGAGCTTCACTTTGGGAAAACAGGGCACAATATATGGCATCTCGGCATAGATTGTGAGTTGGATGGGAGATGTTAAAAGTCCAACATTGTATCTACCCCAGTGGAGCTTAAATTATGTTGGTGGAAACTGAAGTTAAAGAAACATCAATGCCAGAAAAATAAGTAAATACAGAGGTAGGAAGGAAAAAACAGGGTAGTATGAAATAAAACAATGGGGAAATTTTCCCTGAAGAATTCCCACTTCAAGTGGGAATTGAAATGTTAGAATCAGTTAGCCAGGCAAAGGGAGAGGAAAGCGCATTTCAGGCAGAGGGACAGCTCGTGCAAATGCCCTGAGCTGAGAAGGGCTTTGGTGAACTAGAGAAACAAAATGAAACAATATAACAACAACAACAAAACTGGTGTGACTGCAGCATTGTGAGGCAAAGTGAGAGAGCGGCCCATAGTGAGGCCAGAAACAGGCAGGGGCCAGCTCAGGCCAGGCCTGGAAGGCCTTGTTAAGGATTTTGATTCTCATCCAAAGAGCAAGAAAGGGCCATGGTAGGGTCTAAGCAAAAGAGTGGCGAGCTTCTATTTATGATTTTTAGCAGATCACATCCAAGTGCATGGGTCCAGGTGATTTATACCTGGACTAAAGACCTGCTTATCTTTCTTTCCTCAGGACAGTGAGATGATCCGCTTTTGTTTGCTACTAATAGAACTCTGAAATAAAAGTGTATTAACCATATCAATTAATTTTTTTTGTACTTAAGAAGCAATCCAGAGGTAGGTGATTCCAGAGCTCACTCGGCAGTTTAACAAGAGCTTCTCTATGATTCTTTGACCCTTTCCTCATAGTCCCAAGTTGGTTGCCACAGCTCCAAACATCACATCCTCACCTGATAGCACACAAATGGGAAAGAGAGGCGAAGAAGGCCTTCTCCTTGCATCTCCTCCTTTTTTACTGACAGAGGGTATATTTTCCAGAAACCCCTGAGCAGATTTCCTCTTTATGGAGACTGGATCACTGGCCATGCTATCGGTAGGCTAAGAAAGTGAATAGCTACCATCTTCTGCTTCTATCATAAAAAACAGTCTCTGCTGGCACAGCAGGGCCATTGGGCCCACAAAAAAAAGTGCTGCCAATCCAGCTTCTGGATGGGATGTTTACTTTTCCCTGGATTTTTGGTGACTTCCTGATTCAGTCTATGAAAGGAAGTTCCTCTTTCTTGCACTGAAGCTACATGGAAACCAAACCATACTCTGGGATATGGGGAGACAACTTGAAGGAAGGTGTCAAGGGTGATGGTAAGGCAGTGATCAGGGAAGGAAGGAGGGAGAGATACGGGTTACTCAACATGGCATTTCACCTCTTCCCCACGTTGCACAATGGGGTGGTTATCTGCTTTTTGGATAGCTTGCTGCAGGGGAAAGAACACTGGACTAGGAATCAGGAGGCAGATATACTGACCAGCTGCATCCCTAGACGGCTGGTTGACCTTAGGCAAGGCATCACCTTTTCATAAATCAAGTATTTCCACTGGGGAAAAAATAGTATAAAATAATGTCATAAACACCCACCCAGCTTAAGGAAACCATTCCAGCAACCATGAGACCCCTGGTTACTCTCCACAATATCATCTCCATCCCTTAACCATAATTTTGAATTTGGAGCTTATGATCCTGTGAATTTGAGCATGGCTATTAACGTTTGTATCCTTAAACAATGCATGGTAATGTTTGGTATATTTTTGAACCTTGATATGAAATGGTCCTATACTAATAGACTCTTTGGCAGTTTGTTTTTTTCATCCACACTGTTTTCTCCTCCACGTTAAAGGTGATATGAATACCCCTAGTTCATTCAGTTTAACTGCCATATATTATTTCAGTGTTTAAATGTTCTAGTTTATCTATCCTTTCTCCCACTGACAGGCATTTGGGATTGCTACCGTTTGTTTTTACTATTACAACCTGATATTTTTGTATATATTTCCCTGTGTACATGGGTATGTTTCTCCAGGGTATATAATGGGAGAATTGCTGTGTGGGGAAAGCACAAAACTGAGAGTCAAACCCACTTAGGATTGGATTATAGATCTGCCACTTCCCAGCTGTACGATCAGAGGTGAGTCCTCTAACTGCTCTCCCCCAGGTTCTGCATCTGTGAACCACGGGATAATGATGTCGTTATGAGAATCATTATGAAAATTAAATTAAATTGTGTCCATTGAATGCCTAACAGAGCTCAGGCACAGAGTAGGTTCGAGTCCCCCTTACTTTTCCCTCGGTTCTTCTCTTGCTTCATTATTTTATAAAATGGTGATTATATTCCTCATCTTGCTAACCACCCAGAATCAAAGGGGATATGGTTGTAGGTAAAAATCTTATGAAATTGCTGCCTTTATAAGACAAAAAATTCTAATAGCAGTAATATCACACATTTCAACCTAACATCAAAATGCTTTGGAAGTGAAACCCAGCCCTCATTCATTCATTCATTCATCAGATATTTTTTGAGATCTACTGCATGCCAGGCACTGGGTCATCAAAGACTGAGCAAACAGACCCAGACGTGGACTCCCAAACCTATAGAGAAAGGTAGTGACCAATTAGCATATAAATAAATGTAAAACATGGTAGTGCGAGGAAAGAAAATAATAGCTAGTAAAAATAATAATAATGGCAAATAATCTTTGCACTAACTACATATCCTGCACTGGAGCTAATTTAATTCTCACAACAACCCTGTGAGATTGATACTGCTATTGCGTGGGGTGGAATCCTCGCAGGAAGCAGATGGCATACTCCAAGGGGCAACCGACATGAGTGCAATGAAGGGAACATTTACAGAGGTGTGGGCAGGGCTAAACAAAACCAACCAGGGGTGGGGAGGCTGCCAGCGTCAGGGAGCTGTGACCTCCTTGGTGTTGAAGAAGCACGGTGCGGGGCAGTTTCTAGAACTGAGTGCACAGCTGCCCATCAGGAGCCTGGGGAGGGAACAGAGCCACCACCCAGCAGGCAGGGAGCTGGGTGAATAAATTGCCTGATCTCCTGTTCACCTACCTTTCACTGACTGAATCCAGCTGGAGGACAGGTGCAAACCATTGACCAGCCCAAGGGAGCATAGAGGAGAGTGGAAAAGGATGGCCAGATAGAGAATATGCAGTACGAATTGGTATCCTTATTGACCAATGAGAAAGGTGAGGCACAGGGAAAGGAAAAACAGCGCTGAGATCAAGGATAATCAAAAACAACCTTTTGCTATTGTGTGATCCAGGAGGGCTTCTCTGAGGAGGTGACCCCTTCAGTGAGAAGGGACCAGCAGAAGAAAGAATGTCCACAGAGGATTTGCACGGGTAAAGGTCCTAAGTAAGGAAAGTTCCAGGTGTGTTGGAGAGATGGAAAGAAGGTCAGCCCAGAGTGGCTGCAGGGTTGGAGCAAGGTGGATAGAGGCACGTTACAAAGAAAGCACTTATTATTACTACAAGCAGACCCCGGCTCCCAAGGACCCGGCTGGAAGGCCCCTCACGGCTGCCCTCTCTAATCTGAATTAACAAAGGGCTTGCTGTGGACACTGGGCTGGTTTCTCCTCATCGGGTCACCCCACTGGTGTGTGGTGACCTAAGAGTGGCTGCTTTTTGGCTGGAGGGTCTTGGCAGGATGCCCCGGCCAGACCGGCTGAGCTTGGCTCGGGGCCTGAGGACCCTGCCACGCGGCCGTCAATCCATTGAGTGATGAGCGCTGCCTAATGGAACAGAATGTGTTTAAAATACAATCCAGGTGCCAGGCCCTATTCTACATGCAGTACCGTTAGGGGGGCTCCATCCTTGGCCAAACACGACTCCCATATCCACAAGGGCACCACTTAGAATGAGATTGCACTGAAGTTGACTTTGGAGGGAGGTGGCCTCCCTGAGTGAGAACCAGACAGGAGGGAAGCAGAGGGCACCTCTACTCTGGGCACCAGGCAATCGCTATGGGTCTCAGTTACTGCTGTTCAGTGTTCTTGCTGGTGCCCTCAAGGGACAAGGCACCCTTCAGAGGGGGAAATGAATCTTCCAGCTGTTGGCATGCTGAAATCCAGTTATGGGCCTTATATAATTAACATTTGTTGTAATACTTTTTATTCATGTATGCATATCTGTATCCACCCATCCATCCAACCATCTATGTATATATCCACGCATCTATCTATCTGTCTATCACAGATAACCACAGGGCTAACATATTTGACCACTTATTCCATTCAAGGAATGGTTATAAGCACATTAACTTCTTTCATCCTCACAAAACGCCTGATAGGTACTATAATAATTCCCATTTCAAGATGGTAACATTGAGGCACAGAGTGTTTATGTAACTTGCCCAGGGTCATCCCATAGCTAGTAAATTAGAGAGTGGAGATTTGAACCCAAGAAGTCTGGCTCCAGAGGAAGGCTGAAGGAACTGTAAGTGACCACCTTAGATTTAAAATTGTTGCCACTTTGCAATTTCTGCTGTCTCTCCCTCTCCCTCTCTCCCTCTGACTCTGTCTCGCTCTCCATACAATACAATGCTATATGTTAATTATATCTCAATAAAGCTAGGGAATAAGCAGAATTAGAGGAGAATATATTACTTATAGGCAATGCATGCTGAGATATTAGTGTTGAAGTATCATGATGTATACAATTTACTTGCAAATAGTTCAGGAAAATGTACAGAAGACATACAGTTGGTCAACAGGCCCATGAAAAGATGCTCAACATCACTAATTATTAGAGAAATGCAAATCGAAACTACAATGAGGTTATCACCTCACTGTGGTCAGAATGGCCATCATCAAAGTCTACAAATAATAAGTGCTGGAGAGGGTGTGGAGAAAAGGAAACCCTCCTACACAGTTGGTGGGAATGTAAATTGGTGCAACGACTATGGAAAACAGTATGGAGGTTCCTTAAAAAACTAAAAGCAGAACTACCATATGATCCAGGTATTCTATTCCTGGGCATATATCCAGAAAAGACAAAAACTCTAATTTGAAAAGATACATGCACCCCAATGTTCATAGTAATACTGTTTACAGTAGCCAAGACATGGAAGCAACCTAAATGTCCATCAACAGATGAATGGATAAAGGAGATGTGACACATATGAAATGCAATATTACTCAGCCATAAAAAAGAATGAAATAATGCCTTTTGCAGCAACATGGATGGACCTAGAGATTATCATACTAAGTGAAGTAAGTCAGACAAAGACAAATATCATATGATATCACTTACATGGGGAATCTAAAAAAATGATACAAATGAACTTATTTACAAAGCAGAAATAGACTCACAGACATAGAAAACAGACTATTGATTACCAAAGGGAAAAAGGGGAGGGATAAATCAGGAGTTTGGGATTAAAATATACCCACTACTATATATAAAATAGATAACCAACAAGGACCTACTATATAGCACAGGGAACTATATTCAGCATCTTGTAATAACCTAAAATGGAAAAGAATCTGAGAAAGAATATATATATATGAATATATATATATGAATCACTTTGCTGTACACCTGAAACATTATAAATCAACTATAAGTTAATGAAAGGAAGGAAGGAAGGAGAGGGAGGGAGAAAGAAAGAAAGAAAGAGAAATAAAAACGTGTGTGTGATGAGAAATTTTAAGATCTACTCTCTTAGGAGCTTTCAAATATATGCCACAGCATTGTGAACTATAGTCACCATGCTGTATATTGCATCCCCAGAACTTATTCATTAGACACCTGGAAGAGTGTACCTTTTGACCACCTTCACTGATCCCCCCAACCACACCCCCACCTCCGGCAACCACCAATCTGTTCTCTGTTTCTGAGTTCAATTACTTTAGGTTCCACATGTAAGTGAAATCCTGCAGTGTGTCCTTCTCTGACTTATTTCACTTAACATAACACCCTCAAGGTTCATCCATGTCATCACAAACAACAAGATTTCTGTCTTTTTTATGGCTGAATAATATTCCATTGTGTATACATGCCACATTTTCTTAATCCATTTATCCATCCATGGACACATATGTTGTTTCCATGTCTTGACTGTTGTGAATAATACTGCAATGAACGTGGGATAGGGATTTCATTTCCCTTGGATAGTTACCCAGAAGTGGAATTGCTGGATCATACAGTAGTTCTATTTTTAATTCTTTTTTGAGGAATGTCCATACTGTTTTCTGTAATGGCTTACCAATTTATATTTTTACCAGTAGTATACAAGGATTCTCTTTTCTCCCCATCCTCACCAGCACTTACCTCTTGTCTTTTTGATGAAGCCTGTGCTAACTTGTGTGAAATATCTCACTGTGACTTTTATTTGCATTTCCCTTATGAGGTTGAGCATCTTTTCCTGTACCTGTTGGCCATTTGAATACCGTATTTGGAAAACTGTCTATTCAGGTCCTTCCCCTATTTTTAATTCCATTACTTGGGTTTTTCTGTCTTTTTTATTTTTTTACTACTGAGTTGTATGGGTTTGTGTTCTCAAACCTTGCTAGCTACAGGTGGACACACTGTCTTGTGATTTCCTCTTAGCTAGTGATCTGTTAAACCCTCGGGGAAGGGGGGTCCTTACATGGTCGGGGCCAGTGAGAGAGACTCAGGAGATCTGAGCAAAAGTCCTTTGCAAGAGACAAAAAGGAAGTAAAACCCAATTTCGCTGAAGGTGAACCACCTTCAGCTGAGTGATTCTCCATTTCTCACCCTGATTTTTGAAACTTGCAATGCATGAATGTAAATTTCAATCCCACCTTCCCTCTCCCCACCTTAAAAATTCAGTTCACTCTGCCAGCTCCCCATCAAGATGCCCACAGACATCAGATAATCCTCTGCCTTAGTTGATTCATCTACAAATTTCTCTGCCACTGTTGCAAGGCCACTAGGATCTGATTCTGTTTCCTTCCCTCAGCATCTTTTTTTTTAACATCTTTATTGGAGTGTAATTGCTTTACGACGTTGTATTAGTTTCTGCTGTATAACAAAGCAAATCAGCTATATGTATACATATATCCCCATATCCCTGCTCTCTTGCGTCTCCCTCCCACCCTCCCTATCCCACTCCTCTAGGTGGTCACAAAGCACCGAGCTGATCTCCCTGTGCTGTGCGGCTGCTTCCCACTAGCTATCTATTTTACATTTGGTAGAGTATATATGTCAGTGCTGCTCTCACTTCGTCCCAGCTTATGCTTCCCCCTCCCCATGTCCTCAAGTCCATTCTCTACGTCTGCATCTTTATTCCTGTCCTGCCCCTAGGTTCATCAGAACCATTTTTTTTTTAGATTCCATATATATGTGTTAGCATATGGTATTTGTTTTTCTCTTTTATATTTCCTCTAGCCATGAGTGGAATATTTTTCAAGTCCTCTCTGCTATTTGTTTGTGGGTTTTTTTTCCATGCCCCAAGCCCATCTTCTTGTTTCTCATTGGTGGCAGGAAAGCTGGTCTTTCTGACAGCTGGATAGACTTAAATAGATCACAGCCCATAATGGGACCCTACGATAAATAGCTATATTGCTCAGAGTGATGGCCTCTCTCAGAATGAGTTATAAAGCTGGCTGACGTAGTAGCATGGCACATTTGTACACTGTAACTCCTGCTCGGTATGTTGTATTCCATGGGGAGCATCCTGAGACAAAATATGGTATTTTGCAAAGCCCTGCAAGAATTATTTGTGCAGAGTTTTAACAAAAGCTTCTTTTCGAGGCTTGCATGGAGCAGGGGTTTTTGAAGATTATAATAATTGTAATAGCAACATTTATTGAGCTCTTACTGTATGCCAGGCACTGTGCTAAATAGTTTACATGCATATCTCATTTAATCCTTGCAACGGGTCTCTGAGATATAGGTACTGCTGTTATTCTAATAATTTCACAAATGAGAAAATTGCGGTTCAGAAAGGGGAAATCATTTACCCCACCCCCAGAGTTTCTAATTCTATGTCTGGGGTGGGACCTAAAAATTTGCATTTCTAACAAGTTTCCAGGTAATGCTGTTGGACTGGGCCACACTTGGAGAACCACTGAGTTTTTGAGCAACTGTTCTCATGCCAGTGCTTTACCCGTTCACCTAGGTTAACAACCTCACCACAATTCAGACAAAAAGTTGCCTTATCCCCACTTGAGATCTGAGATCCAGAAGAGGGAAGTGGCTTACTCAGAAGCATGCAGGTGTGGCTGACTTCACTTCCACCACTCTCTACACTAAAATGCAGCTACCTTCTGAAGTAAGAAGCTGTCATGGACCCAGACAAGTGGAAGGTTTCTGAAATAAATTTTGTTGGAAGATTCTTGACATGGATTTTGAAACTCATAGTCAAGTAGAGAATGCTGGTTAGGGTTTGCCCGCCCCTCCTTGCTGTCCCGGGACGCTGCAGGGAGCATGAGTAAAGCGGAGGCACTCATGGTGCTTCTTAATTTGATCCGGATATTTTTCCAAGTAGAGCTGGGGAGGAATGTCTCAGACACTTACTTCTAGCTGTGTCTTTGCGGGTCCGTGACTCCAGTGCCCCTACCCAGAAATAGCCCTGTTTCTTCTCAGCGCTGTAAATGGCCCTCTGCTGGACCGAAAGAGTTAATGCAATTTCCAAAAGATTCAAGATGGGAAGCACAGAGCTGTGGGACTTGTCTGCATTGAGAGAGCCTCAATCCCGGCTGTGTACTGGAATCACCTGAGGCAGGTGGGAAAGGCCAACAGCCAGCCCCAGTACCAGAGCTGCTCATGAAAGTGGGCTGGGGGAATCTAGCGTCCCAGGCATCCCAGCTTTAAAAAACGTTCCAGGCGAATTCTCAGATCAGCCAGGGGTAAGAACTGATGAAGCATGAACGAGAATCCCCCAGAGAGCTTGTTAAAACATAAATTTCGGGTCTCCACACCCAGAGACTTCAATTCTCTGGATCTGGGGAGGAGGAGAGTAATTTGCATGCCTAACCAGCTGCCAGATGATGCTGACGCCACTCTCCTCAACCATACTCAGAGGAGCAAGCACGTTCATCCATGTCAGTTTCAGAGAACCGATCTCAGAACAGAGGGGAGGAATTGCGTTGGGTTACATAACCAGTTACTGGCATATTCAGGATGAGAATTCAGGTCTTTTGACTTTTGCCTGAGTCATGCTTTGCTACTCAGCCCAGAATCTTCATTCAGCCATTCAGCAAACATTTATTAAGGACCAAATAAGTACTAGGTGCTATTCTAGATTCTGGGGGTTTAGGATGAGAAAGATAGACACACTTCCTGTCCTCCCAGAGCTTACAGTCTAGTGAAGTGGTTTCGACCAGGGATGATTTCACACCTGCCCCCACCTGGGACACTTGACAACATCTAGAGACATTTCTGGTTGTCACAACTGAGATGGAGAGGGAAGGATGCTACTAGCACCTAGTGGGTAGAGGCCAGGGACACTGCTAACCATCCCACACTGCACAAGAGAGCCCCTGCAACACAGAATGATCTCGCCCAAAATGGCAATAGTGCTGAGGTTTAGAACCCCTGGGATAGTAGGTAAGACAGACATATAAACAGGCAACTAAAATACACTGGAGGGGGAAGGTGGTGGCCAAGATGGCAGAGTAGGGAGACACTGAGCTCACTTCCTAACACAGATACACCAAATTACAACTACTTATGGAGCAACTACCCATGAAAACAACCCAAAGACTAGCAGAAAAGATTTCCCGCAACTAAAGATGTAAAGAAGGAACCACAATGAGATGGGTAGGAGGGGCTGATAAGTGATATAGTCAAGACCCACACCCCCAGATCAGCAACCCACAAGTGTAAGAAATACCTCAATCATCACTCTTCCCAAGGAGCAAGGGATCCAAGCTCCACATTGTGCTCCCCAGCCTGGAGGTCCTGTACCAGGAAGGGGAGCCCCCAGAATGTCTGGCTTTGAAAACCATCAGGGCTTATGTTTGGGAGGGTTGGAGGGCTATAGGAAACAGAGTCTCCACTCGTAAAGGGCACACACAAAATCTCACCTGCTGAGTGTCAGTGCCAAGGCAGTAGTTTGAAAACAGCCTGAGTCAGACCCACTTGCCCATCATGGAGAGCCTGTTGGAGAGGCAGGAGGCACTGAGACTCCTCCTGGGGACATATACATGGGGGGGGCAGCCATTTGGGGGAGCTCTTACTACCACGATAACACCAGCACTGGCAAGCACCATTTAAAAGTACTCCCTTTAGTGAATTAGCACCAGGGACCCAGCCCCACCCACCAGTGGGCCAGCAGCAGCACCAAGCACCCCAGGCTGCACAGACAGCCACACACGGACCTGGCCGTGCCCACCAGTGGGCCAGCAGCAGACCCATGCTCCCCTGGGCCACACAGCCAACCATGCAGGAAGCCTACCTGGCCCTCCAGTGGGTCCACAGTCACTGCACGGGGCACAGCCTCATAGCCACCCAGGTCGGGGTCCTGCCCCACCTACCAGGGTGCCCACAGTAATCAGCCTCCACCACAACAGAAGGGCACAAGCAGCCCATGTAGGCACCACTAAAGCACATAGCTCTGGTGACCAGAGGGGAGTGTGCTGCTAGGTCCCATAGGATGTCTTCTACATAAGGTCACTTCAAGATTGAGAACATTCCTGACCTACCTAACACACAAACACAGAGAATTGGGCAAAATGAAGGGACAGAGGAATGTGTTTGAAATGAAGGAACAAGACATGCATAACCTTAGAAAAAGACTAAACAAAGTGGAGATAAGCAATCAACAATACATTAAAAGGATCATACACCATGATCAAGCGGGATTTATCCCAAGGATGCAAGGAGGTTCAATTTTGCAAATCAATCAATGTGATACACCACATTAACAAACAGAAAAATCATATGATCATCTCAATAGATGTAGACAAATCTTTTGACAAAATTCAGCATCCATTTATGGTAAAAACTGTCAACAAAGTGGGTATAGAGGGAACATACCCTCTAAATAAACATAATAAAGGCTATATAGGGCTTCCCTGGTGGCGCAGTAGTTGAGAGTCCGCCTGCCAATGCAGGGGACACGGGTTCGTGCCCCAGTCTGGGAAGATCCCACATGCCACGGAGCGGCTAGGCCCGTGAGCCATGGCCACTAAGCCTGCATGTCCGGAGCCTGTGCTCTGCAATGGGAGAGGCCACAACAGTGAGAGGCCCACGTACTGCAAAAAAAAAAAAAAAGGCTATATATAATGAGCTCACAGCTAACATCACACTCAATGGTGAAAAGCTGAAAGCTTTTCCTCTAAGATCAGGGACAAGACAAGGATGTCCACTCTCACACTTTTATTCAACATAGTATTAGAAGTCCTAGCCACAGTGATCAGACAAGAAAAAGAAATTTTAAAAATCCAATTGGAAAAGAAGAAGTAAAACTGTCACCATTTGCAGAGGACATGATACTATATATAGAAAATCCTGAAGATGCTACCAAAAAGCTATTAGAAATAATAAATGATTTCAGTGAAGCTGCAGGATACTAAAATGATACACAGGAATCTGTTGCATAGAAATACACTAATAACTCACTATCAGAAAGAGAAATTAAGGAAACAATCCCATTTACAATTGCATCAAAAAGAATAAAATACCTAGGAATAAATTTAACCAAGGAGGTGAAAGACTTGTACTCTGAAAAGTATAAGACTTGATGAAAGAAATTGAAGATGATTCAAACAAATGGAAATATATACCATGCTCATGTTTTGGAAGAACTAATATTGTTTAGATGACTATACTACCCAAGGCAATCTACAGATTCAATTCAATCCCTATCAAAATACACAGGCCATTTTTCACAGAATGCAAACAAATCATTCTAAAATTTGTGTGGAAACACAAAAGACCCTGAATAGCCAAAACATTTGAGAAAGAAGAACAAACCTGGAAGTATCACACTCACTAATTTCAAACTATACTACAGAGTTACAGTCATCAAAACAGTACAGTACTGTCACAAAAAAAGACACACAGATCAATGGAACAGAATAGAGAGCCAAGAAAAAAACCCACACTTATATGGTCAATTAATCTATGACAAAGAAGGCAAGAATATACAATGGGGAAAAGACTGCCTCTTCAATAGATGGTGCTGGGAATACTGGACAACTACATGCAAAAGAATCAAACTGGACTACTTTCTCACACCATATACAAAAATAAACTCAAAATGGATTAAACACTTAAATGTTAAGACCCGAAACCATAAAACTCTTAGAAGAAAAGATAGACAGTATGCTCTTTGACACTGGTCTTAGCAATATTTTTTTGGATCTCAGGCAAAAAAACAAAAGCAAAAATAAACAAGTGGAACAATATCAAACTACAAAGCTTTTGCACAGCACAGGAAACTATCAACAAAATGAAAAGTCAGCCTCCTGAATGGGAGAAGATATTTGCAAACAATGTATCTGCTAAGGGGTTAATATCCAAAAATGTACTAAGAACTCATACAGCTCAACATTAAAAAAAAAAAAAAAATTTAAAAAGGAGCGGAGGACCTGAATAAACATTTTTCTAAAGAAGATATAAGGTGGCCAACAGACAAATGAAAAGATGCTTAACATCAGTCATCATCAGGGAAATCCAAATCAAAAGTGCAGTGAGATACTACCTCACACCCGTCAGGTGTCATCAAAAAGACAACAAACGGCAAGTGTTGGTGAGGATGTGAAGAAAAGGGAACACTTGTGCATTGTTAGTGGAAACGTAAATTGGTGCATCCACTGTTTTCCATAGAAGATTCCTCAAAAAATTAAAAATAGAACTGCCATATGATTCAGCAATTTCACCCTGGGTACTTACCAGAAGAAAACAAAAACACTGAAAAAAAAAAAGACATAGGCACACCAATGTTCATTGCAGCACTATTTACAACAGCCGCACTATGGAAGCGCCTTAACTGTCCATCACCTGATGAGTGGATAAAGAAGATGCATATACATATATACAGTGGAATATTACTCGACCATAAAAAAAATCTTGCCAATTGTGACAACATGGATGGATCCAGAGGGTATTATACTAAGTATTTTACTATGTGAAATAAGTCAGACAGAGAAAAACAAATACTGTATGATCTCACTTATATGTGGAGTCTAAAAACAAAACAAGTAAACAAACAGAACACAAAGAAAACAGGCTCATAGATACAGAGAATAAATGGGTGGTTTCCAGAGGAGAGGAGGATGGGGACGGGGTGGTATAGTGAAGGTGATTAAGAGTACAAACCTCCAGCTATAAAAT
The DNA here is from genome assembly GCF_949752795.1 of Hyperoodon ampullatus. Classification (NCBI taxonomy): domain Eukaryota; kingdom Metazoa; phylum Chordata; class Mammalia; order Artiodactyla; family Ziphiidae; genus Hyperoodon; species Hyperoodon ampullatus. The sequence continues at coordinate 35,484,510 of NC_136927.1, forward strand.
AAATCATCCACGAGGATGTAATATACAACATTAGAAATATGGTCAATAATATTTTAATAACTTATTATGGGGACAAATTATGGTGATCATTTCATAATGTATGCAAATGTCAAATCACAATGTAATACACCTGAAACAACATTGTATGTCAACTACATTTTCTTTTTAATGTGAAAGTTTGCCACCTGGAATTATCTCTCTCCAGAGGAATTTATTATATTTTCAGGTAATTAAATATGTATCTGTCCCATTTAACTTTGTCACATTATATTCTATGTTCTGCATGGCTGTAATTTTTGAAGCATTCCCAGATAACGGGCACACAGGATGTTTCCTCCACTGTTGCTAATAGACTGTAATATGGTACAGTCTTTAAAAACTTTCTGTGGATATGTACTCATTTTTGCCATTAGAGATACCTAAATCTATACAATTGTTTGTGATAATGGTAAAGTCATTTTTGAATTTTATGTGTGCTAATGGCCAAGTCATTTTTGTATTCTATGTATGTAGTTGAATTTCACTGAAAAAAGTCTTTGCAAGTTTGCTTTCCAGTAAACGTGGTCTGAAAGGACCTGGGATGCTGCCCCTTTTGCAAGGCCTCTAGTTCTCAGTGCCCAGTCAGGAAACTTTGTGGAGTTGGGGATAGAAGTAATGACATTGAGGGTGTTAGACTCTTCTCTTCATTGAAGGTTTTCCGGCTACTGACTGCTTCTCTGACCCTGCTTAGGAGTTTCACATTAGCCACAAACAACCCAGATAAACTTCAACATAGGATTGTATAAAAACTTTGGCATCTCTCCATCTCAATAACACACAGGAAACAATGTAGATGAATCTCAAGAGTTATTGAAAAACTTCAAATCTTAAGTGTTTATTTATTATTCCGCTTTATTATTCCACTCATATGACACTTCTGAAATGACACATTTATAGAAATGGAGGGCAGATAACAGATGAATGGTTGCCAAACTTTAAGGTGGCAGTGAAAGCTGGAGGGAAATGATCATAGCTATAAAAAGGCAACCAGATAAGAACCTACTGTAGAGCACAGGGAACTCTACTCAATACTCTCTAATGGCCTATATGGGAAAAATATCTAAAAAGAGAGTGGACATATGTATAACTGATTCACTTTGCTGTACACCTGAAACTAACACAACATTGTGAATCAACTATACCCCAATAAAAAAATTTTTAAAAAGGCAACCAGAAGGATGCTTGTGATGATGGAAATGTATATCTTGAACTGTACCAACATCGATATTCTAGCCTGTACGGACCACCGTTTGGCGTTGGTGGAACGGGGTAAATGGCACACGGGATCGCTGTGTATTATTTATTACAGCAACGTGTGCACCTAAAATTATTTTGAAATAAACATTTTAATTAAGTTATATACTGGGGATGACATCTGTGAGGGAGAAAGTAGAGGGTGCTGTAGGAGCCAGAGAAAAGCACCTAACCCGCAGATAAGGGATCTGGAAGGATTCCAGGAAGAGGAAACGTCTAAACAGAAAACCAAAAGATGAGTCAAACAGGAGAATAAGGGATTGGGGCAGAAAGAGAGATCCAGACAAAGGAAACAAGTGTGTGCAAAGAGAAACAAAGCACAGTAGAGGAGCAGTACTGCCCACTTATCTCTTCTGAGCAAACAGCATCCACCAACTGCTGTTGTAAGCGCTGTAGAATCATTAATGCATTTGACACTCACAATCACCTTAAGAGGAAAATGCTTCTATTATCCCTGCGTCATAGATGTGGCACCTGTGTCCCAGAGAGGTCAAATGACTTGCCCAAGGTCACACAGTTGATATATAGTGGAGCTAGAATTAGAACCAGGCATCCTGGCTCCCAGACTGCATAACTTTGAGCACTCTGCTGCATGCAAACGGTAATTCACTATTTGGGAGCATGAAGGGGAAGGGGGTGGGGTGTGGATAGGTATGGGGAAGGTGGAGCCAGGAGGTAGGGGACGGGCCCACATGGCCATGTAAGACACCTGAGAGGTTTAGGCACCAAGTAATGGCAGTGGGAAATCGTTGAAGGATTTAGTTGGAAAAGGGACATATTTAGATATTCAGGAAGTAGCATAGGTCAGGGAAGAGCCCAAATTAAGAGTGCATTGAGGCAGAGAAGGCTTTTAAATTCATGACCCTAGAGGAAACACTGGTGCCCTTTGTATTCCAGGGAAAGATGCACATTTCTTGGCTCCTTAAGGCATCTCACCTATCCAGTATCTCTCCCCACGTGTGTTAGCGGATCACCCTTCAGCCCGAGATAAAATCAGAACAAAGTGGTAAAAAATGGGCTTCATTGCTTTATTTCAGAAGGGGTCTTCTCCATGGCCAGCCCCCGAGCATCATTTAGCCAGCTCACTAACTAGAAGCTTTAAAATAACAGAATTGTTTAGTAGTAGAAAAATACAGTTATTAGCTCTGATTATAGGGGAGTCCTGTTGAGCTGTGAGCGTGCTCTGCCCATCTTCTCCTAACTGGCAATTTCAAGCTGCCTCCTTTCCCCAAATTTCAGAAAAGGAGAAACCCAAACCTTGCAAGTGGCTCTGCATTGTTTATTTGTTATTTTTAAACAAATCAAATGGAAATTGATCTGCCTTCTTGGGAACAGTAGCTGCCAAATGGCCTGGCTCTCCTGCAGGTCTTTGTGGCGAACACCATCCATAAGCCATGATCGTTCCAATTGCGAATAAGCAGGGAACTAATTACAGGCCTTGTGGCGTCGCTCTCACCAGCAGGTAATGTAATTCACTACTAAGTGGGGTGAAAATGAGCCTCCCGTGCTTTGGAGGAAGCTGTGAGTCCCCGTAACATTCCAACAGTCCGCTACTGCAGGTTTCCCTCAAGGAAGATCTGGCGAGCCCCAACTTCAGGGAGAACGCTGACCACCTGCCCATCTGCCCACCTGCCCATCCCTTCCTTCTCAACACGTATGTATTGAGGCTCTAAGTTTCAGACAAGCCAATGGAGCTTGTAGCCTACAGGCTAGCTATAAGTAAAGGAGATCATTGTTTAATGGTGATAAAGACTGGGAAGAAAAGCAAACACATGTTCCCACAGATTGGGGTCCTTAGAATGGATGCGTCTCTCAAGAGGCAGCATCTCCCAGAGACCTGACTGATGAGAAGGATGTGGTCCTGCAAAGATCTAGGGGCAGAAGATTCCAGCAAATGCAGAGGCCTGAGGAATGAGCAAGCTCAGGGTTCAAGGGTAGAAGGCAGTGTGGTCTGAGTGGGTTGAAAGCATAAGAGAATGTAGGGAACCAGGCAGGTCATTTCCGCTTTGCAGCCATTGCCACGAGCTTAGATGTATTGCGAGGGCAGTGGGACACTCCTGGAGGGCTTCAAGGAACAGCAAGGCAGGATTAGTGTGAGACCACAATGGAAGGTGGGGAGCAGGGCAGGAATCCTAGGCATATTCTGGAGGTAGAGCCCGGAGGGGCTGGTGATGGTGTTTGGATGATGAGCATCCCAGGTCTCTGGACGTGTCACTCCATTTCCTCCTCAGACCAGGGGACAGAGCTCCTCTACAAAGCATTGTCTTCTCCACCCTGTGTTCCTTAAGCATCTGCTGAGTGCACAGGTTGGAGTTCTCTTTTGAGGCTCTGTCTACTGCAATATTCAAAGGCAAGAGACTTTCCTTAATAGAAAACCACGGTGGTTTCCAGAAAGCCTGCCATACAAATATGAAACAGTATACATTGTTTTTGGTTTGGGTTTATTTCTGGGTCACAAAGACCTTACAAATTCTCATGAGGAGTGAAATGGACTAAAACTCCCAGAAAAATGCATATGCTTATAAGATCGTTCATATGTATATTTCACTAAAGACTATCTGTTAACACTCTGGGGACCTGTGAGCCCCCCGTAAAGATTCCCTCCCATCAAGTGACAGGACACTTACCCCTTGATCCAGAAAATCTTGAAATAATATCCCCGTTTTCAGCAGGCCTCACGACCCAAAGTCCTTGCCTATCATGAATAACAGAATCAGGGGCAATGCCCCCAGGGGTATATATTATCTTGTCCAGTTTAAAATGCAGAGAAACTCTCGCTGTTGAAACCAAATGAGGTCACGAGGGAAAAAAGAGTCAAGAACCAGCAAGGGTGTCCGGGCCTGTCTTGGCCCTGCACAGGGCAGACTGACTAGTGGTCACAAATGTCACCAGAGTCGGGCAGCTGGGGGTCAAGACCAGCTCTAGCATTTGCTATCTGTGTGAGCTTGAGTGAGGCAGCGTGTTTTCTAAGGTTTCGTTTGTTCATCTCTGGAAGGGGGAAGGGCATTGCATTTCCCTCCCAGGTTTTGGGGGAAGATTAAATAAGATTGTGTCTACAATGTGAGCTTCCCACGGAGGTGTGGTCATAAGCTGAGCAGGTTTGGGCGAGTCAAGGCAGCTCGGAGCCTCATGTAACAACCCACTCCTGCCCTATCGGGCTGGGGTATTTGGAGAATCAAATGGGAGAATGTACATGGAAACCCCCTTTACATCCCTAACAGTCAATATTTATAGTACTGTTGCTCTGATGGTTCATCAGGACAGGCTTCTGAAGCTTCCCTGCTCAGAAAAGAGAGGGTCTGTGATTTAAAACAAGCAAACAACTTTCCCTTTTAGTCTGCTGCAATAGCCTTTGAGATCACTGGTGACATCCTAAGAAACGGGCTGGAAATTTTTCGCCTACACTCGTAAAGCAGGTTGAATAAAACGATTGTTGGATTCGGCTGAGGAGCTGATGAATCACAGCTTACTGTTGGGTGCGTTCCAGCGTGTGGTCACATCTGGATGAGCTGGATCTGCACGGGGGAAGTTCGGATCCCTGGATGTCTGGTTATGTGAGGGTTCCCCTTTGATTCTTGCCCTGTGTTTAAAAGGCTTTTGGAAGAACCCAAGTCCACTGCCCTTCTTTGTCAGTAGGAACTAGGGGGCAGCGGAAGCTCAGGCCATGCCAGTATCACTGTTGTCAGGGTCACGGCCACTGTTATTGCACAGAGCTGGACAAGGACATGACACAGGTTGCATATTCACTGTAAAGCAGGACGGACCCTCGGACATTTGTACGCCCATAAAACAGAATATTTTCTCGGTGTAGCAACTATGGAGAACAGTATGGAGGTTTCTTTAAAAAATAAAAATAGAGTTATCAGGTGATCCAGCAATCCCACTCCGGGGCATATATCTGGAGAAAACCATAGTTTGAAAAGATACTTGTACCCCGATGTTCATTGCAGCACTATTGACAATAGCCAAGATATGGAAACAACCTAAGTGCCTATTGACAGATGAATGGATAGAGAAGATGTGGTACATGTATACAATGGAATACGACTCAGTCATAAAAAAGAATGACATAATGCCATTTGCAGCAACATGAATGGGCCTAGAGATTATCATGCTAAGTGAAGTAAGTCAGACAGAGAAACATAAATATCATATGATATCATTTATATGTGGAATCTAAAAAAGTGATACAAATGAACTTATTTACAAAAGAGAAACAGACTCACAGACGTAGAAAACAAACTTATGGTTACCAAAGGGGAAAGCTAGGGAGGAGGTATAAATTAGGAATTTGAGAGTAACATATAAACACTACTATATATAAAATAGATAAACAACAAGGACCTACTATATAGCACAGGGAGCTATACTCAATATTTTGTAATAATCTATATGGGAAAAGAATCTGAAGAAGAATATATATATATATATGTATATATATATATATATATATATATGTATATATATATATATATATATGGCTAAATCACTATGCTGTACACCTGAAACTAACACAACATTGTAAATCAACTATATGTCAATTTAAAAATCTCATATTATACAATATTGAATGGCAAGAGAAGCTGTTATGAATTGTGTCCCTTCCCCCCAAAAAAGATATGTTGAAGTTGTAATTCCCAATACCTCAGAATGTGACCTTATTTGGACATAGGGTTGATGCAGATGTGATTAGTTAAGATGAGGTATGCTAGAGTCAGGCCATGTGAAGACACTGACAGACACACAAGGAGAATGTCATATGGTGACAAAGGCAGAGATTGGAGTGATGCACCTGCAAATCAAGGAACACTAAAAACTGGCAGCCACCATCAGTAGTTGGAAAAAGTCAAGGAAGAATCCCCTATAGGATTCAGAGGGATCATGGCCCTGCATCACCTTGATCTCAGAAGTCTATCCGCCAGACTGTGAGACAACACATTTCTGTTGCTTTCTTTTTTTTTTTTTTAACATCTTTATTGGAGTATAATTGCTTTACAGTGGTGTGTTAGTTTCTGCTGTATAACAACATGAATCAGCTATACATATACGTATATCCCCATATCTCCTCCCTCTTGCATCTCCCTCCCACCCTCCCTATCCCACCCCTCTAGGTGCTCACAAAGCACCGAGCTGATCTCCCTGTGCTATGTGGCTGCTTCCCACTAGCTATCAGTTTTACATTTGGTAGTGTATATATGTCCATGCCACTCTCTCACTTCATCCCACCTTACCCTTCCCCCTCCCCGTGTCCTCCAGTCCATTCTCTACATCTGCATCTTTATTCCTGTCCTGTCCCTAGGTTCTTCAGAACTTTTTTTTTTTTTAGATTACATATATATATGTTAGCATACAGTATTTGTTTTTCTCTTTCTGACTTACTTCACTCTGTACAACAGTTTCTATGTCCATCCGCCTCACTGCAAATAACTCAATTTCGTTTCTTTTTATGGCTGAGTAATATCCTATTGTATATATGTGCCACATCTTCTTTTTCCATTCATCTGTCAATGGACACTTAGGTTGCTTTCATGTCCTGGCTATTGTAAATAGAGCTGCAATGAACATTGCGGTACATTACTCTTTTGAATTACGGTTTTCTCAGGGTATATGCCCAGTAGTGTGATTACTGGGTCGTATGGTAGTTCTACTTTTAGTTTTTTAAGGAACCTCCATACTGCTCTCCATAGTGGCTGTATCAATTTACATTCCCACCAACAGTGGAAGAGGGTTCCCTTTTCTCCACACCCTCTCCAGCATTTATTGTTTGTAGATTTTTTGATGCTGGCCATTCTGACCTGTGTGAGGTGATACCTCGTTGTAGTTTTGATTTGCATTTCTCTAATGATGAATGAGGTTGAGCATTCTTTCATGTGTTTGCTGGCCATCTGTATATCTTATTTGGAGAAATGTCTATTTAGGTCTTGGGCCATTTTGGGATTGGGTTGTTTGTTGTTTTGATATTGAGTTGCATGAGCTGTTTATATATTTTGGAGATTAATCCTTTGTCAGTTGCTTCATTTGCAAATATTTTCTCCTATTCTGAGGGTTGTCTTTTCGTCTTGTTCTTGCCTCCTTTATCAAAGATAAGGTGACCATATGTGTGTGGGTTTATCTCTGGGCTTTCTATCCTGTTCCATTGATCTATGCTTTCCTTTGCTGTGCAAAAGCTTTTCAGTTTCATTAGCTCCCATTTGTCTAATTTTGTTTTAATTTCCCTTTCTCTAGGAGGTGGGTCAAAAAGGATCTTGCTGTGATTTATGTCATAGAGTGTTCTGCCTATGTTTTCCTCTAAGAGTTTTATAGCATCTGGCCTTACATTTAGGTCTTTAATCCATTATGAGTTTATTTTTGTGTATGGTGTTAGGGAGTGTTCTAATTTCATTCTTTTACATGTAGCTCTCCAGTTTTCCCAGCACCACTTATTGAAGAGGCTGTCTTTTCTCCATTGTATATTCTTGCCTCCTTTATCAAAGATAAGGTGACCATATGTGTGTGGGTTTATCTCTGGGTTTTCTATCCTGTTCCATGGATCTATATTTATGTTTTTGTGCCAGTACCATACTGTCTTGATTACTGTAGCTTTGTACTATAGTCTGAAGTCAGGGAGCCAGATTCCTCCAGCTCTGTTTTTCTTTCTCAGGATTGCTTTGGCTCTTCGGGGTCTTTTGTGTTTCCATACAAATTGTGAAATTTTTTGTTCTAGTTCTTTGAAAAATGCCATTGGTTATTTGATAGGGATTGCATTGAATCTGTAGATTGCTTTGGGTAGTAGAGTCATTTTCACAATGTTGATTCTTCCAATCCAAGAACATGGTATATCTCTCCATCTGTTGGTATCATCTTTAATTTCTTTCATCAGTATCTTATAGTTTTCTGCATACAGGTCTTTTGTCTCCTAAGGTAGGTTTATTCCTAGGCATTTTATTCTTTTTGTTGCAGTGGTAAATGGGATTGTTTCCTTAATTTCTCTTTCAGATTTTTCATCATTAGTGTATAAGAATGCAAGAGATTTCTGTGCATTAATTTTGTATCCTGCAACTTTACCAAATTCATTGATTAGCTCTAGTAGTTTTCTGGTAGAGTCTTTAGGATTCTCTATGTATAGTATCATGTCATCTGCAAACAGTGACAGTCTTACTTCTTCTTTTCCAATTTGGATTCCTTTTATTTCTTTTTCTTCTCTGATTGCTGTGGCTAAAACTTCCAAAACTATGTTGAATAATAATGGTGAGAATGGGCAACCATGTCTTGTTCCTGATCTTATTGGAAATGGTTTCAGTTTTTCACCATTGGGAATGATGTTGGCTGTGGGTTTGTCATATATGGCCTTTATTATGTTGAGGTAGGTTCCCTCTATGCCTACTTTCTGGAGGGTTTTTATCATAAATGGGTGTTGAATTTTGTTGAAAGCTTTTTCTGCATCTATTGAGATGATCATATGGTTTTTCTCCTTCAATTTGTTAATGTGGCTTATCACATTGATTGATTTGCATATATTGAAGAATCCTTGCCTTCCTGGGATAAACCCCACTTGATCATGGTGTATGATCCTTTTAATGTGCTGTTGGATTCTGTTTGCTAGTATTTTGTGGAGGATTTTTGCATCTATGTTCATCAGTGATATTGGCCTGTAGTTTTCTTTCTTTGTGACATCTTTGTCTGGGTTTGGTATCAGGGTGATGGTGGCCTCGTAGAATGAGTTTGGGAGTGTTTCTCCCTCTGCTATATTTTGGAGAGTTTGAGAAGGTTAGGTGTTAGCTCTTCTCTAAATGTTTGATAGAATTCACCTGTGAAGCCATCTGGTCCTGGGCTTTTTTTTGTTGGAAGATTTTTAATCACAGTTTCAGTTTCAGTGCTTGTGATTGGTCTGTTCATATTTTCTATTTCTTCCTGGTTCAGTCTCGGAAGGTTGTGCTTTTCTAAGAATTTGTCCATTTCTTCCAGGTTGTCCATTTTATTGGCATATAGTTGCTTGTAGTAATCTCTCATGATCCTTTGTATTTCTGCAGTGTCAGTTGTTACTTCTCCTTTTTCATTTCTAATTCTATTGATTTGAGTCTTCTCCCTTTTTTTCTTGATGGGTCTGGCTAATGGTATATCAATTTTGTTTATCTTCTCAAAGAACCAGCTTTTAGTTTTATTGATCTTTGCTATTGTTTCCTTCTAAGTAGTGTATTGTTTAGCCTCCATGTGTTTGTACTTTTTACAGTTTTCCTGTAATTGATATCTAGTGTCATAGCGTTATGGTTGGAAAAGATACTTGATACGATTTCAATTTTCTTAAATTTACCAAGGCTTGATTTGTGACTCAAGATATGATCTATCCTGGAGAATGTTCCATGAGCATTTGAGAAGAAAGTGTATTCTGTTGTTTTTGGATGGAATGTCCTATAAATATCAATTAAGTCCATCTTGTTTAATGTATCATTTAAAGCTTGTGTTTCCTTATTTATTTTCATTTTGGATGATCTGTCCATTGGTGAAAGTGGGGCATTAAAGTCCCCTACTACTATTGCTTTACTGTCGATTTCCCCTTTTATGGCTATTAGTATTTGCCTTATGTATTGAGGTGCTCCTATGTTGGGTGCATAAATATTTACAATTGTTATATCTTCTTCTTGGATTGATCCCTTGATCATTATGTAGTGTCCTCCTTTGTCTCTTGTAATAGTCTTTGTTTTAAAGTCTATTGTGTCTGATATGAGAATTGCTATTCCAGCTTTCTTTTGATTTCTATTTACATGGACTATCTTTTTCCATCCCCTCACTTTCAGTCTGTATGTGTCTCTATGTCTGAAGTGGGTCTCTTGTAGACAGCATATATATGGGTCTCATTTTTGTATCCATTCAGCTAGTCTATGTCTTTGGCTGGAGCATTTAATCCATTTACATTTCAGGTAATTATCGATAGGTATGTTCCTATTACCATTTTCTTAATTGTTTTGGGTTTGCTATTTTAGGTCTTTTCCTTCTCTTGTGTTTCCTGCCTAGAGAAGTTCCTTTAGCATTTGTTGTAAAACTGGTTTGATGGTGCTGAATTCTATTAGTTTTTGCTTGTCTGTAAAGTTTTTAATTTCTCCGTCGAATCTGAATGAGATCCTTGCTGGGTAGAGTAATCTTGGTTGTAGGTTTTTCCCTTTCATCCCTTTAAATATGTCCTGCCACTCCCTTCTGGCTTGCAGAGTTTCTGCTGAAAGATCAGCTGTTAACCTTATGGGGAGTTCTTTGTATGTTATTTGTTGCTTTTCCCTTGCTGCTTTTCATATTTTTTCTTTGTATTTAATTTTCGATAGTTTGACTAATGTGTGTCTTGGCATGTTTCTCTGTGGATTTTTCTTGTATGGGACTCTTTGTGCTTCCTGGACATGATTGACTATTTCCTTTACCATATTAGGGACGTTTTCAACTATAACCTCTTCAAATATTTTCTCACTCCCTTTTTTTCCTCATTCTTCTGGGAACCCCTATAATTCGAATGTTGATGCATTTAATGTTGTCCCAGAGGTCTGTGAGACTGTCCTCAATTCTTTTCTTTCTTTTTTCTTTATTCTGCTCTGTGGTAGTTATTTCCCCTATTTTATCTTCCAGGTCACTTATCCGTTCTTTTGCCTCAGTTCTTCTGCTATTGATTCCTTCTAGAGAATATTTAATTTCATTTATTGTGTTGTTCATCATTGTTTCTTTGCTCTTTAGTTCTTCTAGGTCCTTGTTAAGCGTTTCTTGTATTTTCTCCATTCTATTTCCAAGATTTTGGATCATGTTTACTATCATTACTCTGAATTCTTTTTCAAGTAGACTACCTATTTCCTCTTCATTTGTTTGGTCTGGTGGGTTTTTACCTTGCTCCTTCATCTGCTGTGTATTTATCTGTCTTCCCATTTTGTTTAACTTACTGTGTTTAGTGTCACCTTTTCTCAGGCTTCAGGTTCATAGTTCCCGTTGTTTTTGGTGTCTGCTCCCAGTGGCTAAGGTTGGTTCAGTGCATTATGTAGGCTTCCTGGTGGAGGGGACTGGTTCTGGTGGATGAGGTTCTGTGTTCTGGTCAATGAGGCTGGGTCTTGTCTTTCTGGTGGGCAGGACCATGTCCGGTGGTGTGTTTTGGGGTTCTATGACCTTATTATGATTTTAGGCAGCCTCTCTGCTAACAGGTGGGGTTGTGTTCCTGTCTTGCTAGTTGTTTGGCATAGGATATCCAGCACTGGGGCTTTCTGGTCGTTGAGTGAAGCTGGGTGTTAGTGTTGTGATGGAGATCTCTGGGAGAGCTTTCTCTGTTTGATATTACATGGGGTCAGGAGGTCTCTGGTGGTCCAGTGTCCTGAACTCGGCTTTCCCACCTCAGGGGCTCAGGCATGACACCTGGCCAGAGCACCAAGACCCTGTCAGCCACACAGCTCAGAAGAAAAGGGAGGAAAATAAATAAATAATAAATAAAATAAAGTTATTAAAATAAAAATTAAAAAATATTATTAAAAATAAAAAAGTAATTAAAACAAACAAAGAAAGAAAGAAGAGAGCAACCAAGCCAAAAAAACAAATCCACCAATGATAACAAGTGCTAAAAACTATTCTAAAACAAACAAACAAAAAAAATGGACAGACAGAACCCTGGGATAGGACATGGTAAAAGCAAAGCTATAGAGACAAAATCACACAAAGAAGCATACACATACACATTCACAAAAAGAGAAAAAGGGAGGGGCTTCCCTGGTGGCACAGTGGTTGAGAGTCCGCCTGCCGATGCAGGAGACATGGGTTCGTGCCCCAGTCGGGAAAGGTCCCACATGCCACGGAGCGGCTAGGCCCGTGAGCCATGGCCGCTGAGCCTGCGCTTTCGGAGCCTGTGCTCCGCTATGTGAGAGGCCCGCGTACCACAAAAAAAAAAAAAAACAAAAAAAGAGAAAAAGGGAAAAAATATATATAATATATATTTATATATAAAATAAGGAAAAGAGCAACCAAATCAATAAACAAATCTACCAGTGATAATAAGGTCTAAATACTAAATTAAGGTAACCATAAAACCAGAAACAAATTAGATGAAGAAAGCAAACCCCAAGTCTACAGTTGCTCCCAAAGTCCACCACCACAATTTTGGGATGATTTGTTGTCTATTCAGGTATTCCACAGATGCAGGGTACATCCATCAAGTTGATTGTGGAGATTTAATCCGCTGCTCCTGAGGCTGCTGGGAGAAATTTCCCTTTCTCAGCTTTGGATTTGGCCCTGCCTCTGTGTTTAGGTCGCCCTCTGGCATCTGTTCTTTGCTCAAACAGGACGGGGTTAAAGTAGAAGCTGATTCGGGGGCTCTGGCTCAGTCAGGCTGGGGGGAGGGAGGGGTACGGAATGTGGGGTGAGCCTGCGGCGGCCAACGTGACATTGCATAGCCTGAGGCGCACCATGTGTTCTCCTGGGGAAGTTGTCCCTGGATCATGGGACCCTGGCAGTGGCAGGCTGCACAGGCTCCCGGGAGGGGAGGTGTGGATAGTGACCTGTGCTCGCACACAGGCTTCTTGGTGGCTGCAGCAGCAGCCTTAGCATCTCATGCCCGTCTCTGCTGTCCGCGCTGATAGCTGCGGCTCGCGCCTCTCTCTGGAGCTCCTTTAGGCGGTGCTCTGAATCCCCTCTCCTTGCACACCCCGAAACAATGGTCTCTTGCCTCTTAGGCAGGTCCAGACTTTTTCCCAGACTCCCTCGCGGCTAGCTGTGGTGCACTAGCCCCCTTCAGGCTGTGTGCACACAGCCAGCCCCAATCCTCTCCCTGGGGTCTGATCTCCAAGGCCCGAGCCTCAGCTCCCAGCCCCCTCCCGCCCCGGCAGGTGAGCAGACAAGCCTCTCGGGCTGGTGAGTGCCGGTCGGCACCAATCCTCTGTGCGGGAATCTCTCCGCTTTGCCCTCTGTACCCCTGTTGCTGTGCTCTCCTCCGTGGCTCTGAAGCTTCCCCCCTGCTACCCTCCCGTCTCCGCCAGTGAAGGGGCTTCCTAGTGTGTGGAAACTTTTCCTCCTTCACAGCTCCCTCCCGCTGGTGCAGGTCCTGTCCCTATTCTTTTGTCTCTGTTTTTTCTTTTTTCTTTTGCCCTACCCAGGTACGTGGGGAGTTTCTTGCTTTTTGGGAGGTCTGAGGTCTTCTGCCAGCATTCAGTAGCTGTTCTGTAGGAGTTGTTCCACATGTAGATGTATTTTTGATGTATTTGTGGGGAGGAAGGTGATCTCCATGTTTTACTCCTTCACCATCTTGAAGGTCCTTCTATTTCTAAGTCCATTTCTGTTGCTTTAATCCACTCAGGTTGTGGTACTTCATTCTGACGGCCCTAGGAAATGAATGCAGAGGCTGTTAATGCTATATTGCTAAGTGTAAGCGCAACTAATAAATCAGTGTGCAGACTATAATCTCATTTATATAAAAATCATGGTTATGTAATTTTAAATGACAGGAAAGATATACAATAAAATACTAACAGATTTATCATTAGGGGATGTAATTTCAGGTTTAAATTTTTGTTCATTTTTCTAGTCCATATTTTCCAAATTTTCAAAACAAATAGATTATTAGTATAATAGGAAAAGAGGTTATTTTTTACAACAGACATAAATTGCCCCTGGAAATAGGCTCCCCACACATACCCCTTATACCAACAAACAGCATATTGAATTTGCTTCCTAAGGTCTCATCCTCTCCTGCTCACACATGCTCAGACTATGACTCTTCACTGAGAAAGAAGCAGAAGGAGGAGGGTTTGTGCCTCTCCCTTTTATAATCAGTGGCTCCCCAGTACCATCCGAGTACGAACCATGTGAGATCTATCATGCCCAGCCCCTGCCAACATCTCCATTCTCATCCTCCACCCACAGCCACCCTCCCATACTGATCAGCTTGTAACACACACACACACACACACACACACACACAACATCACTTGTACCTATCTGTTTAGTAATATTCTGCCTCATTCCCTAAGGAATCTCATGTGACTTCCCACATAAAACCACGCTGTGCCATGCCTTAGTGCCTTTGCTCATCCTGTTTTCTTTGCCAAGTATGCCTTCCCCAGCTTAGATCCTCGGCCTAAATGCCAATTCCTCCAAGATGCCCTCCTTGATATCTCTGCCTCTTTAGGTTTTGTTGGGGTTCCCACCCTGTGTTGTCACATCATCTGGGTATCCAGATGTCCTATCCCAAGTCATAATTGCTGGCTTCCTTCTGTCTCTCCCACTGCAGCTTCAGTTCCAGGGCGGGCAACACTCCCTGATCATCTCTGTACCCAGAGTGCCTGGGCCTGGTACGCAGTAGCAACTCAATAAGTTCTTGTTGAACTGCTTGGAAGCCCAGATAGCTGAAGGCAATAGTGAGACAGACTGGGACTTAGGACCTGGGACCCTTTGCTGCAGTGCTTACACCTGGACAAATGTCTCCTCGAGAAACAAAATACAACGAAAATATAAGGGACTAAAAATAACTGTGTGCATGCACAGTTGGGGCAAATTATGGACAACAAGATACAAAAGATACAAAAAGATCAAAAAACTCAACTGCCACTTCTGAAAAGCCAGGAGCAAAATCAGGGTGTCAGGAGCAAAAGCAGGGTACTGTGCATGCCCCCTGCACAGAACACCAGCAAAGGGGTGGGCAAAACACCTAAACCACCCCTCTGCCCTGACCCCTGGGCACACCCCTACCCTCACCCCATATAAGAAACCAGCTCCCCCCCTTCTCGGGGGAGCGAGCTGGGGAACGTGTTACTTGTTCTTGCTCCCCGCTGCTGCATCAGGGGTCCCAATAAAGCCTTGCTTGAATTTCTTGTCTGACCTCTGATCAATTTCTATTGACTGGGGAAGGCCAAGAACCTTGGTCCGTATCAATAGGACAGTCGGACTGTGTTATTTAGAGACTGTATCTCCCTGCTCCTTCTTTTGCCCCGTCCAACCCACCATCCACAAACCAAAGTAATCATTTTAACTTACGTTTAGGCCACCTCATGCTAAAACCCCTACATGGGTCCCCATTACTCTTAGAATAAAATTCAAATTCCTTGTCATGGTAAATAAGGCCCTGCAGGATTGCCTTCTGACAGCCCAACCTCAACTTAGAAGGTAAATGTGTTATGAAATTTGCTGAATGATGAAATGGATGCATGGGTAGGTGGATGGGTCATGGGTGGGTGGATGGATGGATGGATGGATGGATGGATGGGAATGTAAACTTATAGGGAGTGCAGCTTGAGTATTTACTTGTTTCTCTTCAAAGAAACCCTTTGAAAACATTCCATAGCAAGAGAAAATTGGAAAGGACATTTGATTTTTGGTTTTGCCACTTATTATTACCCATCTTTTTGCAAGCATTTTGCTGCCCTGGGGCTCAGTGGTCTTGTCTTTTCACGGGCTTTAAGCCAGATGATTCAACAGATTTCACTGGAGATGCTTCTCTGGCCAGTGGTCCCAGGCATCCACAGGGCATTGCCTAACTGATGCCTTCCTCACCCACTCTAATCTCTTTTTTCTCTCCTCCAACCCCACGCCAGGGAAAATTCTGGAGAGCCATTAAACCTTGCTTTAGGGGACTTTGCTTTTATTGACTGATGACTTCAGGGTCTCACTTTTCCTCTCAGCTGCCCATCAAGGTGTCTTTCTTTAAAAAAAGTTTTATCCCCAAGAGTAGTTTTCAAGCCAGCTGGCAAAATAATGGAAATTTCCCTACAAAACATCCTCACCAATCACTGAATAGAGAATGGCTGAAGAACTTTTTTCTTCCCAGGATTCAAATCTCCCCACTACATTTCACTTCAAAATCAGACCAGGGCTGCCTTTGTACAATTTTTCTCTCACAGCTAGAATTCCACCTTAAGTTTTCAGTTGTAAGTCAGGACATTCCAAAACATGCTAGAATTCATCCACTTTTCCTCACCTCTACTTCTGCTAATAAAGTCTCAGCCACTGTCACCTCCTCCCTGGACAAAAGGAACTGGTCTCCATGCCTCCTCCACCTCCTGCCTATGATCTTTTTGCCTCACAACAGCCAAAACATTCTTTTTTTTTTTTTTTAATGGAGATTTTTTCTTTATTGAGAAACTTAAGACTTGGGTACATCAAATAAAACCAGTTTCTGGGGGGGAAAAATCAAAACTCACAATAGAAAAAAAAAGTTAACACTGTTTGGGCCATATCAGAACCCAGAGAATATATTCTTTTAATTGAAAATTCTAGGTGCTTCATAATTGACCTTTTGATACAAAATGACCTATTAAATTTGAAATTTGTGGTTCTTGGTGTTGAGGTCCATAGGACAAGCTAGGACGTCTTCAAACCCTGAGCTGAATTCCATGAGGGTTTATTTGGCTTTTGAATCGGTTTGTCCTTGTCTAAGAGGTAGCAGCAGCAACAGCGCCCACCTTCTGGGCAGCTTCTTTCTTGGCATGATGAGCCTGCAGGACCGCCACAGCTTCATCCACCTTGGAGCGGAGAGACTCGGGGGACTCCAGCATGTGCAGCAGCTCCGAGTTGTCAATCTCCAGCAGCATCCCCGTAATCTTCCCAGTCAGGTTTGAGTGCATCGTCTGGATGGGCAGGAACAAACGTTCACCCAGCATCTGTTTCTGTTTCTGCGGGGGTGCTGCGGCCAGCATGGAGGCGGTCAGCGGCTCCTGCCCCTGCACGTGGACCGCAGGCTGGGGTGCCTGAAGGGGCTGGATGGCGGGGTGAGGGCTGCGGACACTGGAGGCATACTCGTAAGGTGCAACAGCCCGAGGAGCAGCGGCAGCAACAGTGGCACGAGGCGCTAGGCTCTGCACAGCTGTGGGAACACCAGTTGGAGCCAGATGGCGAAGAGCTGGACGAGGCCCAGACTGGCGTATAGCACTTGGCATTCCTTGGAAGCCTTGAGGTCTCCCACCTTGCTGCCAGCATGGATTAGGCCTCATCTGTGCTAACTGGTTAGGTGTGTAATATGGAGGTCTTCCCTGAGCCTGTGGAACTGCTGGCACAAAGTAGCCCCCAGCTGCAGGCTGGAACTGATTTAAGATGGCATTGGCGGGGAGCGCTCTCATCCCGGCCACCCGCTGCATATACTGGTTGGTCAGGTGAGCCTTTCTCTCTTCTTTTCTCTGGGCCAGGGCGACATACAGTGGCTTGGAGCCCACGATGCGTCTGTTCATCTCCGTGACTGCTTTGGTTGCCTCTTCAGGGGATGAGAAGCAGACAAAGCCAAACCCTTTGCTTCTCCCATCCTCCAGCATCACCTTAGCACTGGTGATTGATCCAAAAGGAGAAAACTCTTTCCTTAACTTCTCATCATCAATGGTGTCATCCAAGTTCTTAATGTAGAGGTTCACCCCCTGATACCGACTAATTCTCTCCTGTTTCAGCTGTTCAAATTTTCGCTTTAACTCGGCCTGCCGTTCCACTTTCTTCTGTGCACGGCCGACGAAAATGACTTTCCCACTGATTTCTTTTCCATTTATCTCCTCCACGGCCTTATTGGCATCCTCGTGTTTTTCGTAACTCACAAAGCCAAAGCCTTTGGATTTCCCATTGGGATCTCTCATCACCTTGACACTTAGAGTCTTACCAAACTGGCTGAATAGCTCTTTCAGACTCTCATCATCCATCTCTTCCCCGAAGTTTTTGATATAAACATTGGTAAATTCCTTAGCTTTGGCTCCAAGCTCAGCTTCCCGCTCTTTTCGAGACTTGAATCTGCCCACAAACACTTTGCGGTCATTGAGGAGCATGCCATTCATCTTCTCAATGGCCTTGTCGGCAGCCTCCTGGGTCTCGAAGTGGACAAAGGCATAACCTTTAGAGCCGTTCTCATCACACACCACCTTGCAGGACAGAATGTTTCCAAAAGCACAAAAAGTATCATAAAGTGCCTTGTTATCTATAGATTTGTCCAGGTTCTTGATGAAGACATTTCCCACGCCAGATTTTCTCAAAGAGGGATCCCTCTGAGACCACATGATTCGGATTGGCTTTCCCTTAATCACATCAAAGTTCATGGTATCCAAGGCCCGCTCAGCGTCAGCCGGCTGCTGGAAGTTGACGTAGGCATAACCCAGGGAGCGGCGGGTGATTATGTCGCGGCAGACCCGGATGGACAGCACAGGCCCCGCAGGACTGAACTTTTCGTACAGCATGGCCTCGGTGACGTCCGAGTGCAGGTCACCCACGTACAGGGAGGCCATGGGGTAGCTGCTGGCCGCAGCGTTCATCTCCCCAGCCCCCAGTACCCCGAGCCCCGCCAGGAGGACTTCTTAGCGGGGGGCCACACAGGACAAAAGGGGCTCCGCTCCGAGCCGCGGCCCACAGGTGGCAGTGAAGCTCAGAGAAGCTGGAGTCGGCTCCGAGGGCCGGAGAGGAGTGCGGGGACGGCTCGGACGAGACTGCCCAACCACAGACAAAAGGCTCTCAAAAACAATATGGCCCTCCCTGGGAGTTTGTTAATTTTCAGCTGTCCTGGTCTGGAAGCTCCCAATTTCAAAAAATGAAAACAATGAAAACGGGGACTGTCCTCCAAATTACAAAAATTCTTCCCGAGGCAACCCAGTGGTGCCCACGGCGGCCTCCGGAACGTGCGTTTCTCTATAAATATAGGCCTCGGGCTCCCGGCGGTTTAAGATTACAGCAACCCGGGGAAGAGGGAAACCAAATATTTGTCGGTGCCGACTCGGCAAGACCCGCGCAGCCGGAGCGCGCAACCGCCTCCCACGCGGGGCCGGCGAAGGGCAGCGCGGACACGTGGAGCGCGGAGGCCGGCGCGCGGGGGGCGAGGGCGGCGGGCGCGGGGCTGCCACGCGGCGCGGCCGAGCGGCGGGCTGAGGCGCGTGGACGCGGGCGCGCGAGCGGCTCACCACCGGACCGACGGACGGGGACCGACGAACGCCCAGGTGCGGCGGCGGCGGCGGCGGCGACAGCGACGGCGGCGTCGGGCAGAACGGAAGCGTGCAAAAGTGACTTCCCCGCGGGTTCTCCGAGGAGGATTCGCTCTTTTTTTCTTTCTTTTTTTAAGGTTTTAAAGCGTTTTCGGTTTTTTTTTTTTTTAATCTTTTTCTTTTTTTCCCTTCAGGCTGCTAGGCCTGAAAGCGGCGGAGGCTGCGGCGACCCGGGGCAGAGACCAAAAAATTCTTTTTGAAAAATGCCAATCAGTACATGGGAATATAAAATAGAGCTGCCATTGTGGAAAATAGTGCGGCTGTTCTTCAAAACATTAAACATAAAATTTCCATACGACCCAGCAATTCCACTCCTAGGTAGATATCCCAAAGAACTGAAAACAGGTGTTCAAACAAAACTTTTTACAAAATGTTCATAGTAGCACTATTCACAAAGTATGGAAACAACCCAAATGTCCATTCACTAATGACTGCATCAACAAAACGTGGTCTATCCATACAATGGAATATCATTCAACCCTGAAAAGGAATAAAGTTCTGATACTTGCTACAACATGAATGAACCTTGAAAACATGATGCTGAGTGAAATTAGCCAGACACAAAAGGTCACATATTGTGTGATTCTGTTTATATGAAACATCCAGAATAGGTAAGTGTATAGAGACAGAAAGCAGATCAGTGGTTAGCAGGACTCGGGGAGGGGTTAGTGGGAGTGACTACTTAATACCTACAGCTTTCTTTGGGGGTGATGCAAATGTTTTGGAACTAGAGATGGTAGTTACACAGCATTGTGAATTTACTAAATGTCACTGAATAGTGCACTTTAAAATTAATTAGTTAATTTTATGTTAGGCAGATTTTACCTGTATTTACAAAAAATGCAAATCAGCATATGTCACCTGATTACAACTCTCCAGTGGCTTCCCCTGAGAATTAGAGTCAAATGCAAGCTTCTTCCCTTCAGGTGAGTTTCCAGGATCTGGTTCCTACCTACCTCACACTCTCAGCTCTTGTCTTCCCCCTTTTGCCCACAACATCCAGCTACAGTAGCACCCATCAGGCCCATCTCCTTCCTGCCCCAGGGCCTTTGTTCTTACTCTTCCCCTGCCTGTAAAGTTCTCCCCTAATCTGCAAGGTTTTCCCCTCCAGACAATTGCCTTAAACGTTGCCCCTTTGTGGACAGCCTCTTGCATTTCATCTCTGTTGACCTCATTATCCTGCTTTATTTTCCTATTAGCTCTTCCCATTATCTGAAATTATTGTATTAACATGTATTTTTTAAATTAAGGTGAAATCCACATAACATAAAACTAACCATTTTAAGTGTATAACATTGGCATTTGGTATTTTCACAGTACTGTGCAACCACTACCTCTATCTAGTTCCAAAACATTTTCATCACCCCAAAAGGAAACCCCATACCCATTAAGCAGTCACTCCCATCCCCCCCACCCCAGCCCATGCCTCTAACGATCTGCTCTCTCTCTCTATGGATTTACCTATTCTGGATGTTTCATATAAATGGAATCATACAATAAGTGGCCTTTTGTGCCTGGCTTCTTTCACTGAGCATAAAGTTTTCAAAGTTCATCCATGTTGTAGCAAGTATCAGAATTTCATTCCTTTTTTAAAAAATTTGTATTGGGGTAGAGTTGATTTACAATGTTGTGTTTATTTCAGGTGTACAGCAAAGTGAATCTGTTATACATATACCTATATCCACTCTTTTTTAGATTCTTTTCCCATATAGGCCATTACAGAGTACTGAGTAGAGTTCCCTGTGCTATACAGTAGGTCCTTATTAGTTATCTATTTTATATATAATAGTGTGTATATGTCAATCCCAATCTCCCAATTTATCCCTTCCCCCCCTTACCCCCTGGTAAACATAAGTTTGTTTTCTACATCTGTGACTCTATTTCTGTTTTGCAGATAAGTTCATTTGTACCCTTTTTTTTAGATTCCACATATAAGCGATATCATATGATATTTGTCTTTCTCTGTCTGACTGACTTCACTCAATGTGACAATCTCTATATCCATCCATGTTGCTGCAAATGGCATTATCTCATTCTTTTTCGTGGCTGAGTAATAGTCCATTTTATATATGTACCACATCTTCTTTATCCATTCATCTGTCGATGGACATTGAGGTTGCTTCCATGTCCTGGCTATTGTAAATAGTGCTGCTATGAACATTGGGGTACATGTATCTTTTTGAATTATTGTTTTCTCCAGATATACGCCTGGGAGTGAAATTGCTGGATCATATGGTAGTTCTATTTTTAGTTTTTTAAGGAACCTCCATACTGTTCTCCCTAGTGGCTGCACCAATTTACATTCCCACCAAAAGCGTAAGAGGGTTCCCCTTCATTCCTTTTTATAACTGAGTGATATTCCATGTGTGGATAGACCACATTTGGTTCATCCACTCATCTTCTGATGGACATTTGAGCTATTGTGGGCTATTGTGAACAGTGCTGCTGTTGGACATTTGTGTACCATTTGTTTGAGTGTCTGTTTTCAATTCTTTGGGGAGTGGAATTGCTGGGTCCTATGATAATTCAACATTCAACTTGCTAAGGAACCCAACTGTTGTCCACAGAGGCTGAACCATTTTCCTACATTTTTAATGTCTCACTGTCTAGAGTCCAAGCCTGGTTCACAGTGGTGGTCTCAGCATCTAGAAGACTGGCTGGCACATAGTAGGTCCTCATTTTGTTCTAAAATGAATAATAATAGTAGAGTGGCTCTCTGGCTTTTATAGGTAGGAGAAAACAGTCGTCTTCAGTTCAAAGCAACAGCTCTTTAATGAGGAGCCCTTCCCTACATCAGTGTCCCTCCAGTCTAACTCCAGCTTAGGCAAAGTTCTCTCCCAGGACTTCTTGAAAATAGCTCAGTTTACTGAAGGAAATCTGGTTTATAGGAAAATGTTTTGGGAAAACTGCAACTGTCTCAGAGTATTCAGGAGAGAAGCTTGGCAAGGATATGGATGCATCCTACGAAAGAATGGCCACTGCTACCCTCGCCTAGCTCCACGGTCCCCACCCCAATTTTCCATCACCATCCACCTACCCTGGGCAGAGGGAAAGGATAACCTTCTCCATTCCAGGCTCAAAGCCATGCAATCAAGTATGTCACCAAGATAATACTCACCCTTGGGATATTAGTCTCTGGGTGGATGAGAACAGACTTAATGACTCCAGGACTGGAATTAGAGCCCAAGTTAGTAAGTGCTTTGTGACTGTGGTGAGGGAACAGATCACTTAGCCCAGTTCTATTAAAATATGTAGTAAATTATATCAGCTGGTAATGGCTCCGTATGGCAACTTCAGCAAAAACAAAGAGACAGATATTTTACAATTGGAGGTTTGTTCTGCCTCTCTTTTTTTCTGCGTACCTCCCTCCTCTGCCTACACACAATGTGTATATACATTGTATGCACACACAAACACCCAGACACACACACATTTACTGGAGCCCCATGATGCTTTACTCTTCAGAGAGGCCATGGAAAGAACATGGATATTTTAAAGTCAAACAAACAGAATTGTGTTAGCATCCCGTCTTTTCCACTAATCAGCTGTGTGACCCCATGCAGCTTACTTTACCTCTCTGAACCTCTATTTCTTTACTTTTAAAACAGGAATCTGAGTAATACTTAGGCCAATCACCGTGATGGGTGTGACAAGTATCAGGTGCACACCTGCAGTTTGTAGGGTGAGTAAACCTCCTTTTTCATCCCAAGGAGGCTAGAAGTCAGTGGGAGGAAGGGGCTGAGGGCTCAGGACGCCGGGACATATTTCAGAGTCGTGGCAGCCACGTCCTGGGAAAGTCATCCGAAAAGAAGGCCGGTTGGAGGTGTTCGGTGATAATTTAAAATCACAAAGAACAACATGTAACCCAGTAATCTTTGAAATACCCATTAGTCCAAACTCTTAAGGAAAAAGCAAAGAGAGCCACAACATCATTCAGCACTAGATTTCAGACTGACATGCCTTAATCCAGCTTTTAAATTTTTAATTATGTTAATCTAATTTTAGACAGTAATGAGATTGTGGTGCACAGCATTTATTTCCATTTCAGGTTGTCTCCTTTCCTTCTCAATCACCCACTGTCTCCAACAGTGCTGGGTGCTAGAGCCAGCCAGCTTCCTCTTCCTCAGAACGCTGGCAATCACTTCCCACTGTGCATCTGCCTGGCTGCTCAAAGCACGGTCTGCCCACCGCAGCGGCAGCATCGCCTGGGAGCATATTAGAAATGCACCATCTCGGGCCCTGCCCCAAATCAGAATCTGCACTTTCAAAAGATCCGTCAGGTTGTTCTTGGGTCCATCAAACCATGAAGTACTGCATTTGAGGACTCTCTAGACACCAGGTGATCTTTCTAAACATGGCTGGTCCATTGAGCCATGGGCCACCATGGGCTGCAAACCTAGCCAAAGCCAACTCCTCATGCTTCCTGGGTTCCTGTAGTTATTCTTGTCTTATTTCAATTGGGCTTGGAGATATATGTCCTTTGGCAACACAAGATTTGTTCTTTCCCTGTTGTCAGCCACAGGTAAAGGGGCCCTTGTAAGAATAAGCTTAGCGTACCTTTATTCGGTGTTGACCGTGTCAGCTCTTGTTCTCAATGGTTTATTGATAATAGCTCTTGTAATCCTTGCAGCATCCCGGGGAAGTGAGTGCCACTATTATCCCCATTTCACGGATGAGGAAACTGAGCCTAATGAATGTAAGTGACTTTCCCAAGATCACAATTAGTCAGGTTGGCACCCAAGAATCTGAGTCCAGACCCTGAACCTTTATCAGTGTGTGCTCTGGGGGGACCTCAACCCAAGTGAGACTAACTCCTTCACTCAGCAGCTATTTCCCGAGCGTAATGGGAAAATGCCAGGCATGTGCAAGGCACTGGGTGTAGGATTTCAAAGACAGAAATTTCACCTTGGGGAGCTTAGTCTAGTGGAAAAGAAGGACATTAACCAGATAATTACACACACACACACACGCACACACACATGCACAAGTATGCATACGTGTACTTTCAGGTGGGGAGGGTGTTAGATAGAAGAGGTACGCCTGGCATGGGTATAGGTGGGCCCCCCTAGGAGAAGATCTTTGAGTTCAAGGCTCACCGAAAAATTAGCCAACAATGGGGCATGAACAGTCCAGAAAGAAAAAGCATGTGCCCTGAAGAAGGGATACTTAGGATGTGAGAGTACAGGAAGCAAAGGGGATGGAGTTGTCCAATGCAAGGGAAGAGAGAGACAGGTCCCACTGGGAGGGCCTCAGAAATCCTTATTCATGGCTCCCTTATCTCCACACAGTCCCTTTCAGTGCTCTGGGATTTCTCCCTCTCCTGCCTCACCAACCCCTGTCCCCTTGCCCCTACTCCAAGCTTTCCCCTCCCCTTCCTTCTCTTTCATGCTCTAGCCCTGTTCCGTGTCAGCACAGATTTGCGGCTGTAGTCATCAGGTCAGGGTTGGTTGCATGTGGCAGAAGCTCAGCTCCAACCAGCTTAAACCTAAATGGTCTAGCTTCAGGAACAGCTGTATCCAGGTGCTCTACAATTGCATTGGGAATTCCCTCTCTTCATCTTTGGACTCTGACTTCTTGGGTTGGCTTCATCTCCAAAGGTTTTGATGGCCCCCTGCAGCTCTGGACCTCGACATCCCATTGGCTTGTTACCAGCCAAGAGGACCTAAGTCTCAGTGGCCCAGCTTGGATGATGTGCCTGCCCCTGAACCAATCAGTCTAGCCAGAATGTGCTAACGCTTTAGTTTGCCAAGCCAGGGGACCACCCATGGAGCCCAAGGTTCCTTAAGCCTCCTAAGAAAGAATTCGAATAGTGGATATTTCAGGCATGATGAACATGTGGGGAGGGGGCTAGAGGAAAGAGAACCATGGCTGGCTTCTGGGTGTCCTCATCCTTGACACAGTTCCTAATAGCAGGGGCGACTGAATCATTCCTTCTTATAGGAATTTACTTCAATTATAAAATGCCATTGGTTATTTTTAAAATATTGTATTAAAAGTAGACTTTTATCGTAGAACACATGCTGGCTTTAGAAATGTCAGCATGGTAAGGACAGCATCTTAAAATCAACAGGATGGTATCTAGTGCTTTAGTAAGCATGAGGTTTGGGGCGAGGCACTGAGAAAACCCTAAGTAATAAATTCTCGTCTCATTTTCCCAGAATTGCCACGTCTGCTTCCTCACCCCCAGCAAGGTTGCTTATGACAACTGATAAGGCTACATTCATTATCTACTGAGGATAAAATTCTGTATCTTGGTGGAGGAGAGAAGAAGGAGACTGACAGAAGCAGGGTGGACAGAGACAGATAAATGGAGAGAGCAAGAGATAAAAACTAAACACATCAAGAGTGGGCTTACATGACAGTTTAGGGAAATGCCCCAAGCACAAGTGTAAAGTTAATCATGATTCATTTGTAAGTGGGTATGGTTCTTGGGCCAAAGGACAGGAAGCACTTTGATCTGGAATCTTCTTAGGAACTGTGGACTGTTCCTATGCCTGGAAGGGGAGAGAAAGAGGCGGGTCAGAGATGAGAAAGGCAGGTCTTCTGGGAGCTTCTTCCTCTTTCCCAAGACAGTGCAGGCCAACAGCCTTCACCTCCAGGAGGAACTGCCATGGCCCAGGCACGAGGCATCTGCAGCCAATGCACACACATCCACCCCTGTACTGTTGTTGATAAGACGTTTACAAATTCAGGGAGAGAAAAATGTGGTCATTTATACTGCCATGTTGTAAAGCTTGACATTAGTGGAGCTATTAGTCCATGAATCACAGAAGGAGGTAAAACTTCAAATGGATATAAATATCCATTAATAGTGGAAAAGTTAAATAAATTACACTTCATCCATAGCATGGAATAATATGAAGCCATTCTAAAAATGAGCTAGACCTCTACTGAGTGCCACAAAAAGGTCTCCAAGAAATACTAAGTTAAAATAAAAAAACAAATTACAGAACAATACATATAGTATTATTCCATTCATTTATGCTAGGAAAAAAAATAGTTGTGTATGTAAATGCACAGATAAAGGATTTGTACCAAGCAATACCAGTGATTATCTCCTGGGGGGAATTGAGCATAGTAAGGTTGAGATTTCCATAATTTCTTTATCCATTTATATTCTTTAAACATTTTCTACTATTGGGCTCTTTTTCAATGAAACACTATATATATATAGTTTATATAAAACTAAATATTTATATTTATTATTTATATATAAATATTTATATTTATTTATATAAAACTAAATATATACACATATATTATACATATACCTACCATGTGAGAAATAACATTGTACTTACCATGTGAGAAATAACAACGAAAGTTAGTGATTTGGGGAAACAAAAGAAGTTACTTAGCTTATTTACCTCCAGACTCATTAATATCCCCTGCCTCCCACCCTCCACCACCAGAACTACTGATATGCTGCCTCTGGCTGCCCTGGCCACTGTGGTTCTCCTGCCCAGGCTGGAATACTCTCCATCCCATCATGCTCTGCCATTCTGTTCTATCTACAGGGTTGTGCTCATGTAAATGCATTTTGTTCAAAAACATGTAGAATCCAGAGATGGTACTATAACCACAATTGCCACAGTGCACCCATTAGGATAGGCATGGGTATGCTGCAGTAACAAATGAGCCCTAAATTTCAGTGCCTCAGAACAGCAGAGGTTTATTTCTTGCTCATATTTCATGTCAGCTCTCATCACAGGTCAGATCGGACTCTGCGTCAAGTTGTCTTCAATTCCAGGGTCAAAGTTTAGTCTCTGGAGCAGCCTCTGGGATGTTGCTGGTCTCCTGTCAAAGGCAAAATGAGATCAGCGTGAACCACACAATGGCTCTTAAAACTTCTTCCTTGGAAGAGAAGAGGCCCGTGTCACTTCTGCTCTTATTTCGCTGACTCAAACAAATCACATGGCCAAGACCAAGACCAAAGTGTCAGAGAAGTGTGATCCTCCTGGGGCAGGGAGGTATGATGGGGAAGAGGCAGCAGATACCTTTCAACAGTAATATGGCCCCTCGTGCATGGTTTTCAAAGACTTGAACCACAGCAAATATTCCTGGGGTGCCTGCTATGTGCTAAGTACTGTACCACATGGAGGGGTATGAAGACAATTCATAATGATAAAAACTAGAGATTTTTATGCCTTATGACACCAGATACTATGCTAAATATTGTATCTGGTGAGTAGGTTGCATGGGTGAGTAGGCTTCAGTGAGAACAAAGACTCAGGTGAACGGTTTAGGGAAGCAGATCTCTGGGGGAAAAGCATTGCAGGCAGAGGGAACAGCTGGAGCAAAGGCCTGGAGGCGGAGGCGTGACTGATGTATTCCGTGGACATCAAGGACACCAGAGAGGAGCAGGGGACGAGGTCACAGTGGTGATAGGTGCCAGATCACGATCATGTAGGGCCTCGTAGGCCCTACATGTAGAAACCTTGGCTTTTGCTCTGAGTGCTGAGGGTACCACGGGAGGGTTTTGAGCAGACGAGGGACATGATCAGAGGTAGGTTCTAACAGGGTGGCTCCAACCTCTGGTTGAGAAGATATTGGGTGGGGGGTGATTGGAACCAGGGAGACCATTAGGAAGCCAGAGCAGGAATCCAGGTGGGGGACGCTGGTGGTTGTGGCCCAGCTGGTCATGATGAAGTTGATGGAAAGGAATAGGATTCTGAATATATTTTGAGGTTAGAGCCCCCTCCCCAGACCCCTGTCCATTTCCTCCACCCCCAACCTCTGTATTATTCCTGCCATGAACAATCGGGGAGAAGGGAGGTCACCATCAGCGTCCCATGCCTGAGCTCTAAGCTTGGGACATCGCACACATCTCTGTTCCCTGCTTTGCTGGAGAGCTCTCCATTTATTAATGCGGGCTGCTCCCACCTCTGACAGCATGGAAGCAGTTCCATTAAGCTCAGATTGGCAATCTGAGGCTGGGTAAGATAGGAGCACAGGATAAAGATGATAGCAGTAGAAAGAAAGACAGCCTTTATATGAGAGGAATCCCATCTCTCAGTCCTCCCCTGGTGCTATTTCCAGAAGGACCCCCCTGTTTAATCCTATATACACCCCCTTAAAGTCTTGGAAGAGTGATCTTACCTGATTCCCTATTATCATGCAGACACGCATCTTGGGTCTTTCTTTTTAAAAGGAATTAACGCATTCTTGCTTTCCCATGTCCCTTCATTTATTCGTTTTGCAAATAAATTTTTAGTGCGTGGCATTCTGATAAGTGATAAAGATAGAGTGGGCACAATCAATACAGCCCTTGACTGCAGAGCATATAACTGAGTAGACAGATAATGAATAAGTAATCCAGCCTATAAACAGTGGAACACTGTAGTCAAGAGGAAGCAGGGGTTAAGGTTTCAGACTTTGGAGCTAGTTGCTTGCCGGAGGATATTGGGCAAGTTACCTAAAAACTCTGTGCCTCAGTTTACTCACTTGTGAAAGGAGGGATAATAGGACTGCCTACTTCACAGATTTAGATGTGTTGATGGATTGAATTCACATGTACAAAGCTCTTACGGAAATATCCAACTCATAGGAAACATCGTCTGAGTGTTTGCTACTATTATCATAAGCATTTAATTCAGATTATGATTATTCTATGAAGGAAGTTTACAGGGTATGTATAAAGGTGGAGGAGATCAAAAAGGGTGTGGAGGGTGACTTTACGGTGAGCCCTGAAGGATGAGGAGGAGCCAGCTTTGTGGACATGTAGGGGGAGGGGCCACAGGACAGAGTGTTCAGGCAAGGGGGAGGGTTTGGTGCAGGGAAAGAGGCTGGCTCTTTGGAGAGTGCAGAGAGGGTTGGGCAGGGCACAGTGCACCTGCAAATCCACCTGGTCCTTTCCTGAGTCTTAGACACCAGGAGGCAGGCGACGGGGGTACTGACTGAACTAGCCACTGGCAAGCTTATTGCCCCAGAAGATTCTGACATGGATCCTTGTCAAGTGGTCCTTCCAAAGCCCAAGTCGTTGTC
The DNA here is from genome assembly GCF_949752795.1 of Hyperoodon ampullatus. Taxonomy (NCBI): domain Eukaryota; kingdom Metazoa; phylum Chordata; class Mammalia; order Artiodactyla; family Ziphiidae; genus Hyperoodon; species Hyperoodon ampullatus. The sequence goes on from NC_136927.1 coordinate 35,513,708, forward strand.
AATCACTGCAGGCGTTTGTCCTCTTTTCCTGCTTTGTGTATTGAAGATGCCTTTTAGGGCCCATATCCAGCTCACACCCCTGCGACCTGATATCTACCCCACCCCTCAGGGGTCAGCTCCTGCAGCCATGTTTGTGATATGGGACTTTGACCCCCAAGCATAGATGATTGGACGAGAGGGCACAAAATGGGCCAATCGGATTCTCCCCTGGGAATTTGGAGTTGTACTTCGTTGTCTTTACTGGTCATTTATGGAGACTAGAACTGAGAGAAAATGAAGAAAAAGTGGGGTGGCCACATTTGGGTTGTGGGCAGGAGAGGCATAGAAGGCTGCTCTGCACAGCAAGGAAAAAAAACAAAAAACAGATTAGTTGAGAGCAGCAGAGAGGAGGGAGAATGCAGATCCAGAATGAGGAGAGAGAACAGAGCAGCCTTAAACCCTGATATGTCCAATTCCTGGCTCTAGACCCTTGAGCCCAGATGTGTTGTAGGAGGTACCCTTGAATACTTTTGAACAAGCTTAGACTGATTTGAGTCAGTTTCTTTGGCTTGCAACCCAGCACCCCCTGAGAACCTTCTTCACCTCCTTGACCATTCCATGAAATGCCAATTACACTGTTGCCAATTAGACTTCCAGGTCTCGGGAGTGGGCACAATAAGGTTTCATGGACAGTCTGCCAAATCTTCCACTTCTATGAGCATTTTATTTGATTATATTTTTGCATTCTTGTTTTAACCCAAGATTTGTTTTAATTTTTATTTAAATATAGTTGATTTACAATGTTGTGTTTGTTTCAGGTGTACAGCAAAGTGATTCAGTTATACATATAAATATATATATCTATTCTTTTTTGGCTGTGTTGGGTCTTTGTTGCTGTGCGCGGGCTTTCCCTACTTGCGGTGAGCAGGGGCTACTCTGCATTGCGGTGCACGGGCTTCTCATTGCTGTGGCTTCTGTTGTTGCAGAGCATGGGCTCTAGGCACATGGACTTCAGTAGTTGCAGCACGCAAGCTCACTAGTTGTGGCACCTGGGCACTAGAGCACACAGGCTTCGGTAGTTGTGGTGTGCAGGCTCTAGGACGTGTGGGCCTCAGTAGTTGTGGCACACAGGCTTAGTAGTTGTGGCTCGCAGGTTCTAGAGCGCAGGCTCAGTAGCTGTGACGCCTGGGCTTAGTTGCTCCGTGGCATGTGGGATCTTCTTGGACCAGGGATCGAACCCTTGTCCCCTGCATTGGAGGCAGATTCTTAACCACTGCGCCACCAGGGAAGTCCCTATATCTATTCTTTTTAAGACTCTTTTCCCTTATAGGTTATTACAAGATATTGAGTATATTTCCCTGTACTATACAGTAAATCCTTGTTGGTTATCTATTTTATATATAGTACTGTGTATATTTTAATCCAAACTCCTAATTTATCCCTCCACCCCCTTTTCCCTTTGGTAGGCATAAACTGGTTTTCTATGTCTGTGAGTGTATTTCATAAGCCTTTTAAAGTAGAAAATTCTCTGCAACAAATACATGTGCATTCCAAGAACAACAACAAAAAACTCCAGCTCAGCATGTAAGCTCTTTGTACATAAGTTTATACAAAGAGCAATAGTTTTAGGTGGTTTATCCTAGAATTTCTGCATATCTGGGCATCTAGTTGACTGAAATATTTGAAGGAGCATAGATCATTTGGACATTGTACGAACAGATCTATCCACAGAGTAACACTTACAGATTTTTTAAAATTTTCTTTTCTTAATTAATTAGTTGTAGAATTAATACTAATAGTTAATATTTATCAGTTAATTATTATGTGTCAGATACTGCTTTGAGGGCTTGACATGAATTAACTTATTTAATTCCCATAGCAATCCTATGATATAGGTGCTGTCATCCCCATTTAAGATGGGAAAACTGAAGCACACAAGATGAAGAAACTTGCCCAAGAACATCTGTTAATAAATGACAAAACTGGAGTTAAAACTCACTTGTTGAGTTCCAGAGTCCAGGCTTTTAGCAATTACACTGCATTTGTCCCATGCTCTACATTTCATAATCCACAGAGCTGGTTCTCTAGCTGATTTTTATAGTGTTGTCATGTTTCTGACAGTTACTATTTTATTCCTCTGAGATGTTAGAAAGTCTCTTTCCCCATCTTCTCTGCCACCACTTCACTTTCCCTTCATCTCCAAATATTTGGTAGATGTGGCAGATCAATCAAAAGGCATTATTTGCATATGAAAGAGTAGAGCCACTAGGCAAATAATTCACCTAAGGAAATGAATATGATGGCATTTATTTAGTCCTTAGTGTATACCAGGCTGTGCAATCATTATTTCATTTAATCCTTAATTTTCCTTGTGAGGAAGTATAATTATTCCTCCCACTTTGCAGATAATAAAACTCAGACTTAAAAAGATTATGTGATTTAGTCAGGGTCACAGAGCTAGTATATGGTGGAGCCAATATTTAAACCCCTGTTGTATGACACACATGCACACACACCCCCAAAGCCTTGACTGTTCATTACCAAGACCTTAGTCCCAGAACTGGAAGGAAGGACAAGATAGAACCCAGCACAGGTCTTGCAATTCAGACCAGTCCGTCTTGAACCCAAGAGACTCTTGCCTGAATGCTAAAAAAGCACAGGCTACATTAAAAGAGGAGGTCAAAATCAAAAGCGTTGTTTCAGTGAAATTTCTGGGGACACTGAGTGCACCTATGGTCACTGGTGGGCTTAGCAGTATTTGCTTCGACAGGGACTTTTGGAGTGAGTGGCATTGTGGTTCCAATGCCATCTCATCACCCTTGGCGCTAATGGTGTCCTCACCCCCTCACCCATAGCAGGCAGTCCAGAGCAGAAAGAAAGAGCCTGGCTTCACAGGATGGCCAAGTGAACTAGGCTTGTGAGAATAGGCCAGACATTCCCCCAGAGACTCCCAGAAATGGTAAGGTTGCTGGTACTGTGAGCTTTGGGTGGAGACTGGGGTGATCACCATTGGAGATAGAATGAAGGCAGAGAAATAAGGCTCTAGGATATGTGTCCAAGATGATCAATCTAGTCTTGTCACCTTATGGTCCATCAAACACAGATTACACACCCATCAAAACAACACAGCTTTATTCACTCAAAATTCACAAAACACCTCTCATGTGCCAGGCACTGTAGGATACAGCACTCACAACAGAAGAAGAGGCAGTAGATCCACAGGTAACCAAATCAAGATGAGGTTATCAGATGAGAGGGATGACAATAGAGGCAAAACGATTGAAAATGTTTAAATGAAATTGAGTTATTTGTGGTGAGCTGGATGGACCTAGAGTCTGTCATACAGAGTGAAGTAAGTCAGAAAGAGAAAAACAAATACCGTATGCTAACACATATAGATGGAATGTAAAAAAAAAAAAAAAAAAGGTTCTGAAGAACCTAGGGGCAGGACAGGAATAAAGACACAGACGTAGAGAATGGACTTGAGGACACGGGGAGGGGGAAGGGTAAGCTGGGATGAAGTGAAAGAGTGGCATGGACATATGTACACTACCAAATGTAAAATAGATAGCTACTGGGAAGCACCTGCATAGCACAGGGAGATCAGCTCTGTGCTTTGTGACCACCTAGAGGGGTGGGATAGGGAGGGTGGGAGGGAGACATAAGAGGGTGAGGATATGGGGATATATGTATATGTATAGTTGATTCACTTTGTTATACAACAGAAACTAACACAACATTGTAAAGCAATTATACTCCAATAAAGATGTTAAAAAATTTTTTTTAATATATATATATAAAAGGTTATTTGTGAGCTCACAGGATCTCCAGGAGGTGGTACAGTGGATTGAATGGTGGCCTGCAAAAAGGCACATCCATGTTCTACTCCCTGAAATCTGTGAATGTGACCTGATTTGGGAAAAGTCTTTGCAGATGTAATTAAGTTAAGGATCTTGAGATAAGATCATTCTGGATTATCCAGGTGGGCCCTAAATCCAATGACAAGTGTTCTTATAAGAACAAAGCAGAGATTTGACACAACTGTTAGTGAAGGCACAGAGAAAGGGGAAGACCACATGACCAAAGAGGCAGATTGGAGTGATGGGCCCATAAGTCAAGGATTGCCAACAGCCACCAGAAGCTGGAAGAAGCAAAGACCCAATTCTCCCCTAGAGCCTACAGAGGGAGCTTGGCCCTGCCAACACCTTCATTTTGAACTTCTGGCCTCCTGAACTGTGAGAGAGTAAGTTTCTGTTGTTTTAACCCACCAAGATTGTGGTGATTTGTTACAACAGCAATAGGAAACTAATACCAGTGGAGAGAACCAGGCTTTGAGGCTCCACCAAGAACAATCCCTAAACTCACACTGCAGAACTGGTGCAGCAGCGGCATCACTGCCCCCACAGTGGGCCCTACAGACCTTGCAACGTCAGCCCCCTGGACGTTCTACTACACCATAGACCACTGATGCCCCTGGAAGCTGGATGAAACCTGCTGCCATTATGGGCGGTACCAGCTTCCAAGGCAAAGTCTGGAACAAGCAATCTGATTGGTGGAAACCATGCTTTCACTCTAGCTGCAAGGGAGGCTGGGAAAGGGGGCATCTGGCTTCTGTTGTAAAAGGTGGGAACTTGTAGCAGGGTAATTCCCCAAACATAGGAAGGTGCTGGGCAGTCAAAAAGAGGAAGGGGTGTCCTCTAAGGGTGGCTTGCTGGGCAGAACCCCATCCTGTTCCCTAACTCCTCCCATTCAGTTGAAATAACAGGGAGTCCCCAGCATCTCTAGCTATCATCAGCCCCGGAACCATCTTACTGAGTGAACTGTGCTTCTGGTATAATAAGGCATGGTCATAAAATACTGTAGAGTTTGCTTGCCCAGTTTCATTACTGTAGCAGCTGGGTTTTGTTTTCGCTTCTGTTTTTCAGAGTTAACTTTTCTTTTGTTGTTGATATTTGCTTCCTTTTGAAGGCTATGCAGTTACAGGTCACATTGCATGATCTGGCCCTGCCACTCTCCCCACTGCTCCCTTGGTTCCAGCCACAATGACCTCTCTACTGCTTCTTGAACACGCCAGGTACCATCCTCCTCAGGGCTTTTGCTCATCCATTCCCTCCTGCCTGAAGTTCACGTCCCTTGAAACTGACATGATTCACCACCTCACTTGATTCAGCTTCAGCTCTTGGCCCAAATGTCATCTCTTTTGAAAAACCTTTCCTGACCACCCAGTTTGAAATAGCAGCCCCTTCCCATCACTCTCCATCTCTTTACTCTGCTTTATTAATAAAAGCACTCATTACTAACCAGTATAAATTGCACATTTATTTGCTTATCTTTTATGGTGCCTTCCCCCCAACTAGAACATAAGTTCCACCAGAAGAGGAGTTTTTGTGTTTTGTTTGCTGCTGGGTCCCCAGAACCTAGGATAAGTCCTGGTATGTAGGTGATGCTCAGTAATATTAGTTGAATGCAGAAGTCATATTGTCACTAATAGTTTAAATGTTTTCTCTCCTCCACTAAGATTTAGCCATTTTTATGAAATGATTCAATCTTATTATTCTGTATTCCCCCCGGAGCCTAGCAGAGTGCTGAGCACATAGAGGGCCCCAGGGAGTATTTATGAGAGGAATGAATGACTAGGCAGGCACGTTCACCCTCTTGTTAAACCCAAACACTCGCATGTACAAGCAAGATTCTCAAGTGGCGATTTCTCCTAATGTTATTTCCCAGCTTTAAGCTGGCATCCAGTATAATTAGATCTGCCTTTCTATAGCTAACTTCTCACGTACAGACAGCCAAAGTGGTTTTGTACACATAACATCTAATTCTTGTATGTAGCAATAAGCATCCACCTAACTTGTATGTTTTTACTCATTAACAGAAGAGTTCTCTTTTCCCCCAAACAAGAACTGACCCTGAGCACCAACCTGTAAAACAGATAAACAGGGAATGGCCCTGGTTAGGGGACCTGACTCCTTGCCCACGGGACCTCTCCTTGTAGCATCACAACTGTGAGCTCTGGGTTTCTCTAGCGACATTGGGAACAATGCTATTGCTGAGAACAAGGAGTGTGTCTGTCTCCTTAAGATGGCGTACAAATATCCTTTGTTCTTCTTTCCTTCTTCTGCTGTCAATGACAACTCTTCTGGCTGTTTGTCTAGAAGGTGGATAACCTCATGGGAGCTAGCAAGCCTGGGCAGGAGGGCAAGTAAAACAATCAAGACAGCCTAGCTGGGGATGTTGACCTCACTGCCTAATTCCAGGGGTTTCCTTTTGGCTTGATTGGTGGCCTTTATGAGAAGAGGCTTCTTAACATATATGTATACCTTATATTTATATTATATGTTACATGTATATTATACTTATATAATATAATGTTTGTGCATATGTATATATATATATATATATATGCACACACACACCATGTGTTACACACTATATTAGAGCATTAAATGCTCTACATTCCCACATTTACATTGGGCGGTAGGGACTATTCCTATCACACCCATTTTACAGAGGAAGAGATGAAGGCTTAGAGAGGTGATCTTATCATTTACTTAGGGGCACAAGGAGATGGAGCCCTAGAAACCAGGTGTGACTTTCAACCTCTACCTACAGAGGAAAAGAGGAGGAATGACTTCTTTCACCAATTGCATCTGAGAGCTCTGAGATCAGACTGCCACAGCCCTTAACTCTCACTGGGCTCCCAGGTGGCCAATGGCTAGTCCCTAGGAGATGGTGCCCAGTGTCTTGACTTACTGAGATTGCAGCTGGGCTGATGGCTGGCCAATGTGAGCTCCATGCTGATAGGAGGTCCTGCCTTCGAGGAGGCTCTTCCCTCCTATGTCAATGATGGACGGTGCCGGGGCCCAGCCAAACAGTGTCCATCAATCCACATTTCCTGGGGGCCTGCTCTGCACCAGGCACTGTGCTAAGTGCTGGGGATGTGCAGTGATCATGGTGGCCAAGGCCTACCAGGCCAGCAGAGGACCCATAGCCTGCAGCCCCCAGCTGTGCCCTGGGCTAGATGCCTTTGTGCAGTGCATGGAGGTACAGCCCTGGCCTTTATTTTCATGGAGCTGCTCATCAAAAGTGGGGAAAAAAATGCATAAGCCTACTGAATACACTATTCGTATAAGAGTGACAAGGGAGGCACAGAAATGTATGAAAAAGGAAACTGAGCCAGATCAGGGAGAGTCAGAAAAATCTCTCCAGATATAAATATTTGATCTGAGATGAGAAAGATGGGTGAGAGTAAATGATGTGGCATGTGTGTGTGTGTGTGTGTGTGTGTGTGTGTGTGTGTAAGAGAAGGAGGGGCAGAGGCTGGAACCCAAGCTAAGGGAAGAACTTGTAGGAAGAGGAAGCATGATGCTCAAGGCTGTGCAAGAAGTCCGGCGTGATGGGAGCCCAGTGAGCAAAGGGTGGAGCAGTGTACGACGCAGATAAAACAAGGCTGCCTTTTGTCCAGTCTCAGTGTGACATTGTGATATAGAAAGACAAATCTAAACCCCAAGAAATGGTTTAATACTCACATTTTTCTCACCATATCATGGGCTTATCATCTAAATCACATCTATCCAAGATGCATGGAAGGCTCCATTTCCATTGGTGTTGACATTTGCGCCCTCCATTTAAGCTCCTGTGGATTTTATTCTTTCATCAGTAAGGCTCAAGGCTCTCACTGACCCTTCAGTCACATTCTGAGAACCTTTGTGAAGTCCCATCCCATTCACCTGATTGGTCTCTCCTTAGCTTGAATGGGCTCCCCTTTCTCACAGTTTTGCAGACATCGTTCAGAATGCAGTGGTCATATACAGACTTGGACAAAGAGGGCACTGGGTAGCCGTGAGATAACAAAAACATTTTCCTGTGTTTGGAGTTGTGAGGCCTTTTATGATTTACTGGGGATGTCTCCAGACTCCTAAATTGTTTGAAATTTTTAAAACATGACCTTGAACATAAATGATCTTTGGGTAACAAGTGAGAGAATTCATATTTCTAAAGCAGGAAGCCATATTAAGTACTTTCCAAAAGGAGGTCTATTGTATTTGCCAGGGAAAAGGAAGTTCAGGCATATACTCCTGACTGCCTATGTTCTTCTTCCATTTCAGACTCTCTAAAAAGGCACCGGGCTTGGGATTCTGTATTTCCAAGCTCCCAGTGCTCACTAATTTCTCTATAGAAGAAGAGCAGGTGGGCCGGTTGCCACAAAGTACCTAAGAGGAAACTTGTCGGAGTTTGGTTTATTGGAACAGAAATGACAGAATGTCAGTTTCCTTCCTAACTGCATGTCATCATCAGGAATCAAATAAGCAATTACACAAGGCTAAATTTAATTCATTTTAAATTCAGATGGGCTGCCTGCTCCTAGGATGCCCCGCCAAGGGGATACAGCCTTTCTAACTATGTGTATAGTAAGAGCAAACCCATGGGTGGTGGGTCTTCAAGCCATGCTACCTCTCTCCTGCTCAGGGTTGGCCTGAAATTGTCACTAACAACTTCCCACCTGGTCTTTCCATATCCACTCTCCTGATCTGTCATGCCCTACTCCAAGTCTCGAGCTGTGAAAAGTGGCAGCGATATAGCTCTAATGGTAGAATTTTAGGCATCAAGTCAAAGTATGGGGATGTGTCCATAAAAGATCAGGCCCTTTGTGACTCATCCCAGGGGCTCTCTAGAGCATCTTTCCAATTGGTCCTGCCAAGTACCATGGTAGTCTTTGAAGGTGAGAAAAAGAGAATGAAAGAAAATCTCATTTTTTTAATGTCAGTCACTGGATGATACATGATTAAATGAACTAATCCATTTTAGCTCGTTTAATTCTTAAAATAACCCTCTGAAATAGGTATTACTGTAATTCTTTCCATTTTTCCAAAATCTTAGCTGCCAGAGACAGTCTCGTTGTACATTCATGTTCTCCACTGTATTTCCTTGCCTTTATTGATTAGTTTTGGACCACATGACTTGTTATAGCCATTGGGCTATAAGCAGAAGTGATCCATGTCACTTCCTGGCCAAGGTAGTTAAGACGCCTCCTCCCACTCTCTATTCTCCTGTTGCAGCAAACGTGGAGGCCCTGTGGTCCAAATGGTGCACTACCAAGATGGAGGATGGTAGTGTTAATTATGCTTACACACATATTTGAAAGAGTTTTTAGAAGGCTAATACTTCTCCAACATCACAGCCAAGTTCATTTCTTCTTCTTGTACACTTTCAGTAACAAAGAGCTCACCACCTCCTGAGCTCCTTATACGTAATTAAGCTCTGTGTCGAATAGCCCTTGCTTGCAAACAGAACATCTTTCTCAGTATTTAGATATAAGCACTCTGTCCTCTGTGAGTTTTCCTTTTCCCCAGCTTAGGGTTTTTTTTTTTTTTTTTTTTTTTTGCGGTACACGGGCCTCTCACTGTTGTGGCCTCTCCCGTTGCAGAGCACAGGCTCCGGACGCACAGGCTCAGCGGCCATGGCTCACGGGCCCAGCCGCTCCGCGGCATGTGGGATCCTCCCGGACCAGGGCACGAACCCGTGTCCCCTGCATCGGCAGGGGGACTTTTAACCACTGCACCACCAGGGAAGCCCCCAGCTTAGTTTTTTTTAAGCTGTTCCTTTCTTTTGCTTGGTGTTGAGTTCACTCACCTCTCATATCTCAAGCAGGAAGACAGAAGCCCACAGAGGGCAAGTGATGCATCAAAACATAAACCATTCCTTACTGACAGAACCTGGCATTGAACACTCTAAGTTCCCTGAGGGAAAGGATTTGAGTCTGTTTGATTCACCCACTGTTGCATCCTAGAACAGTTCCTGGCACATGGTAGGTACTCAATTAATATTTATTGAGAAAATGAATGAACCCAAGAGTCCCAACTCTCAGTCACTTTTTTCTTTTTCCTTTAAACAAAGTAAAGAAATCAACAGGCAATCATAACTTCCATGTTAAACTCATATCTTGGAACCCTTGGGCACAAAACACTATCACACATCCAAATAAAACAAGTATCAAATAGGCTTGGGCTTATAAGGCACTTAAACTTGGCAAAAAGTTTGTGTGAGTGTGTGTGTGTGTGTGTGTGTGTATCTTAAAGATGATGGTGAACACATGTTTGACCACCCCACCTCCCATTCCCACAGCTTTAACTTTGTTGGACCTATAGTGAACCATTTCTCACGGAAAGTGTTCCAGATGCCCTGCATTCTAATTCTCTCCACCAATATCATTATAATCTCTAAAGCCTTATTAAGACACATATATTTTGAGGCATATTTCAAAAGCTTGGATAATAGCTTTATAGATTAGAGTTAAGCACAATAACAGAATGTACCTAGCTTTTGACATTTAAATTATTTACTTTTTTTTTTTGCTGCGATGTGGCATTATAATAAGGGTAAACTTTTCTTTTGAAAAGATGAATACAATTCTGAGATGAAAAATGAACACTGGTTTAAAAAAACACAGGTAAGTATACCCTGGCATGATGCCATTATGTTTAGGCAATAATTTAAATATGTCTGCCTTACTCCCCAGTGGATGAGGCAACATATTGCTGAGAAAAAAATAGTTGGGGGGATGGGTGCAAATCCCAGCTCTGGTGTTAGCTGTTGTGATCCAGCTTTTCATTATGTGTAAAATAAGAATAAGATAAAATTCATTTATTCATTCATTTAAAAAATAGCTTTGGAACTCCTAAGATATGTCATGCACTGAAAGTTTAATTGCTTTCTGTAATAAAGGGAAGAGCAGTCACTAACTAGCTAGTTATCTGAGTGACTAAGTGGGTAGGTAGATGGATAGATATGTAGGTGGATGGATGGATGGATGGATGGATGGATGGATGGATGGATAGATGGATGAACAGCCAGATATATAGGAAGGATGGTAGAGAGCCTTTCTTTGCATTTCCAGGATTACCCCCTTTCATCCAATAATAGCAATCCAATTCTTTTTAGGGAATCAGTCTTCATCATTCTCTGCCCATATGTTTTACATGGATCTGGCCATCACCATTACCAACAGACCCGTCCTGGCCAATGAGACCACTGAGATTGATTCAAGGCTAGGCAGAGCCCAACAGCTCTAATTCCAGACCTAGGGCAGGCATGACCTAGAGAGAGGCAATACTTTTCTACTGGACTTGGATTTGGGAGGGTCTAAGCCTGGCTTTGCTTGGTAGGTTGTGGGTGCACACCAAGAGAGCTTGCCTAGGAGTGAAACCACCAGAGGGGAAAGCAGAGGTGTGGGAAGGAAAAAAGTAGAATATTGAGTAAATGATTTGAACATCTGATTTCTGCCATGCTTGATACTAACATCTGGGCTTTTGAATGCATGTGAGATTTTACATCTCCACTTTGTTTTGCATAAGTTTTTCTTTTGGTCTTTTGCAATGTAAAGCGTTTCAAAAAACCAGATTCCTAACTCATAGGGACTCAGCTATTGCACAATGTGCTATGGAGGATGTAAAGTGGAATCAGTCACAGCATCCCATTCACTACCTCTTGGATGAGTAACCACAGCCTGTGGGCCATGTGACCTGCCGAAAGTTTGGAATACAGTCTATAATCTAATTTCAAATTCAACAATTTGAAAGCCAATGGCATGGGGCTACTTCTCAAATATTTGATATTTAGTATATCAAATATACAAATATTTGCATTTTAGTGGCCAAAAAGCGAGGCCAAATCTTCTACTGATGGCATTCCATTTAACTGAGTAAGCAAGCTCAGTTTTGAGAATGCATCCCGTCCTGCTGAGGACCTCAATAAAACTACTCCACTTTGAATTCACTTTGAATGAACCAAGAGAATGTAGATGGTAAACATGTTTATTTTCCCCAAAGCAGTCCTTGTGTATAAAATGTTGCTCAACAGTGTTTTTGATAGATGATATCCTCCCAGGGTCTTTCCAGCTTTAAAACCCTGAGATTGCATGAAAAGAGCAGTGAGAAACTTCTCTTTGCATCATCATGTAAAATCCTCCGAGCTCAGCAGAGTTGCCCAGCACAGAGAAGGTTCTTAGTAAGTATTTGGTGAATAATTAATGAATAAATTTCGACTCCTCCAGAATCCTCATTCCCCTACCTGCTCACTTAGGAGGACCCCAGTAGAGAAGGCTCATAAGAGGCAATTAGATTCCAAAGAAAAAAACCCAGAGAGTCAAAATGTCCCTTAAAACTCCTCTTAAGCCACCCACGCTCTGAAGAAGTAGATCATTTCTCAGTACATCCAGCTGAGTCCATTCTCCCTCCATCTTGAACAGACTACCGTGTCTTGGGCTGAGCAAGGGATGAAGAGGCTGAGTTGTGTTTAAGCAAATCATGCTGACTAAAAACAGCAGCCTGGCCCTCAGCATGGGGAAACACTCGTACTATGAGAGGCAAAGGGACTAGAGGGATCTGTAGAATCAGATTTTCCATCTTCTGCTTTCTCAGCCTGTGGGTGGGATGGAGGTTGAAATAATCTATGTGATTAAAAAGATTCTCTCTCTTCCTTGGCCTCCTCCTTCTTCCATCCCTCCCTCTCTCCCTTCCCCTCTCTCCCCTCTCTCTTCCTCTCTTGCCTTCCCCACTACCCATCCCATATAGTATAATTTGGATGACTAAAATATACTTCTGATGCAACTATGTTGTTCAACTGTTGTGCCACTATACCTTCACAGACCAGTGAATGCCCCCAGTAAAAGGCACAAAAAGGAGATTTCCCTCTGTCCCCTGATGCCCATCCTAATACAGAACATTCCAGAGTTGGTAGAAAGTATTCTTTGTGTCCTTCCTTGTTCCATATTCTGTTGATCTTGAGGAAGCAGAAAGATCAGAGGGAAATGCTTCAAGCAAGCTCCACATTAGACTCTAAAAACCACGATGATTCATTCTTTTTCCATCCAAACAAAATCCCTGTCTTTACAGTAAATATGATGAATAGAAACAGCATCCTCAGAGATCTCTGTACATCTTACAGGCTTTTCCCCCCTTTCTCTCTCTTCTTCCCCATCTTCTTTTCATTTTGCAGTGCAACAAACTTTCACAAGGAAGGGTTTTATAGGAAATCCATGTCTAGGAATTTATTCAGGCTTTTGTCATAAATTATAGCAACATAGAACCAGTCTCTTGATATACAATTCCAAATATTTCAACAAGGTGACTACAATAAAGTCCTTGGCTCTCTTCAGCTGGAGTAGGGCTTGTGAGCGTGCAGCTGCTCTCCCAGATATGAGTGAGACAAACGTGATGCAAAGGCTTCCTTTGATGAGAAGGCAAGGCTTTTGGAAGGGAAGGCAGTCTTTTCCCCCAAAGAATACTATGTTGAAATAGAATTGTCTTTTTAAAACCCAGACCAGCATCTAATCTATGGGGCACGGAAATGACAGCATGCAAGACTAAAGAGTTTCCCTGGATGAGAAATGACCTCGTCCCTGATTCATCTTTGCAGTTAATATAATGACCCTTAAAATGGAGTTGCTGAGAATTGGACAAACTTTAAAAAAATCAAGCATGAAAGCCCCGAAAAGATGATAAGGGATTGTTTAAATGCCTGCTAATTGGATGCCACGCCATCTGTGACCTACAGCGTAAACCAAGGGAGCAAGCGAGCCATTTTCCTCACAGTTTCTGGATAAAAATCTAATGTGAGAATTAAGAAGTACTCCAATGATCAATTTCCATTCTGAGCCAAATTTCTATGGCCCGTCCAACCTAGATGCAGCCTTCATGGAGGCCACTAGGGATGGTCAATCGTCCAGCTGACCATCTCAGATAAACAATATGGTCCCCTCCATCCATTAGATGATGCTGTTGATTCATTTCAGCTTTGAGCAGGAACTTGTGAATCCCTTCAGTTTCAACAGATTGAGTTTTATCTGCAGAAGCCTGGATCTTCTTTGTCCTTCATTTCTCAACATTACTGCCACCTCCTCCAGAGGTCCTCTCTGGTCACTTCATGAAAAGACTTTTCCCGTACCCAGTCACTAGCTACCTTTCCCCATTTTATTTTCTTCATGTGCTTTAATATATACTCTTCCTCATTAACATGTTTATTTATTCGTTTATTTATTTATTTATTTATTTATTGTCTCTCTCCCTCCATAGAACCTAACTCTGAAAATCCTTTTCACTATGGTGTTGGCACCTAGAACAGTTCCTGGAACCCTGCAGCTGAGGGAAAAAAATTCTGAATTATAAAATGGCTGTCCTTTCTAAAAATAATTTTTCCACATGTACTTTGTTTTGTGGAAGCCAAATGTATTCTTAAATAATTTAGAAGATTCTTCCAGTTGATAAAATAGATGTGGTATATATATATACATACATATATATATATATATATATATATATATATACACAATGGAATACTACACAGTCATTAAAAAAATGAAATAATGCCATTCGCAGCAACATGGATGGACCTAGAGATTATCATGCCTAGTGAAGTAAGCCCATAGAGAACAGATTTGTGGTTGCCAAGGAGGAGAGGGGGGTTAGGGTTGGGGGAGGGATGGATTGGGAGTTTGGGGTTAGCAGATGCAAACTATTATATATAGAATGGATAAACAACAAGGTCCTACTGTATAGCACAGGGTACTATATTCAATAACCTGTAATAAACCAGAATAGAAAAGAATATATATATATATAATCTGATTCACTTTTGCTGTACAGAAGAAATTAACACAACATTGTAAATCAACTGTACTTCAATAAAATTTTTTTAAAAAAGAAGATTCTTCCACTTGAAATTCCACAAAAGAATCCTACAGCCCGCTCCACGAGGACATGAAGGGACAATTTCACCCTCTGTCTTTCAAGAGCACAATAGATACAACTGGAGACACGAATCCACTTTGGAAGCTGTTGGGGCACCTATGGCATGTCCAGTCTTCTGGAAGAAGATGTTGACTTGGAGTCTGGGGTACAAGGTGTTTATTAGGAATCAACACCGGGGAAAGGAAGCAGGCTGGAGACAGAGGTAGTTAAGAGGTGGAATCACAGTGCAGGCAAGTCTTAGCTCTGGAGCAAGTACTGGGTAACATCAGAGTGACCCAAGTGAGATACTAGATCATACCGCTGCTTCACTAAATCACAGGCTGTGGGCTGACCTGGGGCCTGAATCTCTGCAGCTGGGGCCGACCCTGAAGGAGTTGAGAGCTGGAGGTCATCTTCCAGCCTCACTGCATAGAGCTGGGCATGGAATCCCTCCTCTGAGGGGCGCCTGGACAGGGGACCTCCTCCACACTTCAACGCTGCTAACTTCAAGCGTGAACCAGCGCTTTTAGAAGTCTGGCTACTGGGTGTCCACTGAGTTCCCACTGTCTTCAAAGATGAGCCACAAATAGTCCAATTCCTAAATTAGCATTCATGTCCTGTAAGTGCTTGCTGACTTGACAGCAACAATAATTTCACAAATAATGATGTTATCCCAGGCAAAAGTTGCATTAGATCAATTACCACTCTATTTCGGTGCCATCTCAGTTGCTCTCAGTGTTTATTTCAGTTCACCTATTTTTAAACCAAAGCTCTCAGGCTTCTGAACCACAGCCATGAATGCACCTTCCTTTTCCAGTCCTTGACAGCATCTTGCTCACATTTTGAACTAAAGACTAATGATTTGAATATCCTCCACCCCAATCTCGCTTCTCAGCTCCCTTTCTTTGTGTCCTTTAATTTGGGGGGAGGGGGAGTGGTTGTTCAGCTACAAGGAGAGTCAAAAACTTAAGGCTCAAAAAAGAAAGGAGAGAATATTGATATCATAGGAGAATGAAAGGAGATGAATTTACACTGCGACAGGAGAAAGTTTGCATTAGATTAGGAATGTTTTCCTATTGGATAAGGATGTTGAACATGGGTGAGCTGTCAAGAGCAATCATTAGAACTCAGATGCACACCAATGTGGCTGGTGTTCAGGACTGAATTGTGTTGCCCCCAAAATTCACATGTTGAAGTCCTAACCCCCTCTCCTTACCTCAGAATGTGAATGTATTTGGAAATAATGTTGTTAGAGAGGTTGAAGTGAGGCCATTAGAGTGGGCCCTGATCCAGAATGACTGGTGTCTTTCTAAAAAGGGGAAATTTGGACACAGACATAGAGGAAAGATGGTGTGAAGAGACATGGGGAAGAGAAAGCCATTGTTCTGAGCTGAATATTTGTGTCTCCCTCCCTACCCGCCCCCCTGCCTGTGCCTCTCCGTTACTCTCACATGACTATGACAATCACAGAGCGTCTGACACCAGATGTGGGCGGAGGGTTCCCCACACCAAGCAATTCTAAAACCCCAGCTGGGTGTCGTACAACTTAAATCCATTCTGACACTGTCTACCTGGAGACAGCATCAGATCCCACAGGTTAAGGGCTCATTCCCACAAGACTGCCCCCCTACTTCAGATGCCAATCACAAGTATGAGGTTCCCAGATGACCCACAACTTCTGTCAGACTTGGCTACAAATCAGAGGCTCCCATGACCTCCTCCCACTTGGATTTGAAGATTTGCTAGTACAGCTCACAGAACCCAGGGAAACATATTTACCAGTTTATTAAAGGATGTGACAAAGGAGACAGATGTACAGCCAGATGAAGTGACATATAGGGTGAGGTCTGTGAGGGTCCCAAGTGCAGGATCCTCTGTCCCTGTGGAGTTGGGGTGCATCACCCTCCCAGTATGTGGATGTGCTCGCCAACCTGAAAGCTCTCTGAACCCCATATTATTGGGATTTTATGGAGGCTTCCTCATGTGGGCATGATCCATTATTAACTCCATTTCCAGCCCCTCTTCCCTCTCTGGAGAATGCGGGTGGGGCTGAAAATTCCAAGCTTCTAGTCATGGCTTAGTCTTTCTGGTGACCAGTCCCCAACCAGGAGCCATCCAGGAGCCCACCCATAGTCACCTCAGTAGAACAGAAGATGCTCCTAGGGCTTTTATCACTTAGGAAGTTGTAAAGATTTTAGGAGCTCTGTGCCAGGTATTGAGGGCAAGGACCAATCTTTATATTTTCTGTTATCTTACGCCCTAAAATTATATGTTGAAACCCAAGTCCCCAACGTGATGGTATTTAGAGGTGAAGCCTCTGTTTAAGCTGCTTGGGTTCTGGTACTTTGTTAAGGTGGCCCTAGCAAACTAACCCAGCTGGATGAAATCAAGTGAAGACTAGGTGATCCTTATGAATTGTCCTAGCTCCAGGCTGAAGGACTCACTGTGTCTCAAAAAGTAGGGGAATTTAGAGGAGAGAGTCCTGCTGTCATTCAGGAGACCCATGAGAATATGAGAAAATCACCTCCTCCTCCCTTGACCCTCCTCTTCAACATTATATTTACCCTTCCATTCCCTGGCCTCGGGTCTTTCTCCATATCTATTAAACAGTAGATGTGTTGGCTGTGACATGGGGCTCCCTGCCTCTTGACCCTCCTCTTCAACATTATATTTACCCTTCCATTCCCTGGCCTCGGGTCTTTCTCCATATCTATTAAACAGTAGATGTGTTGGCTGTGACATGGGGCTCCCTGCATTTCAGGGCCCTTGTATATCAAATGGACATAATAAAATAATCAATGTGCAAGTGCTGTTGAGAGGAATCCATAGAATAATACAAGTACAGGTAAATAGCAAGTGCTCAGTAAACAGACACCATAACCACCATTATTGGGTGAGCAAGAGCTTTACATTATACTTTATCCATTGGCATTCATCACTGTGAGTAATGATAAGAAATTATAATTAATGGGTGAATCATTATTATTATTGATGCATCAAAGCCCTCTTCCAATCTCTCTGTCATTCCTGGGATGTGTCATAGATCACACAAGCCTCTGTTCAAAACCTGGCTCTACAATTTACAAGTGGCGAGACCTGGGTAAGATGCTTAAGGGGTTTGCAGAGCTGGATATGTAAGGGGGGGAGCCTAAAGACACTGAAAGAGGGGCCAGGGAAACAGACCCATCCTGATGAAGGAGAAGTTGAGTGGAGAAAAGAGGGTGGAGGACACAATAACTGGGTGGGGTAACTTTGGGGAAGAGGCAAGAACAGTGATGATTTGGTTTCTGACACCTCTCCATGCCCCACTGTAGTTGGTTAGTATTGAAGGTAGAGCCCTTCGTCCTTAGCACCAAACTCCTTAGGTCTTGATCACAGTCAGCCACCCATATCCATGAGTTCTGCACCCACAAAGGGCTGACTGTCCTGCCCCATTTTATATAAGGGACTTGAGCATTGTGGATTTTGATATGGAGGTGGTCCTGGAATCAATCCCCGGTGAATACCGAGGGTTGATTGTCTCTTATGGGAGATAAAAATCACAAACATCTTCAAATCTACAAGGGACCAAGAAGTATTTCAACTATTGTGATAATAATAGTTTGGGATATTTTGTTTGTTGGTTGGTCTTTTTTGGTGATTTTGTCATTTTGACCCCTCCTCTGTGCCAGGAACTCTGGTCACCACCTTGGATATATTGTTCACGCTCTTAACAATTCCATAATGTAGTCCATATTGTTACCCCATCTTAGAGAGATAAGAGATCGTAGGGACAGGAGTCAAGGTGGTGGTCTGGGAAGACATGGAGTTCACGTCTCCCCATGACTAGGGTGCCTGTAGGACACTGGTGGGGGACCTCGAAGCCCAAGGAGACGGGAGGAACCCCCAAGCGAACCAGTAGGATGTGGGGGGATTGAGGGGGGAGAAGTGGAGCCTGGACAGGACCGACACCCCTGAGGGGAGGCTGAGAGGGGGGATGGGTTCCCATGCCTGGAGGGACCCCCGGGGGCTCAGATCAGGGGGGAGCGCATCCAGCGTATCCCCTGCCCAATCAGCCAGGGAAGTCTGCCTGGCTCTCAGGCTGGGTCCTATGCCCTCAGAGGCCCTCTCTGGGCTGTATTTGTCCTGGGGCCATAGGATGGAGGCTGGGGGAGAGTAGGAGAGGCAGACAGGAGGGACCCTCCAGGACCAGAGGAGCAGTAGAGGAGTGGAGGGCGTCTGCCCCGCCCACTCACGCCCAGGAAGTCTGCTGGGCTACCAGGTGGGGTCACCCACCCTCTGAGACCAGAGGTGGGGGCATGCCTGTGCCTCTTCTGCTCCATTGAGGCTTAACCCCAGCCCCCACAAGCCACACCCCACAGGGCCTTTTCCAGCCCTGTAGGTCCTAAGCATAGGCCCTGCCCACTGCCAAACCCTGCCCCTTTTTAGGCCCCGCCCTCCACAGCCAAGACCTTTTCCACCTTTTATTTTTTTTCCTCCTCTTTCTTACTATTGTGGTCTGTTTTACCTTCTGGTTGTTGTTTCATCTATATTTTTATTTTTATATTCTTTTTAACATATCTTTTAGTTTCTTAACCTA
Source organism: Hyperoodon ampullatus (assembly GCF_949752795.1). NCBI lineage: Eukaryota > Metazoa > Chordata > Mammalia > Artiodactyla > Ziphiidae > Hyperoodon > Hyperoodon ampullatus. The sequence continues at coordinate 35,532,995 of NC_136927.1, forward strand.
ATTTTATTTTTTACTTTGTTATTGTTCTCCTTTTTTTTTTTCTTTTTGCTGCCCCACACAGCTTGTGGGATCTTGGTTCATGAGCCAGGGGTCGGGCCAAAGTTCCTGGCATGGGAGCTCCGAGTGTGAACCACTGGACTAACAGAGAACCTCAGACCCCAGGGAATATTCATCAGAGTGAGGTCCCCTGGAGGTCCTCATATCAGCACCAAGACCCATCTCTACCCAACAGCCTACCTACAAACTCAGGTGTTGGAAGCCTCAGGCCAAACAAGCAGTAAGAAAGGAACACAATCCCACTCATTAAAAAAAAAAAAAAAAGAGATGTCAAAAAAATGTGTCATGAAGGAGCAAGGTAAAAACCTACAAGACCAAATAAATGAAGAGGAAATAGGCAGTCTACCTGCAAAAGTATTCAGAGTAATAATAGTAAAGATGATCCAGAATCTCAGAAATAGAATGGAGACATGGATTGAGAAAATATAAGAAATGTTTAACAAAGATCTAGAAGAACTAAAGAACAAACAAACAGAGATGGACAACACAATAACTGAAATGAAAAATACACTAGAAGGAATCAATAACAGAATAACTGAGGCAGAAGAACAAATACGTGAGCTGGAAGACAAAATGGTGGAAATAACTGCCAAGGAGCAGAATAAAGAAAAAAGAATGAAAAGAATTGAAGACAATTTCAGAGACCTCTGGGACAACACTAAATGCACCAACATTCAAATTATAGGGGTCCCAGAAGAAGAAGAGAAAAAGAAAGGGTCTGAAAAAATATTTGAAGAGATTATGGTGGAAAAATTCCCAAACATGGAATAAGAAATAGTCACCCAAGTCCAGGAAGCACAGAGAATCCCATACAGGATAAACTCTAGGATAAACACACCAAGACACATATTAATCAAACTACCAAAAATTAAATTCAAAAAAAAATATTAAAAGCAACAAGGGAAAAACAAAAAATAACATACAAAGGAATCCCCATAAGGTTATCAGCTGATTTTTCAACAGAAACTCTGCAGGCCAGAAGGGAGTGGCAGGGTATATTTAAAGTGACAAAAGACAAAAACCTACAACCAAGATTACTCTACCCAGCAAGGATCTCGTTCAGATTCGATGGAGAAATCAAAAGCTTTTCAGAAAAGCAAAAGCTAAGAGAATTCAGCACCATCAAACCAGCTCTACAACAAATGCTAAAGGAACTTCTCTAAGTGGGAAACACAAGAGAAGAAAAGGACCAACAAAAACAAACCCAAAACAATTAAGAAATGGTAATAGGAACATACATATCAATAATTACCTTAAACATGAATAGATTAAATGCTCCAACCAAAAGACACAGGCTTGCAGAATGGATACAAAAACAAGACCCATATATATGCTGTCTACAAGAGACCCACTTCAGACCTAGGGACACATACAGACTGAAAGTGAGGGGATGGAAAAAGATATTCTATGCAAATGGAAATCAAAAGAAAGACTCATATCAGATAAAATAGACTTTAAAATAAAGAATGTTACAAGAGACAAGGAAGGCCACTACATAATGATCAAGGGATCTATCCAAGAAGAAGATATAACAATTATAAATATATATGCACCCAATATAGGAGCACCTCAATACATAAGGCAACTGCTAACAGCTATAAAAGAGGAAATCAACAGTAACACAATAATAGTGGAGGACTTTAACACCTCACTTACACCAATGGACAGATCATCCAAACACAAAATTAATAAGGAAACACAAGCTTTAAATGACACAATAGACCAGATAGATTTAATTGATATCTATAGGACATTCCATCCATAAACAGCAGATTACACTTTCTTCTCAAGTGCACATGGACCATTCTCCAGGATAGATCACACCTTGGGTCACAAATCAAGCCTCAGTAAATTTAAGAAAATTGAAATCGTATCAAGCATCTTTTCTGACCACAATGCTATGAGATTAGAAATCAATTACGGGGAAAAAATGTAAAAAACACAAACACATGGAGGCTAAACAATACATTACTAAGTAACCAAGAGATCACTGAAGAAATCAAAGAGGAAATCAAAAAAGACCGAGAGACAAATGATAACAAAAACACAATGATCCAAAACCTATGGGATGCAGCAAAAGCAGTTCTAAGAGGGAAGTTTATAGCTATACAAGCCTACCTCAAGAAACAAGAAAAATCTCAAATAAACAATCTAACCTTACACCTAAAGGAACTAGAGAAAGAAGAACAAACAAAACCCAAGGTTAGCAGTAGGAAAGAAATCATAAAGATCAGAGCAGAAATAAGTGAAATAGAAACAAAGAAAACAATAACAAAGATCAATAAAATTAAAAGCTGTTTCTTTGAGAAGATAAACAAAACAAAATTGATAAACCATTAGCCAAACTCATCAAGAAAAGGAGGGAGAGGACTCAAATCAATAAAATTAGAAATTAAAAAGGAGAAGTTACAACAGACACCACAGAAATACAAAGCATCCTAAGAGACTACTACAAGCAACTCTATGCCAATAAAATGGACAACCTGGAAGAAATGGACAAATTCTTAGAAAGGTATAACCTTCCAAGACTGAACCAGGAAGAAATAGAAAATATGAGCAGACCAATTACAAGTAATGAAATTGAAACTGTGATTAAAAATCTTCCAACAAACAAAAGTCCAGGACCAGATGGCTTCACAGGTGAATTCTATCAAACATTTAGAGAAGAGCTAACACCCATCCTTCTCAAACTCTTCCAAAAAATTGCAGAGGAAGGAACACTCCCAAACTCATTCTATGAGGCCACCAGCACCCTGGTACCAAAACCAGATAAAGATACTACAAAAAAAGAAAATTACAGACCAATATCACTGATGAATATAGGTGCAAAAATCCTCAACAAAATACTAGCAAACAGAATCCAACAACACATTAAAAGGATCATACACCATGATCAAGTGGGGTTTATCCCAGGGATGCAAGGATTCTTCAGTATACACAAATCAATCAATGTGATACACCATATTAACAAATTGAAGAAGAAACACAATATGATCATCTCAATAGATGCAGAAAAAGCTTTCGACAAAATTCAACACCCATTTATGATAAAAACTCTCCAGAAAGGGGGCATAGAGGGAACCTACCTCAACATAATAAAGGTCATATATGACAAACCCACAGCCAACATCATTCTCAATGGTGAAAAACTGAAAGCATTTCCTCTAATATTAGGAACAAGACAAGGATGTCCACTCTTGCCACTATTATTCAACATAGTTTTGGAAGTGCTAGCCACAGCAGTCAGAGAAGAAAAAGAAATAAAAGGAATGCAAATTGGAAAAGAAGAAGTAAAACTGTCACTGTTTGCAGATGACATGATACTATACATAGAGAATCCTAAAGATGCCACCAGAAAACTACTAGAGCTAATCAATGAATTTGGTAAAGTTGCAGGATACAAAATTAATGTACAGAAATCTCTTGCATTCATATACACTAATGATGAAAAATCTGAAAGAGAAAATTAAGGAAACACTCCCATTTACCACTGCAACAAAAAGAATAAAATACCTAGGAATAAACCTACCTAGGGAGACAAAAGACCTGTATGCAGAAAACTATAAGACAATGTTGAAAGAAGTTAAAGATGATACCAACAGATGGAGAGATATACCATGTTCTTGGATTGGAAGAATCAATATTGTGAAAATGACTATACTACCCAAAGCCATCTACAGATTCAATGCAATCCCCATCAAATTACCAGTGACATTTTTTACAGAACTAGAACAAAAAATCTTAAAATTTGTATGGAGACACAAAAGACCCTGAATAGCCAAAGCAGTCTTGAGGGAAAAAAATGGAGCTGGAGGAATCAGACTCCCTGACTTCAGACGATACTACAAAGCTACAGTAATCAAGACAATATGGTACTGGCACAAAAACAGAAACATAGATCAATGGAACAGGATAGAAAACCCAGAGGTAAACCCACACACCTATGGTCAACTAATTCATGACAAAGGAGGCAAGAATATACAATGGAGAAAAGACAGTTTCTTCAATAAGTGGTGCTGGGAAAACTGGACCGCTACATGTAAAAGGATGAAATTAGAACACTCTCTAACACCATACGCAAAAATAAACTCAAAATGGATTAGAGATCTAAATGTAAGGCCAGACACTATAAAACTCTTAAAGGAAGACATAAGAAGAACACTCTTTGACATAAATTACAGCAAGATCTTTTTTGATCCACCTCCTAGATTAATGGAAATAAAAACAAAAATAAACAAATGGGACCTAATGAAACTTAAAAGCTTTTGAAAGGAAAGGGAACTACAAACAAGACGAAAAGACAACCCTCAGAATGGGAAAAAATATTTGCAAACGAATCAACAGACAAAGGACTAATCTCCAAAATATATAAACAGCTCATGCAGCTCAATATTAAAAAAAACAAACAACCCAATCAAAAAATGGGCAGAAGACCCAAATAGACATTTCTCCAAAGAGGACATTCAGATGGCCAAGAAGCACATGAAAAACTGCTCAACATCACTAATTATTAGAGAAACGCAAATCAGAACTACAATGAGATACCACCTCACACCAGTTAGAATGGGCATCATCAGAAAATCTACAAACAATAAATGCTGAAGAGGGTGTGGAGAAAAGGGAACCCTCTTGCACTGTTGGTGGGAATGTAAATTGTTACAGCCACTATGGAGAACAGTATGGAGGTTCCTTAAAAAACTAAAAATAGAATTACCATATGACCCAGCAATCCCATTACTGGGCATAAACCCAGAGATAACCATAATTCAAAAAGACACATGCACCCCAATATTCATTGCAGTAGTATTTACAATAGCCAGGTCATGGAAGCAACCTAAATGCCCATCGACAGGTGAATGGATAAAGAAGTTGTGGTACATATACACAACGGAATATTACTCAGCCATAAAAAGGAACAAAATTGGGTCATTTGTCGAGACGTGGATGGATCTAGAGTCTGTCATACAGTGTGAAGTAAGTCAGAAAGAGAGAAATACCATATGCTAATGCATATATATAGAATCTAAAAAGAAAAAATGGTACTGATGAACCTAGTGGCAGGGCAGGATAAAGACGTAGACATAGAGAATGCACTTGAGGACACAGGGCAGGGAGGGGGAAGCTGGGGCGGAGTTAGAGTAGCATCAACATATGTACACTACCAAATGTAATATAGTTAGCTAGTGGGAAGCAGCAGCATAGCACAGGGAGATCAGCTCGGTGCTTTGCAACAACCTAGCGGGGTGGGATAGGCAGGGTGGGAGGGAGGCTCAAAAGGGAGGGGATATAGGGATATATTTATGCATATGGCTGATTCACTTTGTTCTACAACAGAAACTAACACAGTATTTTGAAGCAATTATTCTCCAATAAAGATCTATTTAAAAAAAGAGAGAGTTTGTAGGGGCTTTCAGAGGTGAAGTAACTTGCTCAAGTTTCCACAGTTAGTAAGTGTCAGAGACAGGATTTGAACCCTGGCAGTTGGAACCCAGATGGGGGCCAGTTAACCCTGCTAGGGCTGCCATAACAAAGTGTCACAGACTGGGTGCTTACACAACAGACATTTATTTTCTCACAGTTCTGGAGACTGGAAGTTCAAGGTCAAGGTGTTGGTTTCTTCCCAGGCCCCTCTTCTTGGCTTGCAGATGACCATCTTCTCCCTGTGTCTTTACATGGTGTTCCCTCTGTCCATGTCTATGTCCAAATTTCCTCTTCTTATGAGGAAGTCCATCAGATTAGATGAAGGCACACCATAATGACCTCATTTTAACTCAATTACTTCTTTTAAAGACGTTGTCTCCAAATACAGTCACATTCTGAGATACTGGGTGTTAGGATTTCCAGATATGACCTTTTGGGGAACACAGTGGGGCCCATAGCAACCCCCCAAACCTGTGTTTCGTCGGGTGTGAAACACGTACCATTGATAAAGTAGCATGGTTTCAGATATGACCCAGACAGGTGTACCAGCACTGAACTGTACCTAGAGAAAGTGATTCTCTTTTCAGATCTCTTCCAGTTACTCAGATCACACAAGAGAGATAGTCTCGGCTAGGTGCTAATGACTAATATTTCTCCAAAGCTTATCAGTCTCCTCTTTGAACAAAGACAGCTATCAGGCTAACTAACTAGAATATAAAGCCTTGATTACTTGTATTTGTTTTTCCAGTGACTTCTTTGTCAAGGCCAAGAAAACCAGGCTTTCCTTTTAAGGAACTGATATGATGTTTCCTTTTCAAATAAATGTATCTTTTAAAAAAGAGTGAGTCCATTTAAAGAAACAAAAGTAGTGAGCAAATCAGAGTCAGAGTGGTTCACAGAGATGACAGTCCGTGGAGGGTTCCTGCAATGACTGAAGTTAAGGAGACTTGTCCGTACTGTAGCCACAGGTATGACGGAAACAAAAGGAATCCATAAATCAAAGGCTGAGAAGAAGAAATTCCTGAAGGGCTGTCCCAGCTGGGGGGTGTGGGAGCAACTGTGTAGGATCTCATTTTAAGATTCTGGGATCTTAAGTTGATGTTACCAAGCTGATTGACCATTTCCTACCAGAGCAGTGGTCCCCACTTTGGGAATCCTTTTCTTTTCAGTATTCAGCCTTTGACCCTCACTCCATCTCCTATTTCTCCATCCCAGATGGGGCTAAGAGTGGGTCAGTTTCAACAGAGTCTTTCTGAATTTACTGAAGCCATCCCAACAGCCAGGGCCAGGATGTCGCCTTTGGTCATTCATCACAACCCATTTCTTCAAGGATTTTCCCAGAAGCTCTTTGGGAAGGAGCTTAGGGAAACACATGGGTTCCAGTGCCAGCTTCATTATTTAGCAACCCTTGGTCTTTGTACAGGTTTCATGACCTTCCTGGGTCTCAGTCTCCTCATCAGTAAAGTGGGACTAAGACTAGATGGCTATGAGGATCAAACCAGAAATATGCTCTATAATGATCTCCTGGCACATTGTAAGCATTCAGTAAATAGTAGATATTATTAGCTTCCCCCAAGGCAGAGAAATGTAAATGTGTACCTGCCAAGTGTTCTGGGAGGGTAGCCAAAGTACCCCACCTCGGACATGAAAATTCTTCCCAGCCTTAAGTTTGGGATCTACTCTGTAATACATCTACATTCACTTTAATATAAAAATAATGCTTTAAATTATCATCAAGGAGAATTAGTGCTCCAGAAAAAAAGTGGGTTTTAAGTATCCTCTGCCATGCGCCCATCATTCTCCTGGATATAAACAATTGGAGCTTTGAGAGGCAGGCAGGGGTTACGTCCCTTTAACTTGATGGTTCTCAACAAAGAGAAATTTTGCCCACAGGGGACAGTTAGCAATGTCTGGAGACATTTCTGGTCGTCATAACTGGGTGTCAGGTGCTACTGGCATCTACTGGGTAGAGACCAGGGTCGTGTATACATCCTACAATGTACAGGACAGCCCCTCACAACAAAAACTACCCAGTCCCAAATGTCAGTAGTGCCCATGTTAAGAAAGCGTGCAGTAGAGTTATCCAGAAGGCTTTGCTGCTGAAGTTAGAGTGAGTTTTTCATTCTCTTCCTCCCCTGTCCCCACCAGTCTCTCCCCAGTCTCTCTCCATTTTTGAGTATTGTGGCCCAAAGTGTGGAGTAATAGAATGTTGCAATTGTAGGCAAGCTGTGTTGAGAAACCCTACTTTATTTATTTATTTTTTTTGCGGTATGTGGGCTTCTCACTGTTGTGGCCTCTCCCGTTGTGGAGCACAGGCTCCGGACGTGCAGGCTCAGTGGCCATGGCTCACGGGCCTAGCCACTCCACGGCATGTGGGATCTTCCTGGACTGGGACACGAACCCATGTCCCCTGCATTGGCAGGCAGACTCTCAACCACTGTGCCACCAGGGAAGCCCGAGAAACCCTACTTTAAAATGAGGGTAGGAGGAGATTAGGGCAAAAGGAGGTATTATTTTGCCCTATTATTCACACCCATTTAGACCAAATCCGTGAGCTAGCATCCACCAGACACCAAATGTTGTCCTGGGCCTGCATCAGTCCAGGAGTTCTCTGGAGTGATGGACTTTTCCATCGAAAGATGGCCATAGTCACCTGAGCCAGACCTTAGCCAAGCCAGGAGAGGACAGTTGCGTTCTTCCACATTCCCTGCCTAAACCCACCTTCCTATTCTGGGTACTTACAACTCTTTCCCCCACTTCCAACCAGGTTCATATTCTCAACTATGTAGCTAAGATCTGCCTGCTATATTAGTCAGTGTTCTTCAGAGAAACAGAACCAATAGGATGTGTATATATCTGGTAAGAGATTTATTATAAGGAATTGGCTTACACAATTACGGAGGCCAGTGAGCCCAAACCTGCAGTATAGGCTGGCTGGCTAGAGACCCAGGAGAGTTGATGGGACAGTTCCAGTGTGAAGTCAGTCTGCTGAAGAATTGCCTTTTGCTCAGGGAGGTGCATCTTTCTGTTCTATTCAGGCCTTCAACTGATTGGATGAGGCCCACCCACATTACAGAGGCATATGTGCCATGTGTTTGCCATGTCTGCTGGATTATTTCTGCCAGGTTAATGATGGTTACTTAAGCCTTGACACATGCTCTGAATCCTCCAGCTTGAAGGAACCAAATTTCTATCCAAGTTAATATCCCTGGAGAAGCATTAACACAGGAGGAAAAAAGAGTGAGGTTGTCCCACATGGAGGCAGCATGCCTGGGTTAGGACTTGGGGCTAGCCTTGTCAAGACAGGAGAGGATGTCCAGCTCTCTCTGTTTCCACACCTGGGGCCCAGATCAGTTCCCTTGTACCTGCTGGGGTACATGTTCTGCTCATCTGTTGCTCCTTTTTAGTGGATCCCAGGATCCAGGTACAGGAACTGATACCAGGAAGCCACATTGGGGTCACAGGTTCAAGTCATATCCTCCAGCCCAGTGTTAACCGACAATAAAGCTGAAATTTTAACAGCTATTTGTTCCTATGCCTATTTCTCAGTTGGTTCATAATGCAAAGGTGAACAAGTGATGTTTCTAAATAGCACATTAGAGGAAAAAGGAGCCAAACTTCTCTGTGGGTTGGTCCAGAATCAAGGAGTGGGAGCAGCTAAGAAAAAATGTTCTTCAGCAGCAAAGTCAGAGTCTGCTTTGGGTGAGATGGTGTGGACCACATCCCACATCCCACATCCTAACCTATTGTGTTTATCAGACAGTTAGCTGTGGGCTAATTATGCCTCTGTGCATGGGGAATTTTAACCAGTTTACACAACAGACACAGGGGATGTCAGGAGGTCTGCAGGATGCATACTGTGGTTGACCAGTTGGCCAGTTGTTTTGCTCTTGTTGCTCTCCATCAAGTTTAGTTTTGTTTCTATTTTATTAACTTCTACAAAGACAGGGAGGAAACTGTGATGGGATTGGCAGGCCAGATAGGAAAACAAGATCCCTCTGTACATCAGTCACTTCCAAAGACTGGGCTCCCAAGACCATCTAAAGTCGTTTGATCTATTTAACAACACAGGAGTCCCTGAGTTAGTCCCATTTATTTCAGTGCTGAGGTTAATGGGGTAATGGGCTTCAAGCTCTCTTAGCCAACAGCTTGCTGACTGCCAGTCCCTTGTGTTGAAAAGATATTTTTAAAATACATTGACTCAAAAGCTCATAGGAATAAATGTATCCTGGGGAAGATGGAACTCTAGGCCAAGCATGGGGTGTCTTTTAATTGTCCACTGTAATGCAATCATTGGTCACTTCATCTAGAATATCCCCATTTCCCACACCAAAACGTTACTTGCTAAGCACTTGCCCATCTTTCTTTTACTTCCTATCTGCAACCTGAACCATTTGGAGAGAGACTTTCTCATTTACACAGAAACCCACATATTGTATGATCCCACTTATGTAAAATGTCCACAAAAGGTAAATCCATAGAGACAGAAAGTAGATTAGTGGTTGCCAAGAGCTGGGAGTGGGAACGGGGATTAACTGTAAATGGGCATGTGGGTTCTTTTTGAGGTGATGAAAATGCTCTAAAAATAAATTATGGTGATGGTCATGCAACTCAGTAAATTTGCTAAAAATTATTAAATTGTACAATTAAAATGAGTAAATGTTGTAGTCTATAATTTATACCTCAATAAAGTTGTTTATAAATAAAATGAGGAAGAGGGTTTCCCTGGTGGCGCAGTGGTTGAGAGTCCGCCTGCCGATGCAGGGGACACGGGTTCGTGCCCCGGTCCGGGAGGATTCCACATGCCGCGGAGCGGCTAGGCCCGTGAGCCATGGCCGCTGAGCCTGCGCATCCGGAGCCTGTGCTCCGCAATGGGAGAGGCCACAACAGTGAGAGGCCCGCATACCGAAAAAAAAAAAAAAATGAGGAAGAAAGTGGACACAGTGAAGTAGTCGCTGATGTCCTGCCCACATCCCCCAGGCCTGTAGGTTTCCATACAGGCTCTCTGGCTTCCACCTCCAGTTCTAGAGCTCTTGGCCTAAGGGCTTTCTCTGGTCACCAGCACTCATTCTGCCCACATGTGTGGCAGACTGGAAGTGCCAGTAAATTCATGTCCCTTGAGAGCAGCACTCAACCACTAACTGCTAAGAATTGGTGTATAAATACCTCAGCTCCCTGCCCTTTGGGCACATTTTACATGGTGCTTCCCAGATACATTGCTTCCTGAGATACATTTACAGGCTTCCTTCCCCCCCCGCTTCAATTTCCCACTCCTCTACTGGTGTTTCTTGCCAAATTACTTCCACTTAAATCTCTATCTCAGAGTCTGTTTCTAGGGTAACCCACTAAGGAAGATGTGTTGGAAATTGGTAAGAAAAATTAGATTAAACCATTTAGATTGAAGTTGAGCCATAGATTCTGGAGTCTGATTGCCTGGGTTGGAGCCTCAGCCCTACCTTACAACTCTTATGACTTTGACTAAGTTTCTCTACCCTAAAATCTCATGTCTCTTATGTGTCTAATCAGGATAACTATACTATCTACCTCATAGGGATACTGTGAGGATGAAATGCAATGCCATAGTGCAGCTGGAGCTCTTAGCAGAGGGATTGACACATAGAAAAAGGTTTAATAAGATGTAATTATATGTGATTTTATGAGGCAATGACTGGTCCACCAAATAATCAGACATTGGATCCAGACTGAAAAAGAGGGTGGGTTGGATTTTCTGGGGCTCAACCATAGAGGGTGCATTTGTAGCCAAGATCATAAAGCTCTGGGCTTGTTGCTAGGGTGACATGAGTACCACCCTCACCAAATGACACCAGCCACTCTGGGGCTGGGCAGAAAATGGAACAGACGGTGCCTTATTTTGTCTTGATGAACAAACTGGATTATGTATTTCTCCAAAGGGACCCATTTAACTAAAGTAATTATTAAAAATTAGCAGGATTAGCTTTATGACCTTCTGAAAAGTAGGGGACACTATCATATTTTATTTGGTTCCATGTTAAGCCCGAGTTGTTCATTGGCTCAATGAGTAATTCTACTGTGACTGTGGGACTTTGAAGAGTTGTGTCCCTTCTCTTAGCCTAGGTCCTCATCTGTCAAAAGGCAATACTAATGCTCACCTTAAAGGGATATCCTGAGATGCTATGACTCATATGCAGAGGACTGTTCAAGGTCTAGCACGGAGCAGATAGCCAACATTTACTGTTTTGTCCTCCTCTGTTAATGTTTCTCCAGTGATGTTAACTTGGATAGAAATTGGTTTTTTCAACCTGTAGGATATAGAGCATGTGTCAAGGCTGAAGTGTCCATCATTAAATTGGCAGAAATAATCCAGCAGGTATGGCAAATGCATGGCACATAAACCACAATTTCCCTGTCCACAATAATAGCAGACATTACTAATCGATCATTGCTCTTTTCATCTGAGTCTGGATACAGTCCCAGAATCTTTTCCAGCAGAGCACTCTAGGCCACCATTACCAACTGATCAGATTTGACGTGCAAGATGAAAGTTATTTGCTAGCCTCTAGTGTAAGCTTAAAAATAGTAGAGTTTAGCACAATGTCTGGTACTCGATAAATACTTAATAAATGGATGACTAAAGGATAAATGCAGTGAGGTTAGTTAATACTGTCATCACCTATGTCTTCTCTAGCAATCTTACTCAATGATCAAGCTCAGATTCCTCCAAGTTCCTCCTCCCATAATGTGGATCTTTCCTTAGTGGTTGAAGGTTTTGGAGGAAAGCTGGAATGCTTATAACTATAGGTTCAAAGGAACCTCCTCTGAAAATATGTATATTGGTATGATCTCATCTTGGGATATTAAATCTCCTTTAAGTTACAGCTTTTTTATCTAGTGCTGGCTGCACAGAAACTTCACAGAAGTGTAAGTTTCTGAAGCACTTATTCTGGCAACAAAGGAGAAATCCTTAATTGGTAGAACATAACCAACTATTTTCTGAGCAGGAGGCATATCTCAAAACTGTATGTCAGGAGGATACTACTGAGCTGTAACGCTGAAGCTGATGGTGATCTCCTTAGGAAATTGGTTTTAGCCATGGGAATGACTGCCCTTTTAAAGTAAAGAGACCAGCATCTGACAACAAGTCTGCAATTCCAAACATCCCATGCTATTAGTCACTGCAAGATTGATTCCTGGTCCAATGTTTGCTTTTTTCTATTATAAATTTAAAAGTATTGATTACATTTATACAATTGTGAAAATTAAACATATTTATTATAAATGCAGAAAATTTGAAAGAAGAAAACAACATCATCCATAGATTCACCACTAGAGGATATTATTAAAATCTGGAGTATTTCCCTCTTGTCATTTTTCTATGCATATTTTAGCACAATTATGTTGGCATATTATTTGTAAAGATTTTACATTCTGATTTTTTTCCAATTTAACTTTATAACGTAGCATTTCTCCATGTTTTTGCAAACTCTCCACACACATTTTAGTTGTATAAATATCCCAATAAGTGAATATGCCATAATTTACTTAACCTAATTTACTTAACCTTTAGATGATATTCTCCAATGTTAGGTTGATTCTGATGTTTTGCTTTTGTAAAAAAATGCTATGATGACTATATTTGTATATAAGGTTTTTTCTGTATATATGAATGTATGAGTATTTCCTTGGAATACTTGGGTAGATTCCAAATCTTTCTTTGTCTCTATCTCTGTCTCTCTCTGTCTCTCTCAGAGATATAAAATACATAAAGTGATAAAGTATACACATCTTAAGGGTAGAGCTAAACTACTCTTTATGCATGTATCCGGGTACCACTACCCAGGTCAAGGTGTAGTACTTTTCCAGCACACCAAAAGGCACCCATGAGTCCTTTCTATGCCATGATTTTTCAATAAAAATTTGCACTTTGAACCCTACAAAGAAATACATCTCCTTCTTTGCCTTTAAAAACCAGAGCACTATCACTGCGTTAGACTATAGAGATGTCTTCCTTTCCCATCACCGTGGAACCTTGGTGTATGCAAGGTCCTCCCAAAGCAAGCTGCTGAGAGGTTGCTTCCACCATCTACAAAGGAACTTAGAGGGGTGCTATTCAGACTCTACAAACAGCATTTAGTTCTCCTTCCATCTGTCCTTGGCATGTTGATTAGAAAGTTTAACGATACTACATATTTTCCTCTCCAGTTTAATAAATGACTTTGGGAGAAGCCAGTGGTTTTCTGTCCAGCAGTTGTGGAACTTGATAAAATTAATTTGCTGGATGATAACTCACCACGGATAATAGTGTGAATGGTAACATAAATTATCTATGTATACAAAAAAATACATATGAGTAAAAATTAGAATGAATAAAAATAAACGTATTTATACATATTTCTCTGATTCTTTCCCTGCTCTAATCCTAATCACCACCACCCCGTTATCGTCAACACCATCACATTTATTGAAAACCTACTATGTTCCAGACATTACCTAAATTATTTATATACATCATCTCATTTAATTCTTCCCATTTTGCAGATAAGGAGACAGGCTACAGACCACACAGGGAGTAAGTATCGAGACTGGCATTTGAACCCGGTGTGGTCTGCCTCCAGAACTGGCATATTTAATCACCATAAGCCATACCTCTTGCTAAGGTAACGCACACTTGAAGTTTTAGGTGATGGTGATGTACTGAGCTTCCATTTAGATTTCTGACAACTGACCTATTTGAAATGGTATACGCCAATTCTGGAAAAAGGAAATTTGAGCCTTATATCCTTGGTGAAATAGGTTACCCTATGTTTTGCAAAGTTAGTAAACAAATGTGGTTTACTCTGTGGTTTAATGAGCTTTATTGAGATTTAATTTACATACTGTAAAATTCACCTGTTTGGGTGTGTTTACAGTTATACAACCATTACCACAATCTAATTTTAGAACATACCCATCATCCCCCAAAGAAACTGTACACATTATTAGTCACTTCCTGTACCTGCCTTTCCCCAGCCTCTGGCAACCACTAAGCTAGATTTGCCTATTCTGGGCATTTCGTATAAATGAAATCACACAGTATATGGACTTCTGTGTCTGGCTTCTTCTTGAGCATGTTTTTGAGACTCCTCCATGTGGTAGCATGAATCTGTACTTCAGTCCTTTATGTTACCCACGCTGAGGCACTGGTGGTTCAGTGGTAGAATTCTCACCTCCCTTTATGTTACCCAATAGTTGTCCACTGTGCCATTAATATTTTCACCACACTAAGCATCTTTCTTTTTTTTTTTTTTTTTTTTTTATGGCTCACAGGCCCAGCCGCTCCACGGCATGCGGGTTCTTCCCGGACTGGGGCACGAACCTGTGTCCCCTGCATTGGCAGGCGGACTCTCTACCACTGCGCCACCAGGGAAGCCCTAAGCATCTTTCTTATTCTTTCCCAGTTTATAAGGCTCAATTTATTCAAAAGTGTCTTTCCCTCCCTCAGGTCAAGCTCTGCCTGACCTCCCCGTCCTCCTGTTGTAGTTTATTCTTAAAGAGTTGCTTTCTCCTTTCCTTCTTTCTTTTTTTCCTTCCTCCCTCCCTCCTTTCTTCCCTCCTTCCTTCCTTTCTTTTCTTTCTTTCTTTCTTTCTTTCTTTCTTTCTTTCTTTCTTTCTTTTTCTTCTTTCTTTCTCTTCTGACATTTTTATTGTTTTAGTTTATTTTACTTATATTCAAGACTTTAATCCATCTGGAATCTTCTTGTACATGATATGAGATAAGTGCTCAACACTATTTTTTCCCAATGGAAAACCAGTTGGAACAGCAACATACTTTAAATAGACCATATTCTCCTACTGGATTCAAACATCACCTTTGTCATGTAAGGAGTTCTCTGTAAGAGATCTAAATGATCTACCTTTTTCTATTCCTAAACCAGCAATAACATATTTATTAAGTTTGACTTATATTCTGATATAAGTTGAGGCAAGTTTCTCCTTGACTTTTGTTTATTTATTGGCTATTTTAGGGCATCTCCTTTTCCGTTTGTTTAATCTAGTCTCCTACTTTCCCTCTCCTCAACACTAAAAGCAAGTTGTTGATATTCTAATTGATACTGAAATTTTAAGTTAATTTCATTAACTTTGGTAATATTTGCATTTTATATCAATCTTCCCACTCAGAAATATGGTATTTATTTCCATTTGTGTGAATCTTGTTTTATGAAATTCAATGAGATTGTGAAAATTATTTTTAAAATACTTTTCTTCATACAATTCCTGAGCTTCTCTTCTTAACTGTTCCCCAAGTTATTTTTTGGTGGTACTATTGTGATTGGGATATTTTTTCCATCTAAGTTCTCCCCATATCCATTTCAAATTCATTATTGTTAGTATAGAGAAAAGCTATTAATATTTATATAATTTTATTGTTTCCAGTCATCTTACAAACACTCTTATTGATTCTAGTAAGATTATTGTTTTAATTTTTATTAAAGTCTACTAGTTTCCTTAGTATACAAGCAAACCATCAGTAAAAATAGTTTAAAATTTTCTTTCCAATGCTTACACTTATTTTATTTTCTTATTTTAATGCATTTGCAAGAACTTTTGTATCTATTTAAATAATTCACCATTTGGAATAGGGTTTTTTATTCATTAGCCTAAATTATATTTAGGTGATTTCCTTCTATTAATGATTTACTTGTTGATTCATTAGAAATGACTACCAAATTTATTGAAATGGCTTTTCAGCTTCACCTTTAATATTGATGTAATTAATGTATTATGTTGATACCTTCCCTCATCCAAACAAGCCTTGAATTCTTGGAATAAGCTCTCCTTTGCCATAACACTTTATTCGTTTGGTGCCAATAGCTTAGTGAAAAGATTTGCGTTTATTCATAAGTAAAATGTATTTATAGTTTTCTTTTCTGGTGTTATCCATCAGAACTGGGTTTTAAAAGAATTGAAACACTTCTAATTACTTTCTGTGGACAAGGTTATCAATCCTGGCTGCACATTAGAATCATTTGGAGAGCTGTTTTAAGATGCTGATGCCTGGCACAACCCAGAAGGATTGAATAGGAAATTCTGTGGATGGGGTTTGAACATCATTAGTTTTAAAAAATGCTCCAGGTGATTCTATCATTTGGTCAAGTCTCAGCGTCACCGTGTATGGTTTGCAATTGTTTAAACAACATTGGAGTACCAGTAGGTGAGCACCAGCCCCAGGCACCCTAGTACCCCCAGCCAGTTGCTCTGGGAACCTGACCCCCCAAACCAGTGGGTCAGCACCAACCCTGGACCTTCCTGGCCCTGTAGCCAGCTGCCACAGGACACAGACCCATCCACTGGAAGTTTGGCACCAGCCCCCAGCCCACATAGGCCCCACAGGCAAAACCCTGGGACCTGGCACAAACCACCCGCAGGTCAGCAACCTCTGCATGAGGCAGGGCCTGGCAGCCAACCAAGCCAGGGACCAGCCCCACCCACCAGTGTGCCAACAGCCATGGGCACTTCCACAACAGAAGGGAATATACAGCCTGTATAGCAGGCAACCCTAGAATATACAGCTTTTGTTTCCAGAGGAGAGTATGCTGTTTGGTCTCATAGAATGTATCCTACATAAGGCCACTTCTCCAAGACTGGAAAATGTAACAAACCTACCTAATATGTAGACATAAATACAGAGAATTAGGCAAAATTAGGAGACAGAGGAATATGTTTCTAACAAAGGAACAAGACAAAACCCCAGAAGAAGAACTAAGAGAAGTGGAAATAAACAGTCCCTCTGATAAAGACTTCAAGGTAATGATTATAAAGATGCTCAATGAACTTGGGAAAAGAATTGATGAACATAGTGAGAAGTTTAAAAGAGAAAACATAGAGAAGAACCAAACAGAGCTGAAGAATACAATAACTGAAATGTTAAACAAAACAAAAAAACACTAGAAGGAATCAACAATAAATTAGATGATACAGAAGAATGAATCAGTGAACTGGAAGAGAGAGTAGTGGAAATCACCCAAGCTGAACAGAAAAAAGAAAAAAGAATTTTAAAAAACGAGGACAGATTGAGAGACCTCCATGAGAACATCAAGCATACTGACATGTGAATTATAGGGGACCCAGAAGGAGAAGAGAGAGAGAGAGAAAGGAGCAGATAATTTATTTGAAGAAATAAAAGCCACAAATCTCCCTAACCTGGGAACAAAAACAGGCATCCAGGTCCAGGAAGCACAGACAGTCCCAAACAAGATGAACCTAAAGAGGTCTACACCAAGATACATTATAATTAAAATAGCAAAAATGAAAGATAAGGAGAGAATCTTAAAAGCAGCAAGGGAAAAGCAACTGGCTACATACAAGGGAACTCCCATAAGACTACGAGTTGACTTTTCAGCAGAAATTTTTCAGGCCAAAAGGGAGTGGCACAATATAGTCAAAGTGATGAAAGGGAAAAACCTAAAACCAAGAATACTCTACCCAGCAAGGCTATTGTTTAGATTTGAAGGAAAGACAAAGAATGTTACAGACAAGCAAAAGCTTAGAGTTCAGCACCACTAAACTGGCTTTAAAGAAATGTTAAAGGGACTTCTGTAAGAGGAAAAGAAGAGACCATAACTAGAAATATGAAAATTACAAAAGGAAAAGTCTCATTCATAAAGACAAGCATATAGTAAAGCTTGTGGACCAACTACTTATAAAGCTAGTAGGAAGGTTAAAAGATAAAAGTAGTAAAATCGTCTATATTCACAATAAGCAGGTAAGGGATACACAAACAAAAAGACATAAAATATGATGTCAAAAAACATTAAACATTGAGTGAGGGAGTAAAAATTCAGAGTTGTTAGAAGGCATTGAAACTTAAGAGATCATCAACTTAAAATAGTATATAGTTATATATAAATCTCATGGTAACAACAGGCCAAAAATTTGCAACAGATACACACACAAGAAATAAAAAAAAAAAGAAAGAAAATCCAAACACATAACACATAAAAGCAGTCATCAAATCACAGGGGAAGAGACAAAAGAAGAAAGGAACAAAAATGTACTACAAAACAACCAGAAAACAATTAACAAAATGGCAATAAATACATACCTACCAATAATTACTTTAAATGTAAATGAGCTAAATGCTTTACTCAAAAGACATAGACTGGCTGAATGGATTAAAAAAGATATATGTATGATATACACATATATATCTTATACACATGATATATATATATATATGATGTCTACAAGTGACTCACTTCAGATCTAAAGACACAAACAGACTGAAAGTGAGGGGATGGAAAAATGTATTCCATGTAAATTGGAAAAAAAAAGAAAGCTGGGGTAGCAATAAATACTTATATCAGACAAAATAAACTTTAAAACAAAGACTGTAACAATAGACGAAGAAGGGTATTACATAATGATACAGGACTGAGTCCATCAAGAAGATGTAACAGTTGCAAATATATATGCATACAACATAGGCACATCTAAACATATAAAGCAAATATCAAAAAACATAAAGGGAGAAATTGGCAGTAATACAATTATAGTAGAGGACTTTAATACCCCACTTATACCAATGAACAGATCATCCAGACAGGAAGTCAATGAAGAAACACTGGCCTTAAATAACACATTATACCAGATAAACTTAGTAGATATATATAGAACATTCAAACCAAAAAGAGCAGAATACACATTCTTTTCAAGTGTACATGGACCATCCTCCAGGAGAGAACACATGCTAAGCCAGAAAACAAGTTTCAATAAATTTAAGAAGACTGAAATCATATCAAGCATCTTATTCAACCACAACAGTATGAGACTAGAAATCAACTACAAGAAAAAAAAACTTCAGAAAACACAAACACGTGGACGCTAAACAATATACTACTAAGCAACCAATGGGTCACTGAAGAAATCAAACAGGAAATCAGAAAATACATGGATGCAAATAGTAATGGAAACAGAACAATCCAAAATGTATGGGACACAGCAAAAGTAGTTCTAAGAGGGAAATTTATAGCAATACAAGCCTACTTCAGGAAACAAAAAAAAATCAAACAAACAATATAATCTTACACCTAAAGGAACTAGAAAAAGAAGAACAAACAAAACCCAAGGTTAAATAAAGGAAAGATATAACAAAGATAAGAGCAGAAATAAAAGAAATAGAGGCTAAAAAAAGAAAACATCAATGAAATTAAGAGCTGGTTCTTTGAAAAGATTTTTTTAATGGATAAAACTTTAGCTAGATTCATCAAGTGAAAAAGAGAGGGCCCAATTAAATAAAAACAGAAATTAAAGAGGAGAAGTTATAACTGACATCACAGAAATTCAAAGGATCACAAGAGATTACTGTGAAAAATTATGCACCAATAAAATGGACAACCTAGAAGAAATGGATAAATTCCTAGAAACATAGTCTCCCTACACTAAATTAGGAAGAAATAGAAAATATAAACAGACCAATTACTAGGAATGGAATTGAATCAGTACATTAAAAAACTCCCAACAAACAAAAGTCCAGGACCAGATGTCTTCACAGGTGAACTCTATGAAACATTAAAAGAAGAGTTAATACCTATCCTTTCAAACTATTCTGAAAAATTGAAGAGGAAGGAATGCTTCTGAACTCATTCTGTGAGGCCAACATTATCCTGATGCCAAAACCAGACAAAGACACCACAGAAAAAGAAAATTACAGGCCTATATCCCTGATGAAAAGATGCAAAAGTCCTCAACAAAATATTAGCAAACCTGTACTTGGAAAACTGTAAGACACTGATGAAAGAGATTGAAGATGACACAAATAAAAAGATATACTGTGTTCATGGATTGGAAGAACTAATATTGTTAAAATGACCATACTACCCAACGCAATCTATGGATTCAGTGCAATCCCTATCAAAATAATAATGGCATTTTTCACAGAACTGGAACAAATAATTCTAAAATGTTTATGGAAACACAAAAGACCTTGAATAGCCAAAACAATCTTGGGAAAGAAGGACAAAGTTGGAGGTATCACACTCCCTGATTTCAAACTATACTACAAAGCTAGAGTCCTAAAACAGTATGGTGCTGGCACAAAAACAGACACATAGATCAATGGAACAGAATAGAGAGCCAACAAAGCATTGGCAAGGATGTGGAGAAAAGGGAACCCTTGTGCACTGTTAGTGGGAATGTAAATTGGTGCAGACACTGTGAAAAACAGTATGGAAGTTCCTCAAAAAATTAAAAATAGAACTACCATATGATTCAGCAATTACACTCTGGATATTTACCTAAAGAAAACAAAAACACTGATTCAAAAAGAAGTATACACACCAATGTTCATTGCAGCATTATTTACAATATCCAAGATATGGAAGCAACTTAAGTGTCCGTTGATAGATGAAGACATAAGGAAGATTGTATATATATATATACATAGATACACACACAATGGAATAATACTCCACCGTAACAAAGAATAAAATCTTGCCATTTGCAACATCATGAATAGACCTAGAGGGTAATGTGCTAAGTGAAATAAATCAGACAGTGAATGACAAATACTATATGATTTCACTTACATGTGGAATTTTGAAAACAAAGCAAATGAACAAATGTACCAAAACAGAAACAGATTCACAGATACAGAGCACAAATTGTTGATTGCCAGAGGGGAGGGGGGTGGGGGGCGTGAGGAAAATAGGGGAGGAAGATGAGGAGGTACAAACTTCCAGTTAAAAAATAAATAAGCTACATGTAAAAGAGTGAAATTAGAACATTCTCTAACACCACACACAAAAATAAACTCAAAATAGATTAAAGACCTAAATGGAAGACCAAATACTATTATATAAAACTCCTGAGGAAAACATAGGCAGAACACTCTTTGACATAAGTCACAGCAATACTTTTTTGATCCATCTCCTAGAGTAATGGAAATAAAAACAAAAATAAACAAATGTGACCTAATTAAACTTAAAAACTCTTGCACAGCAAAGGAAACCATAAACAAAATGAAAAGACAACTTACAGAATGGGAGAAAATATTTGCAAATATTGTGACTGACAAGGGATTAATCTCCAAAATATACAAACAGCTCATATAGCTCAATATAAAAAACCCCAAACAACCCAATCAAAAAATGGGCAGAAGATCTAAATAGACATTTCTCCAAAGAAGACATACAGATGGCCAAAAGGCACATGAAAAGATAATCAACATCACTAATTATTAGAGAAATTCAGATCAAAACTACAATGAGGTATCACCTCACACCAGTCAGAATGGCCATCATCAAAAGTCTACAAATAATAAATGCTGGAGAGGGCATGAAGAGAAAGGAACCCTCCAACACTGTTGGTGAGAATGTAAATTGGTACAGCCACTATGGAGAACAGTATGGAGGTTCCTTAAAAAACTAAAAATAGAACTACCATATGACCCAGCAATACCACTACTAGGCATATACCCTGAGAAAACCATAATTCAAAAAGAGACATGTACCAAAATGTTCATTGCAGCTCTATTTACAATAGCCTGGAGATGGAAACAACCTAAGTGTCCATCATCGGATGAATGGATAAAGAAGATGTGGCACATATATACAATGGAATATTACTCAGCCATAAAAAGGAACGAAACTGAGCTATTTGTAATGAGGTGGATAGACCTAGAGTCTGTCATACAGAGTGAAGTAAGTCAGAAAGAGAAAGACAAATACCGTATGCTAACACATATATATGGAATTAAAAAAAAAATGTCATGAAGAACCCAGGGGTAAGACAGGAATAAAGACACAGACCTACTAGAGAATGGACTTGAGGATATGGGGAGGGTGAAGGGTAAGCTGTGACAAAGCGAAAGAGAGGCATGGACATATATACACTACCAAACGTAAGGTAGATAGATAGTGGGAAGCAGCCGCAGAGCACAGGGAGATCAGCTCGGTGCTTTGTGACCGCCTGGAGGGGTGGGATAGGGAGGGTGGGAGGGAGGGAGACGCAATAGGGAAGGGATGTGGGAACAGATGTGTATGTATGACTGATTCACTTTGTTATAAAGCAGAAACTAATAAAAAATAAAAAAAAATTAAAAAAAAAAATAAATATTACTGGATTATTATCAGAGAGACTTTGGCTTGAGCAAAATCTCTTTATATTCTTTTTAAAAATTTTTATTTTATTTATATATATATATTTTATTTATACATATATATTATATATATTGTATATATATATTATATATATATATTTATTTTATTTATTTTATTTTTTTATACGGTAGGTTCTTTTTTTTTTTTTTTTTTTTTTAATTTTTTTATTTTATTTTATTTTTTTTTTATTAGTTTCTGCTTTATAACAAAGTGAATCAGTCATACATATACATCTGTTCCCACATCCCCTCCCTCATGCATCTCCCTCCCTCCCACCCTCCCCATCCCACCCCTCCAGGCGGTCACAAAGCACCGAGCTGATCTCCCTGTGCTCTGCGGCTGCTTCCCACTATCTATCTACCTTACGTTTGGTAGTGTATATATGTCCATGCCTCTCTTTCCCTTTGTCACAGCTTACCCTTCCCCTTCCCCATATCCTCAAGTCCATTCTCAAGTAGGTCTGTGTCTTTATTCCCGTTTTACCCCTAGGTTCTTCATGGCATTTTTTTTTTTTAAATTCCATATATATGTGTTAGCATACGGTATTTGTCTTTCTCTTTCTGACTTACTTCACTCTGTATGACAGACTCTAGGTCTATCCACCTCATTACAAATAGCTCAGTTTCGTTTCTTTTTATGGCTGAGTAATATTCCATTGTATATATGTGCCACATCTTCTTTATCCATTCATCCGATGATGGACACTTAGGTTGTTTCCAGCTCCGGGCTATTGTGAATAGAGCTGCAATGAACATTTTGGTACATGTCTCTTTTTGAATTATGGTTTTCTCAGGGTATATGCCTAGTAGTGGGATTGCTGGGTCATATGGTAGTTCTATTTTTAGTTTTTTAAGGAACCTCCATACTGTTCTCCATAGTGGCTGTACCAATTCACATTCCCACCAGCAGTGCAAGAGTGTTCCCTTTTCTCCACACCCTCTCCAGCATTTATTGTTTCTAGATTTCTTGATGATGGCCATTCTGACTGGTGTGAGATGATATCTCATTGTAGTTTTGATTTGCATTTCTCTAATGATTAATGATGTTGAGCATTCTTTCATGTGTTTGTTGGCAGTCTGTATATCTTCTTTGGAGAAATGCCTATTTAAGTCCTCTGCCCATTTTTGGATTGGGTTGTTTGTTTTTTTGCTATTGAGCTGCATGAGCTGTTTATAAATTTTGGAGATTAATCCTTTGTCAGTTGCTTCATTTGCAAATATTTTCTCCCATTCTGAGGGTTGTCTTTTGGTCTTGTTTATGGTTTCCTTTGCTGTGCAAAAGCTTTGAAGTTTCATTAGGTCCCATTTGTTTATCTTTGTTTTTATTTGCATTTCTCTAGGAGGTGGGTCCAAAAGGATCTTGCTGTGATTTATGTCATAGAGTGTTCTACCTATGTTTTCCTCTAAAAGTTTGATAGTTTCTGGCCTTACATTTAGGTCTTTAATCCATTTTGAGCTTATTTTTGTGTATGGTGTTAGGGAATGATCTAATCTCATACTTTTACATGTCCCTGTCCAGTTTTCCCAGCACCACTTATTGAAGAGGCTGTCCTTTCTCCACTGTACATTCCTGCCTCCTTTATCAAAGATAAGTTGGCCATATGTGCGTGGGTTTATCTCTGGGCTTTCTATCCTGATCCACTGATCTATCTTTCTGTTTTTATGCCAGTACCACACTGTCTTAATTACTGTAGCTTTGTAGTATAGTCTGAAGTCAGGCAGCCTGATTCCTCCAGCTCCGTTTTTCGTTCTCAAGATTGCTTTGGCTATTCGGGGTCTTTTGTTTTTCCAAACAAATTTTGAAATTTTTTGTTCTACTTCTGTGAAAAATGCCAGTGGTAGTTTGATAGGGATTGCATTGAATCTGTAGATTGCTTTGGGTAGTAGAGTCATTTTCACAATATTGATTCTTCCAATCCAGGAGCATGGTATATCTCTCCATCTATTTATATCATCTTTAATTTCTTTCATCAGTGTCTTATAATTTTCTGCATACAGGTCTTTTGTCTCCTTAGGTAGGTTTATTCCTAGATATTTTATTCTTTTTGTTGCAATGGTAAATGGGAGTGTTTTCTTGATTTCATTTTCAGATTTTTCATCATTAGTGTACAGGAATGCCAGAGATTTCTGTGCATTAATTTTGTATCCTGCTACTTTACCAAATTCATTGATTAGCTCTAGTAGTTTTTCGGTAGCATCTTTAGGATTCTCTATGTATAGTATCATGTCATCTGCAAACAGTGACAGCTTTACTTCTTCTTTTCCAATTTGGATTCCTTTTATTTCCTTTTCTTCTCTGATTGCTGTGGCTAAAACTTCCAAAACTAGGTTGAATAAGAGTGGTGAGAGTGGGCAGCCTTGTCTTGTTCCTGATCTTAGTGGAAATGGTTTCAGTTTTTCACCATTGAGGACAATGTTGGCTGTGGGTTTGTCATATATGGCCTTTATTATGTTGAGGAAAGTTCCCTCTATGCCTACTTTCTGCAGGGTTTTTATCATAAATGGGTGTTGAATTTTGTCGAAAGCTTTCTCTGCATCTATTGAGATGATCATATGGTTTTTCTCCTTCAACTTGTTAATATGGTGTATCACATTGATTGATTTGCGTATATTGAAGAATCCTTGCATTCCTGGAATAAACCCCACTTGATCATGGTGTATGATCCTTTTAATGTGCTGTTGGATTCTGTTTGCTAGTATTTTGTGGAGGATTTTTGCATCTATGTTCATCAGTGATATTGGCCTGTAGTTTTCTTTCTTTGTGACATCCTTGCCTGGTTTTGGTATCAAGGTGATGGTGGCCTCGTAGAATGAGTTTGGGAGTGTTCCTTCCTCTGATATTGTTTGGAAGAGTTTGAGAAGGATGGGTGTTAGCTCTTCTCTAAATGTTTGATAGAATTCGCCTGTGAAGCCATCTGGTCCTGGGCTTTTGTTTGATGGAAGATTTTTAATCACAGTTTCAATTTCAGTGCTTGTGATTGGTCTATTCATATTTTCTATTTCTTCCTGAGTCAGTCTTGGTAGGTTGTGCATTTCTAAGAATTTGTCCATTTCTTCCAGGTTGTCCATTTTATTGGCATAGAGTTGCTTATAGTAATCTCTCATGATCTTTTGTATTTCTGCGGTGTCAGTTGTTACTTCTCCTTTTTCATTTCTAATTCTACTGATTTGAGTCTTCTCCCTTCTTTTCTTGATGAGTCTGGCTAATGGTTTGTCAATTTTGTTTATCTTCTCAAAGAACCAGCTTTTAGTTTGGTTGATCTTTGCTATCGTTTCCTTCATTTCTTTTTCATTTATTTCTGATCTGATCTTTATGATTTCTTTCCTTCTGCTAACTTTGGGGGTTTTTTGTTCTTCTTTCTCTAATTGCTTTAGGTGCAGGGTCAGGTTGTTTACTCGAAATGTTTCCTGTTTCTTAAGGTGGGATTGTATTGCTATAAACTTCCCCCTTAGAACTGCTTTTGCTGCGTCCCATAGGTTTTGGGTCGTCGTGTCTCCATTGTCATTTGTTTCTAAGTATTTCTTAATTTCCTCTTTGATTTCTTCAGTGATCACTTCATTATTGAGTAGTGTATTGTTTAGCCTCCATGTGTTTGTATTTTTTACAGATCTTTTCCTGTAATTGATGTCTAGTCTCATAGCATTGTGGTCGGAAAAGATACTTGATACAATTTCAATTTTCTTAAATTTACCAAGGCTTGATTTGTGACCCAAGATATGATCTATCCTGGAGAATGTTCCATGAGCACTTGAGAAAAATGTGTATTCTGTTGTTTTTGGGTGGAATGTCCTATAAATATCAATTAAGTCCATCTTGTTTAATGTATCATTTAAAGCTTGTGTTTCCTTATTTAGTTTCATTTTGGATGATCTGTCCATTGGTGAAAGTGGGGTGTTAAAGTCTCCTACTATGATTGTGTTACTGTCGATTTCCCCTTTTATGGCTGTTAGTATTTGCCTTATGTATTGAGGTGCTCCTATGTTGGGTGCATAAATATTTACAATTGTTATATCTTCTTCTTGGATCGATCCCTTTATCGTTATGTAGTGTCCACGGTAGGTTCTTATTAGTCATCAATTTTATACACATCAGTGTATACATGTCAATCCCAATAGCCCAACTCAGCACACCCCCACCCCCACCCCCCACTGCATTCCCCCCTTGGTGTCCATACATTTGTTCTCTACACCTGTGTCTCAACTTCTGCCCTGCAAACCAGTTCATCTGTACCATTTTTCTAAGTTCCACATATATGCGTTAATATACGATATTTGTTTTGCTCTTTCTGACTTACTTCACTCTGTATGACAGTCTCTAGATCCATCCACGTCTCAACAAATGACCCAATTTTGTTCCTTTTTATGGCTGAGTAATATTCCATTGTATATATGTATCACATCTTCTTTATCCATTCTTCTGTCAATGGGCATTTAGGTTGCTTCCATGTCTTGGCTATTGTAAATAGTGCTTCAATGAACATTGGGATGCATGTATCTTTTCGAATTGTGGTTTTCTCCAGATATATGCCCAGCAGTGGGATTGCTGGATCATATGGTAATTCTATTTTTAGTTTTTTAAGGAACCTCCATACTGTTCTCCATAGTGGCTGTATCAATTTACATTCCTACCAACAGTGCAAGAGGGTTCCCTTTTCTCCACACCCTCTCCAGCATTTGTTGTTTGTAGATTTTCTGATGATGCCCGAGCAAAATCTCTTTTATTTCACTTGTTGAGACTTTATGTTCAGACTTCATGGCTCCTAGAAAATAATACTTATTTCTGTTAACGTAAGTATGTTTCTCTACATACCTATTAAATTGAGTTTGTCAGTTGCATAATGCAATTTCTCCTGTCCTTATGTATTTCTATTCTGCTTGATATGGAAGAGTATTGATTTCTTCAAAAATGTATGTATTTATTTTATCAAGTTCTCATTATTTTTCTAGTAGTTTTCAGTTTTTGAACTTGGTGTTACTTTGTGCTTGGCACTGGTTCAAGTGCTTTTTAATATTAACTCTTTTATTTAAGCTCCAGGCAATCCTCGGAGGAGGGTAACAGGGATGTGAAACAACTTGTTAAAGCCTCAGAGGCAAGAAGTAAGAAGTAGATGCAGGATTCAAACTGGGATGGTTTGGATACAGAGGGAATCTTGTTCTCAAGCATCACTGTGCATCTGACATCTATGGCATGGTTGGTCTTCCCCTCCTGCAAATGGTCCCTTCATTACATGGCTAACATAAGTTCTCCATCTTTTTATGGGATGCTATTCCTGTATCTACAGTTGATGGGTCCCAGGTAGCACCAGGCTCAAGCCAGGATCATCAACACACTTTGCTGAGATGTTTTTGGACTATGTCTAAGAAAGTGATTTATTAATTGATCCAACAAATTTAATTGAACACCTACTATGCACCAAGCGCTTAGTGCTGGAGGTAGAGTAGTGAACAAAATAAACAACACCTGCCTTCATGGAGCTTATAATCTATGGGGTGAGACAGACATAAAAGCCATAATAAATGATTTTTATATGAGGTGATCAGTGCTACGGTAAAGGTGATTGGAAGTGTTGGCTGCAATTTCACTGGGATAGTCAGGAAAAGCTTAAATGAGAAGGTGACATGGATGCCAAAGCTTGAACAAGTGAAGGAGGGAGGTGTGCAGAGATCCTGATGAAGAGCATTCCAGGCAGGATGAATAACCAGTGCAGTGTCGTGAGAAGGGTCTAGAAGCCAGAGACGGCAAGGAAGCCAGGGTGATGGGGACTGTGAGTAATAGGGAGGGGAGCAGCACGGGAGGTGAGAGATGATGGGCTTAAGAGCAGTTTTTTTTTTTTTTTTTGCGGTACGAGGGCCTCTCACTGTTGCGGCCTCTTCCGTTGAGGAGCACAGGCTCCGGACGCGCAGGCTCAGCGACCATGGCTCACGGGACCAGCTGCTCTGCGGCATGTGGGATCTTCCCGGACCGGGGCACGAACCCGTGTCCCCTGCATCAGCAGGCGGGCTCTCAACCACTGTGCCACCACGGAAGCCCTAAGAGCAGTTTTAGCGTGTGTGTGAAGTCCAGTGTGGGGACAGGGAGCAAAAGCCTGATTTAGGAGAAAATGGGAAGGGAGTACTGGAGACAGTGAGTTAGGTAACTCTTCTGAGGACTTTTGCTGCAAAAGGAACAGAAACATGGAGAACTGGGGCCAAGAGAGGACTTTGTTTTTATAAATTTATTTGTTTGTTAACTTATAATTTATGGCTGCGTTGGGTCTTCATTGCAGTGCGCGGGCTTCTCATTGCAGTGGCTTCTCTTGTTGTGGAGCACGGGCTCTAGGCGCGTGGGCTACAGTAGCTGTGGCACATGGGCTCGGTAGTTGTGGCTCGCGGGCTCTAGAGCGCAGGCTCAGTAGTCGTGGCACATGGGCTTAGTTGCTCCGTGGCATGTGGGATCTTCCCGGATCAGGGCTTGAACCCATGTCCCCTGCAGTGGCAGGCGGAGTCTTAACCACTGAGCCACCAGGGAAGTACCACTTTGTTTTTAATCAGAGAAGGAGCAGTAAGTTTGAATCCTGGAAAGAATGATGCTGTAGACGGTGGGGGGCGGGGCGGGGGGAGATGATGATAAAGGAAAGGAGAGAGGGAAGCGGTGGAGTGATGTCCAGAAACTGGGGAGAGAGACTGGGGTCTCGTGGGCAGATGGAGTGAGCCTCAGGCAGGAGCCTGACTAGTATGTCCATCAAAACGTAGTCAGTGCACATGCAGGGGAGTGTGGAAATGAGGCAGAGGGAGCTTGTGGAAACTCCCTTCTGTTCGCTTCTTCCCTCCTCAGTGACCTAGAAAACAGGTCTTCAGGAAAGCGAGGAAGGGAGAGGGATGTTAGAGACTGGAGGGGAGTGCAGACCAGGGCGTGGGAGAGTGACTGGACTAGCAAAATGCAGAGGGGTAAAGCATCCTTGAGGTCCCTCAGCCCATGGTTGTAGAGGGAAAACCTGTCCCTTTATGGTAGCCCTGGGACTTTACACTCAGAAGCTGGGCAACTGTGTTTTTTAAACATGGAGTGCATCATTCTGACAAGAGAGAGAATTAACCAGGCGTGCAGAGAGAAGCAGAGACAGAAGATGGAAGGACTGACTGGCGTGTTTGGATCTCTGGTTCCACCTCTTTCCAAGGCCTACCTTTATCCCTAACCCTCTTTCAGTTAGATTGTTCAATTCCATCACACACCTCAGTGTACCAGCTATAGAAACAGAAGCCCAGTTTGAATGGCTTCATCCAATCGGGGGTTCATTCTCAGGTTTGAAACAAAGTCCAAGAGTGGGCCATATACAGCAGACCACAAAGACATCAGGGATCCAGGCTGCTTCTCTCTTTCTGGCTCATTACTTGTGAGTAATGGCTTTTATTCTCATGGTCACAAGACGGTTGCTGGAGTTCCAGCTATCCTTTCTATATTCCAGACAGAAAGAATGGGAATGACAAGGTGCTAAAGGGTACTCATCCCAACTGATTTAGCACCCTCCCCCAAAGGATTTCTTGGAAGCTCCACAATGATATCTACTGTTCTTTCTATGATCACCCTAAACTCCAAGGAAAGCTGGGGACCATTGTTTTCTGTTTGGGCATATCATCACCCTAAATAAATCAGGATTCTTTATCAAGCAAGAAGGGAAGAATGGGTATTTGGCAGGCAGCTAGCAGACTCAAGCATATCCCAGAGGCTTCCAATAAATGCCCTTTTCCCTTGAGCCTTTTTGAAATGGATTCCTGAGTTATACAAGTGAAAGAGACTTGAGCGACATTGAGGAATAACAACAGGTACAAGATGGGTTGAGATGAGGGTGCAGAACAGAGGCTGCAAACAAGATAGGAGAAGAGTTTGGGGTACAAGGCTGAACCTACCAACTTAAAGACACAGGGACTAGACAGAAACATTGGTAACACAGAGAACCTCTGAGAGGCATGAGTGTAAAGTTAATAGGACAAAAGGGTATTTGGACAAAAAAGATTGAGGTGTAATATTATTGGCTTGGCCAAAAGGTTCATTTGGGTTTTTCCATAAGATGTTATAGATGTTTTTTTGGTAAGATGGTGTCCTTTTAACTTTTTTCTTTTTTAAATGAACTTTTTCCTAATTCATTCCATCCCCCCATCATACCACGCAAATTGTTGAGTTTTCACTAATCATTGTTTGAGAAAATCCAAAACGACAAAAGAACTACTATGAATTAAGCGGCATTTGTCATTTATACATTACAAGAGCATGTATACACGTTTGAAAAAATAGATCTGTTACTTATTCAGCCGACAGATCACGGTGCTTTAAAGAAATCAGACTCCTCAGACAGTTGGGTTTCATGAGACAGTTCACGAAACACTCCAGTGTAACCCCCTTACTGAGGCCCCCTGGCCAGCCTGTTTAAACTTGGCCTATTCTGGTCATTCTAGCAGATGGCTCCTTTTAATTTTCTTCGCAACACTCATCACTCTCTGATATTACTTGTTGACATATTTATTTACTTATCTTGGTCCCATTTGCAATCTAGAATCTAGCATGCAATCTCCAGGAGAGCAGGGACCTTCCACGTTTTATTCAGCATTGAATGCCCGGACATGAGCACCATCCTGGGTATCTCGTAGGTTCGCAATAAATATTTGGTGACTACTATTGGTAATAGTATCAATACAGGGCTTGGCACGTAGTAAGTGCTCAAAAATTTTTAACTCTCACCATCACCATCATCATTATCATCACCACTATCATTACTGCTGTCCTCCCACAGTTCTAAGCCTATAGCCCTAGGGACAAGATTGCACACCACTAACACACAAAATAAACATTTATTTTAAAGAAAAAAAGAAGTCTGCCAAACTAGTCTAAGACTTGGATCTGGAGTGTGTCCCCTTTTCAAACATCACATCATTGAGAGGGTAGTACAAAGGCTGTGAGATGTCTAGAAGTGGGTCAAAGGGCTGGTACAGAACAAGGTCAGATAATCCGCTAAGCAGTGTGGTGATTTTCACGCATCCTTTCCTCAGCTGGTGTCTCTTCCTCTCCCGGATCACCACCCAGCCCTGACCCCACCCCCCAAGCTACCCTTGCAAATTGGTGGGGTTTTCTTCTGCACAGGATGGATGCCAGCTCCACTTAGGACCCCTGCTTTTCCTTGCTGTTTCCTGCAAATCTTTTTTACAGGAAAGTACTGTCTGCTGTCAGAGGAAAGTTATTTGCTACCTAGAGCTCCCTCTGCTGATACAGTGGGTGGATGGTTCTCTGGAAAAGCTGCAGGTTTCAGAAGCACAGCTGGGAGTCTGGCGGGACATGTCCTCTGCCTAAGCCTGTGGTCTGAACAGAGGCTGTTTCCTTCTCTTGGGTTGGGCTGGGGTGTGTGTGGTACAGGTGATGCGTGTTCATGGCTTCATGTGCTTCTGGGGGCCCGAGGGAGGGGCTTTGGGCATCCTGGCTCTTCTGACCTCCAAGCGCCCTGGAACCCTGGTGTTTGCATGCACTTGTTGGAGAGAATTGGGAATTCCTGGGGATAGGAAGATGGATGTTCCATGCATAGCTCTCCTGACACTCAGGAACAGGTGACCCATGTTGATGATTTCTCTCTGATGCAGAAGTGAAACCTAGGGGGAGGTTTTTAATTTTTTAAGAGCAAAGTCAGGGTCAATTTATAGAGTCTGGATAAAAAAAGCCTCTAATAAACCAAAAAGAAACAGGCACATGCTTAAGATTTAAAAAAATAATAACCATGTATTTGACTAAATTTATTCTTAGACTGAAGTTTATTTAAATTCAGAAGAAGGCATGTCAAGCCCTAGGTCTCTGGTACCTTCTGCCAGAACTATTTGAGAGAAGGGGAGAGCATTTCCTTACAGACCAGCCTGCTAACATTCCTTCAACTCTGCCATTGGTCAGTGCCAACATCTTATAGGAAATATATGACGCCGCTTCCCTGCCCCTGCCCCCTAGTAAACTTAAGAAATAGGTATTACTCTCTTTCACTTTTTACACATGGAAATATTGAGGTCTGGTTAAACAACTTGCTTAAAATCATACAACTAAAAAGTTGCTGTGATGGGGTCTGCGAACTTGTGAGTACCAAGCTCCACTCGCCAGCTGTCTTGCCGCTGGAGGAATACACCAGGCTCATTTCCAGCTGCACGCCTGTCATTGGTGTTCATTGCTCAACCAAAGTTGACTCAGTGCCCTGCACTATGGAAAGTGCCAGAGAGAGCCGAGAAGAATGAGACCAGGTCCCCGCCCTTGGGGTACTTGGCAGTCCTCCATCAAAATCAAGGACTAGGTTTAGTGCCACTTCTTCTAGGCTGCCTTCCCTGACTATGCTTTTTCCCCTCTTATATCTTTAGACACTGCCTTACTGTTATAAATGAAATCAATAATGCCTTACCTTTATTGAGCACTTACTGTGTGCCAGTCTCTATAGAAAAAAATCTTTACATGGGTTATCTAATTTAATCCTTACAAGAAATCTATGAGAAAAGCCCTATTATTGTCCCCCCATTTTACAGATTAAAAAAACAAGGCATAAAGAAGGGAACAGCTGATGCTGAAAGTCTCAGTTAGAAAGCAGCAGAGCTGGGAATCTGACAGACAGCTCCTTGAGGGTGAAGACCGCCCCCCGCTTCTCCTTCCGATTTCCCTCTCGGGCCCGAGCCTAGTGCTGGGCAAACCAGGAGCTCAAAACTACTGATTCACTGATCTACTCTCCTTTCATTGGAAAGCAGTGATGAAACACGATTTGGGGATGGGGAAGGGAAGAGAATCCCACAAATCAGCTGGAACTTCTTTTGAGCTCTGGCTCTCAGTTAATGCAAGGTAAGAATCGTACTTAAAAAGAAAAATTCCTTAGGGAATCTTCCTCATTTCTATATCTCGCTTGCCCAGCATGACGCCTGGCACATAATAGGGTCCAATACATCTGTGTTGAATGACTGAATGAGCTTTAAGTATTCTCAAGAAACTTGCTGCTTTGCTAACGGCTGCTGCTGCCAGAGTCTCAGGCAGTGCTTGAGCTCCACGAAGGTGCCTGAGGTGCTGCTCGTCTGTCTTGGGGCAGGAAGGTGGTCCCTAGAATCCTGCCTTCCCACTCCTCTATCTCAGGTGATTTTTCATCCTAAAAACCTCACATAAGCTGTTTATGGCACCCATAACCTGCCCGGAGCTTTTAAACCTCTTTTGCATGTGGCATTTTAGAAGTTGAGATAAACAAACCACTCTCTCTTTCTCCAGGGACTTGGGGGCCTAGATCCTTAACCTCACTCCTTCAGCCTGTGGCCCTTGAGGGAGCTGAACCAGAGTGTGGGCCCCAAAGGACTGTGGTTAAACGTATCACATGGAGGAAGCAGATAACATCATTGCTGCTTAGAGGAAAAACGCAGCAGAGCCGTTGAAGCAAAGACGGGCCAGAGGGCAGGGATGACAAGAGTCTCCAGGGCAGCCTCTGCTGGATTGGAAAGCTCTCTTTAGACACTGAGGAAGAGTTTTGGGGACATGACATGATGATCTTGGGGACCATCTCATCCAATCCTTCATTTGGCATTAAAGAAACTGAAGTCCTGGGAAAGGAGTGGCTTGCCCAAGGTCACGTAAGCATCACAGTGTCTGCATAGAGTAGAAGCAGCCTCCCCGGCACCTATTCCCACCTTCCTGTCAGACCCTGATCCCTATAGAACATCCAGGTGGTTGTAGGGAAGCTGGCTTCGCCCCAGTACCGGAGGAGGTATATGGGACCTTGGCCAAGCTGATCAGCACATTCTATCTTTCTGGCCACAGTGCTTGGTTTAGGGGTGACCTATGACCTAAAGCTGGTTCAAAAAGAGAGAATATCTGGACCTTTGAGGAGAATGCTGGGAAATACTGACCCTCCTTCTCCTGGGCTAGAAATGAACAAAGGATACAATTAACTGATGCCTGGCTGTGACATGAAGAGAGGACCTCAGGATGAAGTAGACCTCATGAAAGGCAGAGAGGAGAGATGGAGAGTAAAAGAGTCCTAGGTCATAGTTCTGCGTTGCTGGATCAAACTTCACCTGATATCTTTACTCTGGAACATTCGGTTATATGATCCAGCAAACTCTATTTTTAAAGGTATAATAAATGCTTTATTACTTGTAACCAAAATATTCCCAGGTGATAAACAGATGACAGAAGACTTGTGGCATGGCCATAGGAGCTTGCCTCTGTTCTAGCTCACTCCTGGTTAGGTGGGCTAAGCACAAGGGGGAGGCCTCTATGCTTGGCCACACGGCTGGCCAGGCTTGGATAGTCTGAAGGCTGAGTCTCGTTTGAAGTTCAGACCACTCCCCCCCCCCCCACCAGCTGGCATTTTACACTCCCAGTTCAGGGAAGTGGGCTGGCTTATTACATGGATCCAGAAAGCATCTTTTTGGTGGCCACTCCTGCCCCACCCTCATGAACCCATAGCACTTTGTGCACATCTCCAAAGTGACACCGACCTCACTGCTTGTTAACGACTGACATACACATCTGGCTCCTCTAGACCCCAAGCTTGCTGAAGGGGAAATTAAGCCTTACCCACCTTTGGATTCCTGCACCTCGCCCAGTGTCTGACACAGCTTGATGTCCACAGACTGTCATTGAGTGGATGAAACAATCTCTTCCCTGCCTCCTCTGATGGATCCTCTTTATTCCTTCACTTTCCTCCCTTAAAATTA
Organism: Hyperoodon ampullatus; assembly: GCF_949752795.1. Classification (NCBI taxonomy): domain Eukaryota; kingdom Metazoa; phylum Chordata; class Mammalia; order Artiodactyla; family Ziphiidae; genus Hyperoodon; species Hyperoodon ampullatus. Next base: position 35,568,270 of record NC_136927.1, read on the forward strand.
GGATCTGGTTTACAAACACAGTGGACAAGATGCAAAACGTTCACCCCGAGTCCAAGATTGACAAGCTGGGGATTTGATCTGCTATTGTATTCTGATAGTGCTAAGTCCTGTCTGGGCCACCCACTCCCTCTATCCGCTCACCATGTGTTCAGGGCTGCTGGGCAAGAGGACAGGGGAGGGAAAGACTGAGTCAGAGAAGGCTGACTATGAAACTTGAGTCCGTTGGGATCGTCAGCCTTAACTGTCATTGGCAGAGGAGGAAGCTCAGGCCCAGGGAGGAGTCCTCCTGGCTCAAGGTCACCAGGACAGTCCAGCGCTGATGGGAAAGAACTCCACTTTAGAAGGCAAGACCTGTTCTCCCAGGAGGTGAGCCCTGTGCAGTCAGGAAGGCGGGCTTCAGGGTGGATGAGAAGAATGGACCTGGTGGAAGGCAGGGGCCAGACTTTGGGGCTTGCAGCCAGTGAAGGTTGAGAAACTCCACTGGGTCTCCCTTTCCCCATGAAAGCACTTGCTTGCCAACTGGGTTTGGAAGTCTCTTGGCTTGTTCGTCCTTAGGGATCAGAGAAGTGACTCAACAAAGCACTTAGTACATCTTTGGCACTAGGGGGTGGGGTGTGATCCAGAAGTCACTCACACTCATTTGTAGCCTCCTCCCTGCCCCTTCAAGCCAGGGATCCAGGGATCCGCAGCGTGAGTCCCTTCCCTGGCCGAGACCTTCCTGACACGTTTCCCCCGTCTCCACCTGCCAAGCAGTCTCTGTGCCCATAGAAGACACCTGGACCGCAAACTCCGGGCGGGGAGCCCGCTCCACTCAGCTGCCTCGTGCTTGCTTCCCACATGGAAGGGGATCTTAGGACCCCCACAGCTTCCCGACCTCCCCTAGATTCTGAGCGGGCCCACCCTCACCCAAAGCTTCCCCTGCTTTTCTGACCCCTCCTCGTCTTCTCGGCCGCGGGAACTGTCCCCCTTCCCCCACCCACTCCGGCTCGGGTCCTGGGGGTGGGGTGTGGGCCCCTTCTGCTCGCCCCCACCCCCTTCCTCTCCCTCCTCCTTTTTCCTCCCGTGCTCCGCCCCCAGGCCCCACCCCTCTCCACCCCAGCCCGCTTGCCCGCAGCTTCTTCCCCACCCGCGGCGCCCCCGGCCCACGCAAGGGGCTGCGGGGCGGGGGGAGACCCGCGGGCTAGGCCCCCGCCCTCCCCGCGCGCCCCGCCCGCGCGCGCGCGCCCGCCGCCCCCTTCCGCGGCCTCCAGCTCCCCGCCTCCCCGCCTTCCCCTCCTCCTGGTGACGTCCGGGTCCCTGCCCGTCTGAAAACTCCGCGCCGCGGCGGTGAAGGCGGCGGCAGCGGCGGCGGCGGAGGAGCGGCGGCAAGCCGAGGCGGCGGCGGCGGCCCGAGCGGGGGCCCGAGCGGGAGCCTGAGCGGCGGCGGCGGCGGCCGCGGGAGCCGCGGAGAGCGCGGGGGCGGCCCGGAGCGCCCGGGGTCCCCCGCGCCCCGCTCGCTCGCCGCGCTCCGAAGATGGTGGCGGCGCCGTGCGCTCGGAGGCTGGCCCGGCGCTCGCACTCGGCGCTGCTCGCGGCGCTCACCGTGCTGCTGCTGCAGACGCTGGTCGTGTGGAATTTCAGCAGCCTCGACTCCGGGGCCGGGGAACGCCGCGGGGGCGCAGCGGTCGGCGGCGCGGAGCAGCCGCCCCCGGCCCCGCGCCGCGAGCGCCGGGACCTGCCCGCCGAGCCGGCTGCAGCCCGAGGAGGAGGCGGCGGAGGCGGAGGCGGAGGAGGACGGGGGCCGCCGGCGCGGGCGCGGGGAGGCGGCCCCGGAGCACCCCGCGCGCAGCAGCCGGCCAGCCGAGGGGCACTGGCCGCGCGGTCGCTGGTAAGATGCCTTTTCGGCTCGCGTCCCGGAGGGAAGGAGGGAGGCAGGCGGGCAGGCGGCCCGACCCCACGCCCCCCATCCCTTGAACCCCGCTCATCAGACCGGGACTCCCCAAGCCTGCTGGCTCCACATCTCTTTGCGTGGAAGCCGGGGTTCGGTCCCTTCCCAGGCTCAGGGGCCGAGGGCTGCCCCATCCCGAGTCTGAGGACTGCCCCCTTGGGGTCTGGGGAAGTTATCTCCAGAGGAGGCGCTTTGGGGGTTACCGGAGCCTGGCTGGGCCCCTGTCCCCCGTCACTCTCGCTGGGCGCCCCGACTTGCTCTGTGCATGTGGGTGTTGGCGCCTCGCTCCCAGTCTGAGTGCCTGGACCGTGCCGGGATCCTCAGCTGCTGCTCTAGGCGGTGGTGCTCACCGCATCTCTGGTTTTTGCCCAGCTGGGTGCAGGCAACTCAGTCCTCAGCTTGCTGCCTCGTTGTTTTTGCCTGGCCTGAGAGGGAGGGGGTCTGGGATCGGTGTCCCAAGTCCTCAACCGTGCCCCGGAGTCAAGACTCAGTCTTGGGTGCCTGGTCTTACTTTGAGTCTCCTGTCTTCCATCTCTGGATGTCTGAGACTCCTGTCTCTACCCTGCCGGTGTCTAACCTTGCCCTGTCCTGGTGCCCTCTCTCCAGTGTCAGGGCATGGCCCCTTCTCCTAGATGGTTGTGTCTGGCTCTCTATCTTGTGTGTGGCTAATTCCTGTCACCAGCTGTGTGTCATATCACATCATCTCGGCTTAGGCTCCTGTGGCTTTACTTTGCCCTCCTTGGGTGTGAACAGACAAGGTTCTGAAACCGTTCCTTCCGCAGATCTTCTGGGACCATCTGGGTGTCTTCTACCAACTTCTCCAGGGGTGACTTTCACACCTTCTTTGGGCTGACTTGTTTAGCCCACTGAGCTAGGAGCACACAGGAGAGGTCAGAGTCCCCAACTTTGGGCCAGGGTCTCAGTGCCCTGTGGGCGTGTCTGTCTTGAGGTCTAAGGATGTGCTGTGTGTCTGTCTGTCTGTATCTTCATCACTCCGCTTGCCTACAGAGTTTCTTCCAGCCCTTGCGGACATTAGACACCAGGGGGTAGTTTCAGGCTCTTAGGTACTGAATGCATGTCTCTGTCGTTTGTCACTTTGGGAGCCTTCACTGAAGGCTGCCTTCGGACACAGCGTGATGCTTTTTTATCTGCTAAACTTCTTTGGAGTCAAGGCGACCCTCTTTGCCACAGTGCGGCTCTTTGTACCTGTGGGCTGAGCCAGCCCAAGACGTGATGGCGATGGCATTTCACGTTGCTGGCTGGTCTGTGTGGGTAGCAGGGAGAGACATCTTTTCCCCATTTGTGGGGAGGAGAGTGGAGTGAGATTCCTGATGGAGAACCAGAACATTCCGAATGCCTCTTATTTATAGCGAAGAGTACTCTCAGACACTGCCTTTGAACTCCAGGAGTGGATAGTGTTGTGTCTGGGCAGAAACGCAATTAGAGGTTCTTTCTAGATTCGGAGGCCTGCGGGGAGGTGGGGTGGGAGGGGGTCAGGACATGCACCACTAGCCTGGGGAACATGAGGGAGGCATAGGGCTTACTGTACCCTTTGCATCCGGGGGTCCAAACAGGCATCAGGAGGTGCCTTTCCAGGCAAATACCACCTGTTGAAACAAGTGGAGGGAAGGAAGGAGGCCTGGTTGGCTGATTTCTTCCTGGGTCCCTGACATTTTGGGTCCTATGTCCACACCTGCTCTTTGTGCGTTCAGTTCTGTGTCTTTCTCATCCCCCAGCTCGGCCGCACTGAGGTTTGCAATTGGGAAGGAGCATTGCCACTTTTCCTTTTTTATTCCTTTTGAAACACCAGTTCCAGCAGCAGAGTTGCTTTGCTTTTCTGAAACTCTGCTTTCATCTGTAAGTTCAGTGACTGTCCCCCTACACACATCTCCCAGTGTCTCAATTTCTTCCCATATAAACATACCTGTATTTTTTTTTTCTGCCCTTCTCCCTTCTTTGTGGTTGTCTACCATGCGGTTGTTCACTGCTGTCTCTCCTGGATTTGTACTTTATTTTATCTGTTTGTGTCCTCTCTCTTCCCTTCCCCGACGTCTACCCCAGTGCCCTGCTAGATCCTGAAATCACAGCACAGACCTGCCGGATGGAGTTGGGGGGTCTGTCCTTCTCTAGCTGTGCCCACCCCAGCCCTGCCCTTCCACGGAGCTCAAGGAGACCAGAAGGGGGCAGGCTGTTCCCAAAGTCCGGCATTGTCTGAGCTTAGGTTGCAGGCTGGGAGGAGAGGAACAGGCCTTTCGGCAGGCCACGGAGGCCCTCAGAACATGTGGTTTGTTTGCCGACCCTGCCTGCCGAGGCTGCCGGTGTGCGATGCTTTGGAGGGAGACTCAGGAGTGGGACATAAAAAAAATTCCCTGTGATTTTCCAGATGACTCTCATAAAGAGCTGGTGAGGCATGTGCTTGGGAGATGATGCTTCGTCTCTGTGCTCTGCAGAGGATGCAGGTGGGGAGGGCAGTTGTGGTTTTGGGATGCAGAGGGACTCTGTGGCTCTGGTGGTAGTGGCGGTGGGTGTGTCCCAAGGAGTGTCAGGCAGGTGCTGTGGACAGAGCATTTTCTCAACCAGACCTTGCTGCTTCCTTATGCTCACCACCCCCCCGGAGCTTCTGCACTTGTACCTTTTATGTTTGGGGAGCTGCACCCCAGTGGAAGGACCTGATTGTAATTTTGGTGCATTTTAAGAAGTCAAGAAGAAACACCCAGTTTCTCAGGGAGACAGAGCCAGAGAGAGTGCAGGTGGTGGCGAGCCGGGCACATCCCTAAAAGGTCTGCAAGCTCCCCTTTTCCTCTCCGCCCCTGTCAAAGCTCTTACCTATTAGACTTATTGGGTGGATGGCAGCTGAGTTTTGCGGCCGTGATACTCATCCTTTCATTGGGTCTCCAGTAAGCTGTGGATTTTATTGTCATCTCAGAATGTAAGAAACAGATGGGCTCACTTATGAAGGGAGGGAAAACATTGAGGAGAGTGTCAAAAAGATCACACTACAGGTTCTGAATCAATTTTGGGGAGAATGAAAGAGAACTGTATGTTAATGTAACGAATGTTTATTTTCTTTCCCTTTGCCCCCAGTGATCCTCTGAAGTCCTCACATTTATTGCTTGTGCCCTTAGATAAACTATTACTCAGTAAGTTTCATTTAAGAAACCTAATTTTTTACTGTGCACACACACACACACTCACTCACACACTTAAAGTAGAATGGGCTTTCTGTATTGCCTGACCCCTTTGAAATGTTGATTTTTTCGGCAGAAATTCCTCATACTTCACATTACTCAGATAACTCAGGACTTTTTCAGACATTGGCAGTGACTTTGAAAAATTGGTTCACTGTATCCAGATCGCCTCTGGTTCTAACAGCCTCAGAGGCGTAGCTTTTCTTTCTATCCAAATGTTTTGAGACCAGAGAGAACAGAGGGTATTTTATTGATGGTTTGTTTTTCTCACACTCTCAATGGAGTTTTATTTTGCCTGAGCAGTGCATTACACTTTGTATACAGAAATATGCATCACTGAACAATATTTATCTTGATGCAAATGTTGCCATCTGCTTAATCATGTACTGGAAAATGTTAAATAGATAAATAAAAGTAGAAATTATTATATGCTTATATATATTTTACGTATATATATTCACTTTCCTTCCAGTCTTACACTTCAGACATTCTCTCTAGTTTATCAATTCTTTTTATTTTAATCTTCCAGAAGGTTGAGTGACAAATGCTTGCTGTTTTGCAAATAGGAAGCCAAAGCATAAGTTCCTGTTTGCTGGGGATTGTCCAACTTTGATCCATGGTCTTAATAGAAAAGGAAATTACTTTGAGCTAGAGCAGATATCTGACATCGTTGTGTGTGTGTGTGTGTGTGTGTGTGTGTGTGTGTGTGTGTGTGTGTGTTCCCCAGCAAACAAAATATCCTTAAGGATATCTCTGCAGTAAGTGTCTGTCCTTCCACCCAGAGCTATTTATGATCAGTGGGGCCTTAAATCTACATGCAGAAAGACAAAAATGCACGCTGCCAGTGTAATTGGACCTGGTCTCTATCTTGGTCAATACTGCCCTAAGACTTGTCACTTATGATAACTCTCCCTTTTTTTCCTTTGCATCTCCCATTTCTATTGCCCCCCAGCCCCTATCTACCAGAACCAGAGAGAAAATACTTTGGGGAAAATGAAAAAATAAATAAAATACAAACTCAACCTCAACAAAACCCAAGCTCAAAGGAAGGGGTATGGGAACAGGAGAAGAGTCACACGAAACCCGTGCCAGGACCCAGCACAAGTGAAAGAGGCCTCCATTAACTATCCTTGGGTCTGCCATTGCCGGGTTCAGGTCCTGGCTCTGCTCTTGGCCACCCCTGGGATCTTAGGCAAGTCATTCTAACTTCGTTCCTCTGAAAATCAGGGCCACCTCATAGGGTTATGTGAGGATGAAAGGTAACAATACGTGTGAGCCAGTTTGCGCCTGGCACATAATTATAACAACGGCCAAATGTGAGCCGTTGTTCTTAAAAAGAAACTCTTAGTATGTTTGAAAATAAGCAAATTTCCGCAATTATTCATTTTCCCAAGCCAAGTAAGATTTGAGTGTAATCCAAGGCAATAGAGTGCGTCCAACTCCTCTGTGTGTCAGCCTTGGAGCAGGAGGGAATGTGGGGGAGGGAGGAGCACTAACATCACTGAGTGCCAGCTGCCGGGCGTCCTTCAGGTGTTTTGCATATATGATGTTATTTTTTTTACTACTACTACTATTATTATTAATTTGCAATCACAGAGTGGTATACAGTTAATAGAACAACAGTTATTTTGTACAAGTTGAATCAAAGACAGTTGAAGATGGGAAAAAGCCACACTCTATCTGTAACTAATTTGTACCATGTACCAATAAAACCTGCTTTAAATTTCTGTGCCAATTTAAACCCCTGTACTCTACCAGGCAAGGTTGGTGGCTATTGAAAATACCATTAAGGACAGGGCTATCTAAAGACAAACTTGATAGTATGTTATTTTTACAAAAATGAAAAGATACTGTACAGTGTCCAGTTTAAAAACAAATCATAAGTCATGCACATATGACATTAATTGCTCACACAAAAAATAATAATTCAGGATGTAAGAAGGTGTTATATACAGAATTGAGACTGAGGACTCCTGGCTAGAGATTGCTGCTCTTCTGAGTACTAGTTAGGTGGCAGGGATAATGAAAACTCTGCAGATATTACCTCACTATCTCAGTGAATCTTCCTAACTCTGTGGGATAGAACTGTTGCCGTCCCCACTTCACAGATGAGGAAACTGAGGCTCAGAGCAGGGAAGCAGCTTGCAGTGCTGGGGAGCAGCACAACTGGGATCCAGACCCAGGACTGCCCCATTCCAGTCGATGTACAGATTTCAGAGTGCCTTGTCTGTGTAGTTCTTTGACAAACCCTAAAAGCAGCCAGCTCATTCCTGAAAATCTTCATACCACTTTTCTCACTTGTTGCAGATTCCTTAAAATGTGCCAACCCTGAGATACGCAGTTTTCCTTGAATCAGACCCCTGAAAAATGAGACAAATAGAAGGGTAATCATAAAACGGTAATGATGCCTATGTAGCAGTTACATGTGCCACGCACTGTTCTTGTCCTCCTTATGTATTTTATTCCTTTAAGGAATGTACTGTTATGTTTCAACAGCCAACAGTCACGATGCTTAATAGAACCAGGCCCTGTTTGGGGTGTTTTACAAATATTAGCTCATTTAAACCTCATGCTACAGTGAGGAAACTGAGGTGTAGGGAGCTTAAGTAACTTTCCCAAGGTTCACAGTACAAATGACAGAGCCGGGATCTGAACCCAGGCAGTCTGTGCTCTCAGTCACTGTATTCCACAGTCTCCCTCTTCTAAGCATCTTGTGAAGGTCCCCAACCTTGGAACCACAGACCTCATTTAAGGAGGCGCATAGGTAAGTGATTCGGTCACAGTGCCCCGCCCCAAGGACAGGATTTTATGGTCCAGGAAAAGAAGGTATCACCCTTTAGTGAAATATGCATCATGCACACTAGGGAGTAATTGAACTTGAACTGCTGAGTTGGTGGAGGAAGGTGTTTTGAATTCAGCTCCCCCAGCCAGGGGAGGAGGGGAAGAGGGTGCTGTGCAAGCTTCCTTGACCAGAGAGACAGACTTTCATTCATCGTCAGCAGGCCTCCTGCCGGTCTGCTCACCGTTGGCTTTTCCCCAGGAGCCTGGGTGCAACCAGGATGTATCACCAAGAACACACAGGCTGATTGTCTTGCAGGCACTTCCTTCTTTCCACCTGGAACAGAAACTACCTGTCTGCTCTCAGATACTCATTGGGTTGCGCCCTTCTGATCCCTGTAGGGCTGCTCCCTCCCCCATCGCAAGCCAGAGCCTTGAGGAGGAAGGTGGTGGGGACAGGGCGGGTGTGTGTGTCACCTTTACCCCGTCAACACTGTAGTGAGCAGGGGGCTGGAGTGATTAGTATCAGAGTCTGGAAGCCCAGACACCTGGCCGGATGGGGAAGGGGTGGGACCCTAAAGGCATTCTCCAGTCTTCTGGGGGAGGAGAAAATCTCCTTCAGGGCCCTCTGAGGGCAACAAAATGGATTTGTTCTGTGTCAGGCCTGGTTTGTTCCAGCCAGGTGACTGCTGGCTTATCTGGGCATCTGATCCATGCTCATGTGTCCGTGGATGCTAATGACAAGCATTTCTCCTCCCAGGGGATCCTTTGCTGTAATCCTTGGCCGAAAGTCACATGGTTTAAGCCCAAAGGAGTTAAGCTAATGGGGCAGAGAGATTGATGCAAACGTCCCCTACCCAAGGGGTACAGACATTGTAACTATGATCCTGATGAGCAGGAGGGGGCCTTCTCTTTATTGAATGTTTACCTTGCTCTAGACACTGTGAAGTACTGGGAAGACATGATCTTATTGAATCCTTGTCCTGAAAGTTAAGGGCTCTTAGTCTCATCTGTTTTACTGATTACAAGTAATAAAAGCAAGACAATAAGTTGGATGAAAGTAAGAGATAAGAGGGAACCAGACTAGCAATTGAAGGTTCGTGGTGACCCCAACGGTTGCGTTCTTGGTTTCTACCCAATTCAGAGTCAGTAAGTCCCCTGTCCTTTACCCCTGCCCTCTCTCCCCTCCCTCCTATCCATGCATGCATCTATCCATGCTTCCATGCATCCATCCACATGTCCACCCATTCACCCATCCACCCATCTTCCACTCCAATCGTGCCCAGCACTGGGACTGCCTTTGTGAAACAGGACAGATGTGCCCCTCCCCTCAGGGAGGGCTAGTCCAGCAGGAGAGGGTTAGGGCCACGGCTTATCAACAGAGAGCTTCCTTTCCGGTCCTAGCCCAGTTCACTCCAGAGTGGCTTCTTGGACACAAGAGAAAGGTGTCCTCTGTCAGGTGGGGGCCAGGAATAGTGTGATTCAGGAGCCTGGAAGCCCTCAAGTCTCCTACCACCCCCAAAGCTGCCAGACTTGAGACCTGACTGCTCCATCCATGGAGTTCAAGCTCATCTTCTTCTGGCTGAATAAGGAGCCCAGAGACAAACCCAGAGATGAGGTTTCTGAGGGGAGCAGGTGGTTGGAAGCTGGGAGGGCTGGGAGGCGTGTCGTGAAGTGTCAGGTTGGGGGAGCAGTGTGTGACCCAGACACGTTCCTTGGCCTCCTGGGGCTTGGTTTCCTCACCTGCGATGCAGGGACCTTCCTGCCTGGGAGGGCTTTGCGATGAGGCACAGCCCCTGCTCCCACCTTCACCTGATGCAACCTCACCACGAGAGATGTTTGCAAGACCGGCCCTCGTGTTCATGGCCCGTGGGTAGGTTTCATTTGGCCCACACTGTCTTAAAATAAAAAGGAACCGAAGTGTAAGGGTTAGGATAGAAGACAGCATGGATGTTTGGAAAAATGCCTTTAAAAAATCATGAGATGTGCCAGCACTGGGCCACAGTCTTTCCTGTTGTCTGCTGGCCAAGCTGGGAGGACCTTCCCGAGATCCTCCAGGTTCCCGAGAGCCCCCCCCAACATCTCTTCCTTTACCTGTGATACCTGACTGGGCCCTTTGGGCTGATAAGTTTGCAGCCTGTGCTTGGAAGATCTCTGTGTTCACTGTGATGAGCTAAAAATAAGTATCTGTGGTCACTTTTCGGTGATCCCCATGTGGTTTATTCACAGCACTTCTTTACCCTGAGTGCCTTTGCCTTCTCCAGGCCTGATGGAGGTTTCCTTCCTTCTCTCCCTGCCGTTGGTGTAAACCCAGAATATGCAAATTCTTGTAAGCATTAGGCATTAGGGCGTTGTGAAGGCAGCGTCCTCAACAAAAATAGAATCGTGCATTCTACAGTTTGGTGGACTGGTTTCCCCTCTGCTGGGGGTGTGGGTAACATGCTCTTTTGAATCATCTGCCTTCTCTTTTCTGTGCTCCGCACCACCTTGCCCTCCCCCGCCCCCCACAACATGTGTTGGGATGTTGTGAGTTGTCAGAGAGCTGGCCAGGGGTTGGAAGAGTGGAACGTTCCGGAGCATCTTGGCTCAGGTCCCGACTCTGTCAAGGGACAAACCCCGACTTTCACCTCTGAGTCTTTTTGGCATTTCTGCCAGATGATGCTAATAAGCTCACTCCACCCCCTCACTGCGTTGTGAGGACGTAATTCGATAAACAGATGAGAAAGCATTTGGAGGCTCAGAAACCCTGCATGAATATAAGATGGGGCTCTTTGGTCTTGGAGCAGAAAAATGTGGGAGCAGTCAGACCAGTTGGCGGTGCTCCCCTCCCATGGCCTTGTAATCCCTGGGGGACGAGGAGAGAATGAATGAGTGAAATCCACCTGAGGTTTCCCACCCACTCCTCCATCTGCCCATTATTTCAGCAGGTAGTGTTTGAGCGTTTGTGTACCAGGCACTGTACTACAAAGTATGGGGGAAGGCGGGCTGTGCCTGCCCTCATGGGGTTTATGGTCAGGAGGCAGGATGACCCCCAAAGAAACAAACAAATTTTTTTTTTTTTTTTTTTGTGGCCTCTCCCGTTGCAGAGCACAGGCTCTGGATGTGCAGGCTCAGAGGCCATGGCTCACGGGCCCAGCCGCTCCGCGGCATGTGGGATCTTCCCGGACCGGGGCACGAACCCATGTCCCCTGCATCGGCAGGCGGACTCTCAACCACTGCGCCACTGGGGAAGCCCCAAACAAATTTTTTAAATTATCAAATTGTTCCAAATGTAGTGACCTCCAGTTGGGGTGCTGAGAGAAGACAAGAGGCTGTGGGTGAAGATTTATTTACTATGGGGTGGATTAATGTTACCTATTTTTGCTCGAGGATTTATTCTGGATGGACATCTTTTGCCAGAGTAGCTCCAGACTGACCCTAGAAATCCCAAGTATGATATGCACGTGGATTCTGATACACCAGTGATTGAAGGTGCTACGTGGGTAAACAGTCTCTATTGTAGCAGCTTTTTTTTTTTTTTTTTAAAGAAGATGTTGGGGGTAGGAGTTTATTTATTTATTTATTTTTGCTGTGTTGGGTCTTCGTTTCTGTGCAAGGGTTTTCTCTAGTTGCGGCGAGCGGGGGCCACTCTTCATTGCGGTGCGCGGGCCTCTCACTATCGCGGCCTCTCTTGTTGCGGAGCACAGGCTCCAGACGCACAGGCTCAGTAGTTGTGGCTCACGGGCGTAGTTGCTCCGCGGCATGTGGGATCTTCCCAGACCAGGGTTCGAACCCGTGTCCCCTGCACTGGCAGGCGGATTCTCAACCCCTGCGCCACCAGGGAAGCCCCTGTAGCAGCTTTTAATAGAGTTTCTATTCATACCTGTGCAAAATTTATTTATTTCCTAACTTTTGCCTATATTTTTAAATGTTTTTTTAACCAAAATATATACACAAAAGTGCACGTTATTCTAAACGTATAATTTGATGAATTTTCACGAACTGAACACACCCGAGTAACCCATATCCAGACCAAGAAACAGGGCATCTGCGACCTCCCAAATGCACCCATCCCTTGCTTCTTGGGTGAACATTTTTTAACACTTGTCATAGCTGTATATATCTTTAAATGTTTATTAGGGGAAATAGGTGAATATAACCAGTCAATCAAAATGACCGCGTCAGGGCTCTACTGCCTAGCCTGCAGGTGAAGGGGCATTTATGTAAAAAGAAGTTAGTTAACATAGTGAAAATGCATAAATTGTAGTATCTAAAACTTTCATTCTAATGCTAATCCTGACCTCGGTTTAGATGTATGACTGACAGGGGGGCAATGGAATGACCAAGGTTTGGTAAACGTTGGCTTAACCAGTTTGAAGATACCCTGCGCTTCTGGTAAACAGCTGTGCTGTTTTATTCTCAAGTCCAAGTGGAAAGGATTTAAGTTAGACATCAGGAGGAACTGTGCTCTGGGCCTGTTTGAGTGGACATCCCCGTCGTGGGCCCTCTCTGAGGGTCTGGGTCGCTCTCTGCGTTGCTCCTATAGCTGTGGGCCTTCCCAAGCCCATCTTCTGGACTCGGGCCTGCACCCTTCATGTGCATCTCTTGGCTTCACGCTGAGCTTCCACTTCACATTGACTCTTTGTGCTCGAGTCCCCCGTGTGTTGGACATGAATTAGCTGTGATGAATGGGTCCCCAAATGGGCCCATAATGACTACATTAACTTAACCGTGAACCTAGACTCTGTCTTCAGAACCAGGATAACAGAACCACAGTACAACTGGAACAGCATTTCCAAAGGGCAGTGGAGACGACTAATCATTTTATAATGAGCAAGAGGAGAAGCAATAAAAAGAGAGCCCAAGGACGGCATGGTAATTTCCGAAAGTCTTAGCACTCAACCAGACTCACGTTAATAAAATAAACAAATGTTTTTCGTAATGGAGAGCTAATGTATACATTAGTTAAGGAGAGTATTAAAACCAGATTAGATGGATCAAGCAGTACAGTGGTTATGTCATTAAGCATCCTTTCTTTGGGGATGTGGAAAAGTTGTTCTCTCTTTTTTTCTTCTTTCCTTGTGAAATGATGCTTTATTAATTAGAGAGGTAATGGGAAGTCTTTTTTTTTCTTCCCAGACTGGTGGCTGTTTTCTATTTATTTTTTAATGTAGGACCACGCTTTGCAGATGTTCTCTTTGAAATAAAAGCCTATTCATTGTCTCTCTTCCTCTCTCTCTTTTATCCCCAGCTCAGAAGGGGCAGCTGTTATAAAAGACACAAACAGAGAACCCTGTTTGCCTGTCATCAGGCATTACAGAAGATCCCATTCCCGATGTAAAATGCCCCCATTACCTGCTCTTTCTCGTAGTCCTACTGAGGAATAGTTTTGGAATTGTTACATCTGATTCCCTCTTCTTTAGAAGTGGAGGTGATGACAGAGAACAGGGTGGAGATGACCTCAGGGAAGCTCTTAGGAGAAAAACTGGCATGTTTGCAAATGGGCGTGGACTCGGTTATTAACTCCTCTTAGGACAGAGGCTGCCTGCTGTTTGGCTTTCTGTTAGGGTTAAAGAAAAAAAAAACCATGTGGAGCAAACGAACTCTTTTTGGAGTGAGCAGGTGGTATTAAACCCCCAATAAAAGTGGACGCTGTAAAGTACCGATGAAGGGAGCTGGGCCCTCTGTGGGTTGGATCTGGGCAGCATAGAGCTGGCTTTCTTATTCTCCTTGGTTTGTTATTTTAGTTTATTTTTTAAAATTAAATTACTGGCCAACATTTTAAAATCAGTGGATTCAAATAAAAATTGTTTGGCATTCCTATGAAAAAATTTGAAATTCTGGCCTTTATTCCCAAAGAGGTAATAATTTGAGGGAGCGGGGGAAGATGTGGTTGCCCCCCCTACATGGAACCCCTCTTTCCAGTTTTCTACGGAGCCCACCTGTCTACTTGGCTTATTTGTGTTTCTTGCAGGACCACTGTTAGGATTTGAATTTACAACTCTCAAAATAATAATAATAATAACTATTATCTATTAAATGCTATGTGCCAGGCACTGTGCTAAGCAGCATCTCATGGACTATCTCATTTAATCATTTTAACAACCTTATGATATTATTCCCATTCACAGATGAGGAAACTGAGGCATAGAATAAGGAATTGCCCAAAGTCACAGACAGTAGACTTGGAATTTGAACTCAGGCAATGTGGCTGGGGAGCCTGTGTGTAAGATCACTTGTGCTGCACAGAATGTTTTAACAAAGCAATTCTGGTTAGGAATTCTTCACATTGACTTTGCAAAAGGGTGGCACTGTTTGCCCATTGCATGGATGGAACCAGTGAGACCCACCAAGGTCAAACCATGATGGAAAATGCAGATCATGACTCACTATCTCTAAAGAGAGGACAGGCATGAAAATGACCGTGGAACTTGGGCACTGGTGAAGCTGGCAGTCTGGCCGTGGCAGAAGGACCCTCACCAGGATCCCCACCATCCTCACATGCACACAGAGCAGGGCAGGGGTGGTGGCCTCCACCCTCCATCCTTGCAGCAGCGGGGTAGTATCTACAGGGTAATATTTTGATAAGTTGCTGATTTGTATTAAAATAATAATTACAGTGATAATTACAAGCACAGATTTCGGTGAGACTCAGCTGCTGACTGTGAGGAAAAATAATTAACTGCGTATTCTCTCGGAATCAAATGGAAACCAGGCCTGGCCTTTCTCCTTTGTGTGGGTCCAGCACAGGTTCTGCTGCAGGTTGAAGGCCACATGTTTTGCCAGATGCTGTTTATGTTCACAGTATCGATGGCAGATCTCTGCGCGAGGAGGAGCTGGTCATCGGGCGAACACCATTGCTTCCTACCGGCATGGACAAAAGCAACCTGATTGAGATCTATGGGCGCACCATCCTTTAACTCATGAAATGCACCTCGCCCTGGAAGCAAATGCAAAAACAGCTAGAGGAAAAGTGATTTAAATCTACCTTTAATAAGTAAATGCTTTAGCATTGGCTGATACCTGGCCATAGTGATGGATTTGTAGCTAATTTAATTGGAAGGCTGTGATTCTCTTTACATGTCTATTTTTGAAGCCGATTGAATGGCCCTGCCTTGATTTTAACCACTTGCTAAATTTCACTTGAAGCAGAACATATGTACAGAAAAGGGCAGAAATCATGAATGTACAGCTCAACCAAGTGGCCATGCTTGAATGATAAGGACTCAGATCCAGAGCACGGAGCATAAGTTACGGCTCCCTCCTCCTTAGGATCCTTGTTCCCACTTCTAATCCCTGTGTCTCCAAGGGTAACCTTTATCATGACTTCTGACCCCATAGATTACTTTTGCCTCTTTTTAGAAATGGAATCACGTGATCTGTACTCCCTTGTGCCCAGTTTGTTTTGCTGAACATCACTTGTGATTAGATTATATGAGATCACATCAGTGGTTGGCAGACTACAGCCCACAGGCCAAATCTAGCCCATTGTCTGTTTCTGTATGGCTCATGAGCTAAGAATGGATTTCATATTTTGAAATACATGGTTGGGAAGAAAACCAAAAGAAGGATATTTTGTGACATGAGAAAAGCACTGAAATTTAAATGTCAGCATGTATCAATAAAGCTTTTTTGGAACCTGGCCACGTTCATTTGCTTACGTACCAACAATGGCTGCTTTTGCCCGCTAATGGCAGAGTTGAGTAGACTCAGCAAAGGCCACGTGGCCCACAAAGACCGAAAGATTTATATCTGGCCCTTTACAAAGAAGTTTGCTGACTCTGTATCTGTATTGTTTCATGTATTTGTAATTGTCCATTTACATGGCTCTATAGTATTTCATTGTGGAACACACCACAATTTACATAGCTGTTCTGTTTATTGGAAGGATCCCAGGTTTTGGCCATTACAAAGAGCACTGCTATGAACATTCTTGTGCAGGTCTTTTGGTAAAAAAAAAATGTTCATAGGCATTCCTATTGGGTATATATGTAGGAGAGGAATTGATTTCACTGCTCTGTTTTGTTTTTTAAATGGGTTGATTTCACAAGTGTATTTAAATTTGGAAGTCTTACTTTCCCTACTAGGGAGTAAGGCTCAGTGATATTTTCATGTGTTGAAACTCTGGAACAAGGTTTACTTTCAAAAAAGTAATTAGTCTTGCAAAATAGAGCATCCGTAGACCCGCAATTCATTAATGGATTACTGTTCTTCCATCTCAGTACCTTCAAGGATGTTGGGAACATGCCCGATATTAACTGCTTTAGTTGCTTTTGGGAATGGTGCCATCACTGAATTTCTTATACTGAAGCCGTATTGTCCAAAGGCCTCTTATCTTTATGCGGCAAAACAGGTCTGGCAGAATTAGGTGAGTTTTTCCGATGTCATTTTCTGCTTTGATTGACTTCTGTTTATCTCTAGCTGTCCTGCTTTTCTTGCTGGGAAGCAGATGAATACAGCTCTACATCCCCAATAAGATCTCTAGCCTACAGTAGCATGTGTCATTTGGCATTGAAACAGTGTGCTGAAATGTCCCTTCGGGGACTGCAGACATTGTATGTGGCCACAGCAATGGAGCTCAGAGATTCCCCCTAAGGAGCTGTCTTCCTGTGCGTTGTCAGTATTGTTTAGCAGCGTCGGTCCTGTGTCAGTTCCTGCAACGCTGGTCCTTTTCCATTTGCTGTCCCACTTTTGCAGGCAAAGGCATTGACAGGGTTGGGAGAAGAATGTCAGGATTCCCTGGGATCCGCCGGCCTTTCAGGTTTGCTTGGCACTGGCTGGCAAATGGCTTAATATTCTTTCTGGAGCCCTTCAAAGAGTCATATCGGCTTCCTTTTTCTAGCCAGCACACTTTACCAGGGATAAAGTCCTGTTTGTTTTAATCTTGCCTTCTGGTTGTGCCTTGCACAATTAACAACCTTAAGGAATGTCACAAGAGAAGACGTTCAGAGGATATTTTAGTATTTCTTTTGGAAGACAGTTGGATTCTGTGGTGAAGGGGATAATGGAATTGAAACCTAGTCTCAGCTAAAATGTCATCGTGTAGCTGACTCAGTCTCAGGCAGCCTCAGTTTTATATCTTTAAAACGGGGCTACAGAGCAATGCCATTGTGGGTAATAATTCCTAGGTATGGAACTAGATCAGAGAAATTTAATCCTTAGATTCTGGTAGTTCCTCCCCCTCCTTAATAGGTTGTTTACTTTCTTTGTTTGGATATTTACTTTTGAAAAGATAAAACTTTCTTTGGTAAGCATTATATGAAATTCTTTACAAAGGGGTGTGTATGTGTGTGTGTGTGTCTTCTAGGAGATGGCCTTTTCTTTTTAAAGGCTATTTTCTAGATGTTCTAAGATGCCCTAATTAAAATAGATGATTAATTTGTCTCAAAAGAAACATAATAGATTTCAAAAGTAGAAATTGTCCAAGCCTCATTTATAAAACAATAAGATATATTAAAAATTAGCCTCTAAAAGGCTATCATTAGAAAATTTAAACAAACCAACAAAACTCTTGTAAGTAACTCTTAAATCAAAGGAGAAATCAAACTTAGAATTTCATATTATAGGATGATGAATGAGAATGAGAATACCTCATATCAAAGCCCATGGGATGAGGCTAAAACTGTGCCCAGAGGAAAATTACTAGCCTATTATAAAAGCACTTTAGCTTTGGACATTAAATACAGAAGATGAAAATGATTAAGACTCCAATTTTTATTTTAAAAAAATCATTGAGAGCAACCTGAAAGAATGTAGGAAAGGGGCTAAATAGAAATAAAAGCAGAAATTCATGAAACATGACACAAACACAGTAGCAGTTTTTCTACAAGATCCTCTAACGATTAAGCACGCAATATTGATCTAGTTCCTCCTAGGGTTAGAATCTGTGAATGGGCTGCGTGTTCCTAACTCCCAACATTTGCTCAATGCTTTTGTTATGGCTGCTGAGTAAAGGAAGCAGTGGATAGCAGGAAGAGTTCCTGAACTTTCATGTTATTTGGGCTGGGTGGGTTAGGGGAAGTTATCGCTTAGCCTGTCCACAACAAGGCAGAGCCAGCCTCCTGCACTTTTTTTCTTTTGACCAACTGCCTCTTGCCTTTAAGAACAATAAGGCTGGCAGGGCATTTTGTTATTTTGTAGAATACATTGACACTCCTGCAGGTTCCGGGAGAGCTTTACCCCCAGGTCTGATGCCTTTCTGGGTGTTGTAAAGTCAGCATTCTCCTTGTCCTGGAGTTACCTGTTGGGGTTGGGTGGGGACTTGAGAGTGGACCCTGGGAGCCGGGCAAGAGGCTTCTGTCTCGCTAAGCATAGGACTGCTCTCCAGGGGGAATGGGAAGCCAACCTTGTGGGCTGGGGATCGGTTTTAATGTCCTCCAAGCAGCGTCCATTGAGGATCTATGGTGTATCATGTGCTAGACATTTTACATGCATGTATCGCTGTCTAGATTTACCCAGAACATTCACAGACACTTATTCATTCATTCATTCGCAGTATTACCAGGGACCTACTGTGTGCGAGGCATGTGCTGGGAGCTTTGGACAAAACAGGGTCCCAGCCTGCTTGTAGCTCATGTCCTGGTGCAGGGACAGTGAGTAATGGAGGGGTCATCCGGGCAGACTTTTCCAGCAAGGTGACATTTAGGGTGAAACAAATAGAAGGTAGTCAGGCACGGATTGGAGGAAGACGGGGACAGAGTGTGACCTTCATGAGCAAGGGCATAAACGTCAGCTGGGGAGAGACAGGAGCCAGGGCCTGCAGGGGCTTCTGGGCCACTGTGCAGCGTTCTCTTATGTAAGGGTCCCCGCAGCCCTGTCAGTGTATTCATCAGCCCCGTTTTCCTAAAACCTTAAAACGTTGACTGGTTTAGACATTGTGTGATTTGGAGGTGGCCCTTGAACAGATGAAAAAGTTTACTGTTTGTTATCCAAAACCATTCTGTCTCCAGTGGTCTTTTCAGAGCTTCTCTGTCTTTATTGCCACTCTGTCTCCAACAGGAAATACTCCTGCCTTTGCAGGGGCCTCTCCTCCAGCATGATGTCTCCAACTCGGAACTTTTCTCTGTGTTCATCTCCATATCAAAACTCACCTGTCCTGGGTCCCATTCTCAGGGAGTTTGTTTGGTATTGGCATCCTGCACTAACCCTAGCCTGGTAGCATCAGCCCAGAGAAATGGCAGAGAGGGGCCTGCTGGCCTGGGCCTGGCAGCTGTGTCTGGCTGTGGCAGGCGCCGTGCTGTGCTCCCCAGGTTGCTTACGCAGTTCACAAAGTGGCTCTATTCTTCCAGGAGTCAGACACCTGGGGACCAGTCTTTGTTCTGCATCTCGCTTGGCGTGGCTTTGGTGTGGTCCTCTCAGGGCCTCTGTCTCCCTGTCTTTCAACTGCACTAAGAGATTTCCAGGTCTGTTATGCTCCCCGCTTTTAGGTCTTTTGTGGTTTCCTGTGCCGTAGTTGCATGTCTACCTTCTTCCAGCTATGACCTGCCCCCAGCAGAGGAAGTTACAGGGAGCCTTACCCACCTACCTCGTGTATAGCTGGCTGGTCTGGTGTGGCTCATGTGCAGAAAAGGGTCTTATTCTCCCTGACATCCACATCCTTCTGCTTGATGATAAACTCCAGTGTCTTAAGACTGTATTGGGAGTCCCCATCACTGTCACGGCTGGTCTCTGGCCCACTGCCTCCGTTAGGGCATCCCCAGTGCTAGAAAAGTGAATGGCACACAGTAGTTGCTCAGTAAGTGTTTTTTTTGTTTGTTTCCTTCAGAAATTGCGTGAAAGATCAGATGATGACATGCTCTAAAAGAGCTATAGAGCCCTGCTTTCAAATGACATTTTAACATCCAGAGGTCAAAGATTTTGCTAGAATTTGAATCATGTGTTTTTCCATGGTTTCTCATCGGCTCCCCAACCACATTGACAGCACCTTAGGATTTACTTCGTGTGTTTAGTACCTGATGCAGAGACCTGTGGATGAAGATGTTGATGATGATACCTAATAATAATAATTAAATAATAATAACAATAATGAATAATAGCGGGTACCATATATTAAGCACTTACCACATGCCAAGCATTTTAACTTTTAATGCTTCCAACGCCCTGGGATGTGAGCATTGTGGAAGTTACTGTTTTGTGGACTGAGGAAGTGGGGCACAGAGAGGTTAAGTGACTCCCCCGAGATTGCACAGCTGGTAAGAGGCAGATCTGCATTTTCACCCAGGCAGGCTGGCATGGAGCCCACGTTCTTAACCATCATGGTATCTAATGCTAAGTCCTCCTCATGTGATTGAGAATTGGCTGGACCGAGGTGGACCAGGGGAGGTCCCCTCTGCCAGCTCTGGCCCCGCCCCTTCCCTCTAGCCTGCAGGTGTGGCAGGCCTCCGTCTGCTTCTGCCCTCTTCAGGGTCTCCCGTTCTCCAGGCCCACAGATGGGGTGAGTGAGAGGCTGGCCTCTGCAGAGTCTTCACCCGGGATGGGGCTGCACACGTGGCCCTCCCTCCATTGCCATGGTCAGCTGGCCCCATGCAGGTGCAGCCAGAGAGCTCGGAGGGGAGGCACAGACTTGGCCTCGTGCTAGGGAGAGGGGGACGGGCTCTCCAGGCTCAGAGGAACTGTTTATCGCTTTTCATCGTTGTAGGAAGAGGAGGAGGAAGAACTGCAAGAGGGGAAGCGTTGCCTGGCTGACTCGGCTGTTCCTCTCCTTCCTCCCTCCAGAGAGATGTGGGGACTGGATCCTGTGCCCAACTCAGCCGTGAATGTCTGTGTGCCCTTCAGTCAGTCACCTATCCTCTCTGTACCTGCTTTCTCACCTAAAATTAATATAGTGATTGTACTAATAATAATTGACCTCATTTTAAGATGCATATTTTTATATTTAATAAATAGAATTTCTAACATCTGGGATGGATTTTACAATTGACGTATTTCCTTTATGTTTCCTAACACAGCCTGTTGCCCTAAAACGGTTATCAAATCAATGATGCATCTCAGAAGCAATGGGGTCTTAGAATTAAGAGGCCATGGTGTCTGTGAGGTACCAAACAAGGTGGTACCTGAGTGTTTTCACACGTGCCATTTTATTTACTCCTAACCACAGCCCTAGGGTGTAGGCACCATTACTCTCCCATTTTACAGATGGGGAATGAGACTCAGAGAGAGAAAACTGAGGCTCAGAGAGAGAAAAAGTGGCTTGCATGGATCATGCTTGTTTAAGCAGCAGAACTAGTGCTCAACCACCGATGGGTCTGATGCCAGAACCTGAAAGTCTTTCCCAAGGGTGTCGGGTAACATTTCTTTCCTTCTCCCCGGGATGTGGGAAGTTGTTCCTGAAGACAGCCTCAAGTTTTTCAGGGGAAGATGTTAATGGTGGTCTTAATGGCTCATAAGCCCCTGCCATGTATCAAAAGTTCTTGACCATGAGCTTGGCAGGGCGACAGCATGTCTGGGAGACCCTCACAAGTCGTGCTTTCTGCAGAACACAATGTTTTCTGAGTCTGAAGCATTTTAGAAAATAAGGTGGGATTCATCCCAGAGCCTGGCAGAGGGTCTAGAATTCCTGAGCCCTATTTTCCAGTTGGATTAAACTGAGGTCAGACATTCTGCCCCAAAGCCTGAAGCGAGTCACGCAGGCTGGGAGCAGCCAGTGGCTATCAGGCCGCTCCCGGGCTCTGGGCACCGAGGGGCCTTCCCCCTCCGTCTCTCTGCCCAGTGTCGAGGTGGGTAGTGGTTGCTAGACTTTGTGGGGGTCTGTGGGGAAGGGAGGAAATAAACAGTGGGCCCTCTGACAGCCTGGAGGAGGGCTTTTGGGAAGAATCCAGAAATTATCTTGCTAACAGTGACAGTCTGTGAGTTTGTGGGAAGCAGGGTCGTGAATAATTGATTGCCACTAACTGAGCTGTGAAACCCGTTTTCAGAGATTCCAATCAGCAGGCTCACTGGGAAGGGGTAGATGCGGATGGGGGCTCCCTTCTCCCTGGAGCCCAGGGGTCATTCTGAGGCTGCCTCTTGTCTGCCCGTGACCTTGACCACGGCCCCTGGACTCCGAGGTGGCGCTGGCTGCTCAGCGCCCTGTGGGGGGACCAGCTGTGGGTGGGTCGGGCGGAGAGGTGACCTCGGCGCTGCTGGGTGGGCTGTTTCTCCCTGAGGGTTGGTTGGGCCCCTTCTGCGGGCAGGTCCCCAGGTTGTCTCAGATGCAGAGCGGTTCCCTGCGTCTTTAGAAGGGTGACACTGGAATGCAGACCTCAGGACACTTTGGGGCTGGTTCAACCCACTTTGTTTCTAGAAAATGCAGCATCACTGCGTCATTAGGAACCGAGGGCCTGGGCTTGGATGCTGGATCCACTCTGACTATCTGTCTGAGCTGGGACCAGTCATGTTACCTCTCTCTGCCTCAGTGTGCCATCTGTAAAGTGGGGCTGACAGTGGTCCCTACTTTAAAAGATTGTTGTGACAATGAGGTTAGTGTTTAAACATAAGGATCAATAAATACAAGTGCACATAAAAGAAAACTGAAGCTGTTTCCCCATTCGGTCCTCTTAACAGCCTGTGAGGAAGGCAGGGTGAGAAAGGATGGGCAGATGAGATGGTACAGGCAGGAGGGATCCAGTGTCAAAGCCACACAGCTGGTTTAAGGAGGGTAGACAGCCTCTGAGTTTGTGGGAGGCGAGGTTGTAAATAATTGATTGCCGCTGAGTTGGAAAAACTGTTCTTGGAGATTCCAATCTGGGTTCAGGTCCTGGTGCCACAATGGACCAGCTGTGAAACCCTGCTCAGTGCTGCTGGACCCTTCGGAACCTCACTTCCTCACATGCAAAATGGGGTGATAATATCACCTCCCCTGTGGGGTAATGTGAACAGTGAGGGTCGTTCATTCATCCATCCAGCAAATACTTACCGAGTGCCTGATTCCTGCCAGGCACTGTCCTAAGAGCTTGAAATGTATCTTCGAACAAAG
This sequence comes from Hyperoodon ampullatus, assembly GCF_949752795.1. Taxonomy (NCBI): domain Eukaryota; kingdom Metazoa; phylum Chordata; class Mammalia; order Artiodactyla; family Ziphiidae; genus Hyperoodon; species Hyperoodon ampullatus. Next base: position 35,591,095 of record NC_136927.1, read on the forward strand.
CAGTGACCCCTGCCGTGTGGCGTTAACATTCTAGAGGGGGAAGGCAAGTAATCAGTAATAAACATTTTAATAAATACAATAAACACTCTAGAGAAGGAATTGGCTAACATTTTCTGTAAAGGGCCGGATCGTAAATATATTCGGCTTCGCAGGCCATACGGTCTCTGTTACGACTCAACTCCGCCCTTGAAGAGTGAAGGCAGCCACGGGCAGTGTGTGAACGAATGGGCGTGGCTGGGTTCCAATAAAACTTTATTTACAAAAGCAGACCATTCCACGGGTCATAATTTGCCAACCCCTGTTCTAGACAAGAGTATTAGAAGGTGGTAAGTGTTCTAAGAAAGAAAAAAATGGGCCTACTCCAAGGTGACTCAGATGTGCAGGTTGGAAGGATAACGCGTGTTGGAGTTTAGACGCATGTAGACACTCGTGTAGCCTAGTGAGACTTCTCAGAACCGCAGGGTTCAGGGCCAGATGCAAGGTGCTCTCTGAACAGCGAGTGGAACGAGCTTGGTGACACAGTGTAGATGGTGCTGTCTCAGGGCCCATCCTTTCCCTGTGTCACCTTGGGAGACTGATGGGACCTAGACCCCCCAGGGTGAGTTTAGTGACTGGTGGTCATCAGCATCATGACACAGATGCCTTTCGAGTGGTCCCTGCCTGCCTTCCAGGAAGCATGGTGGCTGTCGATGTGTCTCACCAGGAACCTTCCTAGCCACTGTGGCCTCTGTCTGGAGCAGGGAGATGCTTTTCTTGGGGCTTCAGGGACCAGAGGTGAAAGCTACTTTCTGGGGTGTGTTTGAACTTGTGGGCTTAGTGCTGAACTTGTGGGCTTAGTGCCAACCTTGGGCGAGAACTGCTTTACCCTTGTGCCTCCTTAAACCTTTCCTGCTTCCTTCTCCCTCTTCCTTACCCCAGCCTGCCCGTGGCCCCTCTGGGTCCCTGACCCCATGTCTCTTATCAGGGTGTGAACCTCTTCCTCATGTTCCATTGCTGAGGGAATCAGGAGCCCACAGCCCACAGTCGGATGCTCAAAGACCCCGCAGAAGGTTTCTGGAACCTTCTCTTCTTTCTCTGACTTGTGAGAAGGCTTTGCTTAACTCTACATTATAGCTGAATCTTGTGGGGAACTTGAATGGAGGGAGAATTGGTGCTTTTTAGCCTTCCTGTCGGGAAGGTGATGGGGGATGAATCTTATGAAAGAAGGAGAAAAGAGGGTGGGAACCAGGAGACGCCCTGGGTGGGGAAGGAAAGCGGGCCTCCATTCTTCCTGTGGGTTTTCAAGCTGGTCTGGTGAACACTGGGTGCTTGTAGGCTGCTACTTGGTGCCTTTATGTGAGTTAGAGAAAAGTGCCCACTCTAGGGAAGGGACATGGCTTGGCCAGAAAGCAGTGCTTGTGCAGAGAAAAGATGCCCCTTCCTCTGAGCAGTGCAGTCCTGGATGGTGGAGCGTGACTAGAGTTTCCTCTCACTGAGCACTATATGCAGTGCCCAGCCTGTACATGGTGGCCCTGTGTAGGATGTCACCTGTATTTAGTAGCAGGTAGTCACTTTCCCTGGGCACCTTGCTCTCTCACTTCCAAGCCTGAAGAGCCATTCCAGGTTTCTCATATCCATGGGTGCTCACCTGAGTCCACTGTTTGGCTGACCCCTTGGCTCATGCCTAAGTTTTCAGCTGGGAGTTGGAATGGACTCTCAGGTATCCCTTGAGAGGCTGACATTGTGCAAGATATTGCCCCAAGGCCTGGGGCCTCCCCGCGAGATGTCTTCCTGCTTGTGTCCAGACTTCCTAAGGGTCCCCCACTCTTCATCCTGTTAAAAATAAACACCATTTTCTTCCGCTCCCTTCAGCTGCTGAATTGTGCCCTGGAGAACAAGCATTTGTATTTCCTCCCAAAGCCTTCGAATAAACAAACTGTAAACAGCTGTTTCTCCTCTGGTGACAGGATTCAGACAATAGACCCTCGGAGGGTATTAATCAGCTGCCTTTGCTGTGGCAACTCTGCGTCGCAGGCTGCCGAGGAGCCTCCATGCTGGGGTGGCGGTGGCTGTGATTTCCTGAACGAGCAGGGGGCTGTCATCCCACACAGGCCTGGTGGCAGTCGCCACCTCAGCACAGCCGTGGGGGACTGGTGCACTTTCCAGCAGATGTCCAGGCAGCTGGTGGGAAGCTCCCAGCTTCCCTCACTGGCAGCCTCTTGAGAGAGATCCTTGGTTAGAAAAGTGGCCTCCAGCTGACTCACTCTACCTGGTCACCTCTTTCTTTGAAAATGGATGGCATTCACTCAAATACCCTTCATCCAGCAAATATTGAGCACCTGCTGTATGCCAGGTGTGTTTGAACTTGTGGGCTTAGTGAACTAGAACTATGCTAGGTTCTTGGGATAAATCAGTGACCAGTATTTAATACAAGAGGCTATTTATTGAGCACCTACTATATGCAGGTGCTGTACTAGTTTCTTGGGACATCTGTGAACATTTGAAAACAGATACCCGCCCTTTATCTATTCATTCCTTCAACCGCATGTCAACAGATATTTACTGAGTACCTGCTATGTGCCAGGTACTGTCCTAGGTACTTGAGATGAAATGGTGAACGAGATAGGCAAGGCCCCTGTGTTCCAGCTGAGGAGGATACACCATCGACCTCAAATATATAAATAGGATCAGTTCAGGTAGCAATGAGTGCTCTCACGAAGGGAGAGAGATGTATGTGATAGAGGGTGGTTGTGATGGGATGAGGCTGACTTAGCTGGGGCGACCAGGGAAGGCCTCTGAGCAGGTGGCATTCACACTCACACCTAGACATACAGCTTTCCAGGCAGAGGGTGCAGCAAGGGCAGATCCTGGACTGAGTTTGGGATTCAGAGGAGTGACCAGAGGCCTCTGGGCCTGGGTACCCTGAGTGAGGGGCTCATGGGTGAGATGGGAGGGGGTCAGCAGGGCTACAGTGTGTGGGGCTGGGAGACTAGGGCCAGGAGCTCTGGTTTTATTGAAACTGTGTGGGAAATCATTGAGGAGTTTAAAGCAGGAAAGTGATCTGCTTTGAGCTTTTAAAAGAAATCCCTCTGGTCTAGACATGATGACAATATGCATTGTGGTTTTCTGGATTGGATCCTGGAACAGAAAAAGAAAAGGTCATTAGTGGAAAAATTGGTGACATCTGTATAAAGGCTGCAATTTAGTGTCTTAATGAATAGTGTTGCACCAATGTTAACTTCTTGGTTTTGATGAATGAACCATGGGCAGGGCAAGGTGTGGACATTTGGGGAAGCTGGGAGAAGGGCACACAGCAACCCTCTGGACTATCTTTGCAATTTTTCTACAAATCTAAAATTAACTGAGAATAAAAGTTATGACATTAACGCTCCCCCTGGGTAATAGGTATTAGGGGAAGCACTGAAAAAAGGTGAGCGAGGAGACAGGGAGAACAGCTAGGGGGCTTTTGAGGTCAACCAGATGAGGGATTATGGCGGGAAAAGCACAGTGGGGTTTCTGACCTGGGAGAGCGGGCCTCCTTAGTTGAGTGGTGGGTCTGCAGCCCTAGCTCTTGAAGATCTTTCTGTCACTGATCTAAGTTGCCCAACCAACTCCAGTTCAGCTGGTATTTTTTGAGTGTGTTCTAGGTGCTCAGTGCCATGCTGGGGGTCAAAGTTCGTCTTCACACCCGTTCCCGGTCAGTGTGGCCTCTTATTTCTACCTGCCTCATTCCCTTGATGGAAATTCCCACCATCACCTTTGGTAATGACTTGGAGTTAGTGAGAGGGACAGAGACAGAGAGACAGACACTGAGAGTGAGTGAGTGTGTGTGTTTATATAATAGCTGACCCTCCACTACACAGGCTAGGACACATGAAGCGGGGGTTAATTTTATTACTGGCAGGTAGCAAGCACTCAATAAATACTATAATTATATAAATATTTTACTATGTATACATATAATAATATGTAAATACTATGAAACAACAACAATAATAGTGACAGTAAGCACTTGATAAGCATTTGCTATTTGCCAAGCACATGTTAAGCCCTTTGCTTGAATTTTAATCCTTGCAGCCCTATGAGGTAATGACTATTTTTGTACCCATTTTACAAAAGGGTTTAAGATCATTGCTCAAGGTCACAGAGCAGCGCCAGGATTTGCACCCAGGGAGTCTGGCTCCGGCGCCCCCAGCCTCTAAACATCGAGCTACATGCCCACCATAGAATGAATGCAGAATGAATTGGTAACTTTTATTATCTTTGCTGATCAAAATAACATATGTTCTTGGAGAAAAATTTAGAAAACCAAGACGTGTGAAGAAGAAAATCCAAATCCCCCATACCACCACTCTCAGTTTACTTCTGGAAGACAGGAATAAGGTGGTCGTGTTTTCTTCTTTCCTGGGAGAGACTAAGGATGTGGAGAGTTGGGCTTGGGAAGAGATGGGGGAAAGGGGAAGAGAGCTGCAAAGGCTTATGGGAGGATGCTCTGCACTTCCTCCAGCATTCCTTGGGGTGGCATCTGTCTCTTTCCTCAAGGGAGGAGAATCCACCAAGATCACTGAACATCCAGAGCCGAGGGACCTTAGAAGCTAAAAGAGACACTCCAGTCAGCCTGTAGTAGCTGGTGAACCTCTAGGTAGTTGAGCCTCCTCAGCTTAAACGATGGTTCACAGGAAGAGATGGGGCTTCCCGTGGTTCTTTGATTATGATTTGCCATCAGTTGTAAGCTCTGTACCATCGACTTGATAACAGCTTTTTTTTTTTTGAGAGGGGGTTGTATTAGCTTTTTCCAGAGTAACAAAACCAACAGGATGTATTTGTAGAGAGAAAGATTTATTATAAGGAATTGGCTCATGCTATTATGGAGGCAGAGAAGTCCCAAGATCTGCCATTGGCAGGCTGGGACCTGGGAGAGCTGGGAGTGTGGTTCCAGTCTGAGTCTGAAGGCCCAAGAGCCAGGAGAACCAATGGTGTAAGTTCCAGTTTGAAGGGCAGCAGGCTCAACAGCCAGGAAGGCAGTGTTTCAGTTTGTATCTAAAGGCAGGGAAAAAACCACATTGTCCCAGCTTGAAAGCTGGCAGGCAGGAGGAATTCTCCTCACTTGGGAGAGGGTCAGCCTTTTTGTTCTATTCAGACTTTCAACTGATTGGACAAGGCCCACCCATGTTAGAGAGGGCAATCTGCTTTACTCAGTCTACCAATTCAAATGTGAATCCCCTCCAGAAACACCCTCACAGACACACCCAGGATGTTTGATCAAATGTCTGGGCGGCTGGTGACGCACTCAACTGGACACATACAATTAACCACCACAGCGTGGGGGGAGGGCAAAATTTTGATCCATAAGCTCTGGCAGCTCGTTTCTGGGTCATGTGCAGAGGGTTGTTACAGAGAGCTGGATCTTCATCCTCCTTCTGATCTGACTCTGTCTTTATCCTCAGCCATTATCTGGCACTTACTGTTGCTGAGGATTTCCTTAGGGAAGACTTAATCTCATTCATTATCTATTCTTGCCATTGCTACCTCGAGTACTTAATATTTAAAAAAAAAAAAGTCTTAGAATTTCAAATGGAGCCAAATCCTTAAGGAATTAAAGCAAGGGTCAAAACCCCAAATGCCCTTAAGGCCAGGCAGGTAGGTAAGTGTGTTCTGTGGGACCGGTGTAGGGCGATTGGGAGTGGTGGGGACGGTGGTGAATAGAAGAGCAAGTTCTCTGTCCTAAGTGGACGGCGGCTTCTTGGCTGCAGCTGCCGGTAGCTGTGAGAGAATCAGGCCCAGGGTCGTCTGCTCTTTCGAGCTTTAAGAGAAACCAGAAACTTGGATTTTTTCACTGTGATCTCATATATATTGGCAACTAATTCAAAATTTTTAATTTATTTTAATAACACCCTGTGTGAACCAAACAAAACATTTCTGTGGGCTGGATTTGTCCCATAGACCTCTATGTAACCAGTGATGAATTAAATAATCATAGTGAGAATAATAGTAATCAATAATAATTTTAACAAGATAGCTAGCATTTGTTTAATGTTCACTGTGGACCTGGCACTACTGCAAGTCCCTAATTACATTATTTCATGCAGTCATCAGAACCGAGGTGGGTGCTGATGTTATCCCCATTTTACAGATGAGGAAAAGTTAGGCGCTCACAGACACACCATTAGTAAGTGTTGGAATTTAGCATTTCTAAATCCATTGCCTTTGCCTTAAATTCCTATGTGTTGCTGACTCTCACACCCCCTGGAGATTTCAGCCTGGGTTATCACGGATCATAGCAGAGAGCCAGGGAGGAGCTTACACAAGGAAGCTCATGTTTTATTGGGTAACTATGTGCCGTAGACCATGCTAAGCACTTTTAAATATAAACACATTGAACCTTTGCATTGACACAGTGATGTGGATTTTATCCACATTCTGCAGATGAGGAAATAAGACTCTGTTTCTGTTTCCCCAAGGTCATGTAGCTAATGAGGGTGGGCCTGGAACCCAGGTCCATGTGTTCCTAAGGCCTGTGGTCTTGCTACTCTCCTGCATAATTAAGGTCAAAGAATTGAAGAAGATCTGGTACAAATCACTGAGCGAGAACACGGTTGTACTAATGATAACTAGATATGGGTATGGGTATGGATCCTCATTCAGACAGTCACTCTGATTTGTACTTTATTGCTTACTTGTGTGAGTGAGCACATCTCCACAAGTTGATAAAATGGTAAACATTTGACAGCTATTTGTGTTTCCATGTTGAAAATTTTTCTCAGTAAGTGTTTTCATTCTCTGTCTTTTATGTTGATTGGTCCAGTGATGGTGTCTGTTCGCTTCTGTCTTCACAAAATAAGTGCAGATTCATCTAATGCCTTCTGATTTGTGACCTAGTTTTGGCTCTAGACTCTCCAAAGGTCCTCTCACACACCTCAGTCTTTATAATATGAAGACATTTACCGTCTATACTTTTAGACCCATGCATCCCACAGCATGGGATGTGTTCTATCAGTGGTATTCAAATTGATCGTATGTGGCACTGTATTAATTACCTATTTTGCATAAATTACACCTAAAACTTAGTGGCTTAAAACAGCAGACATTTATCATCTCAGTTTCTGCGGGTCAGGAGTCTATAAACAGTTTAGCTGAGTGTTCTGGTTCAGGGTCTCTCTTGAACCTCATTTTCTACATTTTTCTCAGTGAACATGTATTACTTTAATTAGAAAAGATAACTAAAGTTATCCATTCTTTCTGCATTTGAACTGGTGAGCAGAGCTGTGGCCTCATCTGAGGGCTCAACCTGGGGGGAAGATTCACTTCCCAGCTCACCCACATGATTGTCAACAGGCCTTGGTTTCTCATAGGCTGTTGGACTGAGGGCCTCGGTTCCTTGCTGGTGCTTAACCGGAGGCCTTTTTCAGTTCTTCACCATCGGGCAGCTCACACCATGACATATGGATTCCCCCAGAGCTAGTTATCCAAGAAGGAGAACCATAGGAAAGAGAGCCCCAAAAATGGGAGCTGCAGTTCCTGTATAACTGAACCTTGGACATGAAATACCATCACTTCTGCCATATTCTGTTCATTAGACATGGACGTTTACCCAGCTCACCCTCCAGGGGAGGGATTTGCAGAAGAGAGTGAATGGTCTGTCCAGAAGGGCTGTCTATACCAAGCAGCATCCAGTATTCAGCCCCTTTGCTGCAAGTATTGTGAAGCATGATTTGGCCCTGGGGAAATGGTGCTGGAGTCCAGGAAAATGAATTTCACTCTGTTTTTTAAAATGGCCAGATTTATGCTTCTGCATACTTCTGAAAGGTTCCCCCCACCCCCAAGAACAATTTTCTATAACTGGTGCATGGAGAGAGGTACTTCGAAGGAGTGGTCTCATTCCTCTTTCCCGCTCCTCTCTTTATCTAGATAACTGCTCCATGAAAAGTAGGCTGTTGATCTTGTTGGACCTGGTGGCACTTTTCCAGGACGACACTCCAGGAGAGACATAATTCCAAGTGTTGCAGTGTGGTCATGAGTGCATGCCAAGCAGATGTGGGTGACATTGTTCATATTGGCTTAACATGGGACCATTTCCTGGAGTGGTCCCAATAAACATTTGGTACAGATAAAGATCACTTGTCCCCAGATGCCTTCTTGGTTTCAGTGGAGCCAAATATGATTACAGGCAGAGGATGCTGGGCTTGAAAAGTGCTTTTCTGTGGCCATGTGTGGGAGTTTAGCCCAGGGAAAATGCCAATAAAGTGGGAAGCAGGCAGCTTGTACCCGACACAGGCCTGGATGGTCCCAGCCTTCTTGCCTTCCTGTGTGAGATGTCAGGATTTTGGCAAGCATTTTTTTTTTTTCCTTGACGTGATCTTCGGTGTTCTTTGCAGCAAAGTGTGGGAACTGTGATCTAAGGACTGAGTCACATGACCCTCAGTCCCATGACCTGCATTCAGAGCCTGGCTTCGCTCAGTTTGCCTCTCTGTAAAATGAGACCCGTGACATTTGCCTGTCACAGAAGGGTCTTATGAGGATTAAATGGGATAGTGCAGTTAGATCATTTAGTGTGGGTCTAGCAACCAGGAAGTACACAAGAGGGTCAGTTATTATTATTCTTGTTATTATCAGGCTCAGCCATCTCACACGGATGGCCTTCCAGACTGTTCTCTCTGGGAAGCACAAATGTTGGAAAGTGAGTGGAATAAGTCTTCATTTCCCTGTGTGACCCAAGCAGTTATATAAAACCCTGTGCTCCTATATTAGGAGCTTAACAGAAATGCTAATTTTACAAAAAGGAAAGTGCCAGTGGAGACTTAAATTGTGTTTCTGAGCTGTTACGTAATTCTTCACATCTCATTTAATCATAATATATTGGGGCCATGTCTTAACTCTGTGGTCATTTGAATAGATTCCTTTCTGTATTCCTACCTCTAACTCCAAGAAATTCCTCAGGGTAAACTTCTGCTTTCCATTTTTATAGAATGACCTCGTTCCCGGCCCATAGCTTAAAAGCTGAGAGTGATTGCAGTAGCTTTAAATAAGATGATCAAATTCAATGTAGCAAACATTGGCTGAGCCCCTACTATGTGCCAGCCACCATGTCTGGAGGCTGGTGGTGCCAACGTCAGAGCCACGGCAAACTTCCTGGAAAGATGAGGGGGCATGGTGGCTGCAAGCAGGGACTCTGGAGCCAAGCAGCTTTCGTTCACATCCCACCACCTCCTCCTGTCTGTGTGACTTTAGGGAAGTCACTTCACCTCTCTGAGCCTCGATTTCCTCAGCTCTAAGATGGAGACATTAATAGTACCCACCCACCTTTAGTTGGACGTAAATGAAGTCATCTGTTTCATGCCTCCTGTGGTACCCAAGCATCGTGCCCAGCTTCTGTCCCCAGCCGTTCACAGGTCACGTGGGACAGGTAGAAAATAAAGCAGATGAGAGACTCTTGAGAAGATTAAACCCTGGAGATTCCCTTTGGCCACCTGTTGGTCTTGTCTGGGGAGGCCATGCTGTCTCGACTGGGTCATTGGCCACTGGCCACCCTGCCTCTCCCCTGGCCCAACATCTGCTCTCTGCGTGTCCCTCCCCAGACTGTCATTTCCTGCGGGCAGGCCTGCTCTGTGCAGCTCTCCGCTGGATGTCAGCCCCTTGCCTGGAGCCTGGCACACGGCAGGAACTTTGTAAATATTGGCTGAAGGTGTCGATGACGTCTGCCGAGAGTCTTTTTCTCATCAGGCACAGTTTACCTCCGCAAGCCTAGATGTAACGAAAGCCACAGCTGCCGTTCCGACAGAGACAGATCCTGAAATAGCCCCAAAGCCCCTCATCATGTATATTTCTTCATTTACTGCAGCTGCTGTCGCCTTTTAAAAAAGCTTGCTTGTGTGCTAGAACAAAGTGAATAGATGTTGGGTTGCCTGGTTCTGGGGGACCCTGGCTGGGAAAGAGAGGGTCTCGGGGGGGCCAGGTGGCACTCCTTTAGCTTCACCTGGCTTTCAGAGGTGGACCGCTGCCGGCCACCTCCCTTGCCTTTCTGCTCTTGACCCAATGATGTGAAAAGTCGGTAATCGGAGAGCTCTGCGTGCACTTCCAGGACAGGTCCCAGGAGGATGGAAACTGCCCCTAACCTGCTGACGCTTCAGCCTGATGACCCCTTGCCTCCCACATGGCATGCTGGACCCCTGAGCTACTTACTCCGAAGGCATCTTAGTGGCGTCCTGCCTGGCTGCCTGTAATGTAAATGGCCCCTCTAGAGCCCCGCTGAGAGAGTGAGCTAGGAATGGAAAACTGAGATGTGTGAGGTGAATGCAAGGACCAGGCAGCCTGGGGACCCACGCTCTGGGCACCATCTCACGCGTCCCTCCTTTCATCTCTACGACCGCAGGCGTGTTGTTGCGACTGCTAAATCCATTTTCTTCAGTGATTAACCTCAGGGTTAAAGAGAGGAGCTGGCTGCTGAGGATTCCTGACCCAGATCTTTTGCTTCCCCATTTTTTCCTATAGCTCACTTTTCTTTATAATTTTCCCCCCCACAAATTACAAGTAATGTGCTTTTCTTCTTGGAAACTGAAGAAATACAGAATACACATTGCATTGTTAACAAACCTTCACTGGCTGTGGCCAGCAGAAAGAGAAATGTGGGGTGAGGTGACCCCTGGAAGGGAGCCCTGCATGTAACTCACCGGGGGGTGAGGATGCACGGTCACCGAGGCTGGGACATGGCTTGTTCTGGGCTGTACCAGAAGGACTACTCCTGAAACATCACTTGACATTGATGATGATGGACATAATCTGCAAAGATTGGTTCCAGAGGGAGAGGGGAGAGTTTCTGAGCCAGAGCGGCTCATTCCAGGGCTGTCCACTTAAATAAAGCCCTGGCTTAGAAAACCCCAAACACGCTAAAGTGGATACTGTAATGGGATTTATGCAATACTCTGTTAAGGGCAAACCCAGCCCCATAAATACATGTCCGAAATTCAGTCTGCCAAATGAAACGTTAAAGGCGCCAAATGGATTTCTTGAAAGGATCAGAGCTAAGATGTAGTTTGCCTGCACTTGATAAGCTTATCCAGCCTTGCCACTGGGAAAGAAAGAGAGAGAGAGAGAGAGAGAGAGAGAGAGAGAGAGAGGAGAGAGGAGAGAGAGGAAATGTAGTTTAGGATTTTACTGTGTTCTCCAGTATCTTAGATATTTTCTTTTTCAATGAAAAAGGAGAAAGAGATTATCAGACTTCTAGCTGTGAAACCAGTGTTCCTGATCCAAATACCTTCTGGGCTACAGAGGGAGTTCTATTAAATCACTAGCTGGAGCCCCAGTTCCATTCTCCCAGCCCTGAAGCCTCCTCGACAGGATTCCTTCCATACCTGGTCAGCTCAGGTACCTGGGTCTGGCACCCAGGTGACCGAGGTCATGGCTGGGCTGGCATGTGGGTCAGCTCGAGTCCCAGTTCCCATCCCCAAGTTCTGCCTTTGACTTTGGCTGCTGCCATCAAGTGTGTTTGTGGGTGATGAAGTGAGTTAGGAGAAGAAAGCTGCAGTGGAGACTGTGGGTCCATCTAGATGCTTCCTCCTGATCCCCCGCTGCTTATGTTTTATGATTTTCCATCAGCTAGGAATATATCATCTCCTGCAAATGATTTGGATTGTCCTGTTTTTCCGAAGGAGGAGATAGCGTAATAGCTCAGAATTTTGTAAGATGTTTTTGGTACCATTGGAGGCCAGCCAAAGCTGTATTGCCAGTGAGACTTTTTCACTTTCTTCCAAGCACAGGAGAGTTGCTTCTGGCATCAGAATGTAACCCCAGAGAGTCACTTTCAGGGTGACAGTATGCTTCAAAGAACATGCTGCCTTGGTGGGTGAGTCTGTGGGTGTGGGTGTACTTGGGGAGTTGGTGAATTGGCTCTCAGCATAGCAAGTTTCCTTTTTCTCTTCTGTTTACAGCTGATGCATTAGGCCTTCACCATAATTGCCCTCACTCTTGATTTTCCTCAGGCCAAGGCCTTTTGGAGCCTGGTGGACTGGGGTTGGGTTGGAGCCCATGGCTGTGGGTGTGGAGGCATCTTCACAGGCATCGCCCTGCTGGGCCCGGATGATGATGCTCAGACCACAGACGAATTCAGCACTTGCTGGACACATCAAGGACCCGCTCCTTCATGTTTATTTCCTTCCTTTGGTGAGTCAGTTGATGTGCCACCTCCAGGGTGTTTGTCTGGGCCGAAGGCCTGGGTTCAGCCTCATCTGGAATAATCAAAGTGCCTTCTGGGTCTGTTGAAGTTTATGGGATTCCTAAGTATTTTAAGAATCAGAGAATGACACAGGAAAGGGCACAACGGGAACAGTTAATTTTTAAAACAACTTTATTGATGTATGATTTATATACCATAAAATGTACACATTTTAATACTAGCCAGTGATTTTTAGTAATTTCACCAAGCTGTGGAGACATCACCATAATCTAGTTTTAAAACATTTCCATCGCCCCAATATTAGATTCTTTATGCCCATTTGTAGTCACTCCCCAGATAACTGCTCTTCTACTTTCTGTCCCTATAGATTTGCTCATTCTGGACCTTTCATAGAAAGGGACTAATACCATATGTGGTCTTTTGTATCTGGCTTCTTTCACTTTGCATAATGTTATTGAGGTCTATACTTGTGGCATACTGCTGAGTAGTAATCCACTGGATGATGGCCATTTTCTTTATCCATTCATCGGTTGATGGCCACTTGCTTTGTTTCCACTTTGTTGACTGTTGTGAATGATGCTGCTGTGAGCATTTCTGTCCAAGTCTCTGTGTGGACATACGTTTTCATTTCTCTTGGGTAGGCTCCCAAGCGTGGAAATCTGGGTCATGTGGTAAATTTACATTTAACTTTTTAAGGAATTGCCATACCGTTTTCCAAAGTTTTCCCAAGCTGCATCATTCTACATTCCCGCCAGCAATGAATGAGCAGAACCATTCATTTCTGATCTTACTGCGAACTGGACAGTGAAGATGTTTATTAGAGACCACTGCAGGTGAAATCCAAAAATTGCCCCTGGCATGTGGGCAACAGGCCCTCAGTGGGATCTTGACAACACACCAGAAGGGTCTTGACCCCAGTTTCCACATAAGCTTCCCCAGCAGATGTCAGAGCTTCAGCCCAGAGGGGCCGCTGTCCCTTACTTCCACTTCCCTCCCCAGCTCCAGCCTTGCTAGCCACACTACCCTGCAGCCCATCTCATTCCAAAGAGGATTCGCTCTTATGAAAAAATGTTCTGCATTGCACTGGTGCTAATTTAGCAACTTTATTGGACAATGTGATTTACCATCCGTGGCCTGCTTTCAAATGGATTCATTTACCTGCATTGATTGGTATATGTTAACTGCCGCCAACAAACGCACAGCAGTCCTTAAAAACTGTGTAACATTTTGCTTTCTGGTAATGATAGTTAACTCCATCCTTGATCGCCAATGACATGGTACTCCCCTCTTGGAGATGGACTTAAATTGCATAACTCTGTTCCTTGATGATGAGAAAATAAATTATTTTTCAATACCGTATTCTGCTAAGCACTTCTTAAATTTGCATTCTTTGGTAGGTGTTCCTTCTTTTCTTTTTTGGGAATTCTCTCCTTGCTATTCAAAGTGCTGTCCTTGGACCACTGGCATTGACATCAACTGGTAACGTGTTAGAAATGCAGAATCTGAGGCCCCACCCCCAACTTCCAGAATCAGAATCTCATTTTAACAAGATCCCCAGGTCACGTTCATGAACTTTGAAGTTTGCAAAGCGCCGCTCTAAATCTGCAGAATAAGACCCTTGGAGCAAACCTGGGCAGCTGCTTGTTTTAGTAAAAAAAAAAAAAAAAAAAAAGTTTTATTAGGACACAGCCACGCCCACTCTTTCTGTATTGTCTCTGGCTCCCTGGGACTCGAACTGCAGAGTTAAGAGCTCTGACCGAAAGTGTTTATGGCCCGCAGAACTGAAAGTGTTTACTTTCTGGACCTTTACAGAAAAGGTTGCTGACCTTTGCTCTGGAGATGGTTTTATTCTTATTTATTATTTATTTATTCTTATTTACTTATTTTTATTATATAATTAATTATGATTTACTTATATTTTTGTTTACTTAATTTCTAAAAATATGTTAGTTTTTCTTATTTTACTTTTTCCCTCTTCCATTTATTATAATCTTTGGGTCATTCCACTTTTTTTTTTCTTAACTTAAGTTATGAGTGCCGTCCATCCCCAGGTTCTCTTAGGATCCTGCCTCTTAGAATAAAGTGACAGAACTTAAATGAAGCTTAGGCTTTGGGTTTCTCATCCACAAACTGAAAAACTCTGAGGTGCCCTGATCTCTCAGATGCCATCCCGCTCTGCTTGAAGAGTGCTCTGGGTAAGCTCTGTTTTATGTCATTTTATTCTTTGCAAAAGAGGAGATTATTTGTGAAACTGGAAGGCCATATTTGTTATTTTTTGTAAAGGCTTGAAAATGGAGATGTTCACAAAGTAGAAGAAAGAAATGAATTCCTTTGAAAATCACAGGGTCTGGTTAGGGTGGGAAAATCTCACCAGGATGGTCATGGGAGGCACCCAGAAAGGGAAGTGGGCAGGACAGTCTTCGTGGGGTGCACCCTATGCACGGGGTCCCACGCTCAGGAGGGCCCTGCGCTTGTTTCATGCTCTATTGTCACCATCTTGAAATTCTTAATAACTTTAAAACCAGGAGCCCCCACTTTTGTTTTGCATCAGGCCCTGAAACTTAGGTAGCAGTTGCTGGAAGCTAGTGATGGGGTTGGAAGACCTGCCCAGGGCCTGGTTCCTGGAAGCTGAGAGCTACGTGTGTGCCGTCCCATTAGCCGGCACTGAGTTATCCTGAACCAGTGATTGTATCACTGCCGAGCTGTCATCACCAACCCGACGTGTGTCTGGCCCTTTCTCTTAACCTTACTTTGTGCCAAGGGAAGAAAGACCACTTTGGATGATTTCTTAAATTAAGCACTTAGAGAGGTAAATCTGCTCGAGCAGAGGCGACTCAAAGTGAAGTTCGGATTATCTCCAGTTAAGGTCGGTATTTGAGCCTCACAACTCAAATGTGATTGCTTTCAGGGGTTGTATGTTGCACTTTTCCCTGCAGAGCCAGTGAGAGGTGCCGCTTTTCTGACAGGGCTGCTCCTTAAAGAAATTGGGCTCCCACCCGGTTTAGGTTAAGGTCTCTGGGGACATCTAAGCAGTCGGGGTTTTCAGGCCACAGGTCAACTGGTGGAAGCCTCCCAAGGGTGCCACTTCCACCTGGTCCCTGTGGGGGGGAATTGCATCCAGTGACCCTGCAGGTGGCTGACTGAGTCTGAAATAGCAGCCTCCCAACCCAGCAGGGACCAGAACAAGGAACATTGCTATAATTTCTTTCTTCCTCCCCTCTGAACGATTGTTCATCAGGAACCTTTTGGAAACAAAAAATAAAAGGAAAGCAAGAAAAAGGAGACTTAGTGAACCCAATGGAAAACTACTGTTCAGCCAAGAGGTCCCCAAAGGGTGATAAGTGAGCCGGGCGCTGGGGATGTCTCAGAAGCTTAGACATGTTGGTGACAAGATGCTTTTAGCACTTTTTGAGAGACCAAAGGACATTTGATGATCATAATTATAACCGTAAATAATTATGTATTTGTCATCACAGCTGTGGTCATTTATTGAGCATCTACTGTGTGTCAGGGCCTGGGCCGAGTCATGCATATCTCTTAATTCTTACCCTGTGTACGGCCCAGCTCTTTGTTACAGGTGAGAAATCTGAGACTCTCAAGGTTTGACTTGGCCCAGAGCTCACAGCTGGTCAGTGACAGGGTCAGATTTAAGCTCTGTCTGACTCCAAAGCTTGGGCCAGGTTCCCTAAGCTGCCCTCTGACCTCACCGCCCCCTCTGACCTCACCGCCCCCTCTGAAACCACTACAGCATTCCCTCCCCAAAGTCATGTCAGGAGCTGGTCCTGGGTTGCATTAAATGAGGTTCCGGCAGATTTGAACGTCAGCACTTGTTTCCCAAAGAGTAGCTGATGAATTTAGGTGGTAGACAGGTGAACATTTAAAAGAATGTCTTTATTGTATTTTAAGGAAAAAGTATATTTTTTACTGGTAAAATAAACCTGTGATTTTAGAGAGAACTAACAGTTTCTTTTAAAACATGAATGTAAGAAAAGAAACAGTCTTTTAAATAAAAATAGTGTGGGCGAGATGTGTACGGCCCACTGGTTCAGCTGTTCTAGAGACCCAGAGAGATTTAGCAATGAGCCCAAACTCACAGAGCTGGGAAGTGAATGGATTTGAACACAGATCTTTCTGGCTCTAAAGTCCAAGTGATATGCACCAGCTTCTCCGAGGAAGAAAAGGAGGAAGGGTGTCCAAACCTTCTCTGGGGTGGATGGACAAATTTAAAGCTTCTCAGGACAGGCACGGATGGTGAGGCCGCTCAGACGTCCTGCCCCTTCTTGGGAGGCAAAGACAGCTTCAGCCTCCGACATCTAGATTCCTCTGGGTTTTGGCTATGGGACCTGCTTCGACTAAGAATTGTTCTTGGGACACTGTCACCATGGCACGGTGAGCCTTTAATCATCCCCTCAAATAACGGTGATCAATACTGACTCCCGCTGAGAAGCCCAGAAGGGTGAGGTGGAGGAGGGACGGCACACAGGACAGTCCCCACAGAGACGCTGCCCAGCGCCCAGGGTGGCGGGAGTCCCCCCCTTTCTACCGGAGGCTCATTAGTAGTCAGTCCTCACGCGAGGACCTCGGAGGAAAAAAATCATCTTAACGGGTTCTGAACGAGCCCAACCGGCAGTCGTTGTTGGACGGTGACAGGAAGCAGACTCGGCTGCGCTTGCTCTCGGGGCCGGGCAGTGATGGCCGAGCGCTGAGCTCTGCCCCGGGTTGGGCTGTTTCACATGGCATCGATCAACAAGCACCACCACTGAATGAGCAGACCCGCTGGGCAGGGAGGGCTTCAGCCCGCATGTGGGGTTGGTTTGCAGCTTACGGAGAGAAGGAGGAAGGGCTAGAGTCAGAGGGCAAGCCCAGCGAGGCGGCCAGGAGAGCAGCGGGAAGGATAACTGCAGTTGGCCGCGGTCATCACATTCTTCCTTAAAACGCATAAATTTCCGGGGGTCAAGGGCTCAAATCTGGACAGCTGGGCTTGGGGTCGGTGCTGGTGTATAGGGGGCCTTTCTCCTTGCTGGGATGATAAAGGCGCCCTTTCCGTGGAGGACTAGAGAGAGTGTCCAGCTGGGCGAGGGCCGTCCTCCCCGGGCACAGCTTGGTGAGGGGCACTGGCTGGATTTCAGCCACCGCTTTGCAGTCCGCACACTAGATGGCCATTCACAGTGGCCTCGAATGAACTTGTTTACAAAACAGAAATAGACTCACAGACATAAAAAAAAATAAATCTTACGGTTACCAAAGGGGATAGCAGGGTTAGGGGGGAGATAAATTAGGAGTTTGGGTTTAAGATATACACACTACTATATATAAAATAGTAAACAACAGGGACCTTGAGTATAGTACAGGGAACTATACTCAGTATCTTATAATAACCTATAATGGAAAAGAATCCAAAAAAGAATATATAGATATATTTGTATAACTGAATAATCACTTTGCTATACACTTGAAACTAACACAACGTTGTAAATGAACTATACTTCAATAAAAAGAAAAAACACAAAATATAAAAAAAATCTACAGGTACTAGTTCTCTAGTATAGTATAACAAGCTCGCTGAAAACCTAGTGGCTTGAAACATCCGTTCTGTCTTGTTCATGATTTCGTGGGTGAGGCATGTAGGAAGGGCTCTGTCGGGTGGTTTGTTTCTGCAGCTGGGGCTGGAGGACCCACTTCTAGGATGACTTCTTCATTCATGTGGCAGGTGTCTTGTTCCTCCTTAGCTCCCTCTCTGTCCGTGCGGCATCTCATCTGCCAGAGCCTCTTGTGTGGCCTGATTTTCTCACAGCGTGATGGTCTCAGAGGAGTGACACTTCTTCTGTGGCCACTGGCCTCCATGAGGCAGGAAGTGGAGGCTGCCAGAAAGCACAGCATCGCCCTTGCCGGTTCTCCTGCTCAGAGCAGTCCAAGGGCCCGTCCAGATTCTAGGGGCTGGAAAAATAGATCCCGTCCCTTGTCAGGATGGGGAGAGGGGGTGTGTGGGGCAAGGTCACCGTGCAGAAAAGCATATCGATGGGCGATATTATTGAAGTCATCTTCGGAAAACCCAGTCTGCCACTTCTTAATTGGCAGGGAGTTTTCAGGGACCTCACAGTGATTCCTGGACTCCCCTCAGCCTCCCATCAGAAGAACAATGAGCACAGGCGTATTCTTTTAAGATCAAAATATATGTCTAATTCTTAATTTTGTTAATGGAGTCCAGTTTGATCTGAAAGGTGATGCTAATAAAGTAAACCAACTTGCATAGAGAAGAGAACCCCAGTTGTGAGCACTGCTGTGGGGGGAAGGAGGCCAGGTGCATGTCTCTGGTGGCTCAGGAGCACCGTGGCAAAAGCAGCTGGCTTGGGTTTGGTGAGGTCTCAAAGATGGGGCCCTTTGACTTGGACCAACTCAGCGCCTGTCCCGGTGTTTAAATTCGAAGTGCATTTTACTGAGTCAATCAAGAAAGATTCAGTTGTTGAAATGGAGGCAAATTCAGACAGTAAATTGATGTTTTCAGTGGAAACTTGCTTCCAAGCCAAGCCCTTGGGTCATTACTGGACATTCGTCTCCCTTTAAAGATATGGTGTGACAAATAACATGCACGCCCATTCAATTGAACATTTGAACCCTTAGCTAAAACAAAAGTCTGAATAATTAGCTAAGCACATTTTTTTTTAGATGTTGCTAAACTTTGCAGAGAACGATGGAAGGAGATGTTGCACGTCAGCTATAACTGGAGAGGAGTTATCCCGTCCTCCCGAGGTGCTCCACGTGTAAGCGGGCTGGGGCTGCAAGCCGTGGTCTGCAGCCTCTTCTCTGCCACTTACGAGCTGTGACCTTGGGCAGGTCACTGGTACTTATTGTGAACCTCACTTTCTTTACCTTTCAAATGAAAACAGTTGTACCTATTCCATCCGCTTCTGAGTCTGATCTAGGAATAAGATGACGCCATAGTGTTCTTTAAAATTGCTTTGTGAGTTCAGAAATCCTTTACCTATTGAGTCATCATTGCTAATAATAATTAGCATAGCAAATTTCTGTTGCCTGAGAATAAACACAAACATGGCTTTGTGGCTCCTTTAAAAATTAAATGTATAGAGTCTATAATTATTTTAAAATACAGAGGTTGAGGAATTAACTGTATAACTCTGACATCTAGAATTTGGGTACAACTCATAATTTGTGCACTGTGCCTAATATGTTCATAAGTTTGGTTATTTTGCCAGTTTGGGCTAACACATGTAGTACTTTCTGAAATTAAAGGCTTGAGTCTACAAAGACAAAAGAGTAAGGAAGCCATTAGACAATGTTTTGCTGCTTTGAATAAACTTCACACAGCAATTGAGCCCTATTGTTGAATGGACTAATGGTAATGAGTGGATTACTCCTATTCTAATAGACATAGATTCAATTATTTATTAACAAATAATTTACTGAGGGCCTATGAGGGGAAGTTTGCCTTGCCGTTAGCTGCCTCAGTACTTTCCAGATGTCGTTCTCATGGGACATTGCTCTCATGAGCTGGCCAAGGGCATCCCACACTCAACTCAAAGAAAGCAAGCTCACCCTCCCCCAATTTACAGACAAAAGAAGAGGTCAATGGATGAGATTTTTCTCTATATTAATTTTTTTTACTTTTTTTTTAAACTGTATCTTTTTCTTACATCTTTAGCACCTGAACCTACTTGACCATGCTAAAATATAGTGAAAGATGCCATCTACAATGCAGTATTGAGTACTGAAAGTCATTTTCCATCACAGGTGTTGCCTGTTTCATTGGTCACTCCCAAATTTCAGGACCACTGGATTACACTCTATCCAGGGATGGGCAAATCTGGCCCACTGTCTGTTTTGTAAATAAAGTTCTATTGGAACACAGCTGTGGTCATTCATTTACATATCATCTATGGCAGCTTTCACCCTATGGCAGAGTTGAGTAGTTCCAACAAGAGGCCTTATGATCTGCAAAGCTGAAAATATTTATGTGGCCCTTTACAGAAAAAGTGTGTCGGCCTCTGTGCAAAATACCATAGTGAGGGTGTAACAACACAAGAGCAAGCTGTCTTCAACTCTGAACTTTCCCTTGGCTTAGACAGCTGCCGAGGCTACCACTTTGTTGTGACAGGACTCGATCTGAGCATTCCATTTTTCCTCCCAAACCTGTAGCAAATAAGAAAGGCAGGGGGAAAAAATGACATTTTCCTTTCAAGGGAACATGAGGTTATGGTTAAAAAAGAAAAGGGAATGGGGATTTGGAGTTCTGCATCAAATCCAGACTTCACCATTAGTTAACTCACATATTCAAGTTCTTATTTAATCCACAGATAATATGTTATTAAGCACCTACTCGTAGTTGCTGCCTCAAGAATGTACACCTAAGGTGTACATTATCCTGGATCCTATGGGATCCTGGTTATCTATTGCTGTGTAACAAACTTAGTGGCCTAAACAGTTACTTATTATTATCTTTTCAAGTTTTTGTGGGTTAACTGGGCTTAGCAGGATGGTACTCCCTTGGGTTTTCTCATGTGTTACCATCAGCTGTGGGCTGGGGCTGCCATCACAGGTTTGGCTGGGATGGAGCCCAACGTGTCTCATTCACAGGGCTGGCAGTGGGTGCTGGCTGTTGGCTGGGAACTCAGCTGGAGCTGTCGACTGGAGCACACGTGGCTTGGGCTCCTCCAGGCATGGTGGCTGGGTTCCATGAGGATGCTTCCCAAGAGTGAATGTTCCAGGCGTCCCAGCAGGAGCTTCTTATAACCTAAGCTCAGAGTTCCCAGAACATTACTTCCACCACATTCTATTGGTCAAACAAGTCGCTAAGGCTAACTCAGTTTCAAGGGGAACACGACTGCACCTTTCATTGAGGGGATCATCAAAGAATTTGTGGCCTCTTGAATCTGACACATATACATGCAGTGGGGAGCCAGCACACAGTGGCTCTTTTGTTAAATTGCAACATAAAGAAGCCCTAATGATAAGAGAGCTTTTAACAGGGTGGTTTGGTCTGGAAGAAAGCCAGAGAAGGCTTCTTGGTGGATGAATAAACTGAGATGTGAAGGTCCAGTGGAGTTAACCAGATGAAGAGAAGAGGACAGGAAGCAACCTGTGCAAATGCCCTGGGGCAGGACTGTAAAAAGGCTGGTGTAGCTAGAGCTTAGTGTGTGAGGGGATTGTGGTAGGAGTTGAGTTTACTAGCTTGGTGATGAATGTCACAATTCCTCATCTCTCCAAACTTCTGTTTTCTCACTTAGAAAATAGGATAATATTTGCCACATGAGGCTATTGTGAGGATAAATTAAGAATGAGTCAGTAAAGCCTTGCACAGTGAAATATTTTTTCCTCTTGGAAATGGCCATTAGCAAATGAGAAGAGCATCCCCTTGGCCCCTCTTCTCCATCTCCTTCTCACTCATCATCTCTCTCCAGGGTCAGAAGTGAGCCTGCAACTCATGCCTTTAGAGTTGCAGTCTATCCATGAAGTCTTACCTAAACTGTGAAGTCCTGGGGCTTGTGAAGAGTCCCAGTGAACTTAAACCATTGCCTGGCCGTTATTTGTTTTTAAAGTGACACCAACCACTGCCTCAGTAGCACATGTGGGTACTGCACAAAGGGTACATTTCTTTGCCTGCCCTCAGTGCTGACTTGCATAACTTTTCCCCCAGCCTTCACCACCCCTCCCTGACCTGACCAGCTGTAGTTAACACGTGAATTCACTTACAGTGCACGGGACAGCCCCCAATAAAAAAGTATGTTCTGGTCCAAGACGTGAGGAGTGCTGAGTCTGAGAGACCCCACTCTACTCCCATTCTCTGTGGCTCTCCTCTTGTTACTAAGTCACCATCGCTCTGGCTCCCTGGTAGTTCTGCAAACACGCTGACCCCCGTCTTATTTCAGGGCCCTCATACCTGCCTGCCTTCTGCCTGGATGTGCTTCCCCAGAGACGCCTTCCCTGGTCTCTAGATTTCAGTCAGCCTCCACAGCAGCTCTTGCTTCCCCTTCATGGCTCTTTTCTCTGTCCGCAATGCTCCACTTGTGTCTGCCGCCAGCCACCATCCCCTATGACCCTCCCTTCCACTACCCTGTAAGAGTCGTAAAGACTTGGTGTCCTCAGCTGCCTGCCCAGAGCCTGGCACAGAGCTCAGTATATATTCATTGAAGTTGGGGGACAAGAAATGGGGGAGATTGAAAGTGGGGAGAGGAGAGGACTGTTTTTAGAATCAGAAATCTTGGCTGCATGCACCAATTTCTAGCTTTGTGATTTGGGGAATACTTACCCAACCTCTCTGAGCCTCGGTTTTCTCATCTGTATAATGGGGATGATCATCACTTTTACCTGGTTGGCTTGCTGTGTGAGGATGGTTTTCAGTGTTTGTACCAGATGTGTAGTAAGTGCTGAATCAAGGGTATAAACATTGGGATGATCTTTCCTCCACAGGGGGCTGGCACTGATGCCCTGAGTGCCTGATTTGAAACGGTAGCAGTTAACACCCAGACAGCACTCTCTATGCGCTGGGCATCTTCGCTTATTAATGCTCTTTCATCCTCACCCCACTTCCGGTGTCACGAGTCCCATTGAGGAAGGGCAGTTCAGGATGGGAACAGCTGAGCCGGGCCCACGGTGAGTAGGTGGCAGG
The DNA here is from genome assembly GCF_949752795.1 of Hyperoodon ampullatus. Taxonomy (NCBI): domain Eukaryota; kingdom Metazoa; phylum Chordata; class Mammalia; order Artiodactyla; family Ziphiidae; genus Hyperoodon; species Hyperoodon ampullatus. The sequence goes on from NC_136927.1 coordinate 35,613,867, forward strand.
GGTGGGGTTCAAACAAATCCAGGCCGTCTGGCTCCAGAGTCTTAACCAGGACTCTGAGCTACCCGCCTAGGATTTGTTTCTCACCTCACTTTGTAGAAATGTTTTTTTTCTCATTTCTCATTGCGTGTGTCAGGACTTCCTGTGGTTGCAGTCGAGACAAGCTGATTAGTCAAATGGAGTCGAGGCTGGGGGTACGGGGAGGGCAGGACACTCATAAGGAGACCCATGAACACGCCCGCCCCATTCTGTGTCCTGGTCTTAGTTCATGAAGGTGACTGAGTGATGACCTGGAGAGGCCAGGGCCATGGAGAGAAAAGTTTCATGTTACTCACGGTTTCCCTAGAAATGAGATGCAGGAAGTGGAAGACGAGAAGGAGGGGACCGTCTAGGCCAGAGCCTTTATTGGGGTTTCTGAGGGAAAGGCGAGGTAGGGTAGAGTAAACAGCTTAGGATTGGCTAGTTTGATCATTCTGAAGGGCTCTGGGCTACAGGGGTGGCCTCTGGTTGCCTAAAACCCAGCCCTGGCGCGATTTAGGGCAGGGGAGATATTGTCTCGTCAAGGTCGTTGTGGAGGATTGCAGACTAGAGGTCGGGTGGTTCGTATGTGGACCCAGTGCTGTCTCTCAGAGCTGGCTCGCCCTCCAGGGGACAGTCTCTCCCCGGGTCCGTAAGGCCGTCACATGCCAGAGCATCAAGAATACAGAAAATAAGAAAATACAGTTAATATAACTGGCCCTGTGATGAGGATACCCACTAGACAAAGAAAACACAGAGCATCACTCTCCCTTGCTAACATGTGGGCACCTGGAGTGACACTGGGGCGTCCAGCCTGGGCCCCCTGAAGTGCAGAGCTGTGCGGTGTTATTCATCTTGTCATCAGAAATGCCACCTCTTTTCTGAGTAGAGTGTCAGGTCCCAGAAGCACAGATAGGCCAGCTGTCGCCCTGCCTCTCTGTGGGCTGCATGCCTTGAGTGCCTGCTGTGTGTCAGGCTCTGGCTGAGGCGCTGCGGAACAGTGGTGAGCAGTTAGGCTCAGTCCTGACCTCCAGACGCTCGCGGTCTAGTGGGGGAGGCTGAGGTTAGTGAGACTGGGCAGCAGGGAGATCAGTCTGGGAGATCATGGAAGTCTTCTTGGAGGAAGTGACATTGTAGCTGAGTTTGGAAGGGTGTTTTGATAATGTCCGGTGGAAGCCGGAAGAAGGGGAAAATGGATGTAGCAACCCCAGAATACAGTTTTCTTCTAGCTCTGAAGGACCTGTGAACATCTCTGTGCCAAGAACCAGGACCAGCGCCTCCTTTGGGGGTTCAAATCTGGCCTTTTGTGAAGGTTGGATTGCTTTGTGGGGTGTGCTTTGTCTCATGGTCTATCTAGGCTTGAGCGATAATGAGTTTCGGGGAAGAGAGGAGTGTCACTATATGCATTCACCCTCCAGCCACACTCAGCCCATATTAGTCACTGGAGGAAGTGACTAAACAGATACGAATATTAAACATGGGCTGGATTGCAAATCAGGTGTAGGATTTGACAAGTTATATACCCCTCCTTGCTTCACCCCAACAGTAGGACCATCAGGAAAACAGCATTGCAGCTGTCGACACACCCCTGTCCAGGTGTTTCTTGTCTGGGAAATCAAATGTGATTAGACCTCCTTGGAGCTCCATCAGTTGGGCCACCTTCCAAGACGGCGGATGGTACTTGACTGGGAAAACCAAAGTTTGAGACCACCCTATTTCCATCAGGGTTGGAAAAGAACTTTGATTACTTAGATTCATGAGAGCCTCTCTGCACTTCCCTACTCCCCTGAGAATTGATCATCTCAAAGTGAATCGTTTTTCCCCCAATCCTTGGTATTTGTAAGGTTGGAATTTGGTTGTCATGGCATTTAATCTGTTTACATGGGTTTTAGTGTGGCCTCTAAGTACACTGTGGGCAATGGGGTCGAGTCCAGGCAGGGTTAAGCCTGGGGTTCTGGAATCCTTGGGGGGTGTGTGTGTGTGTGTGTGTGTGCGTGCCTGCATGCTGGGGGCTTCTCACATGGATGTGAGCGTTATGCTCTCCACACCTCCAGAGGTGCTATTCATGTAGTTTCTCATGTGAGTGATTCCCTTAGACTCGGGGTGAACTGTAGCCATGAGAACGCAAACTCCACCTCTTCAGGATATGGACCTTCACCTCCAGGATCTGTGTACAGCATTTGTGGGGGGCGTTTGGGGACCCAGAGAAACAATCTTGCACGTACTTCTCACACATGCCCTTCACGGCAAGTTGGTGTGAGATAAGAGGCTCTGGACGCCTGGGCATTAAAAACATGATTATATTACGATGGGGGCAAATCTAGTTCCCCCTCTGTATCCCCCCCCGCCCCCCGAGGAAGTTTGAAGGCCTTTCTAAAAGTCATGTGCCAGTGGAAAGGAAACATCCTTTTCACCTTAGGCCGCCTTGCCACCTACTGTTGAGCGCCGGGCTGAGTGCCAGAGCAGATTTCATGATTTAAACAGCTAGATCAACTGTGTCCATCTAAGTCCGACAGAGGCCTCCAGGCACCAGGGTTCTCTTCTTGGATGGTTTCAGGAGCCCTGACTATGTTTTACAGCCAGGTAAGCAGTTGGTTACCCTCACAGAACAAAGCTGAAGCAGGATGTACCCTCGTTACACTCTCTGACCCAGAGCCGTCAGAGATGGGAGGTCTCGGAAAAGTCACCCTCTTGAGCAGTTACCCTCCAATCCAGAGCCAACCAAGGAGTGTTTTTATCCGCTCTTCAGATGTGATTTTTCTCAATTCAGTGTCAGGAGGCCTCATGGCCAAAACACTTCTTCGAAAAGTAATAAACTTTCATCAAGTGAGATGACAGGGATGCCTGCTAAGCAATTTCGTGGTGGTAGGGCACTTTTAACAGCCCACGGTGACACTGCCAGTATTCCTCTGAGAGTGAGATGATATAATTCAATTTGGATATATTATAATTAATTTATTGGGGAGCAAATTGCATTAAGTAGTTAGCTCTTGGCTTTAAGGGTACTCTGTCAAGAAACTAGCACCGCGAAGGGGGTTGTAATGTTATTATTTTAATTTTTATTATCAGCATCAATAATAGCAACTCCAACTAATATTTTTGCACATATTTATGTTACAGGCACCACTTTGAGTGCTTGGCTTTAATTCACTTGTATTCTATAAACCTCACAACTAGCCTGTGACAGGCGTGCTGTTGTGATCGCATTCTGCAGTGGGGGTTGGATTCATTGCCTGAAGTCCTCCAGGTCATAAGGGCTAGATTGCAGGGTTCAGACCCAGGCAGGTTGGTTCCAGCACTCAGGTTCTTTACTGCTGAGTGGGCAACCCAACGTCGTTATTAGAATATTTACATCAGTGTCTGGAATATGCAAGAAGCCTTACGCAAGGCGTGATGGTCGGCAAAAGAGAGCCAAAGTGTAGTGGACCCGGTGGCCCGGCGATGTTCAGGTTTTCTCTCTACACACTTAAGGCTCTAATGCACCTTTCGTATCAGCATTTCTGGATTTCACGAGGAAGCAAATGAAATGAGGAAGCGGGCCCAGCGCTCTGGTGTGGAGGGCAGCAATGGAGGTGTTGGCTGCAGGGCAGCCAGCCCGAACTCATGGTTTGGGTTCTGTGCCCGGCACACGCGGTGTAAACTCGAGAGCAGCAATGGCAGGGTCTGTACGGGCTGGTCCCAGTGTGGTTGGGTCATCGTCTCCCCCGGCAGAGCCTCCAGACTTGACTCCCGTTGTCCCAAAGGCCCCGCAGATCACCTGGTATCATTTAGTGCTTTTGAGTCTGTGTTTACAACTGCATCCTTATCGTACACACACCCTTCAGATACCAAAACTTCAGAAACAACTGAGTAACTCAGGCGGGCGTTCTTTCTCAATCTGTGGCCACCCGTCTTGTGTCCTAACTAGAGGAGCTAGGACGGTAACTGTGGTTCCGAGTGAAGGGCCTGCACATCGTTGCTCATTGGCTTGTGCACATGGGGGCTTTGAGGGGCCATGAAGGTATGGGGAACCCAAGCTGTTGGACTTATTAATTCTTTGGTCCTAATATGTGTGTTTCAGTTTCCTCCTTGTCTTCAGACTGCCGGCCTCTCTCAAATCCCTTTCTTATTTTCTGCTTTCCAGTAAATTTCAAAATAGAATTAAATTGCAAGTTGGAACTTGACCTGTTACTCTTTCTAGCTCTGAAGGAGGAGGTCTGGGCTCACTTTGGCAGCGTCCTCCTCTTTCTGTTCACTTTTAGAAGGTGGTTCGGAAGAAGGTCTTTGTAATTTTCATCTCTTTTTCCCCTTGACTAAGGCTTTCTCTGGTTTTAATGTGTGTCATTATGGGCAGATCCTTTGGCCCAGTTCCTAGAGCCCAATTTGGGTCCTGAGTACTGTCTAAATCTGGCATCTGAACCCAGAACAGGTCTGGGGATGTCCACCAAGTGCCTCCCGATGTCCCTCCCCACCAAACATCTGACACTTCTTATTCTTCTAGCTAAAAACATATCAACCAAGGTTACTGTGGTCCCATCTAGTGGGTTTTGAATAAGCTGGAGGAATGTTTCCAGTTTGAGGCTGGAAACTGGGTACGTGGTCAGGAAATTTCTGGGTGAGCTATTGTGGTCACTCGGATGTGAAGCTTAGGAGTGAATGTCAACCACTCAGGAAGCTGAGATTGGTTCTAGAAGATCAGTGCTGTGGCCTTCCCGGCAGTTTGGCTCTGAAGACTTCACGAGAATTTGTGATATATTCGTATAGACCATTTAGTAAGTGCTTACCAAGCGCGTGTCACTGGGCCCAGTAGGGACTTTAAAAAGCAAGATCCCGTTTATTCCTTAAAAAGAAATCTATGTGATTTCTGTTTTGCAGGAGAGGTAACTGAGGCTTGGAGAGGCTAAGTAACTTGCTTAGGGTCACACAGCCTGTATTGGCAGGATTAGAATGCATACCTGCCTGATTCCCAGGGCCGTGCTCCACATTGACCTTCACAGTGCTTGTTTCAGCAGGAGTCCCACAGATGGGTGGTGAGCAGGCAAAGAAATGAATGAATGAATGCGGCAAAGGGTTTCAAATGAAGAGGGTGACTTGGAAAGACTGTGTGACCCTTGCAAGAAGAGACACTCTCTGTTCTTTTGTTTTGTTTTCCTTTTGCATCCCCACACCCAGCCCAGTGTCTGGCATATTCTGAGCACACCAAATAATTTGTTGAATGAACCCTGAATTCATGAGGAGAAGAAAAGGCCACTTCTTTTCTTTTCTTTTGAATTAACGATTTAGCTGTTTAGCATCTTCCTCCTTGTCCTAAAGGGCCCTGTGGTCCCTTTTGACCCCCAGCTTCTAAGGGCTGTTGAGGAAGGTTGGCGTGAACACAGCTTCTTTTCTCCAGGGCCTCCTTCTCCCCATCTGCTTTCCAGATGAGCAAATGACTCACCAGCTCCCTGCAGCCTTCCCAGACCTGCTTTTTTGTCTTCTCCGCTCTCTTTCCTAGTCTCCTGGGCAGGACTCTTTTGGCCACAAGTGATGGAAACCAACTCAGTGTTGTTCAGACCCTAAGGGGGAACTTGGGAACTTGGTCCCAGATGGTGGTTCGCAGAACCCTAGGAGAGAATTCACTGAAGCACAGAGAGGGGCAGTGGTGTGCTCCAGATCACACAGCTATTAATTGGGGGAAAGGCTGGGGAGAGCTTAAGGATTTTGAGAATAAACTGCATGAGTGTGGAGACTGTTTCATTTATCACGGTGTGTGTTTAAAACAGTAACCCCCTGGCACATAGTAGGTGTTCAATAAATATCGTTGACTGGATGAATGAGTGAATGAATATGTGAACAGATGAAGTCGTAGTCTTAGAACCTCCCTCCTCCCCATGGTGGGGTCACGGGGGAGGGTAACTGAGACCATGGAGGAGGTTCGGGAGGGCCGTTGCCAGCCCCACTCAGCTGCCTCCTCCTCATCACGCCAGGCCCCGCTGCCTGGCTTCTGCTGGCTCCCGGCTCCAGGTTCTCTCTCTGCCTTGAGTCCATTTCAGCCCCTGCCGGTGATGCAGAGCCTGCTCGCCTTAGTCCTGGCTTGAGTGTCTCTGGGCTCCCAAAGGCCCCACGGTGAATGAATGATCTTTCAGTTCTTTTATCAGCCTGTCTCGGCTGTGACTACAGCAAGCTGTGGCCCCTGAGGAAGATGCCAGAAGCAAGGTCTACTGCCAAGGGCTCTCCGATGCCATCCCCGGGAATTCCAACTCCCTGGGGCTCCCAGCCGGCGAGAACAAGGGCCTGCTGTACCCAAACCCCCCAGTCTTTGGGTGGGGTGAGTGCTGAATGGAAAGTCAGCCGCCTGGGCCGCGTGGCTTGGCCTCCGTGAGCAGGGATGTTTCATAAAGTGACTTTTCAAGGCCTTCTCCCTCCACCGGGCCTTGGCAGCCACGCCGACTCGGCAGAACTGAGCTGGCCTTGTGTCTGTTGGGAAGAAAGACGTGAAACTGAGGGCTGGAACGGACGCGGGGATCCGATTCCAGGAGAAACAGGGCTCCGTGTCGTGCTGCCCCTGAGGCAGAGGCGACAAGCGGCACATTCATTCCCGGGCAGGAGGCCCTCCCTGGGTGGCATCCCATCCCCCTGCACAGCCGCCGTGGGACAGCGGGGTCGCCGTGTGAGAGGTGGAGCTGGGGGAACCCTCAATCCTGGCTTCTCGTCTGAGTTACTCCTCCAGGAAGCTCTGCGCTCATACCTTGTATTCCGTGTGAATGGTGCCCCTGGAAGTGTGCAGAGCGGTGGCCCTGGTGTGGAGACGGGTGTGCAAGTCTGTCCGTGTCAACAGCATTGACTTACTCCGTGTCTCTGGGTCACGTTTCGGTAATTCTGACAGTATTTCACACTTTTTCATTATTATTATATTTGTTAATGTGATCTGTGGTCACTTATCTTTAATGTTACCACTCCGACTTGCTGGAGGCTCAGATAATGGTTACCATTTTTAGCAATAAAGTCGTTTTAAATTAAGGCACGTACCTTTTTTTTTTTTAGACTTTATGCTATTGTACACTAACTAGACAGTAGTATAGTATAAACATAACTTTTATACACTGGGAAACCAAAAAATTCGTATGACTCGCTTTATTGCGATTTTTGCTGTATTGCGATGGTCTGGAACTGAACCAGCTGTATCTCTGAGGAAGCCTGTATTTATGCCTGTCTTTTGTGTGTGAACACAACTCTTAATCTTGTTTGTGTGAACATTACTGTGTGCACGAGTGAGGCTACCTGGATTCAAATCACGGCCACGTGACCTTGACAGAGCAACTTAACCCAGTAAGCCTGCCTTTTCTCACCTTTGCAAAGGGGATGATGATTGTTCCCACCTCACAGGATAGTCACGGACGATAAATGAGGCAGTGCCGGGCCCCAAGTAAGTGGTGGATAAATGTCAGTTCCTGCCACTGTTACTGTGTCTTGACTGTGTGTGTGTGTGTGTGTGCGTGTGTGAGTTTCTCTGTGGCTAACTTCACGTCGTCAGCTTTGACAGGAATTGTGTCAGCTTTTTCTCTTTCTTTCTGAGCTAAAGGTCCAGCACTTTGAGTTCTGAAGGGGAAGTGACAGCATCAGAGGCTCTTTGGGTCTCACTGAGGCTGCCCAGCCTGTTCTGTCTCACTGCGCAGGGGAGAGGTGTCCGTCCCGCTGGTGCCCTGTGTGCTCCTCAGCTCACTCATGCCTGTCACCCTCTCTCCGAGCCCCTCTACACACATACACACACACACACACATTCGCGTGCGCGCGGGACTACACACACATACACGCGCGGGACTACACACACGCGCGCACGGGACTACACACATACACACACACGCGCGCGCAAGATCTTTCTGATGGCACTGCAGTTTCCAGGGGGCCTTAAATAAAATTCTCCATGGCTGTGGTCTGAAATGTAGAGAGAATGTCTTTGTGCTGATCCATAGAGTGGACTCTCCTTACCCAGCCTCTGGCTCCTAAGAGTGACTCTGGTGTTTCAGGCGGCCTGTCTACCCCCAGGGCTTGAGGTCTGGGAGGCCAGCTCTCAATGAGACCTTGTGTCTAAAGTAGAGACCGGGGTGAGCTATTCTGGGATGGGCCTCTGGGAAAGGGACCTCTCGCTTCCTCCTGCTGTGAGCAGCCTTCCTGGCTGTTCATCAGAGATGGATTGGTGGGTTGGTTGAGCATCTCCCCGCCTAGACTATAAACTTGACGAGGGCAGTAGGCACCAGAACTGTGTTATTCTCCAAGGTACCTAGCACCTAGCGCAGTGCTGGTACATGGTGAGCTGTACCCACTGTTGGTTGACTGAATGCTTGATGTACCTCCTGGCACCTGTCATTGCCATCAACATGGCCATAGACTAAGAAGGCTGTGAGCGCCCGGGGAGAGTTCAAGGTTGTGATTTCCTTGTTGCATAATGAATGTGAACCCCAGAGAGGACCAGTTAATTTGATGGCAGCCCCTGGGGGAAATCTGTTGACTGGTCCTTGGTGCTTGGATTTAGAATACAGTGGTTCGGTTTTTTTCCTTCCCAAAGAAATATTTGCTTTATCTCTGACAGTGTGTATTTTATTGGCATAGAGCAGGAGGATGTTGACCTGCAATGTGAAAACATAGCTTCCAAAGAGACTCTGTCAGTGGCTTAAAATTAATAAAGGCTCAGCGGTGGTGGGTGGGGACAGGGAGGGCAGGGACCTGGTGATTAAAGTGCTGCCATTTTGCTGTGGGTACACAGTGCTTTTCTTTTAAAGGTAGATTAAGGGGATGAAAATCTGAATTGGCCTATCTATAAACAAGTTATTACTTCAGCCGTGAGATAATTTGTTGAGAAAATGCCATTATTTTCCCAGTCTAGGTCCCTGGGAGTCTCTGGGGTAGCACGCTGCCAGCGCTGCTCCTGCACGTAGAGGCTGAGAAGTCGCCGAGTGGGAGAATGAACCTCGGGTTAAAGCCTGTTTGTTCTCAGATAAATCGAGTTTTCTGTTTTCCACGGTGTGATGAATGGGGAGAAGGGCTTTCCCTGCTGCTTGCAGTGCGGGGACCTGAGTTGTCCACCCCCTCCCTCAACTCTCAGGATCCTCTGGCCGTATCGAAACTTCAGGAGGCCCTGGTTCTGCTCAGAAAGACCCAAGGGAACCCAGGTCCTTATTCTTCTCAGGGAGGAGGCCCAGAAAGGGTCCTGAGACTCTCAGCTCCTGACCCCATGCTTTCCCGCCACCTTGAGGAAATCATCTCTTTTTTTTTTTTTTTTTTTTTTTTTTTTTTTGCGGTACGCGGGCCTCTCACTGTTGTGGCCTCTCCCGTTGTGGAGCACAGGCTCCGGATGCGCAGGCTCAGCGGCCATGGCTCACGGGCCCAGCCGCTCCGCGGCATATGGGATCCTCCCAGACCGGGGCACGAACCCGTATCCCCTGCATTGGCAGGCGGACTCTCAACCACTGCGCCACCAGGGAGGCCCGAGGAAATCATCTCTTATGGATTGAACTGTGTCCCCCCAAAATGCGCTATGTTGAAATCCTAACCCTCGGTACCTTGGAATGTGACCTTATTTGGAAAGAAGGTCGTTGCAGATGTAATTAGTAAAGATGAGGTCATTCTGGAGTAAGGTGGGCCCCTAATCCAGTGTGATTGGTGCCCTTATAAAAAGAGGAAATTAGGACACGGACATGCACACCGGGTGATTCATGTGAATGTGAAGGCAGATGTTGGGGTGATGCTTTTATAAGCCAAGGAACCCTGAAGATCGCCAGCAAACCCCCAGAAGCTCAGAGAGAGGCATGGAACAGATTTTTCTCACAGCCCTCAGAAGGAACTAATCCTGCTGACACCTTGATCCCAGACTTCCAGCCTCCAGAACCGTGAGACAATAAGTCTCCATTGTCTAAGCCACCCCATCTGTGGTGCTTTGTTACAGCAGCCATAAGAAATGAATGTATCATCCAGGCTTGGCTGACCTAACATCCACCGCTAACTCCCCACCCCTAAAAAACCCACTCGTATCCACTCAAATCTCTATATCCACCCTGTGCCCGGGGTGGGCCCTTCACTACCACTCGGTCTACCTAGATTTCAGCCCAGGCTGCCCTTCGCACTTTCCAGAAACACAATCCGCCTTGTATTGTTCCTGTGCAGGTACTGGCCTCCCTGTGAGATTCTGAGCCCCAGAAGCCCAACCAGGCCTCTCTCTGTGACCTGCTTCCAGTAGGTACCTAGTCAGTGCTGGTCAGATTCATTAGATTGTTGACCCTGACCTCTGATAGCTGTCCACTTGTCCTTCTTTTTCTGGAGTTTTAACCTCTTTCCTCGTTAATCCCTTGGTGAGCATATGCTCCTTAATCTTTATGCAGCCTACGTGGATCCAAGCTCTTCTGCCTTCTCTAAGGTCTCACGTATGTGAAAGACCCTGCAAACTGTAAAGTGCCCTGGAAAAATCGCAGTGATGATGGATTCTTTTGTTCGAATGTCTGAAGAGGGGCAGTGAGCCGGAGTCAGAGGCCCTGGCTCCTGTCCAGCTTTAGCATTTCCCAGCTGGGTGTCCTTAAGGAAGGCACTTAACCCCTCTGAACCTCAGTTTTCCCATCTGCAAAGTGGTAATGATTGCCTTGTTTATCTCCTGGATTAGTAGGGGACCAAAGAATATGTATGGGAGGCCTTTGACAGCAATGGAGAGGAGGCCAGATCTGTATAAAATGGGGGCGGGAAGTGGGTCTGGTGGGGACCACAGTGAGCTGGAGAGGCTCTGTAGGAGGGCAGGCCCACAGTGTGCTAGATATTCAGAATTTTACAATAGAAGCCAGAAAGGCAGATTAGCATGATATAGCCCAGTCTTCCAGTGCCATCTCAAGTACTTTTAAAGCCATACAGCAGGTTTGCAGACGGTTTCTGATCCTATGAGCCACTGTTTGGTGGCTTCTGCTGTAGAATTTAATATAAGTAGGGGTTGGTGGCAGTCCTTGCTTCCTTTCTTTTACCCAAACCTTCAAGAACTCTGTGAAAAGCAAGAATTAATACTGACCGAGGAAAAGTTAGGATGTCACCTCCTTCAGGAAGACTTCCCTGATCTCATTCCCACCAATTTGAATTGGATGAGGGGTTGGTACACCTTTTCTTAAAGGACCAGGTAATAAATATTTTAGACATTCAGTCTCCTTGGTGACTAATCAACTCTGACTCTGCAGTGTGAAAGCAGCTATATGTAAATAAATGGGCATGGCTGTGTTCCAGTAAAACTTTATTTACAAAAACAGACCACCAGCCGGATTTGGCCCATGGACTGTAGTAGCTTGCTGACCCCTGAATTAGATGCCTTTTTTATACATTATCCTAACACTGTGACCTTAGCCCCTTACAAGCAGTCTACTACTACAACTAAGAATAAAAACATTAATTGAGCGCTGTGTGCCAGGAGCTGTTCTCAGTCTGTCATTTGCAATTACTCAGTTCTCACAAGTTTACGTGGAAGGTTTAGCTGCTATCCCCGTTTCACAGATGAGGAGACTGAGTCTCCGGGAGGTTAAGCGACTTGCCCAGAATCACCCAGCTCACAAAAAGCTGAGCTTTCACAGTGTATTAAAGTGAACTCTCTGCTTCTCTGGCTCACCCAGCAGAATGGTCCTCTTCACCTTAGTGTCTCCTTGGTGCCCAACACGGACCAGCTCGAAGGATGTGCTCAGGAATCACTGAGCGAGTGACAGGCATTGTTTCAGGTCTTGCAGACCTGTCCAGGAGGGGGATAAAAATGCCACGTTTCGGGCTTCCCTGGTGGCGCAGTGGTTGAGGGTCCACCTGCCGATGCAGGGGAAACGGGTTTGTGCCCCGGTCCGGGAAGATCCCACATGCCGCGGAGCGGCTGGGCCCGTGAGCCATGGCCACTGAGCCTGCGCGTCCAGAGCCTGTGCTCCGCGACGGGAGAGGCCCCAACAGTGAGAGGCCGCGTACCGCAAAAAAAAAAAAAAAAAAAAAAGCGCCACGTTTCCAAATAGACTGCAACAGTCCACCTGTGGCAGGAACCTGCCCCCAGACTTTTCCAAGCAGGTCCCTTTGCCTCCCTGGCACCAGGAATCTGGCAGCGACTGCTGGGGGGTGGAAACTCTAATTTGGGCTTGCATGGGCCTGATTTTGAACATCTGGTTCTCTTAACGGCCCTAAAATCTGACAGACCTGTGACAGGGTTGATCTCTCTGCCTCGTTGCCTTGAGAACCATCACAGCCTCCTGCCGCTGATTGGAGGGACTTGTGAGCGGAATCTCCCACTAACCAACGAACAGATGAGCGTAACAGAGAAGACGCAGGAGGTCTGGGTGGGTCCCTGAAGACTTCCGTGTCAATGTGGTAAATTGATTCAATTTGAAAAGCCCTTCAGGTATTTCACCACGTTTAAAGAAGTTTCCGACGGGAATCCTCTGGGCTATAAATGATCTCCTGGTAATTTCCCTGCTTTAGGAGTCTGGCTTCGGTTTAACTGGGGCACCTGTATTGTCCTGCATTTCTCTCAGCAGAGCTCCAAGCGTCCTAAAGAGTAATAATAGTGAGTATGATGATTTTTATTGAGACCTTCTGTTTACCAGGCCCCCCACCAGCTGCTTTCTGTACACTGTCTCATTTGACCCTTTCGACTTTTCTATTAGGTTAGGTGCTGACCTGTGGGTAGATTGAGGCATGGGAGTTAAATAACGTGCCCAAGGGCACACAGCTAGTGAACGCTGAGACTTGAGCCCAGACGGGCCAGCTCTGGGGCCCGAGCTCTTCACTGCCTGCTGTGCTGTTCCCTCTGTGCGTGGTCTTATTTGCTTCCAGAAATGATGTCCTTCTCCATGGTCAGACACAGAGGCTCGGGAGCATGGCACACACCGGCCAAGGTCATGGCAGAGGTCAGTGAGGGTGGAGTGACCACCTTCTGTTCTCCCAAACACCTGCCTCCTTGTTGGAATGATGATTACTCCTGGGAGTATCACTACCTGTGTCACGCAGCATTGTGGCCACCAGCTATGGGCGGCTGTTGAGCACTTGAAATATAGCTAGTATGATGAGAAATTTAATTTTTAATTTTATTTGATTGTAATTAATTTAAATTAAAAATCTGATACAGTTATTGGAAAGCTTCTAAACATGTTTGGAACAACTTGGGCCTGAGACTTTGTTTTTCCATTTGACATTTTTACGAACCAAGTATGGAGCACATATTTTTAATGAAAATGTATCATCTAGATTGAGATGTGCTGTAATGTATAACACACACCATGCCCTCCAAATTCACTGTTTTTCTCCCTTAATGTAGCTCAGCCATGTTTTCTTCCAATGGACATTTATTCATTGGGCAGAGATTTCTTGAGCACCAGCTACGGGCATGCTGAGTGTGCAGCAGTGAACAAAATGAGAAATCAAAAAAGAAGAAAAAATTCAAATGATAAGCATTGTACATAGAATTAAAGCCAGATGATATGATGGAGAGGCCGGTCACTAGAGGGCCCTCTGGGGAGGTGACATTTGACCTGACATCTGAATGACCAGAGAAGCTGTGTAAAAACCTGGAGAAAAAGCATTAAGGGCAGGGGGAATAGACCTTGGGCTGTCAGGGAGGGTGGAATGTTCTAGAAACAGAAGGTCGTCAGGACTGAAGCACGGAGGAAGAGGGCAGAGTGGTGTGAGATGAGCCTGAGGAATAGGCAGGACTAAGGGTGGACTAATAGCAGTCCAGAGTGAGGGGTTTAGATTTTATTCCCAGTGAGATGGGAATGTTGGATGGATGAGTCGCTATTTTGTATGTTATTTGGTTTATAATTTTACAGAGGTCCCTCCGGCGGCCGGGTGGAGACGGGACCCCAGGCAGGGAAGAGGTGTTGATCTGATATGACCTTGACTTGGACTAGCATGATGGTGGCCGAGACCAGCAGTGGACAGTTCTGGACACAGTTCGGTGGTGGATTCTGCCGGGCTTGCCAGCGAACTGGAGATCAGTTGGCTGTGGGGGGCATGTGAAGGACAGAGGAGTCAAGGGGACTCCTGCATTTTTGGCCTGAGTGCCAGGGTGGGTGGTTCTCCCATCGACTTAGGGTCCTTCATGTTGCTTCCAGCCTGCAGTATTGTTTTGATTTCCTTCCTCCCTCTGTCTGCCGAGCTCTTTCTGGTAGCTGATGAATGTATATATAGCCTCAGCCTTTTTGGATACGTCTGCTGTGAGTGGGGAAGGTGAGACTTGCTTGGTTCAGGGCTCTGCTTCCCCCCTGCCCTCCGTGAAGTCTGTTCCTGCTGTTGGAAATGACGTTAGCACTAAGAACAGACCTCTTAAACCTGGCGTTGACTTTCCTGGTGTTTTTCTCTCTGTGGGGAGATGCTAAAGATGCCAAAGAACTGGGGGGTGAAGTGATTATTTAATTGTGTGCAAATGAGAAGCCGCAGACAGAGGGCACGACGGGAATTCTGTAAGAGCAACCTGACACGATTCTATTTCCTGACTTTAGGGTCTAAATGAATTTCTAGTTGACTAAAAATACCTCAAGAGCTAGGTGGCAGCTTAAAACGCTGTCAGTAAATTTAAAACAGGTTTACATGCCACTGATTATAGCAGAGCATAAAAAGTTGGGAGAGAATTGTTGGCTGCCCATTTTAACTCCTGCTTCTCCATCCTGCCTTATGTCCTAAATAACCACTTTGATTCTCTGGGGAGTTGGGATGGCAGGTTGTATATTTAACTTTCTTTTTTTTTCTTTTAACTTCTTGAGGGCCAGGGACTCCATTGAATGTATTATAGCCTTTAGTTCTGTCCTGCTTAAGAGAAGATGAGATGCAAATGTCCTGGGGCTGAGTCCAGGGCAAGCTTAGTGTAAATCAGTCACGTCTGGTGCCTTGCTGGGTAAACGCTCCCAGGCCACATATTTATCAGCAAGACAGCTCCAGAATGTCTCCATCCCATTCTCTACCTTCCAGCTCTAATAGGCATCCTTCTAGATTATCCTGGAAATAAACCATCATGAACCAAAAACTAAAAGCAGCTAGTGCTGATGGAGTTTGTTTTAAACACTGTACCTGTGTTGTCGCATTGAATCCACACAACACCCCTCTTGAGTGTGGACAGGGTTGAATTGTACCTGAGCCCTGTGCTCCTGGGAAAGAGCAGAGGGCTCTCCCCACCTTTTTGTGTTTTTGAAAATTGCTCACTGCAAAGAGCCACCCTTCTCCGTTTGACGTATACGATGCACAGGTGCCCCCTTGTTTACCGATGAGAAAGCCAGGCATCCCCTCCGCATTCCCATTCTTTGTCTCATAAATGATTAGCTGAAATGCTCGTCACCTCTGATCACGCAGAACAAAATGTTTGTTAACCAAACTTTGCTTAAGCTTCTCTCCTTCTGCCAGCCTCAGGCTGAGCCAGTGGACAGCCCCTCCTGAGAACAGGCTGGCTTCAGTGTAAAACATCCTCTCATCTATCAATCCCTCCACTCTTCCATCTGGTTTCCCCCCACCCAGTTCTTTCTGGTCTTTTTTACTCCTGTCTATAAAAGAAAACCCCCAGCTTTTGAGATGCTTGCAGATCTTATGGTCAAAGCAGCCTTCTTATCGCAAGAGTCCCCATCCCCTTTTTGCAGTAGCCCCTTTCTCACCCTTGCAGTAAAGCCTTCAAGTAAAGCCTGTCTTTACTAAGTCCAGATTTGTTTTCTCTTGGACGGTACCTGTTACAAAGATCTCAACTTTGCAGAGGAGGAAGTTGAGGATCAGGGAGGTCGTAAGAGGCAGAAGAGGGAACTCTGGTCTCTCTGAACCCAGATTCTTTGCCTGTGCCGCTAACTATTTACCGAGGCTCCGTTTATGAATTTTGGGCTTTATCTGAACTCTGCCTGGCCCTCAACGTGCCTATTGTCTAGCTGGAAATTTAACACAGCGAGTTTGTGTAGCACCTTTGTTTTGTAGCTCTTGGAGGAGAGAAGAGCGTGCAGGATCCTGACTTTGTGTCTCCCTGCCCTACCCCCATCCCCGATGCTGAGCTTGCAGCTGGGGTGTTGGAGGAGGTACTTGGCCCTGGAGGATGGGTCCCATGGGACGATGTGGGGTGGCAGGGCTCTCCTGTAGGGGATCATCTGGGATGAACGTGTGGGTATGAGAAGTAGGATGAGGAGCAGGGCAGCGGCAGCAGCACCAGTGGCCTTGCCTGCCGGGCTGCCAACTGCACCTTCTCTGGGCAGTGGGGAGCCACGGCAGGCCTTTAGGCAGGCGCGTGTCATGATGAAAATGATAGTAATAATGATCGTGCTGATAATAGCCTGCTCCTCCGTGTTTTTATAGCTGCTCTCCCAAGGTGCCCTTCTCCACGAAGCTGGGACTGCTTCACAGACGTTACCTAATTAATCACCAGCACTTCCCTGCCGAGGGAGGTGAGGGGGAGCTAATATCCCCATTTTTCAAGGGAGGAAAATGAGGCATGAGAAGCCCTCAGGTAGCCTCCTAAGGCGGTGTCAGCGGCGGGGGAGCCCCTGCCAAGAGTTCCTCGTTCTCCCTTTATCCCCAAGGCCCACAGCTCACCTTTGGGGCGTAGAGGCCCCCAGGAGAGACTGGTTTGTGCTCAGAGAGGTTCTGATGTCAGGATCCCTAACGTTAAGGATGGAGGAGAGGGTCTGGGCATTGAGTGTTTAGAGGTGCTGGAGCGTGGTCAACAGGGGGTCACATCTGGCTTTGGGCACACCCTGGACCCTGGGTATCCCCATCTTCTGCTCCCACAAAAGTCTCTCTTAGGGCCTTTGTCATCTTTCTCTGTATCTGTTGACCTCCTCGGCTGATCTTCTGTGTCCTCCTTGAGGCAGGGATCCTACCTTTTATAATAGAACCTCAGTGCTTGGTTCCTGGACGTAAGCTTGAGTATTCACTCAGCCACCCACTGGCTATAGGAGAATCATGTTTCCTCTCTTAGCTTCAGTTTCCTCATCTACAAAATGATGGTAACAATGACACCCTCTGCACTGGGTCGCTTTGGTAGTTAGACGAAATAATTCATGTCATGTGCTCAACAGCACCTGGTACATTACAGGGACTTACGATGACATTTAATAAATTATCAGTGTTCTTATAGTAGGGGCTTAAGAATAAACATGCTGGATCGCTGCTTTAAACTGGCTCATGGACACATGGATACAAGTGCATCTTCTTTCATGCAACTGACGCACAACCAAAATATTGGGTAAGGAATAGGGTTCTTTGAAATGGAATAGTTTTCTGTTGTTGAAGTCCATTACAATTTTAAAGAAAGCATGCACACTTTTAAATTTCTGGTTGGGCGTAATCAGGCTTTTGCTTCCAGTTCCTGGGCCCCTCTACCTCTCCATCAAGTATTTAGTAATCCATAAACAAGGCTTAAGCTGCTATTTAAAGCAACTCTGCTGTTAATCCTTTTGTAAGAGCAAATCCTTTTGGAATGTGAATAACCTTCTCTCCCCTGCCCCCCAGCTCCTCCCTTTGACTCTCATTGTTTAGAATCAGGTTTTCCAATTTTATTTCTTTTTAGGTAGGATCATTCATGGATTGACAGTTTGAGATTCCGAGCTGGAAGGTGGATGGAATTTTAAGAGTGTCTAGCCCAGAATTCTCATTTAAAAGATGGGAGGATGGGGGCCTGGGGACGGGGGTGCTTTACCCATCTGGATAGTAGCAAAGCAGAGGCTCGGCCCTGTGTCTCCATAAGCGTTTTTTAGCTGCTACATCAGTGACTTTTTTTTCTTTCAGTTGTCATATAATTATTTAAATATGTTAAATGATACTGTTTGGGTTTTTTTTCTCTAAAGATCCTAATACAAATAGTACTCATTGTGCTTACTATGTACCAGGCGCTTTTCTAAGCACTTGCTGTGAATTAACGTTACATGTTTTAGTTCATTTACCCCTAACATATGGAGGTAGCGCTCATTAGTCTGTTTTACAGATGGGGAAGTTGAGGAAAGAGGTTTACTCCCTTTTCCAAGGTCACGCAGCTAACAAGTGATGGTTAGCTCCCAAGCTCATCGATTACAGGTGTCTCTCGATTGCCTAACTATAGTGCCAGAAAGTTTTATTTTTAAAAATAGACATACTTCAATTAAAAAAAAATGAGAGTTGGTCAAAGAAAATACTCAGTTGTACGGGTGGCTAGAGAAATATGGCAAGAATCATGAAACTGTCGTGTAAGCTTTGGAAGCGTGGACATGTTACAGGCACCATACATGATGTCAGAGAGGTACTAAGCAGGTTTTCAGTAAGGACTTGTTTGGTGCCAAGTACTGCATGAGGCTCCAGAAACACATAGCTGTTTGGAAACAGACCATGTCTGTTTCCTGCCTTCCCTGGAGCATATAATCTAGTGGAAGAGAGACAATGCACAAGAGAACAAATAAGATATTGCAGCTTGAGGGGAGGGCATTACAGTGCTGGGGAAAAGCAGATGTGTGTGTGTGTGTTACGGGGACAGGGACAGAAAGCAGGGGCCTGCTTTTACCAGGTGACACTTCAGAAGAGACAGGAAAGTGACATGAATATGCTTGTGTCTTCATCTGCTTATATCTCCTTGTTCCATCATTTCCCCTTTGAACTGTGAGTAAATGCAGAGAACTCGCAGGCCCAGGTCTCTCGGCAGCTCCTGCAGCCTTCAAGGACTCTGCAGTCACCTAAAATCGAGAGTTCTTCCAGGCCTGAAGCTGGGAAAAGGACGCTCGCCTGACACCCGACTGTCAGGTGTAGATTGATATGCTGAGCCACGAGTGATTTATTTTTAGCTTTCTCCATGAGAGAGGCAGCAAAGACATGCTTAGTTTATTATTAAACAGAACCATTTATTCATCTGTGTCTTTACATATTGGTGATGTCAAAGAGAAGTCAGGTGGGTTTGGAATACTGAGTTTTACGCAGACTCAGATCTGCTCCTTGCCTCCAGCTAAATCAACAGTGGGAGGACTGTTTCTGGCCAGATCCCTTCTCATAGGGCAGGGCTAAGTCAGATGCCTTCTGAGCAGGCAGGTGATGAGAACCAGGGTGGTGGTCACAAGGGAGCTGAGAGCTCCCACACCCCATTGCAGGTGGACACTTGCTTCTTAGCTCTGGCTGATTGGGAATGCAGACCCAGCATGGCCGGATTTTCTGATTTTTCAAGCAAGGTGGGATACCCAGAATTTGAATGCATGGTATCTTCCTGAATTTTAGATATTGGCAACCAATTGAAAAATGTTAAAATGCTTCATAGGCCAAAACCAAAATCCATCTGAGAGTCAAAATATATCTGGCCGCTCAGTGTCTTTTGTCTGAGGGACCCTCAAAACCCAGGCCTGGCCAGCTGAGAAAGCCAAATGGGTGCAGTCTTCCAGAACTTAGTGAGAAATGAGGAGGAAGACATTGGCAAATCACCTGTTTTCCTGGGACTGGCTGTCCGGTGCCACTTCCTTCTCTCTGATATGCTTTCATTCTGAGACGTTGGGCCCAGAGCTGGCTGGTCTTTGGGGTCCGCCTGGATGAGCTCTGATGCATAAGCTATCCTTTTAGGTGACTTTCCAGCGATCGAGGACATTTACCTAGTGTCTTATCTGAGCTGAGGTTCCATGCCAAGTGCTTTCCATCTGTTGTCAACTCAGGTGACCCTCACAATATCCCCTGCAGGTAGAGCCTAATGGCATACCACCTTATAGATGGGAACTGTGGGCTCCAGGAAGCTAAGATCCTTTGCTTAGGGTCACACAGCTAGAACGTAGCCGAGTTGGAAAACTCACCCTGGTCCATCTCCAGGGCGGGAGGCGTTGAAACATTCTCACAACTCTCTCCCTTTGACATAAGCCAGTTCTTAATTCACCTCCTAAAATTTAAATCTTCCTTTTGTTTAAACCATTTGTCTTATCCTTGCAGTTCAGAGTCTGAAGTGCATGGGCTCGTCTCCCATGGAATTAGAAGTTCAGTTCCTTAGTTGCACCAGCCACATTTCAAGTGATCTGCAGACACAGGTGGCTAGTGGGCGCCGCATTAGATAGCCCAGATATAGAACATTGCTACCACTGTAGAAAGTTCTATGGGGCACTGCTGCCTTAGACAACTCCTGGACCGTTGCTGAATCTTTCCCTTGGAGGAGCTCTCTGTGTGCCTGTGATGGGGGTGATAGTGCTTGCCTACCCTAGAGGTGAAAAGAAAAGGCACCAGGACTGGCATCTTTACTTGTCCCTTTTTGCAAACTTACGGCTGAAAGTGGCTTCTGTCACTGTGCATCCAGCCTTAGAGAGGGCCTGACATGTAGTAGGTTCTCAATAATAATTGACAGAGGGGTCTGGCACAGTGGGTAAGAGCATATGTAAGAGCATGGATTCTGGAATAATCCAGCCCTGGTTCAAATTCTGGACAGATGGCTTCTCTGTGCCTCAGTTTCCTCATCCATTCAATGGGAAGAACACCAGTGATGTCTTCATAGACTTGCTGTGAGGATTTATGAGACAAGGTTTACAGAGAGCTAAGCACAGTGCCTGGTGCGTAGTTAGAGCTCATTAAATGATAGCTCTCACTGTGATTAGTTGAGTAAATAAATTCCTAGAAGTCTTCTATTTTCTTTTGGTAGTTTACCTGGACTTAGAACTATAATTCATAGACTGTCAGAATTAGAAGGTTAGAAATTTTCTAATCTAACCCCCTCATTTTGTTTTGTTTTATTTTATTTTATTATTTTATGTTGTTATCTTTTATAAATTCTCTTTTGTTTAGTTGTATAGCATTAAATTTTTTTTTTTTTGGCCGCTCCCTGCAGCATGCAGGATCTTAGTTCCTGACCAGGGATTGAACCCGGGCCCCCTGCATTGGGAGCGTGGAGTCTTAACCACAGGACCACCAGGGAAGTCTTGGCATTAAATAGGTTTTTAAAACTTTTTTTGGTCCAGCTTTGTTGAGGAATAATTGACTTGTGATAATTGACTTGCACATGTTTAAAGGTGCAATTTGATGAGTTTTGATGCATATGTCCACCTGTGACACTGTCACTGCAGTAACTGGATAATGAACATCATCCCCAGGATTTCCTTGTGACTCTTTGTAATGCCCGCCCCCCCCCAACCCATTCCATGGCAACCACTGATCTGCTTTCTGTCACTATAGATTAGTTTCCATTTTCCAGAGTTTCATATAAATGGAATTATAGGGTATGTACTCTTTTTTGTCTGCCTTCTTTTACTCAACATACTTATTTTGAGATTCATTCGTATCAATAGTTCATTCCTTTTTGTTGTCAAGTAGGCTTCCATTCTATAGATGTACCACAATTTGTTCATTTTTTCATATTTGGAAATTTGGGTGGTTACTTACATGGAAAGTTTACGGAAGAAATAAAAAGTTATTTATAATTCCCTGGCTCCAGTAATCCCTAATGCATTTGCTTTTTAAAAATTTTTGTTTTGTTTCTCGGTAAAACCTCTATCTGATTCCAAAGTCAAATCTACAAAACGAGGCATTTGGAGCAGTCCCTCTTTTTACCACTAAGTACCAATTTTTATTGGTTTTTGTCTTATCCTTTTATTTTTTGTCTTCCCCATATTTTATTATGGTATAATATATGTAACATATAAAACTTACCATCTTAACCATTTTAAGTGTACAGTTCAGTGGCATGAGTATGTTTACATGGTTGCACACTATCACCGTCATCCACCTCTAGAACTTTTTCATCTTCTGAAAACCCAGCTGAAACTCCATAACCATTAAACAACAACTCACTGTTCTTACCTCCCCAGCCCTGGCATCCACCATTCCACTTCCTGTCTCTGTGAATTTGACTGCTCTGGAAATGTCATATCAGTGGAATCATACAGTATTTGTCCTTTTGTATCCGACGTATTTCACTTAATGTCCTCAAGGTTCGTCCACGTTGCAGCATGTGTCAGAATTTCCTTCCTCTTTAAGGCTGAATAATAGTCCATTTTATGTGTATACCACATTTTGTTCATCCATTCATCCCTCTGTGGACACTTAAGTTGTTACCTACCATATTTTGGCTATTGTAAATAATGCCATTAGGACAAGGGTATGCAAATATGTGTTTGAGTCTCTGCTTTCAGTTCTTTTGGGTATAGACCCAGAAGTGGAATTACTAGGCTCTATGATAATTCTATGCTTATTTTTTTTGAGGAACCACCGTACTATTCTTTCATTTTTAAGTGACATTTGCTTTTTAAATAAAAGGAGTTACAAGCATATGACAAGAAAATTCACCCATGAGGGAAGGATACAAATAAAGTAGAATTCTATCTCCCCCATTCCTTCCAGTCTCTCTTAAAAGAAATCATGGCTAACAAATTCTTGTGTATCTTTCCAAGGGAAGTATCAACATTTTCAAGTGTGTCTTGAGAGTGTGTGTGTGTGTAACTGAGTCATATCCCTCACTTCAAGGATGGGGAAACGGAGAGGCTACACTTGGCTTCTTGCCAGTCCCGAGAATGACATGAGCCTCAGACAAGGTTTAGAGATCACCACAGCCCCTGGCACACAGATTACTTGCCCTCTTCCCCCTTACCACCCCAAGACCCGCAGCCCTGACGTGGCTCCCTCCAGCCTCCACCCACTGCACCCTGTCTAATTTCACTCCAGCACCCTCCCTGGGATAAGCTCTCATTTTCTTGCGGTAATAGTTTGCTCAGAAACCCTGGGGCATCACTGCTGGGACAGACTGTGCTAATGCACAGGGTGTTTCCATCTCTTAGGCAGCCTTTCTGATTTAAAACTGCCTGTGAGATGCTGCAGATTACATTAGAAATTAGCCGTTTGGGCTGAATTTTGGAGAAGCTGCTGCCAGATGGGAACTCTGGAGTGTTTTCTTCTCTGTCTAGTCTTTATGATGAGCTAACTGAAGTGAGCATGGTTTATTTTAGGAGGTAACTCCTTGGAGCAGGGCATGGTAGATGGGGCTGCTCGCCCAGGAGAGCATTTGAGAGATTGGTAAGACCGACATCCTGCAGGGAGATCTGGCCTCTGAAAGTTCTGTGGCATTAGTACGTTTACACTAATGTGTAAGAAGAAGATGCACTTTGGCTGCACTCTCCTCTGAAGCTGGCAACAGTCCTGAGAGGTGGTTGAGAATTACACCGATTTAACAGGTGAAACAGTTGAGACTCAGTGATTTTGCAATGTGCTAATAATTGCGAAGCGGTTGTAATAGAGCTGAGTCAGGACAGAGGTTTTCCAATTCCTTGTTTCATATCCTTCTGGTAAAAATTAAGTTCCTTGGAGTGTCCTGTGCATGGAAAAATACTAAGAAGAAAGTAGAGGGTGGAAGTGGGCTTTAATCTGAGATTAATAGGACATTGTGTAGAGCTTGGACTTCAGAGTAAGACCCAGGTTCAGTCAGCCTCTTACTAGCTCTGTGACACTGGAGCAGTTATTTTACTGTCTCTTAGCCTCAGTTTTCTCATCTGTGAACTGGGGATGTCTCCTTATGGTGTCATCATGAAGGTGAAAATGAGAATCCAAAAGAGTTAAGGCCAGGAATTCCATGGTGGCGCAGTGGTTAAAAACCCGCCTGCCAGTGCAGGGGACATGGATTCGAGCCCTGGTCCTGGAAGATCCCACATGCCGTGGAGCAGCTAAGCCTGTGCACCACAACTACTGTGCGTGTGCTCTAGAGCCCATGAGCCAAAACTACTGAGCCCACGTGCCACAACTACTGAAGCCCATGCACCTAGAGTCCGTGCTCTGCAACAAGAGAAGCCACTGCAATAAGAAACCCGCGCACCGCAACGAAGACACAATGCAGCCAAAAATAAATAAATTTAAAAAACAAAACAAAACAAAAAACAAAAGAATTATGGCCAATAGAGTACCTGGCACATAATATATGCTTAATAAAAATAGCAGCTCATTACTTTATTTGAAAGAAAGGAAGCCTTTAGCAATATCTTTCTAGAAATTACTTTAATTAGAAGGAGGCATCTTTGCTAGAATACTAAGATTTTAGGTTAAATTATGCAGATGTGTATATAAAGGGTCACCTTTTGGAAAATGGCCACTTACTGGTGGTCTGGCAGAAGGAGACTTCCATCAGGTTTCCCTGCTAGGGCCTGGCCTCTTTCAGCAAATCTAATAGACATAATCAAGATTATAGAATATATTGTTTAAGAGGTGGTTATAATAAAATGATTTTTTTGGTAAAAACAAAAAACAAGTGAACACCCACTTGGTATGGGGACAGCAGTGTCTCTGTCTCTCTGTCTCTCTGTCTGTCTCTCTGTCTCTCTCTCTCTCTCTCTCTCTCTCTCACACACACACACACACACACACATATTGTCCCTCCAACAGTGTACCTACTAAATGCTTGCTGAACATTTACTGAATATTTGTTGAGTGTCAGCTGTATGCCATGCCCATTGGTGTGAAAACTAACAGTTGAGTAGTTATGTTTGGCCTGCCCTAATTCAGCTGTGGAGAAGGAAGCAAAGGAGAAAAAGAACAATGCAAATCATCTGAATGTCACCTTTGTTCTTCTAAGCCTCAGTTTTTCTGTCTGTACAATGAACACAGCTGGATGTAACTGTCTCTAGATTCTTTGTAGCTCTTTGCTTCTAGAACTTTGCCAAGGTCAGGAGTTTCTTTTCCTTGATCTGCACCCCAGCAGGCCGATTCAGAACTGCTGGTGAGGCCATTCCACCATGCGATGGAATGCTCAAATGCTCACAACTTGCAGTCATCATGTGGTCAAGCCAGAGACAGGAAGTAAGTCATGTCTGGGCTTTGAGGGCTCCCTGATCATTCTAGTTGTCTTTAGAAAGGGAGTTATGGAGAGAGTGGACTGATCGCATGGGATTGTAGTTTCCATTGCACAGAAGTTACAGTCATTCAGCCTTCTTGATTGGGATATGTGTGTGTCAGGTGGGGGTGAGAGTCTTTAAGGGTCTTGGGAGGGGACAGTGATCCAACTGAATGGTTTTCTAAGTCCTTCCCCAGAAGGTGGAGCAGGCTGGCTGTCCTGAACACCAGATTTGAGCCTTGGTCCCCACTACTTACCTGCTGTGTGAAGTTAATAAGTGTCTTTAGCTCTCTGAGCCTGTGGTTTCCTTATATTAATACCTACGGTTATGGTGGGTTGAGTGACCAATTCATCCTAGTTTGGGACTTTCCTGATTTGAGTACTGCACATCCAGACAAACTGGGACGGTGGCCACATTAGTTATGAGGTTAAAGTAAACCAGAGCACAGGGCACACAGTAGGTGTCAGGAAATGGGAGCTTGCAGGAATTAGAATATACAGCTTTGTTGTGTATGTGTGTGTGTGTGTGTGTGTGTGTGTGTGTTGGCAGGGTAGGGGGGGCGTTTTTGCTATTCATCTCTTTTAACCTGAAAATGCCTCTGGCATTTTCGTAAGCCATAGAACTCAGAGTTGCAAATTGACATTTGTATAACCTAGATCAATTTGTTTTGTCTTTCTTTTTTGTAGACATAAGAAAGATATCAGACTCGTGTATGCTGTGACATATCAGCACTTTTTTCACTGTCTATAACAATAATGAAGATTGAGTAACTCACAAGGTTGGTAGGTTGTAGCCACCTATGGCTTAAACTTTGTGGGCTGTGTTATGACCCCTAAAAATGGGGAATAGAAATGACTCGAAACTCATCTTGACTCTTCAGCGTGTTGGTTCACTGAGTTGGTTTTCGGAAATACCTGTGGATCCGATATGGAAAGCCAAGTATATGTGATTTAGATGGTGGTACTGAAAGCTGGCTTCTAACGAAGATACATGTCCCTCCACACTAAACCTTGTCAGTGACTCACCATGCTCTTTGGATAAGATCCAGACTCCTTCCTCGGACCCAGCGGGACTCCATCACCCAGCCCCCACACCAGTCTTCCCACCTTGTTGTCGGCCACTCGCCCGTTCGCATTCTTAAGTTCAGACCTCCTCTCTGTTTCTTAAAAGTTATGTGTTCTTTCCCACCTCGGAGCCTTCACTAATGCTGCTCCCTCTGCCTGAGATGCTTATCCTGTCTCCCATCTCAGACCAGTTTAAGTCTCACTCCCTGAAAGAATCTTTCTGACCCGCCACAATGGTCGAAGTTCCCTCTGTTTTGTGTCCTCCCTCACTCCCCTTTGGCAGCGCTTATCACAAAATTAACTAAATCACCAATTTGGTCATCAATTGTTTGATATATGATGATTGAATCAATCGATCCCTACTCTGTCTCTTTATGCCTTTTGTGTTCATTGAAAAGGTGACGGTCGTCGAATTTTACAGCTATTATGAGAAACTACAGAGCAGAGGGTTCAAGATCAGGGGTTCTGGAGCCAGATCTCCTGGATCTGGTCAAATTCTGACTCTAACACTTTGCAGCTGTGTGCTTTGGGCATGTTGCATAACCTCTCTGAGCTCAGTTCCCTCATCTGTAAAATGGGGGCTAATAACAGCCCCACCCTTACAGGGTAGCTGTGAGGATTAAGTGAGTTAATACCTGACAGTGGCTCAGAATAATGCCTGGCACGTTATATGTGTTGGCTGGTGCTGGTTGTTACCATTAGTTCTTCTACTAGCAGCAGTAATCGTCTTCAGACATGTAGCTTAAGAAAATGTTAAAGGAGAGATGGTTAATTGTTTGTGCCACATTATGACTTTGTTTTATTAGCAAGCTGTGGTCATAGAAGAGTTGTTTAAAGCCTCAGTCTCCTCATCTGTAAATGGGTTCGGTGCCACCTACTCCATGTTACCTATTCACAGGGCTTGTGTGAGTACAGAAAGATGGGGCTGTGGATGGCTGAGCCCAGGCACACAGCAGGTGCTTGGTGACATTTAGTGGTCCAGGCACTGTGAGAAACTCCTCAGGGGCTCCTCAGATGCCACAGCCTGAGCTGTGCTTGGGCTCTGAGGAACCAGACTGTAAATCTGGGCTCCCGCAATAGCCCTTCAGGGAGAGGTCTGCTTCTCTGTGATTTAAAACAAAACAAAATGAAAAATAATGATGGATGATCTAAGGTGCTGGTTTTATATGGCAGCTAACGAGATAGCAGGACAAGTAATTGGAGAAGTTATTGCTAAAAGACACAGTAAATACAGCTGCGATTATATATTAGCCATTCTCAAATGGCTCGTAATGCGGTGAGTATGCATGAGGTCAAGAAAGAGTTAGAAAACAGATGTTGTTCAGGTGTGTTACAGCCTTATAATAGAGCCCATGCTTTTTTTTTTTTTTTTTTTTTTTTTTTTTTTTTTTTTTTTTTTTTGCGTTATGCGGGCCTCTCACTGTTGTGGCCTCTCCCGTTGCGGAGCACAGGCTCCGGACGCGCAGGCTCAGCGGCCATGGCTCACCAGCCCAGCCGCTCCGCAGCACGTGGGATCCTCCCAGACCGGGGCACGAACCCGCGTCCCCTGCATCGGCAGGCGGACTCTCAACCACTGCGCCACCAGGGAAGCCCGAGCCCATGCTTTTTAAAAGAAATACTTATTGGATGATTATTATGAACCAGACATTATTTTAAGTGCTTTACAAATGTTAATTCAATCATTCCTGATAACAGGCATGGGAGGTAAGCATTATTATTATCCCTATTTCACGTAGGAGGAAACAGAGGCACCAAGATAGTAAGTAACCTGCTTAAGGTTGAACAGAGCAATTGACTGACCCAGCATCTGAGCAGAGGTCATCTGATGCAAGAGTCCATGTTCTCAACCACTACTCCATGCTGAAGCCACGTGGAAGAATATGACGAATGGAAGTAGAATAAGTGAATGCAAAATACCCGCTTTCTTCTTGCATGGGCAGGACCAGCTGTCCTTGGTCCTGATATCTACAGGTCTCTCCATTGAAGAAACTTGTCTAGTGGATTCTGGAATACTAGCATCGGCAGAATGTTAGCCCTCAAATCAGTGGAAGCTATACGATCTCTTCTCTTTACCCTTGACACTGTGCCCTCCCCCGCTTCACGCCTTCTCCCCAAACTGATTTTCTTTTAATTGGTGAAAATGCGTGAGTAGTTTACCCTACCTGCTGAAAGCGGGGTCTTAATTAGCCTTAATTTTTGAAGTTGGCAGCTGTAAACGGTGTTGAAAAGATTGAAAAGATTACTGCACTAGTAATAAGATAATTGTCCCTGAGAAGTGCTGTTAGCATGTAAACACAGTTAGCATATGAAATCAGAACAACTGTAATATTTCCCCCTTTTGGTCTTTAAAGATGCTCCTGCATGAATAATTATAACTAAGTGCAAAGTGCAGAAATGAAATTCTGCATGCTTTTATTCTTTCTCGCTTGTGTCACAGCTCAGAAATAAAAGTCTGCTTAGTGGAATCTCTCCTGATGCTGCTTCCCCAGTAGCCATTTGAAATTAGTACAAGAGTGGGGTGACTCAGGGGAATTCCCCAAAATGAGGGAAGCTGGGCAAACAAAATCCACAGATCCCTCCAAAGCTTTTTAGCAGGGCTTTGGATGGAAGAGACCACATGTACATGCATGTGAATGTTCACAAATGTTTGCATGTGTGCACACACATACATGCACACAAACATACACACACACTCATATACACAGCTGGAAAATGGTCTTGGCTACATACAGCAGAAGCAGATGCAGTAAACCTCAGTCTACCTTTTTAGACCTAGAAAAGCTGCAAGAGAATATGCTGC
The DNA here is from genome assembly GCF_949752795.1 of Hyperoodon ampullatus. Classification (NCBI taxonomy): domain Eukaryota; kingdom Metazoa; phylum Chordata; class Mammalia; order Artiodactyla; family Ziphiidae; genus Hyperoodon; species Hyperoodon ampullatus. The sequence continues at coordinate 35,642,447 of NC_136927.1, forward strand.
ACCTGCCCCGACTCTGAGGGCTACCTTGTTTCTGGTGAGTTTTTGGATCCTTGGATACATTGGGAACGAACTTTCATTTTATGATGTCAGCACATGTCATATCTTCCCAACAGACCTTCTGCTGTATAGCATGTATATCAAGTATGCTGCATGTCATATATAAAGATGACCTCTCTGCTTCATCATCTCAGACATCAGCCAACCAGTAGGTTGAGCTTATCTACTTCTGCTCAGTCTTTCATTCCCAAGGGACTTGTCTTGACTTGCAGTTAGGAAAACATCCTACAACTCTTAAGTGGGCTGGGTTCGGAGCATGCCTCTCTTAGGTTCCAACCCAACATGACTTGAGCTTCGGTTGATTTTGGTTCAACAAGAATTTGCCCAGTGCTGTCCATGTGGCAGGCCCAGGACTTCGTTAAACATGAACACAGAGAAGATTGCCTTGGAAAACAGGACAAGTTGTTAAATGGTGTCTAGCAAAGAGTGACGAGAGCAGAAGAGCCTCACATGGGCGTGGACGCCGCTCCTCATCAAGGGTTCCTGGGTGTGTGTTCCTGTACATTTCTTGAGTTGAATTTTGAATTTTGTAGCCAAGTTTGCTTTACAACCAGTCCATATCCCATCCTCCTCTCCAACCCCAGGGCCTCTGCTGAGAGCTTTGGGACTTGATATACTAGAGATTGCAAACTTCAGTGCTCACAGCGGCCACGTGGTGGCCTTAGTGAGGGAAGCATGTCAGGGGGTCAGTGGCAAGCTGGAGGGCGCGTGCTCCATCTAAGAGAGACAGCCTCTTTCCAGATCTGAGCTCACAGTCAGTGCCTTATGGAAATGATGAATTCCTGTTGCCAGATCTTCTGATTTTCAGAGAGATGCCAGAGCTTTGTAGTTTTACATGAAACCTCCTGAACTTTTAAGTGTTGGCATCACACGTAACATTCTTCTTTTGAAAACATCATGCGGGCTGAACAAAACATGTCTGAGCTGAACACTGCCCATCGGCCCCCAGTTTGCTGTTTGCTCCCTGTGCAATAAACCCTCAAAGATGGTGTTCTCAAGGAGCCTACAAAGCAGAGGCTCGGGGCTTCCCTGGTGGCACAGTGGTTAAGAATCCACCTGCCAATGCAAGGGACACGGGTTCGAGCCCTGGCCCGGGAAGATCCCACATGCCGCAGAGCAACTAAGCCCATGCGCCACAACAACCGAGCCTGAGCTCTAGTGCCCGCGAGCCACAACTGCTGAGCCCGCGTGCCACAACTGCTGAAGCCTGAGTGCCTAGAACCCGTGCTCCACAACGAGAGAGGCCACCGCAATGAGAAGCGTGCAACAAAGAGCAGCCCCCGCTCGCCACAACTAAAGAAAGCCTGCGCACAGCAACGAAGACCCAGCACACCCATAAATAAATAAATAAATATATTAAAAAAAAGAGAGAGAAAAAGCAGAGGCTGCTGCTGGGTGGTCAGCAATGAGTCCCAGTGCATCATGAATCTGGTCAACTTGAGACGGCAGACTTGAACTTGCGTCGTGCTTCTCCAGTCTCATCCTTTCTCATCCTGCCCTACCCTCTCCCTCCATACAGATGTCTCAATGAAGTTCGTGAGAAAAGAGCACTTACTATCCTATATAGATCCTACAGTTACGCCAAACAGGTCACGCGTGTGAGTGAGGGGCCCCCGCCCCCGCCGCCGTGCAGAAAAGCGTAGAAATCAAAGGGGATCATTGTAGATGCTGGGTCAGCCGAGCAGCACTGAGCAGCACAGTGGTCATCTCCTGGGGGCTGATTATCAGCTTGCTGGGGGATCTCAGGCTCTTTCCTGACCTTGGCACAGGGTCTGGCAAGTTTGGCTCTCTGGGTGTAGAATGGGTCGTTTCAGAAACAAAGCCATTGAGACCGAGTCGAGGAGAGTACTCTATTCACCGCTGAAAGGAGCTCATTGTACAGAGTCGGTGGGCCCCACTGGATCCCCTTCCTCTGGCCTCCCCCTCCTCCCTATCCCCCAGCTGGGGCTTTGTCTGTGGGCCCCGCAGGATGCTCTAGGCCAGGCTGCGCTTTCTTCCCATTTTCCTGTCTCGGCAGCTCTGGGGCTGTCCTGTACAGAAGGAGAGCTGAGCTCGGAGCCCCCGTGCACGTTCTTGGCTCTCTGGGCCAACTCTGTTGTCGTGGGTGATGAGAGCGCTTCCTTCCAGGAGAGCTGGGAACAAACAGCCAGTTCACAGGCAGCTGCATGCGGCGGCCTTGCAGGAAGCAAGAGAACAGTGGGTGCTAATAAGTTCTTCCTGTTCCGCACTCTGCACTGAAGCCTCCCCGCCCCCTGGAAAAGTCAAGACCATTGAGCTCCAGGTAGAGGCTCGTAAATGAATGAACTGTAGTGCTCAGCTTACTTGTGCATTATTAGAGCTTTCCTCTTTCTTTTCTCAGGTCCCGGCATCCTGAACTTTTCTTTCTTGGGATCTGGGGTGAGCCTGGAGTCATGTAGAATAAGTTGTCCAGTGGATAAAATGGTACTGTCCTTTGGTGGGAGAAATAAAGTATGGTAGTTAAGAGGTGGGAGGTCACAAACTCAGATGCTTCTGGGGCCAGCCCAGGTGGGCGGGGTGGGGCTGTAGCCAAGAGGAGGGTGTGTACCCATCTTCAGGGGGTAGCAGCAGTGGTTAAGGACCCGCCTGCCAATGCAGGGGACACGGGTTCAAGCCCTGGCCCGGGAAGATCCCACATGCCACAGAGCAACTAAGCCCGTGCGCCACAACTACTGAGCCTGCACTCTAGAGCCCGCGAGCCACAACTACTGAAACCCACATGCCACAACTACTGAAGCCCATGTGCCTAGAGCCCATGCTCCGCAACAAGAGAAGCCACCGCAATGAGAAGCCTGCACGTCGCAACAAAGAGTAACCCCCGCTTACCGCAACTAAAGAAAGCCCACATGCAGCAACGAAGACCCTACGCAGCCAAAAATTAAAAATTAATTAATTAAAAAAAAAAGAGGTAGCAGCTACTCAGCTCCAGCTGCAGCCATGTCAGCCTGCACACCCACTTGGCTGGATCTTCTGACATTTAAGAAAAGCCAGAATCTGGGTATTGTGAAATCACCCAATTTTTAAATGTTGGCAACTAGTTTTTTTTTAAACGATATTGTGCACTGTGTAGGTCAAACCATACCACATCCACATATTTTGGTTACTTTATTTTTTTAACTTAGAAGATATGAAGGCTAAATGGGCCTGGCTCTGGCTTTTGGGCAAGTCTTTCTGAGCCTCTCTAAATTAGGAATACTACAGGAAATCCATAGTCTGGAAACAGAGGCAAACATATAATGTCATCAGGAGCATCTCCCAATGGTAAGAGCATAAAATAAAATCATCTGTGTTTCCAGACTCTATGGCCATCCTGTAGTAGCCACCCCGTGAGGGTGAAATAAGGATTTACTGAAATAATGCATAGAAATTGCTGAACAAGGTGCTCCATAAAGACTTAAAGGAAAGCTATCCTAATGTCCATTGTCATCCATCCCGTCATCTTCATCCTCATTACCATCATGAGCATTAAGAATTACAGGAGGGCTTCCCTGGTGGCGCAGTGGTAGAGAGTCCGCCTGCCGATGCAGGGTACACGGGTTCGTGCCCCGGTCCGGGAAGATCCCACATGCCGCGGAGCGGTTGGGCCCGTGAGCCATGGCGGCTGAGCCTGTGTGTCCGGAGCCTGTGCTCCGCAACGGGAGAGGCCACAACAGTGAGAGGCCCGCGTACTGCAAAAAAAAAAAAAAAAAAAAAAAAAGAAATACAGGAAAAGGCTGGGGAGGCAGGCAGGGGGCACTCAGTCCCCCCAGGTCCTACCTCTTTGAAACCTCCTGACATTGAACCTGACTCTCACTGTAGGAAGCCTCTGCCCATCTGTCTCCTGTAGGCCCACCTGTCAGCCATCTCTCTTCCAGCCCAGGAAGGAGTCTCCCCTGTTCCGAGGCACAGCCTGGAGCGGGGGATGCGCCCCCTGGACCTGCTGTCCAGTGGATAAATGGTCTCTCCACTCCATCACCATGTGCCCACATCCTGGGCTCCATTTTCCCCCAGTTTCAATCAGCAGTTCTGTGTGCGCCTCTCGGAAACATTCCAGACATAAAGCACTGCTGGATCACAGTTTTCCCAGAGCTGGGATACGCTATCTTTTGAACAAAATATGTCCTAGTTAGAGGCTCTGGTGAGGAGCTGAAGAAGAAGAAATGAAGAAAAGGGGGGTTGGGGCAAGGACACACATAGACATTTATTTTGGCAAAAAAGGATGAACCCAGGATTTTCTATCAAGAAACTTGGATTCTAGACTGGGTTTTGCTATAAATGGTGTGTAGCCGTTAGGAAATCCACTTCCCATTTTGGATCTCATATGCCTCACCAGAAAATGATGGGTTTGATTCAGGTCAGGGGAAGAAATGTGTTTCATCTTACCGGAAAGCAGGAATCTACTGGTAGTGTCTGCTCATAGAGCCATGTTGAAAATTTGAGGCCAAGTCATTGCTTAGTAATATCCACCTTGGGCATCCTATAGAGAAGCTGCTGCTTACCTATCCTACATCTCTAAGTATCTTTCCAGCATTCACAGTCTTAGATTCTGGGGCTCAAATCTTTAAATTAGATCCCCGTGGAACAGAAAACCCACTAAGCAGTCCCAGGAGCTGTAGAACAGAGCATAGTGTCTTTGGAAATCTGGACAGTGTCTACAGGACACCTGGCAGCATTGGTTGCAGTTGGGCCACATGCCATCTTGGCAACCACAGCAAATGGGTGCCAAATTGGTAGGTGCCGTGTGGCCTGTGCCTGGGAAAAGGTAATTATTGGGCTGAGCTGGAGATGTGGCTTGTGTTCTGAGCTTCAGGAAGGCTTGTGTACAGGCCGAGGCCAGGTGGCCAGCCTCAGAAGGACCTAGAGCCCTGGATGGTCTACCAGAACCTCTTGTCCTGCATTTCTCAGTTTTTTCTCGGTGTGTGGCAGGCATGCCTTCTTTCTGGTCTGAAATGCCTTCAAGCTGTGAAAAACAGAACACTGTAAAGTGACAATAATTGTCCTCCAAGAGGAACTAACATTTGTGGCTTGCCTACTCAACACCAGGACTGAGCAAGGCTCTGATAACACCATCTCAGTCAGTCTTTACAGTGACTGTCGAGATGGTTTGTTATTATTATCATTATTATAAGTTAAATAATTAGCTGAAGATCCACAATGAGGAAATGGGAAGATCCGGTATTTCCTAAAACCATGTGATCCAATTCCCTGCTCCATAAGGCTTCCTAGGGCCAGCAACTCACAAAACTATGAACTGTGGTTTAGCGATTACGATTTACCATGTGGTTGTCCCACTGGAAAACAGTGTAATTTAGTGGTCCAAAAGCGCAGCCTCAGGAATTAGGCTGTCCTGCTCCAAATCCTGTCTCTGCCACTTAGTAATGAATGCCTTTGAGCAAATTACTTTCCCTCTGAGCCTCAGTTACACCATCTGTAAATTGGGGCTATTAATATCTACTAATGATACCTATTAATAATCTAAGAGTTGTGAGGTTTTAATGAGATAGTTCTTACAACCCACTTAAAATAATGTCTTGTGTTCAGTGTGAGCCCAGTGTTAGCTACTGTTCTGATTATTGTCATTATTGATCAGCCATGTGACCCTAGGATAACTGCATGATCAAGGGGGAGGTGACAGTACAGTTGTTTGCCAGGCAGCAGCCATACGGCCAGGAGCTTTGCTTTCTGGCAGAAATACTTGTCCAGTGTCTCAGGTAGGTGTATTCAAAACGTTGTAGTTCTGAGAACTGTAATTCTGTGTACTTTGTAAAGAATTACAAAACCTCTGTAGGCACACACAGAACAAAGTGTTATATATGATGGTTTAGATTTTTGGTAACCGTCTGTGCTCAAAGATACACACACCGAGCTGAGAAAAATCACTGCCGAATTTCCATGAGTCTGTGGTTTCTCCTATCTTCCCAGGCTGGGTGGGGATGGTCAACTACCAACTCCAAGGGCTGGAGCTTCATTTTGAGGCTCTGTTGCTCATTTCTGGGGTCTGGACTAAAAAATGTGGAGGGAATGCAGAAGAGCAAAGAGGTCTCTAAACTTTTAAAACCTTTAAGACAAAAGAGAGACAGACAGAGGGAGGAAATTCCACCCCATTTTAAGGTGCTAACCACATCTGTCACCATCTCTCTGAAGCAGTGAGAGTCCCCTTGCCCTCATTGTGGGGTTTCTACTTTCTCCCCTGAGTCCTATTTGAAGGTGAGTTTGCATTTTCTAACAAGGTGAGTCTGTGTCGTGCCGGCCAGCTTCGCATTCCAAGTGCAGCCTTTCTCAGAGAACAAGGGCGGTCTGTGTCCTTGGCGTTTCTCCCTGGTCTCCCAGTGCCGCCTGCCATGCACGTGCCCCGCCTTCATCTCAGGAGCCACGGCCGTGCGAGATAAGCTCGCTGTGACATCCCACAGGGACGTCTAGACAGAAAGCCCCATTGTGTGAGCACCCTCATGGCCGTGACCCGATCTCGAGGAGTTGAGAAGGGGTCACACACCCCTGGGGAGGGAATGGTGGAGGGAGGAGGGTTGATGACAGGATTTCTGGGGCAGGAGGGATACCGTCACCATTTAAGTGGGGAGAAAGGAAGGGGTGGAAGCCACCCTGCTAGAGACTGAATGTGTGTCCCCCCAAAATTCATATGTTGAAATTCTAACTCCCAATGGGATGTTATTAGGAGGTGGGGCCTTTGGAAGGTGATTAGGTCATGAGGGAAGAGCCCCCATGAAAGGGATTAGTGCCCTTATAAAAGAGACCCCAAAAAGCTTCCTCGAATCTTCTGCCATGTGAGGTCACAGCAAAAAGACAGCTATCTGTGAATCAGGAAGCTCTCACCAGACACCAAATCTGCCAGCACCTTAACCTTGGACTCTCAGACTCCAGAACTGTGCGAAATAAATTTCTGTTGTTTATAATCCACTCAGTCTGTGGTATTCTGTTAGAGAAGCCCGAACGGGCTAAGACACACCCATCATGAAATTTCTTGGGGGCACAGAGCACGAGCACCAAAGTCCTAAGCATGCGTTAGACACTTGGTGGCTGGCTGGCTATCAGAGGTTGGGGTCGTAATAGAAATTTTTGGTTTTTCACTGACTGTCCTCACCTTGGATGCTTTCAGTCTTGTATTATGCGGGATATAATCAGGGGTTCTCAGGTTTCAGCCTGTGTAAGACTTGCCCAAGAGTATCTAATAAAAATGCAGATTCTTTGGATCCTTACCCAGAGATCCTGATTCAGTAAGTTCACGCTATTAGAAACACCAGGATATTGGGTAAGGGACCAGTTTCTGGCAGTTTACAAACCTGAGCACTGGTCCAGGCTCCATTCCTTATCAAATCTGTGTTTTAGAGCAAATTGTCCTGCCGGAGATCAGTTATCTGATCTGTAAAATGGGGAGTATGAGACTTCCCTTGGCAGAGTTGCAAGTAGTTCACATGCTTGGTACAAAGTAAGCATTCAGAACAAAGTAGGTAAATTTACCCATTTCACGGCTGTCCAGTTATCTGCAATATCTCTCAGTTCAGAACTGTGCTTGAGTAGGGTTGGGTGTGGAGGGATATGTCTTAGCCTTCATAAGCCTGGAAGAAGAAAACAAAGGGAAGGTTGTCTTTGAGCTTTTAACCCCGGGACCAGACAGTTAAAATAGCGGGTTTTATTTAATGTTCACGACAACCTGTGATGCTGGTGGTATCCTGTTTTCAAGGCAGGAGGTGACTGTGTATCTGGGTTCCTGTGAGACAGTCCAGGTTTACACCTGTTAAGCTGGTGTAATAGTTATCAGTGCTCCTTTTCACTTACAGAAGTTGTCAGACAATACACTCTATGCTTTACTTTCTTGCAGTAGCTCTGTAGGAGAATACAGACCCACCTGTTTACATTGTATAAATGAGAAAGGTAAAGCTCACAGAAGCTATGGAGGTCACTAGTCTAAGTGGTTGTTACCTGCTGACTCACCAACCCCAGTACTTGGGAACATGATTATATTTGGAGACAGGGCCTTTAAAAAAGTGATTCAGTTAAAATGAGGCCTTTAGGGGGGCCCTAATCCAGTCTGACTGGTGTCCTTGTAAGACGAGGAAATTTGGGCACACAGACACATAGAGGCTCCTGCACAGAGGAAGGAGAACACGTGAGGACACAGTGAGAAGGTGGCCGTCTGCAAGCCGAGAAAAGAGGCCTCAGAAGAAAATAACCCTGCTGGCATCTTGATCTTGGACTTCTAGCTCCCAGAATTGTGAGAAGATAAGTTTCTCTTGTGTAAGCCACGTAGCCTGTGGTATTTTGTTACGGCAGCCTGAGCAGACTAAAACAGTGGTTATGCATGATTTGAATCCAGAGCTGACCCCAAACCTGCACTTTTTTCCCATGAATGAACCTTCTTTGCTCCATGCCAGGCTGCAGTACAAGTGACCTTATCCATTTAGGTCTCTGGCCTGACATCCAAACTCAGCTTCCACTGGGTGGTCTCCAGTGAGCCAGTTTCTCCAGCAGACAAGGGTGCTGAGTTTTTGATCCCATGAAGAGCTCATTGCATTTCCCAAGGCACCTGGTGTTTGACAGTGACCAGAATAAGGTCCAGTCTCTGGATGGTGGAAGCTTCCTCCTTCTATCACCAAGCAGAGGGCTCCCGGGGAGAGCACCACCCAGCCTTCTGCAGTGTTGTCCTGGGTGTGTCTGTGCTGAGGCTGTACTATAGGGGCCCATTGTCTATATGCTGACTTGATGGGCCTCAGGGGGAAACTGGCTCAGAAGGCTTTAATCACTGGATTGTCTCACCTGTACACCGAAGTCATCACTCAACACGCAAGAGCAAATGCTATCTTATGATATCATCAGAGCCAAGGAAGAGAACGCCCCTTCCATTGAGTAAGGCTTACGCAGGTCTCAGCATAACCAGGAAAGCCAGAAATGTTTGATGGATGCCTGGAATGAAAATGAACAAATTCTTCCTCCTCTCTGCTTCCTTTATGAAAGCTTAATTGCTTGTTAAAATTAGGGCTTTGGCCCTGATGGGCTCGAAAGTAGTTGAGCCTGGCTTCCTGGTCTTACGAGCAAGACTCGAGGTGCAGACAAGTTTCACTTCTCCAGGAGCTGTAATCAGGCTCTTGCCTCTTTTTTAAACAGCTTTGGGATGGAAGGGCACACAGGGTCCCTTTAAACGCATTTTTGTCTCCCTCAGGGTACCCGCCAGGCATAGCGCTAGCTGCTGAGTTGGAACAGGGTAAACATTTGTGGACGGGTTTGGCTAACTCTGCATGGTTCCTGCCGTGGCACAGTGGCTGCATTTTGTTTTTAGTCACGACACATGTACTGATTTCTATCAACCATGTCCACTACCTTTTTAAAAAAAATACAGATACTAAAAAAGGATTCCAGTAGTTGTCAAGGTGGTACCTTTCATTTGCTGTATTCTTCCTTTAGATAGACATTATCTAGGTTGCAGGATTACATTGTCTAAGGTGGGACTATATTCTCAGATAAGAGCTAGTGTAAAATAGTGGAGCACAGGTTTCTTGAGTGCGGGGCGCTGGGATTGAATCCAGGCTTCAACACTATCTGTGTAACCTTGGACAGGTTATTCAGTCTCTGTGGTCATCAGTTTCCCCATCTCTATAATGGGAGTAATGGTAGTACCTACCATAAAGTTGTTACAGTGGTAAATGGAATGATGCATGTATAGAGGTTAAGCCAGTGCCTGGAACATGGTAAGAACTTAACAAATTATTAGCCATTACTTAACAAGTAACTTGGTAAGTTACTAGTTACTACTAGTATTCATGACTGTTCTGAACTGTGGTCAAGTAATATGCCCATGGGATAAAGTTTAGAATAAACCAAAAGAATGAAAAATGTGTTTATCTCAGGGCAAGGGCACTCTGAGTGATGATTTCCATTAATGTGGTTGTAATGGCATCTAAATAAATTCAGAAGGACTGGTATATTTAGCAAAGAGGGCTGAAGGCTAACTTATAAGTAGTACAAGATCCTGATGGTCGAGTAATTTCTTTGCTTGATGTAATGTACATCTTGCATGGAGCCTGGCACGTAGTAGGTCCTCAATAAATGATAGCTATCAGTTTGGTTATTTCTGGTTCCTGGGATGTATTTGCAGACTTAGGGGGAGTATGCATCATTTCGTTTCCAAGGCTGGACTGTCTGTACAATACGTTTTGGTTCTATCAAGGTCAATCTTTGGAGAGTGTATCTGCCACAATGGTGCAGTATGACAAATCAACCTGAAACTCAATGACTGTAAAAAACAAGCATATATTTTCTCCATGTGTGAAGGTTGGCTAGGGGTTGGCTGCTCTAGGCTGGGCTTAGCTTCAAGCTGCAGGTTGGATAGGGTCTGCCCCGACTGTCTCTCATCCTCCTTGGACCAGCAGGCTACCTGGGGCACATTCTAATTGTGCTGATGGCAAAAGCACAAGAGGTCATGCTCAATCACGCAACCACATTTCAAGCTTCTACTATGTTGTAACTGCTAATGGGCAAGCCCAAGTTCAAGGGATGAGGAAGCATGCTCGGCAAAGAAATGCAAAATCACAGGACCAGAGGGTGTGGATCTAGGGAGTGGTGGAAACGAGGGCCACTTATTCAACCTACCCAGTTCCCCACTTGACTTCCTCCATCTAGTCATTGCAGTAGATGATATGAAAGGGCTTTCCTTGCTTTAGGTGGTTCCCTGGTTCCCGGTCCCCACATTAAGATTCTAAAAGCACTCCACTGTAGCATCCGAGCACGTTGCAAATTCCCCTTTGGTCTCTGGGAGCCTTTCCTCTGACAGACAGGAGTTTACTCTACTGTAAACCAAAGAGTCCCAAGTTAGACAGACAACGATGGATTAGGCAGACAGCATCAATGACCTGGTTCCACTTCGTTAGCCTTTCCAATTAAGGAGGATGTTACTGAAAGTGAGACCTCACAGAGGTACCGCCATACCTTGAATCCTCTGGGCTGAGCCTCTGTAGGGAGAGTCTTATATTTCAAATGTGCACAGAGGAGGGGAACACAATTTTCTTGGCAAGTGAATCCCAAGTGTCAGTGACATGGCCATTTGTGAGTTACTTTGTCATCTTCTTGGCTAGGTAATTAACATGCTAAATAGATAGCATTTTTGCTTTTGTTTTTCAGAAGGTTGTTAATGAATATTAGTCCCCTGACCCTGAGCCCAGAGGGTCTCTGTCTCCGTTGGAACACCAAATAAAGAGTTGGTGTGACACTGTATCCAAGGATCAGGCTCTGGGTTTTGTCAACACAGTTGTCAGAGGTTCCCTGTGGTTTCCCAGGAAGGTCTTTTCCAGTGGAGTTGTTCATAGGGGTTCAGGATGGCATTCTCCCCTCTCCACCCCACCGCACCCAGTGGGATTCTGAGCAGTGAAGAGTAATCCCCAAACAATAGCCAAATGGGCTGTGAACTACAGCTTAATTAATCTGGGCATGCACCCAACACCCTGTGCAATGCTTTGCAAGGACCTGGCTTTAAAAATGAGGCTGATGTCTGAGTCTGAGAAGCAGCTTCTTCTCTTCTAGTCAAAATCTGGATGGTGGGGTCTGAATAAAGAGAGGGACAGACAGACACACGGAGACTGAGCTGAGGCACAGACTTGCCTGTTCTCGCTCACTGAACAGCATGGTGGGATCTGACCCACACCGCCCGGCACAGACCAGGGTGATGGCCTTGCCTCCTGGCAACTAGCATGGGCCCTGCCCAGCATGCTTGCCTGACACAGGGAAACTGGGAGTACAGGGTCCACTCTCCCCACGTACGAGTGATACAGGGGCTGGCTGGGGGGCTTCGTGAGGGATGCTAAAATAATGAACCTCACTTGAAAAAAAGTGGTTCAGTGTAGGTTCTCCCCCGTCATAGTTGCCACTGCTTTCCCCTTGAGAAGGAGCTAGTAAGGGTTTGAAGACAGAGGCCTGCAGTATTTCTCTTAAGACTTCTCCAAGTTCCTTTATGGGCCAAGGCTGCAACGTGGGAGAGAAAGTGCCCCTCAGCCTCTTCCCGAGTACGAGGAATCTTCAGTGCCAGGGTGGAATGTGAAAATTAGAGTGAGACGTTCTCTTGGCAACAGTCTTTGAGCTGCACCATTGGAGAAGTGCTGGGAATTAGAACAGGAATCGGGAGAGAGGATTCCCTCATCTTGAAGGAAAAGTCAGTACAGACCAGAACGCAAAATGATCCTGGGGTCAGGACTCCGACACTCATCACAATTAGGTACCAAAGAGAAGAGTGAGAAATGAGTGACAGTTCACCTAGGGTAGTGGTTTAAGATGTTCCAGTTTCTCTACACTTCCTTTTTTTAAAGTTGTGGAAAGAACACTTCACATGAAATCTACCCTCTGGGCAAAATTTTCAGTGTACAATATAGTTTGTTAACTCTAGGCTCTGTGTCGAACAGCAGCTCTCTGGAGCTTATTCATCTAGTGTGAACAAAACTTTGTACCCGATAAATAGCACCTCCCCATTTCCCTCTCCCTCCAGCCCCTGCCAACCACCCTTCTACTCTCTGCTTCTATGAGAGTTTAGGTTCCTCATATAAGTGGAATCATGAAATCTGTACTCTCATGTTTATGGCAACCAAATTCGTAATAGCCAAAACATGGAAAGAACCTACATGTCCATTGACAAGTGAATGGATGAAACACGTTGTATGTATATGCACAGAGGAATTTTTTTTTTTTTTTTTTTTTTTTTTTTTGTGGTACGCAGGCCTCTCACTGTTGTGGCCTCTCCCGTTGCGGAGCACAGGCTCCGGACACGCAGGCTCAGCGGCCGTGGTTCATGGGCCCAGCCGCTCCGCGGCATGTGGGATCTTCCTGGACCGGGGCACGAACCTGTGTCCCCTGCATTGGCAGGCGGACTCTGAACCACTGCGCCACCAGGGAAGCCCAGCACAGAGGAATATTATTCAGCCTTCAAACAAGAAGGAAGTCTTGCCATTTGTGACAACATGGATGAACCTTGAGGACACTGCTAAGTAAAATAAGCCGTTCACAGACAAACAAATAGGGTGTGATTCCTACATCTCCTTCTTGTTCACAGCAATCTGCTCGGATAAAGCAAAGTTTCCAGTTGAGTTCGCACTGAGGGGCCGTAAAATCACGCCCATTCTCTGTAAGAGGCAGCTTGAGGTTACTTTCCCAGAATCAGGAATTCAAGATGATGAAGCTCAGAGCTGACATAGTCCAGACAAAAATAGCCTTTATGTGCCGAGCTTCCTGTTTTCTTTGGAATCCACTTGCTGCAAACCATTACCTCCTCCCCAGCTGCCCCCTCTTCCTCCTTACCCACCCCGCCCCCCACCCAAGAGTTCACGTTTAATGACCCGAGACATTACCACCAAGCATTTCCAGTCAATTGGCTTTTGTAGCGAGTGAATGAATGGGACTTTCTCTGGCCTTCTCTCGGCTGAAAGGAGTCTTCCCCAGCCCATTGGAATGTGCCACACAGACCAGGAATTAAGCTCTTCTTTTCCTCTCAGTCCTTCCCTCATTCTTTCCAAGATCAGACACAAAGTGGTGGCCTTGCCCCTAATGGGGATTTTATATTCTTTCAGGTTTATTTCTAATCCTCTTACGGACCCATCTTCTCCTTCACATCAATGATTTGAACACGCTTTGAGATACTCGGCGAGGGGCCTTTGTTTCTTATTTCTTTACGCTGACACTTCATGGTTGTGCACGATCTCCACGCGGGTGTCCCTGTATCCCCCTAATGAAAGATTACAGCCTCCTTCATCCTGTGGGTGTGGGAGGAGGTGTGGTGGGGGGAGATTGGGCCGGGCTGTCCTCCTGTCACATGGAATGGGGGCGACAGAGAGGGGCCAGCTTCCCTGCGGGGTTGCTTGATGCCGGGGCAGTAGGTTACACTTCTCCCACCGCTCACGTGTGTTTTCTCCTCTTTTCCCACAGGCTGCACAACCAAGCCCTGTGATCACCCTGGAGGCCCAGGTGAGTACCTTCCCGTGGTGTTTGTCACTTTCTCTGCACTGATGTCCCCGGACCAGTTCTCCAGGGAGCGTTTGTGCATCCTCTTGGCTCCAGGACTCAGAAAGGCTGGACGGACACATAAGGCCATCCTGCTGCCCGGTTGGGATATGTGCGTGCACCCACATGTGTACACACACCAGCTGATTGTGCATGAGTGTGTGTGCACGCATGCATGTACCCAGGTTCTGAAAGCACCGTGGGAAGAACCAGACCTGTTTCTTTTGACTTGTCTTCTGCCCTGTGCTTCCGCCCAGCAGTCGCGAGGAGGTGAATGCAGGGGGAGAGGGAAGGCAGAGAGGAGGCATGCAGTGGGGGATGGCTGCCCTTTCATGCCTTGGATTTGGAGAACTTTCTCCCCGGGCAGTCAGTTGTGTGCTTGTGTCTGCTTGCCCGATGGGCCATTCTGAGGAATGTGAATCACGGTGGCATTTCTGTGCGGGGTGGGGGGCAGGTGACCAGTGGGCCTTGGAAGGAGGGAATGGCCCTTACTGTCCACTTTCTGCTTTCCGGAGAGCTAGGACAGCGGGGCGGCTGTGAGTCCAGCAGACCCAGGTAGAGCCCCAGAGCTGTGTCTTCTGGCCCCCTGAGGGTCACTGAACCGCTCAGCCTCTGTCTCCCCATCTGGAATATTATTACCACAGGGATAGTGCCTGCCCTGCAGGGCTGTGGTGAGGAGGAAAGGACAGGGTGTCTGTGAAGTCATCAGTATGTGCTAAGCGCTTGTGAGTGTTAGTTTGTTTTTTTTTTAACATCTTTATTGGGGTATAATTGCTTTACAGTGGTGTGTTAGTTTCTGCTGTTTAACAAGAATGTTAGCTTTTTAAACCAGTACAACAGTGCTTTTCTGACAGGACTTGAAGGGAGTGTATCTTTGGATGGATGGTTTCCTTAGCTCTGGGGATTGGTCAGGCAGTAAACAGAGAAGCCAGGGTGGATGCCACCAGCGCCCCACAGCTAACGGCGTGTCAGACGGGCGAATGTAGCTGAGCTTCTCAAGGCGTCTCGGTGGCTCCTGCATGCCCTGGGACCAGCTGCGCCCTACTCTTCACCCCCATCGCGGGCATCTCTGCCTCGCCCCTCCTTCCTTCATCAGAAAGGCCGGACGTTGGGAGGACAGTGGATTCTCAGGGTTTCTTTGGGCTCTTGTGGCCTCTCACTACCCACCCCCGCTCTCCCCACACACACTTACTTACGTCGGCTTCAGGGATGACCAGACAACAAAGCTGGCAGGAAAGAGCAGTGGGGGGGAACTTGGGATAAACGCCCAGTTTTTAGCCTCTGTTTGGCCATCCTCTGGTCTGGTTTTTGCCAGACTTCAGCCAGTCACCTGTCACCTCGGCCACGTTTGGCAAATGTGAATTGTACCTGTGCCAAGTCACCTAGAAACACATCCTCCCTGAAATGAACATATTTTACTTTCAGAAGTAGACTTACCCTAAGGTAATGATTCCCGATCAGGGGTATCTTTGAGCCCCAGAGTACTTGTGGCGATGTCTGAAGACATTTTTGGTTATCTCACCTTGGCGGGCTGGGAGGGAGGGGGCTTTACTACTGGCATCTAATAGGTAGAGACCAGAGAGGCTGCTGAATATCCTACAAGGCACAGGATGCCCCCACAGGAAGAATTACCATGCCTGAGATGGCAGTAGGGCCAGGGTTGAGAAATGCTATCTCAAGGAATAATATTGGTGAAATCACAAGTTTGATGTGCCAGTTACATTGTGTTGCAAAACATTAAATGTTAAATTAATACAGTTGAAAAGCTCCTTTGGGTGCCCTCGAAAATCACTGCAATGTTCTCTCAGAAGTATGTGTGCCATACTTTGGGAAACGTGTCTCTCCCCACGTATTTTGAGAGAACGTCCAGGGTGGGTTTTTGAAATGCTGGGCCTTCTCTTCTTGATCAGTCTTTCCCCAGAAGGAAAAGTTACTAGACTCAGGGAGACCCTGGGTACATAGTCTGCACCCAGAATTCTGGAAGCCAAATCTGAGGTGGAGTGGCTGCAGCTTGGATGGTTCTGGATGGTTCTGTCCTTGGCCCTGCTGCATCTTTCGCCCCACCAGCCCTTCAAAAGCTCCATGGGAAAGAACAGTCACATGCCCTGGCTCTGGGCTGTGACAGCTCACCCCTACCTACACAGTGACCTCTCCTCGAGTCACATCCATCGGCCTGAGAGACCGGAGCCCTGGTCCGCACGCAGCCAGCTGTGGCACGTGGCCGGCTTTCTGCACTGGTGCCACGGCACTGGGGAGATGACTCAATATGTCTCCAAACAACACTCCGTCAGTTTCACCTGGAGCTCGGTCTTTGGGGAGCTGTAGGATGCTGTTGTCTTTCCCCGAGTTCTGGTTTCCCATGTTAAAGGGACGTTGGAACCCAACCAAAGTGCAGATGTCTTTTTTTGTTGTTGTAACTGTTGGCACAAGCCCGTGGCCAGATCTGACTTTGTGCTGGGCCTCAGCCCATCATGGGACTCAGGATGGGATCCTCTTCAGCTGCCTACAGGCAGGTCAGATGAGAGGGACAGGGAAAGGTTCTCTGGCAGGACATGGCACCCCAAATATTACCCATATGGCACAAGCAAGGTGGTAGATGTGGCCAAGCTTGGAAGAGCCAGCCATGCAGAGGTGAGTGGTAGATGTGCTCTGAGCCCTGGGTCAGTTCCCACTTCCTCCCCCTGTGCCCTTTGCTCCCAAGAAAGCCATCACCTGCTCCATCCTGGAGCACAGGTGCCACAGGTGGGCCTGAATTTGAGACTTCACTGTGAGCCATGTCCGTACATCATGCTTCAGTGGCGTGCTTGCCCAGGGCCCAGTCTGCATAGGGACATTGGGCCAGCCAGGGACCCTTCCCTCCACGCATTCCCTCTCTCCCTAGTACTCACTGCATCAGCCCCCGCCCAGTGCTTAGTGCCTCTGTCCCCGGGGAAGCTGTTCTGAGTTGGGGGGGTTGGATTGCTTGGCTGCTGAGGCCTCCTCTAATGCTCTGCCACTGGCACAGCAAAGTTTCGCATCTGTTGGCATCAGCAGGACTCTCTCTGCTTAACAGCCAGATTAATAGGATGAGGAAGTCGAGTAAGGTTTAAATCCCTGGTGTCAGCTTTCCCTCAGCAGGTTGCCCCTGGAGGGTACCGAGGACTCCCTGACTTGCAGTGGTGAATACTTTTCTGGTCTCCAGATGGTGGTTACCTGGGAACCAAGTGACCTAGAGATGAAAAAAAAAGTGTCTGAAAGGAATTTGAATTTGGTTAGCGGCATCGTCAATCATCCCCAGTCTTACTGATATTTACCACTTGCCAAGAACTGGCTTCTCCCACTGAATCCTCAAATGTCGTTATTACATAGGTCTTTTCATGATACCCAATTTCCAGATGAGGACCCTAAGGGTCAGAGAGGTTAAGTAACTTGACCAAGGTCACACAGGACCTAACATTGGTGAGTGTCTGACTTGGGGCCATATGACATCAGAATCTATCTTCTTAACCTCTCTCCTATTTTTCCAGAAAAAAAAAAAAGTTGCCTAGAAAGATTTGCTGATGCTCAGAAAAGCTGGAGAGACGAGCTTGACGAATGCACCCCAAGTTCAATATAGATAAATAGATAGACGGATGGATAGTGCTTTGTACAAGTATCCACAGATGTACTTAGATAAGTAGGTAGAGGAATGATAGATAGATGATAGGTGGGTGGATATATAAATAAATAGATAATAATGCTTTACATGATGAGTGATTCTTTGACCGATAGTTTTGCCACAAGGCTGGTAGGTAAAAGGGTTTAAGCAATGGACCCAATAGAAAATTTATTTTTAAATGAACAAAAATGAAACGTCTCGCTGTGCATCAGTAGTGTTTTGGTAAATATGAATGCTCATTATTTGATCCTCTCTTTCTCGTTGATCCCCACGATGGTTTGGTTTATCATTTCTGACTTCGCTCCAGTTGGCAAGGCCTCTCGTTATTCAATTTTAGCTTCTCTGTCTCCCTTCCTGCCACCCCTTCCCCCAGCATCTTCACTGTCAGGTAGTTCATGGCCTCTGCGCCAACAGTGAGGTCCCCTGGGAGTTGTAATAAAGGAACTCTTCAGTGAAGATTTGTCAATCTGGGTCTGCTGTACTTGGAGGGGAGCAAACCTTCCTTTACGCTGAGATTCCTCTCAGGACCTGAAGATCAGGGCCATCAGGAGAAAAACTCCTGACTGCTCAGCTTTCAACAACCAACCAGGTACTTGAATTTCTTTGATCAACCAGCTGGGGGTATAAGGGGAGGGAGTTACATTCACATTATTTAAAGATGACGCTGGGGTCACTGAAGATTGTGAACAAAACTCACGAAGAAAACGAGTAGTGGGTGGAAGGAAATCAGTCCGTGAGAAATTCATCCATTCATCCAGTTGGTTATTTAATAAATAGTTTGGGGTCCAGGAAGAGGCCAGGCCTTGATGCTAAATGTACAGCAGTGAACAAGACAGAAGGTACCTTGCCCATGGAGCCCCCATTCTGTTTGGGGGAGTCAGACAATGAATTTAAGAGCAAATAAATATGCCCATGGTTTCAGGGAGTAACGAGTGAACGAAAAGAAGACCAGCGTGTCTGTCAGTGGGAGTGACCGGGCGCCACAAGGGGGAGAGTGTTCAGGGAAGTCTCTGGAGGTGAGTTTTAAGCTCAGGAGGTGACATCTGAGCTGAGAGCTTACAGTAGAAAGAGTTAACCAGGCAAAGAGATGGCAGTAATTGTGTTCTGAGAGTTTTGCATATTATGTCTGGGTTCCTGTAAAAATAATGCCAGTTCTCCTTAGAATCAATTAAAAGGTTTAGCTCCTTGGAGCTCCTTCAATGCCTTGGTGTCATTGGAACGTCAGGATGAATAAGGAATTACCTTATCAGACAAGGGTGAAGGGCAAGGACTGAGGGGGTGGGACAGAGGAAAAGGGGCTTAAATTTGGGGGCATCCAGTCAAACTAACACCCGCGGCGAGCATTTTGACAGGGAACTTCTGACCCGAGCAGGGTTGTGCTGTGATAATGGGGCTTATGTGAGAAATCAGCTAATAGTCATCATTAGCTAATTAGCTGGCTCCCTTTCAGCTGAACTGAAGCCTGAGTCTAAACCAGTGGTTCTCAACTTGGGGCAGATTTACTACCTTCACGCCTGGGGACATTTGGTGACGTCTGGAGACATTTTTGATTGTTACAGCTTGGGGGCTGGCGAGTGCTACTGGCATCTAGTGGGTAGAGGCTAGGGATGCTGCTAAACACCCTACCATGCATGCAAGAAGGAATTATCTGGCCCCAAATGTCAATAGTGCCAAGGTTAAGAAGTGGTGGTGTAACCTCATGTGCTATGTGGACAGCTTATTTTACAAAGACAGTCCCAGCCACATAATTGTGACCACGTAGAAGGGAGAAACTTGTTCCTTCCCACCTCCGCCTCTAGGCTCTTGGCCGTGATACCTCCATCCCCCAAAGCCTCTAGGTCTGAGTTGCCAGGGAGTGACTGCACGCAGGGTCATGACTCATGATGCGTATGAGCATGTGTACAGTGTGTGGAAAAGGGAAAAAACCTCTTAGAGATAGTTTTCTGAGAGATGCTAGGGCCCAACAGCATTTGGAGAAAAATGGCACATATATACAATGGACTATTACTCAGCCATAAAAAGAAACGAAACTGAGCTATTTGTAATGAGGTGGATAGACCTAGAGTCTGTCATCCAGAGTGAAGTAAGTCAGAAAGAGAAAGACAAATACCGTATGCTAACACATATATATGAAATTTAAGAAAAAAAATGTCATGAAGAACCTAGGGGTAAAACAGGAATAAAGACAGACCTACTTGAGAATGGACTTGAGGATATGGGGAGGGGGAAGGGTAAGCTGTGACAAAGCGAGAGAGAGGCATGGACATATATACACTACCAAACGTAAGGTAGATAGCTAGTGGGAAGCAGCTGCCAGCACAGGGAGATCAGCTCGGTGCTTTGTGACTGCCTGGAGGGGTGGGATAGGGAGGGTGGGAGGGAGGGAGACACAAGAGGGAAGGGATATGGGAACAGATGTATATGTGTAACTGATTCACTTTGTTATAAAGCAGAAACTAATAAAAAAAAAATTAAAAAGCCCATCTACGTGGCTGAGTTCAGAGAGGGTTGGGCTAACGTTTCTGGACCAACAGAGTAGGACTTGTGAAAACCTCAGCTTCAAGGCCCAGTTCCTCTTTCAGAGGCAGACCACAGCCTCTTCTGTGCAAACTTCTTTCTCCAGAAGCTCTTCCCCACTCCCGGGATTAAAGCAATTGCTGTCTCCTCGCCTCGCTTCCAGCTCTGGGCTTCGATTAACCTTTTCCTCCGTGGAGAGCGGTTTGGGGAGTGATCAGGGAACTTCTGAATGGCTCTTACCTGAGTCTCCAGCCCATTAATTCTTATGGTGCCCGGCATCTGTTGAGAGGACGTTGAGACCAAATTGCTTCTCAGCCCATCTGCTTTCCTCCCGCCAGCCTCTTTGGGGGAGCAGAACCTCTCCAGAGCGGACAAGGCTGATTTTGGGACAAGCCAAATCCCTCCACCACGGTCTTTTCCTCCGGCTCTGATTTGCTGGGTCTTTAATTAGACCTGGTGGGAGAGGTGGGGCAGGGAGGAGGTGACCAGCTGGACCACTGCCCGGGCCAGGACTTGGCTTGCCAGGCAAGGAGGCTGGACCTGGCGGTAGAAACGTTCTCGGGGAGGATTTGCGTTCCTATGGTCATGGTGCGTCTCTAGTCTGTATGACTCAGGGCAAACGAAGTGATGCAACGTTCCATAAATAGCCGGCAAGTTCCCCAAAGTGTAGCCACATGCGCTGTTATGAAAAATAGATCGTGTTGAGGTCATTATTCCTCTGTTCTCCGTGGGAGATGACTTCTCCCAAGACATTGAAGGTTTGAGTTTAACTGTTGACTGAGAACACTTCAAACTATTGCTCTTGTCAATAATGACCAATATACATTGACTATAAGTTTACTATGAGCCGAGAACTGCACATTGTGTGTGTATTTGTAAACTTAGTACTTTTAGCCAATATCCACTAAGCACTGGTAACGTGGGCTGGGCGCTCTTCTACGTAAGCTCTTTACATGGATTCACTCAACTCAGATTTCACAGCTGCCCTAGATGGGAGGTATTAAATCACCCCTGTTTTACAGATGAGAAACTGAGGCATGACAAGATTAAGCTGCTTGTCCAACAGGTAACAAGTGGAGCAGCCGGGATTTGGACCTGGCAGTCTAGCAGGTACAGATCTTAGCCCCATTTTACAGAAAAGCTGACTGAGGCCCAGAGAGACCGAGTTTCCTATAAAAGTTTTACAGTCAGTAAGTGGTTGAGGCTGGATTAGAGCCAGGTTACAAATGAAGCACCGTCTCCTTTGCTGCTATGTTGCTGAGACATAGATTAAATATAGACAGAGAATAGATACAGATGATAGATAGGTATAAGAGGTAGATATGTAGACGTAGTTATAGATCTGTAACTTAATTACATAATGTGTATGTGATACACAGCGTATACAGTCAGCCCTCTGAATTCCCCATCCACAGATTCAACCAACCATGGATCAAAAATATCTGGAAAAAAATTCCAGAAAGTTCTAAAAAGCAAAACTCGAATTTGCCATTTGCTGGCAGCTATTCAGGTAGCATTTACATTGTATTAGGTGTTATAAGCGATCTAAAGATGATTTAAGGTATACAGGAGGATGTGTGTAGGTTATATGCAAATACTATGCCGTTTTATATAAGGGACTTGAGCATCTATGGATTTTGGTCTGTATGGGGGTCCTGGTACCAATCTGCCTGGAAATACTGAGAGACGACTGTATATACATAATACATATATACATTATGATATCCATTATACATTAGATTTCATATATTATACACTATACATTAGAAAATATAATTCTATATCTATCAATATATCTAATTTATATCTCTATATCTGAACCTATATCTATCTAATCTATATCTAACATATATATGTATTATAGTGCATATACTATAATGCATGTATGTGTAATGTATACAAATAACATATATATGCTACATATAGATTAGATAGATATAGAGATTAGGAATAGAGAGATAGATTAGATATAGAACATATACAGATATGAAGTAGCAATAAATGTAGATATAGACATAGATAAGATTTAGATATAGATATAGCTACAGATATAGTTATATGTATAGTTACAGATATAAGTAGAGTTAGAGACAGAGGTAGAGATCAATCCCTTGGCCATCCCCAGCAGACGGCTTTGGAATTACCTGTCCGTACGGAGTGAATTCCAGGTGCGGAGCCGAGGTTCCATGCAGCGGGAGGGTCCCCTTGCAGAGAGCAAGCAGAGTGGTCTCACAGTGAGAAGGAGACACTCACGTTTCCCTTCCAGCAGATGCACCTTCTTGAAGAGCACCCGCCCACACAACTTCCAGCACTGAGGGGAAGCCCACAGTGCCACCAGCTGAGCAACATGGCAGTGTCGCCAGATTTGCATCGAATTACAAGCTGGAGTCTCGGTGAGCAGGCGTTGCTTCTGTTTGGCATCCATAGCACATGGACCAGGATCTTTGAGGCTTAGTCTGTCTGCTCCGTGAGGTTTTCAGGCAGGGCGGTGTGAACCCAGGAGCTTAAAAAGAGAAGTTTCCAGGCCTAGAATGTTCAGGCTGGGTTTGAACGTTCTAGTTGTTGAGATAATTCAGTCAAGAAAATCGCTTTCACATAAAATAGCAGCACGACGGAGGTCCAGGTGGAGGAGGGACATCAAAGTCAACACCCAGAGCCCAGACTTGGAGGATTTAGGAACCAGAGAGGATCTGGATGCTGCTTCTGCAACATCGCCTGCGTGTTTGCTCCACACCTAGGACTTTTTTGGTTTTTTTTGGCGGTACGCGGGCCTCTCACTGCTGTGGCCTCTCCCGTTGCGGAGCACAGGCTCCAGATGCGCAGGCTCAGCGGCCATGGCTCACGGGCCTAGCCGCTCCGCGGCATGTGGGATCTTCCCGGACCGGGGCATGAACCCGTGTCCCCTGCATCGGCAGGCGGACTCTCAACCACTGCGCCACCAGGGAAGCCCTGCTAAGTGCTTTTTATGTATCATCTCATCTAATCGTGATGGCAGCTCCTGGGAAGGGGTTCACATTCCCCTCCTTTGCAGGTGAAGACACTGAGACATTGACAGGTTAAGTACTTGGTTCAAGGCCACAGCCCTCCTGAATGGCAGAGGGAGGACCGAAGCCAGACCTCCGTCTCCTGCAGCGTTTGCTGTGCCCCCTGCCCCTCAGGGCTCACCTTTGTGCTTTATATGTGGAAAAACCCAGAGTGGCTCCACAGCTTTCATGGTCACCCAGCACGTTAGTGGCAGACCCGGATTCAGGTGACACTTGACCATTGCCAGTCAGATAAGCCACACGTGGTTCCTGGCCACGGGAAGTTCAGGCTCCGTGTGGAAGGTCAACAGCCCCACGTCTGCCTCACGCACCCTCTTGCTGATGCCACCTCGGATGTTAGGTCTCAGCTGAGATGAAGCGTGTTGGCTGCATTCTGTCCCCACCCTCCTCAGATCCACTGTCCACCCATTCTCCCTTCCCTCGGCCCCCAGAGGCTGACCTTGATGGATTTCATCAGCATGGACTTCTCATTGCTTCGGTCCAGGGGAGGCGCTGGCAGGAGATGGGAGGAGGTGGGGACAGTGGGATGGGGACAGTGGGATGGGGTCATTTTCTGTGGGTTGGCTGAGTCGCCTGGGAGGGCCACAGCTCCTGTAGGGCTACCCTGTCCCACAGCTACAACTGCTCTCTCCAGGACCTGATCACTCGGATCAGGTGGTGACAGCTCCCCGCTGTGGCCGGAGCTGCTTTGTCAGTTTCCCTTAGAAAGTGTCTCTTGGTAAAGTGTCCTCAGCTTCCCCTAGGAGAGTGGCCTCTGTTTCCTCGGGGCCTGGACACGGAGCCTCCAGCCCCTTCCTCCCATAGCACTGCCAGTGGGGTTTCCCAGGGTGAATCACTGTCGTTTCCTGTCCTGTTGTGATAAAGTGGGGGGTCTTCAAACCAAGGGAAGGTCCCAGAATGGATGGGAGGGAGCAGTGATTCTTTTGAAACTGAATACCCAGTTGTGGGTGTCTGAGCATTTTTCTGGGCAGAGGATCAGAGCTGTCATTCTATTTGTGACAACCTCCCCCCAGAACCAAATCGAGAAGCAAACATTCTCAATACCACTGTGCTAAGTAAAGCACGAGAGGACCCACATGTGTGAGAAAGATGCCCCAGGCAGGGGCCAGTTTGCTCTGAGTCTTGTCACTCACACCCTTCTGTCTGTCTTGGCTCTGAGGCAGTGAAGGACTCCTTCACCCGGGAGGGACCAAGGTCTAGGCTGACAAAGCAGGGAGGGCAGGACTTCAGCTCCTCCCTGTAACCCCAGAGCAGACAGGCAGACAGAGAAAACAGGCTATTTCTGCCAACAGGGAAGGCCTTTGCAAACTCTCCTTTTCTCATTCTCCGTCACACCTCCAGGAAATATAACTGTCTTAGCATTTGAATCTGATTTCTCAAAAGTGCCACCACCTCGCCTCTGCCTCTGAGAGGCCCTGGGAGGGCCAGCACATGGCCATTTCTCCAGTCCAAGTGGTTCTGGCTGGGGAACTGGGCTGTCCTCTCCCAGCAGGTTGGAGAGGTGGGGTCCCAGCTCCAACCTCAATGCAACCCTCCCTGCTGGGTTCAAGTGCCTTTCTGAAAAGGAACATCTTATTAATAATAGTAATCCCTTCTGATTTTTTTCTGGGAACTATAGCTCTTATTTTTCCACTGAAAGGAAGGGGACTGGATGGAAAACTCAAGTTAGCTGTGGTGCAGCTACCAGATGGGTGGGACTGAGGACAGTGGGACAGTTTTATTGTCTTGAGAAGGAAGAGCCCAGCCAACTCAATGCTAGAAGAAAGAAACTCCAGCTATACTAGGGGCCTAAAGCGACTTCTTTGCCACACGCTCCCTGCCCCAGTTATAACCGGCCCTGGTTATGGGGTGGCAGGAGGTAACTTTCTCATGACATCATCCTAGACCCAGAGTCATACACAGGCCTCCTGGTGGCATCTCCAACTGGCCCACAGGGTTTTGGGGGGCAGGGATGGGGTTTGAAAGATTTTTGAAAAATTGGAAGGTAAAACTACATTGAGCCTTTAGATGTCAGCTAGTGGCAAGGACCAGCTGCCCCCTTTGGATGGAGCCCAGGGTCCTGGGTTCTAATTCTGACCTCTTCACTTACTGAATGCGTCACCTTTGAGAAGGTATTCAGCCTCCTGAGACTCAGTTTCCCCACTAGTCAAAGCAACCACGTCACCTACCTCCTTGGACTCTTTAGAGGCTGGGGTGATGATGCCCCCTTGTCACTTATAAACACTAACCCCACCCCGCTTTCTCTCTTGTGTCAGGAGCAGACCCCAGAAGCAAGGGCTCTTCAGTCTCCTTGCATTGTCTCCCCATGCAGGAATTTGCTTTGTCCTTTTTCTGGAACATTCTTCCTTCTCTATTCGGATGGCTGCTTCCCTCTTTGCAGAGAGGGAAGTAGCATTAGTTAAATTACCGGGATGTTTTTGGCAGCTGAGCCAGGTGCTCACGTCCTGTGAGTGGGCTGGGACATTTGCCTTCACGCGGGACAGGGTAGGCTGTGTTGTCACCACACAAGCAAAGCCCAGGTCTGCCTGGACTCCGAGTGGTCAGCAGAGTGGCAGAGGCAGGCACAGTTCTTCTAATGAAAAAGCATCTTGGGGAGGGGAGGGGAGGGGAGGAGAGGGGAGATGAGGGGAGATGAGGGGAGATGAGGCTCTCCCACTAGCCTGGGCAGTGGAACTGCCCCTGGTTAAGAGCCCCACACAGCTTCCTTAGACGGCCGGATGCCGAGCATCTCAGTAGCCCCCAGGCGGAGTGTGGGCCGGGTCTCATCAATTCTTCTGCCTCCCGTCTGCCCATTACTTCAGGGTCTCCCTTCCCCAGGGCAGCCTCGTTGTTCACCCTGCTCATCCACCAAGCTTGCTCAGCCGAGGCACTCCTGCCATTTTGGACTTCATTGTGGGCGCTGTCCTGTGCAGCGTACCTGGGCTCTACCCACTACGTGCCAGTGACACCCCCTCCCCAGTTGCAACAACCCAAAATATCTCCAGACACAGCCCGATGTCCCCTAGGGGCAAAGTTGACCCCAACTGAGAACCACTGGCCTGAGTGTGGTTTGCAGGGACCGTGTCATGAAGCGGTGCTGGGGAGGGTTAGGTGAAGTCCACGGGTTGGATTCCTCCTATAAATGGCATTGGATTTGACGTCTTTGCTCTCAAGTGACTTTATATGGGTGGGGCGAGAGGGAGAGTTTAAACAAACCAGCACATGCCAAGCCTTTCATTGCTGGCGAGACGAGATACAAAGGAAAACTCGAATGTTCCAGCAAACTCTGAGGCACGGAAAGGTGAAGGGCCCGGTGTGCTCCTGGGGGCTGGAGACCCTAACCCCAGCCCTGAACGCTGGCCGAGTCGCTTTTAGGCCGGGTGCCTGGTGGAGCGAGGGCCAAGTTCCAGGCAGGGCTCCTGAAGCCTGCAAGCGTGGGGTTGGCAGATTTGCTGTGGTTTGGCGCTCTCAGGAGGGTGTGGGCTTGCCTGACACCCGGAAATAGTCTGTGGCTTTGGGACTGACTCTGTAACGTGTTCAAACCGGCTGGTTTTACTCCCCAGTTACTAACTCTAACTGTACCGCATTCATACAAGCTGCTCTTTACTCCCTGGACTCCTTGAAAGGGTCCTATGTGCAGAGCATCAGCTTAGAACAACCAGGCCGCTGTGTGCCATGCCGGAGGTTACTTGTTTACGTGTTAGTTTGTCCTTGAGCGTTTCTCCACCCTGTTCTCTATGGCTAGAAACATGTTTGTTTTTAATTTTTATTCATTTGTTTATTTTTAGGTTTTCCTTTTGGGACTTAAGGTCTTTTTCTTGATTTGTTTTTCATCGTTGCTATGATCAGTAGTATATTGTATTCTCTGGCTAGTATTATATTATTGATTAGTTCATTCATTGAATATTTATTGAGTGCCTACTCTGTGCCAGACACTGTTTTAGGGGCTGGAGATACAGCAGCGAACAAGACAGGAGTCCCTGCTCTCACGCGCCCTCATTCTAGATGGATGGTAAACGAGAGATGTGTGTTTCAGTGTTATGTCAAATGGTGACAAGTGCTAAGGAGGAAAGTGAGGCAGGGGAGGGGTGGGCCAGGCCAGG
Organism: Hyperoodon ampullatus; assembly: GCF_949752795.1. NCBI lineage: Eukaryota > Metazoa > Chordata > Mammalia > Artiodactyla > Ziphiidae > Hyperoodon > Hyperoodon ampullatus. The sequence goes on from NC_136927.1 coordinate 35,669,770, forward strand.
TCAATCGAGGAGGGATTGCCCTTTGACTGTGGTGGGGCTGGGGAGGGCCGCCTGGAAATGAGGCAGCGTTTGAGCAGAGTCCTAAAGAGTATGGGTGGGCGAGGAACAGAGAGCAGCCAGTGCAAAGGCCCTGAGGTAGGTTTTGCTTGGCATGGCTTTTGCACCGTAGAAGCCAGTGTGTCTAAAGCAAGAGTGAGCAAGGGAAAGAGGGGTGGAGGTGGGGCCAGAGCGTTAGGATCTTATTGAACCTAGAAAGGACTTTGCTTACACTCCATGCTGGGAAGCCTCCGGAGGAATTTGAGCAGAGGAGTGACATGACCTGACTTTTGAAAATGGGATTGGTTGCTGCCCTGGTGAAAATGCACGGTTGTTAGTCAAGGGCAGGCACAGGAAGATGGGCGAGGGAGGAGGCTTTGCAATATCCAGGGAAATGCAGTGGTGGTTGGGACCAGCGTGTTCACAGTGGAGGCTGAGAGAAGTGGTTTGATTCTGGACACTTCTGAGAATAGAGCCAACTGGACTGACTGTGGGTTGAACGCATATAAAGCAATACAGGCACACAATAACAAATAAATAAAATCAAATAATACAGAGAGTATCAAGTGAAAGGTAAATCTTATACCCCTTTTTCCAGTTTTCAGAGGTAACCACTATTAACAGTTTTCTTATTTCTCCTTCCAGGTTTTTCCTTTGCATATTAATGTGGGGGGGGGAAGGGTACATAGGCAGGGATTTTCTTTCCTTGAAACTGAATCTGAAGAAACATATTTTATAATAACTTGCCGTTCCTCTCTCTGTATCTTAGACATCAGTTTATATCAGCACCCATCACTCTTCTTCATTGTTTTTAACTGCCTTCCATTTTCTCCAAGTATTCCCAGCACCCAGCATGGTGTCTGGTATGTAGTAACTGTTCAATAAATATTAATCGAATGAATTAAATATCTCATCATCTATTTAACTGATTTCTTGTTGGTGGACATTTAGATTGTTTCTCTCTCTCTTTTTTTTCCTGTCTTAATGCTGACATTCTTGTACACATACCTTTTCACAACTGAGCGTGTACGTCTGTAGGGAGAATGCCTAGATCTGGGACGGCTGGCTCAAAGGGTATGTGTGTTTTAGGTTTTGGCAGGCATAGTGGATCTGTCCTATACAGAGGTTTCTTCAACTCACCTATCGAAGTGATTTCCTGTTTCCTCTCTCAAAAGCACTGGGGATTATCAATCTGTATAATCTGTGTCAAACTGATGGGTAAAAACAGTACTTACTGTCTTGATTTGCATTTTAGATATGAGTGGGTTGGAGCATTTTAAAAAAGTCGTATCTGTTGATGAATCCCTTCGCTCTGTTTTCCTGGGTGCCAGAGGCAGCACTCTCATCCTTGGCCTCCCTGAGACGTGCCGGGTGATACCCGAGACTTGCCGGGCGCTTGCTGTGCCAGCACGGTGCTGAGTGCTACACGTGTGCTAACTCATGTGGTGATGCTCCATAAACGGTGTGAAGGAGCTGTGGTCATGTCCTCCCTCTCAGATCATGAAAATGAGGCTTAGGGAGGAGTTAAATAAGTCCTCGGAGGTCATGTGTCATGTGGAGTGTACATGGGGAGCTTGCAGACCTCGTTTTATTGTGCTTTGCTTTATTGCACTTTGAAGACACTGTGGTGGTTTTTTTTTTTGCTTTTCTTTTTTTTTTACAAATTGAAGGCTTGTGGCAACCCTGCCTTGAGCAGATCTGTTGGCGTCGTTTTTCCAACAGCGTTTGCTCACTTCACGTCCGTGTCACATTTTGGTAATTCTCACCATATTTCAAAATTTTCATTTGTTATGGTGATCTGCAATCCATGACCTTTGATGTTACTATTGTAATTGTTTGGGCATATTTTAGCAATAAAAAATTTCAAGTTAAGATAAGTACATTGTTTTTTTAGACATAACGTTATTGTACACTTAATAGACCACAGTATGGTGCAAACAACTTTTACACGCACTGGGAAACCAAAAATTCATGTGACACATTTTACTGTAATACTTGCTCTACTGTGTGGTCTAGAATCAAACCCACAACGTCTCCGAGGTGCGCCTGCATTGGACCTGGGCAGAACTCTTACCTGCTGTGCCACACAGATCAATGGATTTGATAATGGCCATGACCCCCCACTTTAAGACTTGACCTGATATTTGGAAAACAAGCCAAAGCATTCCCTGGCTTTAGGAAATACATGGACTGGACCTGGCATGTGGCCGCACGTGAGCCTGGGGCCCCAGCCCCTGGGATGAGAGCTGGAGACACAGCTCTGAGCCAGGCACGCCATGCCCAAGGCCACACAAGAGACCGGGCTCACCTTTTTTCCCCCCGGAACACATCTCCTCCTGGAACTGGATCTGGGGGCTGACTGCAGAGGTGTCAGTAGTTAGAACTGTGGCTTAGATCAGGTAGGTGGAGAGACGAATGGAAGATGACGCAGGGACAGATGGAAAGAAGGAAGGATGGAAGGAGAGGAAGGAAGAGAAAGGAAAGAGGGAAGGATAGATTAATAGATAGATACAGTTCATATGAAAAAATCCCTGCTATACACTGACCACTGCTTCAGGTACCCGGGATTGGAAGGTGACGGACCCAGTGCCCTGCACCCGGGGAGCTCACATCTGGAGCAGGGCGTTTAAACCTTTTGTGTTGTGGACTCCTTTGGCATCCGGCAAAAACCTATGGTCCCCTCCCCTGAATAATCTTTTTAAATGCAAAAATATAAATGCATAAGATTACAAAGGAAAGCAGTTGTATTGAAATACAGCTCTCAAAATATATATAAAAATAACAAATACATTGAGAAATAATGCATTTGCATCTTTATTAACACATTAAGTAACTAGATTTGGCAGCAGGTCTAATAACTATGGTAATTTTGAAGCAGTGACAAGTGTGAATAATATTTTGCAACATCTGGTACCAAAGCAATGTGATATGAAAATATCTGTAATTTCTATTGGTGTCAGAGTCTCAGGTCTTGCTAATACCTCTGCAGCCTGGTGCCTACATGCATAACTGAAGGACATGCTAAATTTCAGTTAGAGTTAGTGAAAATAATTATGAAAATAAATACGTACATATTCAAGACCCCCGGAATTCTCTCCACAGACCCCCAAGTCCATGGACAAGGACCCCTGGGTTAGATGGAGAGACAAATCATTGCAAGGCGGTGTGTACTCATTTCACTGAGCGCAGTGGTGGACAGGGTCACCTGTATTATTTAAATGAGTTGTCTTGCTGTCTCTCTGTGTCTGCCCTTTTGTGTTTTTCCTGACCATTTGTAATTGAAATTGTTGTAAGATAAATGGACTTCTGATATTTCTCCCTTGTGGAGTGCTGTCTGGTCTGTAATAATGTAGGAGCACCCAGTACAACCCAGAGCACTCCTGGAAGGCTCTCTGGAGGAGCCGTTGCCCACACCATTGTCCTGAAGGGTGAGTGAGAGTAGGCCAGGAGAGGCAAGGATGCGGGGATGTACAGGCCATTCCCAACAGAGAGAACAGAGTTGAAATGATGGGTTCTATCAGGAAATTACAAGAAATATGATATTAATGGTGAACAGGGAGAGGAGCAGAGAATGGCAAGAGATGGGCCTGATGAGATGAGAACAGGTCCGGATGATGTAGACCATTCAGGGAGCTTGAGATTTATCGGGTAGGCAATGGGGAGCCATTGAAGGTGTTTGAGCAGGAGAGTGACATGGTCCAAGACCAGTGTGAGAAGATCACTCTGGCTGCTGCTTGGGGAATAGATTGGAAAGGTGAGCCTGGAGGTAGGGGGACCAGAAAAGGGGCATTCAGTCCAGAAGAGCTATGATGAAGGCCCGAACGGGGCAGGGACAGTGGGAAAGGAGAGGAGGGGAGAGATCTAAGGGCCATTAATATGTAGAGTGGACAGGGCAGGATTTTGGCAAGCAGTTGAAGGGAGCACGGGATAGGGAGGGCACAGAAAAAATTGAGGCAAGAATGTGTAAATAAAGGACCAATTTGGAGGCAAGATGAAATCTTCTTCGGGCACGGGAGTTTGTGCAAAACCTTGTGAGGCTGTCGAGGAGCAAGTGAAGTGGAAGAGCCCTTCAGGAGCCTCCTATACCTGTTTGCCCAGAAGCCCAAGCCTTGGAAGGGGGTCCTCTCTGGACTTAGCAATATGGAATCTTGCACCTAGGACCTATTTGGGGTGGCATTGCAGTGCTGCAAGTTTAATGCAGGCCACTATCTCCCAGGAACGAACCCAGGCAAAGGGTAGTAAGAACTAAACCACTTTTTAAAAGAAAAACCTGCACTTCGCAGGGATTTATATGCCTTTCTGGGGCTGAATAATAAATTTTTACAGCTATAGCTGGCATTATATATGACCTTATAAAATGCCATGATAGCGTCTAACGGATATCGTATCGCGGAATATATGACTTTCTTTTCCAAGGTTTTTTTTTTTTTTTTTTTTTTGCGGTACGCAGGCCTCTCACTGCTGTGGCCTCTCCCGTTGCGGAGCACAGGCTCCGGACGCGCAGGCTCAGCGGCCATGGCTCACGGGCCCAGCTGCTCTGCGGCATGTGGGATCTTCCCAGACCGGGGCACGAACCCGTGGCCCCTGCATCGGCAGGCGGACTCTCAACCACTGCGCCACCAGGGAAGCCCTCCAAGGGCTTTTTAAAGCATCGTCTCTGGCTTGGACAGGCAGGAAAGCCTCACTGCACTTCATCCGAGTGGGCAGGCAAGCATCTTCTCTGGGACTGCTTGTCACTGTCAAGGTCTCCAGGCCCTGAGGAGGCAGCCACTGGCAGGGAGGGGGGTGCTGATCTGACACACATGCAAAAGCCCCCATGTTTGGAGGATGTCAGCTCAGCTGGATCAAAGGTCAGGCTGGCTCTTCCCCGTGGCATTCAGCCTGGCTAGACTTTCTCTGACCAATTTAGAAGTTGACCTTTTACAAGATATGAGTGTCTTTGATGGCCTGGAGGAGCCCTGGGAGAATTCTCTCTCTCACACACACACACACACACACACACACACACACACACACACACACACACACACACACACACACACACACGTGGGGAATGGGATTCCAGTGTCAACATCGTCTCATTGGCCTTTGACTACCCCTGCCCTTTTCTCCGTTCCCATCCCCCCTACCCCGACCTTGGACATCTGCATTCAGAATTCACCATCCTCCAGAAAACAGGATTTTTTCCCTGCCAGAAAAGTGCAATCTGATGACAGTTTTGGGAAACACGGGGGAGTGGCAGCGGGGGCTTGGGTTAATTGTTTTCTGGTTAACTGGGAGTTATGAGAACACTATTGTTTCAACCCTTGCTTTTAAAGTATTTCCAGAGTATGTCAGTCCATATTCCCGGTGTGGTAAATGCATTGCGGGTAACTGAACCTGTTTGTAGTGATTTAATTACACAGGTGTCAATTTCCTCTCCACATTACATGCCTCCACATTCCATCTGTGTCCACCTCTGCACCTTTCTCCATGCTGTGCTGCCCGCCTGGGGTGCCTTTCCTCCCCCTCCTCCTACACAAAGTCTTCCCAGCCAGCCAGGCAAAGCCAGGTCTCCACTTCTGATGGCAGCCTTTTCCAAAGTGCCGCATGAACTGGCAGAGCACAAGATCGTTCCCAGCAGTGCATGAACAAACTTAAAAGAAATTAATTGCTATCTGTTTAAATTTCTAGTTACATTCTGTTTATGGCAAAAATTATACTCATTTTTCCTCCAGTTTTTGGGTAATATTTGCTTTTTAAATTAGTTCATTAAAGAAAAAGATAGATGAGCTGATGTAAAGAGCATTGGTAAATAAAGAAAACAGCAGACGCTACATGGATAGGTCAAAATCGGAAAAGTTAGCAGATGAATGATTAAAATTTGGAAGGGGTAACTGTTTCTTGCTGTCTTCTTCCTCCTGAAATTCCCAGTGCAGCAGATGGGTCATTCATTCATTTTTCTGATCTCAGTTTTCTCATCATGGTACCTGTCTTATATGTTGTCCGAGCCTCGTTCCAGGCAGCCAGCAGCCAGTTTTTATTGGACCCATAATTAATTGATCTTTCTTCATGTGTGATTTGTCACTGCCTGTGCTAGACTGAAGGCTCCTTTGGGGAAAGTCTTTGTAAGCATCATCAAACTCTACACATTCCTGGGTGGTCAGTAGGAAAAAGGTGTTTTTAGAGAAGGATTTACTTTGTTTGGCTGTAAAGTGTGAGTTCATTTAAAGTGAAAGATGGGGCAAATACTGTCATAGTCTGAGTCTGAGAAAGAGGCAGGTGGTTTGGTGGAGGCCATGGTCGGCAGCGCCTACTGCAGCCACCTTTCTGCTGGGAAAGGCCCTGGCAGCCCCTTCTCCAGGTCCTAATAGACCCACTTGAGCCCAAATTCAACTTGTCCGTTATGTCGCACCAGTTGGGAAGAGACATGTAAGCAGTTGTTGACTGACGATCGATTAGTTGTAAACACCCAGAACCAGCGTTCTCAACAGTCAGTTCAGACGTCAGCTCCAGAGCGGTCCTGTCCCGGACGGTGGCCACCAGCATGGGGGTTGCTGAGCCCTTGAAATGAGGCTGGTTCAAGTTGAGTTGTGCTCTAGCAGAACGAGTACCAAAGTATCACATCGATACTTTTTCATCTTGATTACATGATGAAATTATAATATTTTGGATATATTAGGTTAAATAAAATAGATGATTCAAATCAATCTCTCTCATTTCTTTTTCTTTTTTTTTTAAACTGGCTACTAGAAAATTTCAAGTTACATTCATGGTTCACACAGTGATGAAGGAAATCGGGCTGGAGCAGAGCCAAACCTTAGAAAACAATTTTTCTTTTTACTTTTTTAGAGTTAAAAAAAATTTTTTTTTTTGGCCACGTGGCATGTGGGATCTTAGTTCCCCGACCAGGGATCGAACCCAGGGCCCCAGCAGTGAGAGCGCTGGGTCCTAACCACTGGACCGCCAGGGAATTCTCCAATTTTTCTTTTCTTTTTTTTTTTTTTGCAGTACACGGGCCTCTCACTGTTGTGGCCTCTCCCGTTGTGGAGCACAGGCTCCGGACGCGCAGGCTCAGCAGCCATGGCTCACGGGCCCAGCCGCTCCGTGGCATGTGGGATCTTCCCGGACCGGGGCACGAACCCGTGTCCCCTGCATCGGCAGGCGGACTCTCAACCACTGTGCCACCAGGGAAGCCCCAATTTTTCTTTTTAAATTGTAATGTTCTCAATTCCTAAGCTCAGGGTCTCCTGAGAGGAAGCAAAAAGCTTTCAGTTAATTGATGGTTCTGGTTAGTTGAGTTCACTTAATCAGGGCTTTGCCTCTAATTGCATCTACTGTCACCTCTCACCCGGTACAGGGCACATCACTTGTTATCAATTGCTCACGCTTTCTCTGTGGCTCCCGCCCAAGCTCCATTAAGAAAGGTACGGGTTGCAGAATTCAGGGGTCCTGCCTGCAGACACGTGGTAGGGTGACAATGGAATGTTGAAAGAAATAGGACTGCTGGGTGCTGTCAGTGCCCAGTCTGGGAATGAATCGAGACCCGGTTATCTGAATGCCAGAGCCCTCGGCACTTTCAAGGAGGCACTTTGCCAGGTGACCTCTTGAGGGGGACTTGGCAACAATATATTCTATCAGTGTCTTAACAGGCCTCCATCTCTCAGGAAAGCAAGGCAGTGTGGGAGGCTGGGGTTCCCACCCAGGGTCCTGGGGATGGCTGAATGCACGACACCCAGTGCCAACAGGTGAGACGGGCAGCAGTTTTTTAGTCCCAGGTACAGCCCCAGGGAGGAGGATGTCACATGCCATGAAGGGCCACGCAGGGACTTGCACTTAGGGACAGAGTGACCATCCAGGGCCTCTGGGAGGCTGACTTTGTAGTACCAAGAAGATGAGGGGACCACTGGTTGCCACAAGAGGACGTGGTTACCTTCTTTGAATAATTCCGAGGACTGGCAGGGACCTGAAGCAGGGATGAGCAGGAATTGCACCTGGTGCCTGCAATAAGAAGAGTCCTTTGGCTAGGGGACCTTATCCTGGGCAGCAGAGTAGAGGGGGAATTACATTCAGGCCCCTTGAGTTCCTCCTGGTTTCCCCCAGATATCATGGCAGTGCATAGTATTAATTTTAGCCCTTATGTCACAACGTGGTCGGGGGAAAACTGGATGGTGGAATCATCATATCTGGGTTTGAATCTTGGCTGTGTTACTTACTAGCATTTCAGCTCATGGACCCTCAATAGGCCCATCGGGGATGTTAACATCTACCGTGTGTGTGAGTGTGTGTGTGTATGTGTGTGTGTATGTATGTGTGTGTCTGCCTGTATAACTATCTACCTATCTACCCACATACATAGATACACACACACACACACACTCACACACACACACACACATATATTTCTCCTTTCCAAAAGGGTGGTTTAATCCCCACCACCAGCTTTAAACAACAACATAACCACAACCAACTCAAAAACAGCATTTAATGCAAAGCAGATGCGTCAGTTAAGCAAACTGTGTTCTTCCAGCCAAAGGCTACATCTGGCCCTCCATGTACTATTTCCACTGACTTACTGAGGATTTGGTTTTGCATGGACAGAGGCAGACATTGGCTCATTCTGATTCAGGGCCAAGGAGCCAGGCTGTTAGTTTATGTAATGCTAAGAGGACACAGCCTCCACCCTTGTTCAGATAAGGAAGTCCAAGCTCCAAGGGCTTTCCTTGGCATAGTGAAGGCAGCTGCCTGGGAACCAGGCACCCTGTAGCTCGATGGCCGTGTATGCTGCAGCTCCTCCAGAGGTGAGCCATTGCCTTCTTGGCTTAGAGGTGGCCTCACCTGCACAGACACCCAGGGGACCAGCAGGGACCTGGCTGAGCATAAGTACCCCCTCCATGCAGAACCGTGGGGCATCTGTGGGCTTTTTCCTTCCAGATACACACACTGTCTTTCTTCAAAGACAGAACCTCATCCCAGCAGTTCAAGGGACCACCCTCAAGCCTCCTTTGCTGCTTCAGTTCCATCTGTGTGTTGAGGATTTTTCTGCTCCTTGTTCACCCTCCTCCTTGGCAGGGACATTCTCCATGGAAACCCCAGCCTTGGTATGTCCTGGGATCCTGGATTCGCAGCTGTGCTGAGCACCTCAGGGGACTACACTGGTGTGGTTCTTTGAGCCATGTGGGTGGTGGTGTTCTGGAATCCGGCAAACAGCCAGCAGAATTTCATAATCCCACGCCTGGGTCACTCCTCAGTGCCTTCCAGGGGACGAATGGATGTGAATGGACAGTTGCGAGGACCTTGGGTAGCCCAGCCCAGCCCACCTATCAGCTGTTTGCAATGATCTGTTTACATGCATGTGTTTGTTCATAAACAAGCAAACAGCTCTTCAGTGAGCCCATGCTTTGTGTCAGATATAGTTCTTGCCTGCATGGAACTCACATCCCTGTGTGTGTGTGTGTGCATGTGTTTGCATGTGTGTGTAAGTGTGTGTAGGCCTGTCACTAACAAAGCAATGATCATTGATGGAACATTCCCTGAATGTCAGGCCCTGGGCCTGAGAATACTGTTTTCATTTAATCCTCACAACCACATGCAAAAGAGGTTGATGGAACACTTACTACAGTATGTGCGAGGCATTATATTGAATACTAAGCTTAGCGTTTCAAGGTAGAGCCTTCTAGAACCTATCCTATTATTAACCCCATTTCACAAATGAAGAGACCCAAGCTGAGTCGGTCAAGTGCCTTGCCTGGGGTTATACATCCAGTAAGTGGCCAAGCTGGAACTCATATGTCATGCCCCTAACCATGATGCCTCGTCTATATACATGGATAGATTTCTCAGTGGGCATGTCTGCAAATTCCTGTGCATCCCTGTTTGTATGAGTAGCCCCAAAGCCAGAGGTTACTGGGTTTGAGAGTATACTTTATCCCTCTGGCTACAGTATCTACTGCCATGAGTCTTTGTTTCCTTATCAGTGAATCAGTTGATGATGTCTTGTCTATTAGCCTCATGGAATATGAGCAGGGGGGTCGGGGGCAATGAGATAATGTTCAAGAAAGTCCATTGTCTGAAAAGAATCATATGGATAAAGAACCAAGAAAAGTATCCTATAGATGGAAAGAAAAACTATTGGGTGAAGAAAGTTAATTTTGATCAATTCTCTACTAAGTTTTCCATTTGATGCTCATAATCACCCAGCCGAGTGGGTATTATTGTCCCCCATATTACAATATGAAAGAGGGAGAATGGTGGAGACAGGGTTCAAATCCAGGTCTGGCCCTGCTGGAGCCCATGTTCTTTGCTCTAGACCAACAGTTGGTAAACTATGGCTCACCAGCCCAATTCGGCCAGCTGTCTGTTTTTGTAAGTGGAGTTTTATTAGGAACACAGCCATGCCCATTCCTTACAGGCTGTCCATGGCTGCTTTGAGCTACAACAGCATAGCCGAGCCATTGTGACAGAGACGATATGGCCTGCAAAGCTGAAAGACTTTACTATCTGAGCCTTTACCGAAAAAGTTTGCAAACCCCTAGACTCTAATATAAGGCCTGTGGTAAGAATGATTTTTTAAAGTAGGTAAAGAAGAAATGCTAAACAATGTGAACATGCACATGTACTGTGTATGTTGCACGTGTACAGAAAAAAACTCCAGCCATCTGGAGCCTTTGGGAGATAAGACAAACCTAATTTTCTCAAGTTACGTTTTACCCATAAGGAATATTTCTAAATTATATCACCCACTTTCCTACCTTCTGAGGCAGAGTATGCTGGGTATGTGTTAAACTTTCCTTGAAGAAATCTCACCATCATTTTAAGCACTAGATTTTGGATTCTGCTAAAAGCACTAAGAACTCCTGATGGCATCGAGAATGCTGTAGTTCTTCACTCAATGGCCCCAGAGTCCTTTTTTTAAAAAAAACTTTGTCTGCTTTTCAATCATTTTTCCTGCTCTTACATTTCTTGCCCACTGTTATTTCTCCCCGCTTTCAATGTGGCTGATTGTAACGCTCAGCTGGCTCTGCTTCTCAACTCCAGAAATCATCACACTCATTGGAAATGTACAGAGAGTAAATAGGTTGTGTTTCAGAAGCTGGCACCTGTGTATCCCTCTTGTCCTTGGCTGTTCTGTGTAGCTGAGCTCCATGGAAGCGAGTTGACACCGTATGTGTTGGTTTCCTGCTGCTGCCCGAAGGCAGGAAGTGGTCCGTGTTTCCCTCTCCATGATGGCCCTGGTGTCCCAGGGTTCAGATTGACAGTAGCCGAGGAAACAGCAAGCACCGGAAGCAGATGGTGAGTGTGGCTGGCGCCTCTCACTTTGCAAAATACCGAATCTTATCCTCAGGTTTGAGCTTCAATAGCCAGAGCTGACTGAGTTACTTTCATCTTCATCACAGATGTTAGCAGAAATAAGGCTCAACATGGTGGAATTTAAGGCTTGGGAAACTCAGAGTTGCCTTTGAAATCCAAGCACAGTTTCATATTTAGAGACGTGTTTTAAAATAGAAACTGATTGTAATCAAGTATGAAAACGCACCCGACCTGAGTGTGGTTAACTATTTTTGTTGACATGTGTGAGTAATTCTTATTGAAATATACACACTTGGTCTGCCAAACACTTTTAAATCCGCTTTTGTTTCGGTGGGTGGTTGCCGGTAGATGGCAAAAGCTAGAGATGAGGGTAGGGCTAGATGGGTGTGTGTCCCGTGCTCACTGGGACCCTGCACTTGGTTGAATGCTCTCTTGTCACTGCCTTGAAATTCTTAATAAGTTTTTAATGAGAAGCCATGCATTTTCATTTTGCACTGGGCCCCGCACGTTACGTAGTCCATTTTGGCCGTTGTGGAATAGGATCATGGAATATCAAAGTTGGAAGGAGCTTCAAGATCAGCCTTCCAAAACCCCTCATTTTATTAATTTTTTAATGTATTTTTTATTGAAGTATATTTGATTTACAATGTGTTCATTTCTGCTGTACAGGAAAGTGATTCAGTTATACATATATATATTTATATTCTTTTCCATTAGAGCTTATCACAGGATATTGAATATAGTTCCCCGTGCTCTACAGTAGGACCTTGATGTTTATCCATCCAATATATAATAGTTTGCATCTGTTAATCCCCAACTCCCAATCCATCCCTCCCCCACCCACTTCCCCCTTGGCAACCACTCTATATCTGTGAGTCTGTTTCTGTTTCGTAGATAAGCTCATTTGTGTCCTATTTTAGATTCTACATATAAGTGATATCATATAAAACCCCTCATTTTAAATACGGAGGAACTGAGGCCAAAACAAAGGTGGAAGTGACTTGCCCAAGGAAACAGGGCAATGGATGGCAGATTCAGAGACGTGGGACCCCTGATCTTCAGGTCCCTTGTGATTACAGCCCCTTTCTCCTACACAGAGGCAGTGCTTCCTGCCCAGTTCATGATTAGGGATGATGAGCGAATTTAATAATAATCTAAGCAGTTAGTACAGATGAATTTAAGTTTGCCATTTATCCCCCTTTCCCCAACACACATGCACACAGAGTAAGTAACCAGTTTTGTCTGTAACATTCGAAAGTGGTATAATGGAATTCTTATTGACAGTATAAAAATTAGGACAAAACTCAAAAATGCTAGCAATTTCCCTGAATTAAAAATTTGAATGGCACTTTCTTTCTTGCTTACAAAAGTAGTACATTCTCATGGTTGGAAATTTGGAAAATGACCAAGAAGAAAAAAAAAAAATCCCCATGCCACAGTTGATGTGTATTTTTTCCAATCTTCTTTTCCACGCATGCACATTTTTTAAATAGTTGATCTCTAAGTCTATTCGTTGAACCTTTATATTCTGTATAACATTATATTAGGTTAAACCATATGAAATTGCTGTTTTTGTAGATCAAAAAGGGTTGAATACTGTATTGGCGATTTGATGTTCAACCAAATTGCAAAAGCATTTCCTTAAATCATAGAGTATTCTTTGTAAACGTCATATTTATTGGCTGTATAAAACTCCATCATGTGTCTGCATGCAGTTATGTAACTTTTACTGAACAGTATTAGCCTATTTTATGTAGTAATTAATATACTTATTATAACAGCATACATAATTATACACAAATAACTATGTCTTATGATAAAGCATCGTATTCCCTTGCCTTCATAGATGGAATATTCTTTAATAAAAATCACTTTGATTCTTTTTTATGTTAAAAAAATGGTGTTTTATTTAAAAAGCTTGAAAAAGGTGGAAAGAAAGCAAGAAGTAAAATCATCATCCTGAAATATAGTCTTTGGGGCATTTCTTTCTGGTCTTGGTTTCCTTTGTTTGTATGCATTTGAAAGCCTGCATTTTTCTGTCGCTGAACAACATGTGGTGAACATTACATAGAATATTATGAATCTGATTAAGTGCATTCCCAGTGACTGTGGGAAAAGAACTCCTCAAAGTGAGGTCCATGGGTCAGGGCCAGTCACGAAGCGTTTGTTTGTCACCGTCTGTGCTGAGACAGCTTCAGAAACTGAGGGCAAGCTTTTAGAAACTTTTATAGTAATTGGGCATTGCCTGGCACCCAAGCATGGCCAAGCATCTCTTTTTTTTCCCTTTTTTTTCGATACTTCATTTTTTGTTTTATTTTACAAAGCCATCAGTCTGAGATAGAGAGGAGGAAAAAGACCGTTCATCCCAGCGGGATGGAGAAGCATTGCTACATAACCCAGCCAACACCCGGGCTCCAGCACAGGGAGGGCAGATGCTCCCTCTCTGATCCTAACCACACGTGCGGTACGGGCTTTTAAAATTCCTGGGTTTGCTCTCTTGCTGTCTTTTTTGTCTTTTTCTGTCCCTTTTTGCTGCTCACATTGAGGATGTCTTTCATTTTCTCTGTTCCTACCTTTTCCTCTTCTTCCTTTTTCTTCTCATTTCTCCCCCTCTTATCTCCTGGTAACAAGGGAGGAGGATAGCAAACCCCAGTTACACACTTGTTAGAATGAGTTGGGAAGTGTGTCTAACTGGGGTCTCAGAGTGGCTCCGTGTAAAGCAAACATGCTTTTTCATCCAGCTGTTGTGACACATCTTCCCACAGCTGGAGAACGAGGCTTTTTCTTATTTAGTAGATACTGGTTGCATTTTAGATGTGAAGTTGGCCGTCTCTGAATAACTTCAATGTGTTTTACAGCTGAACTTTTTTTTTCACGTTAGCTACACTTTGTCACCTTCTCTATCCCTGCCATCCTTCCCTGATGGAGAGTCGAGAGCTAACTGGGCATTTTGGGGGGCATATGCAGTACCTGATCTTTTTCTCAGCGGGCTTCAAACCCAGAGAAGACAGCTGCACTGCCGGTGAGCAGGAGTGAGTGACATCACGCTTTGGAATGTGGGTCCTCAGGCTCCACCAGCCTGATGTCCCCTGGATGACACGCACAAGGCCAGTGCTGAGAATAAAGCAAACCTCGATGACAAAATAACTGGCTTTAGTTAAATAATTTGCTGTTTACGGCTTCTCTGTTTATGAATCAGTTAAAAGCCCTTTTAAGTGAAATTGGATAGACTACAAAGTGTTGGTTTCATGTGTTTTATTTGCAGTTTAATCAGCGTGATCCAGCTGCTGGAGTGGGGAGAGTGGAGCAGGGGTTTTAATTATCCCTGCTTTGCCCAAGTTAGGAATTCCCAATGGTGCAGTCTGTGCGAAGATGCCAAAAACTGCATTGTTCTTTAATTAGCTGTTGTAATTGTTTTAGTCTAATCTCCGTGATTAGCAGCAGCATTAAATACAGCAGGAAGAAAAGGCCTGTCCTCTACGCTCTGCCCCAGTAAACAGAGCCTTTCTCCCTTCTGGAGAGGGATATCAGAGAGAATCAATTAGAACTCAACCAGCGTTGATTAGAAGATGATAAAGACCTGGCGAGTTGGTTTATGGCCCCCACTGCCGGCTGGCCTGGTGTGCTCTTCAGCCCTGCCCTGTCCTGGAGGCGCTCGGACAGGCCCCGCTAGATGGCTCTGTCCCTCTCTGGGGATGGGGAAATGGACAGGTCAGGCACCAGCTGTTGTTTTGGCTTCCGGTCCTCTGCTTCATGCGTTCAACCACAAGCTTTTCTTAAGCACCTCTTTTGTGCCAGGCATCATGCCAGGCTCCTGGGCTACAGCTCTGATCAAGGCAGGCACAGTCCCTGTCTGCACAGAGTCTGTAGTCTAGAGGAGGAGACCGATGTTAATCAAACACTTGCACAAGTCTTTAGTTCATTGTAAACTGTGAAATGCTGTGAAGGAGACCTAGGAGGGGGTTTAACGGGGGTAACTCACCTGGTCTGAGGGTCAGGGAGGGTATCCCAGAGAAGTGAAGTATATAAGCTGAGTGCCAATGGGGAAGGAGAGTTAGCTGAACCCAGAGGCCAGAGGAAGGGTGTTTAAGGCAGAAGGAACAGCTTATGCAAAGGTCCTGAGGCAGGGAAGAGTTTGATCCTTCCTTTGCATCATTTTCTTGGAGGCAGTAGTATGGTGGCAATGAGCCAGATTCTGGATACAAGCTCTCTGGGTCCAAACCCACCTCTGCTACTTACGAGCTGTGTGAAATTCTTCAAGTCACTTCACCCCACTCTGCCTCAGTGTTTCCAGGCTGTAAAACGGGGATGATGGTGATAACCATGGTAGTATCTAGTTCACAGTGTTGTTGTGGAGATGAAGATCATACACGTTAAGCATTCAGAACATTGCCTGGCATATGGTGAGGCTCAGGAAGTGTAAGCCAGGGCAGCCTTGACTTTGGAATCAAACAAAATGGGCTAAAATCTAGATCTGCTGTGTGCAAACTTGGTGACCTTAGCCTGGTTACCTGCCCTTGCTGTCCCTGCTTTCTTTTGGATGAAGTGTGGACATTGCCTTGTGGTTTAGTCCTCTTGTAGTCTGTTGTAGATACTCAGAGACTAGTAGCTATTGTCATTTTTCATGAGACATCTGCTTGGCACGTGGCTCGAGGTTGATATTCAGTAATGACAAATTCCCTTGGAGTTTTCTTCTTTCTTATCATTGTCTGTTGTCCTTCCCACACCCACAGAAAGGGTATCTCTATAGCAAGGTTTCCCAACCTCGACATTATTGCCTTTTGGGGCTGGATAAGTCTTTTCTCTAGTGGTGTCCTGTGCACGGTAGGGTGTTTAGCAGCATCCCTGGTCTCTACCCACTAGGTGCTGCTACCATCCTTCTCCCCTGAGGGGTGATATCCAGAGTGTCCCAGACCTTGCCAAATACCCCCGTGGGGCAAAATTGCCCCCAGCTGAGAACCACTGCTCTAGAGAAAAATAGAACAAGTAGACTAGCTGTTACTTTGGGAATGATCATTGGATAGTAGGATAAAAATGGTAAAAATCTATTGGAGAAGGGAGTATACAACAGATGGTTTTGAGGCCCTTTGAGCTTAAGGAGTTTACAGTGGTTCTCGAATTCAGCTCTGCCCTGGAATCACCTAGGAAGGATAAAAAACTGATGCCTGCACCCCCCGCTAGAGGCGCCGATGTACTGGTGACCCTTGAACAACTCCGGGGTTAGAGGCGCCTGCCCTGCACGCAGTTGAAAATCTGCTTATAACTTATAGTCGGTCCTGTGTATCCGTGCTGCCAGGTGTCCACAGTTCCTGGTACCCAAGGCTCCTGATCCTCGGATTCAACCATCTATGGATTGTGTATTACGGTAGCATTTACTGTGGAAACAAAATCCATGTTTAAGTGGACCCGCAAAGTTCAAACTCGTGTTATTGGAGGGTCAGCTCTAATTGAGCTGGATGCCGCCCAGGCATGAGGATAACATGAAGCTCCCCAGGTGATTCTGATGGGCTTCCCGGGTTGAGAACCACTGCCTGGTTTCGGAGTGGACATACCTGTGTGGAAGGTAAGGTACTCTGGTGGACCTCGTGTTTCTGTGCCACAAAATGGTAGTGACAGGAGTATTATCACTGCTGCTGCTGCTACTACTACTAGACGTCGTTTATTCATGTACAGGACCTAATTCTAAGTGTTTTACATATGTTAACTCGTTTAATGCTGAAAACAAGTCTGTGAGGTAGGTACTGGTATCAATACCCCTGTTTTAATGGTAAGGACACTAAGGCACAGCACAGAGTGGTTAAAAACTTTTCCAAGGTTACATAGCTAAAGGCGGTGGAACCAGGAGACGTGTCCGTTGCCCTAGAGCCCATGCCCCCATTGCTGTAGGAGGTGAGGCGGGAAAAGGACAGGATGGGGCACTGGGGGTGGTTTGGTTGGAGTTTGGGGGACTGGGCTGGATGAAGGCTTTGATGTGTACAGAAATGCCAAGCACTCATCCATTCACTCATCAAACCTTTATTGATCACTTGCTGTGTTCCAGGCACTGTGCTAGGTTCTGGAAATACACTGTTGACTAAAAAAGGCATGGCCCCTGTCCTCAGGAGGCTTACAGTCTCACAGTCTGTGGAAGAAACAGAATGGAAACCAGTGAACAGCACTTAGTATATAACCACACGTTGAGGGGTGGTAATAAGAAAATTAATACAGAGCTGTGGTCAAATCTCATAGAGGGACCACTTTAGCCAAGGCACCATAGAGCCAGAAGGAAGGCTGTTCCAGGCAGAAGGAATAGCAGGTGTAAATTCTCGAGGCTCAAATTGAAGACCTGAAGAAGTCCAGCGGGGAGGGGCGTTATGCATGGGGTGGGCAGGGGATTAGGATGTGAGGTTAGAGAGGTGGACAGGGACCAGATGACACCGACCGTTATCCTACTTGATGGCTGAGGAAACTAATGGCCAGAAACAGGGTGAAGGTGCATTGTTTCCCCAAGGTCACACAGCTGGTGTCAGAGCCGATTTCAAATCCAGGCTGTGCGACCTGGACGTGACATGGTCCAGAATGGTCCCTATTTCCTCCTCTGCCCCGAGGTCAGCCTGTTCTGATGTTCTGATGTGGGGTTTGAGAAATGCAGTGAAGACAGGGCTCTTCCTGTCATGCTTCTAGGATCTAAGAGGCAGAGAAACTCTGGCAAGGTACCGACTGCACTTGAACTTCTCAGGCATTTAATACATCTTTCGTGACCACTGCCTGTGAGGCGCCAGGCTCTGTAATCGACATTTGCCATGTATTTCTGGACATGGCACTGAAGGTAAGCCCTTTAAAATAGAGGGACTCTCATTGTCCCCATTTTACATATGTGAAAACCAAGGCCTAGAAAGTGGGGGCAGCTCTTTCAAGCTCACCCAGTAAGGGAGTAAGCAGAGCCCTGGGAGGAAGCTCAGGCTACCTGACAACACACCATGCTTTCTTCCACTGTGCTTTTCTGAATTGTCCCTGCATTGTCCATGATGCCTGGAAGTTCATTATATACATTTGTATATAGCATCAGTTGTTGAATTCATGGGCCAGGTTCTGAACTGCAGTAGCGCTTGAGATCTACATCATTGATTTCTGTATTGCCTAACGTCGCATTTTGCTAAGTCACCAACTTGGTCCTAGCATACAGGAAAGGGACCTCTAGCTAGAACCAAGCCAGGAGCCCCTGACCCCGTATGTTAGGGAAGTATTGACATAGGAGCCAAGGTGATTCTTGGGCAGTGGTTTACGAAACAAAATAAGATCTCAGCCTTCTGGTGAAAGGTACCCCTCCCCCCCGCCCAAAGCCACATGCACCAGCATGTCTTTGGAACATGGTGGTGTCTTTGGAAGTCCAGCAGACTTAGCAGGATGTCCTGTGCTGAGGCAGTGTGGCCCAGTGGTTAAGAACTCAAGCTTTGGGGTGATATCAACCAAAGCCAGGTTCCACTTTCTCTATCATTCTTTCCTGGAGTATTTATTCAGTATCTACTGTGTGTCGGTATCGTTCCTGGCATTGGGCATACTGGGAGTCTAAGGTCCCTGACTTCACGGAGCTCAATAAGTAGAAACAGACTATGAACACCTAAGCAAAGTTATAAATAAGAAACTTCAGGGATGTGGTAAGGTGCTATAAAAAAAAAGGGTGATGAGATGGACTAACGGCTTGTGTGGGGTAGGTGGTA
Source organism: Hyperoodon ampullatus (assembly GCF_949752795.1). Taxonomy (NCBI): domain Eukaryota; kingdom Metazoa; phylum Chordata; class Mammalia; order Artiodactyla; family Ziphiidae; genus Hyperoodon; species Hyperoodon ampullatus. Next base: position 35,688,795 of record NC_136927.1, read on the forward strand.
TTTAAGCCTAGCTTTGAATGATGAGAATCAATCAGACTGACATTCAGGGATGTAGGGAAGAGTACTCTAGGCAGAGGAGCGGAATGTGCAAATGTCCTGAGGAAGGAATGAGCTTGGCCTGGTGGTTGAAACACAGTGATGAGTGAGGGGAGGAGGGAGGGGCTGACGGGGTGGGGTCGGGGGGCAGTCGTCGGATCCCATAGGGCCTTGCAGGCTGTGATAGGGGGCTGGGATTTTATTTTAATTACAAAAAAACACATGAGGGTAATGGAATACTGCATATAAATATCCGTACAGTGCCTGACACGTGTGCTAGGTCCTCTAAATATTAACTATTTGTTTCATTATTTATTTATGGTTACTTTTTATTTGGACATCATTCCCCAGATCTCTGGAGTATATGCCATGAATCTCAAAGGTTGCCTTTTCTCTCCAGTCCTAAATGACCTAAGAAGTTACAGCTCAAAGAACCCTGAAGAGATGGCACGAGGCAAACACCTAGAAATGGAATCCCATCACAGTTCATCGCTGCCAACGATGAGATGCCCATTAAATCTGCCTGGAGCTTAAAAGTCAGTTCTTTCAGATACCAGGTTCTGTGGAAAATTAGCTTTATCCCAAATCCTTCCACTCTCCAAGCCAGCCAAGTAGAGGTAAAACAGGGCCTCGGGAGAAGGGACCCTGACTCAGAAATCTGCACGGAGTGGGGAAGCAGGGTAACTGTGCCCCACGCCCACCCCGCCCCCAGCTGTCATTCAAAACTCAGTACATACCTGCTGCCAATAACCTACAGCACCCCAGGCCCAGATGACATGTGTAGGTATCTCTTGTCGCGTGGTATCCAAAGACTGAGTCAATAAACTTAATTTCCTGTGGATTCCACGGTTTGGTTGCCGCAGCCTAGAAAACTGATCAGATAAAGGCTGTATGCTTCAGGGAGGACAGCTTGTGTTGTGAAGAGTGGGACATGGCGGCAGTACGGCCAGCCAGCCGGCTGGGATCCTGCCTAGTCCCTCTTTGCTCTAGCACTCTGCTGGGGCCTGACCCAGGTATGGCTGCAACTTCCTAACCCTCTTCTGGGAACTTTGCAGGTCGTCATCACATTCTTGTTGGCCCCGGGTCAAAGCACAAAGATCTTGATTTAATTGAGTGGTAAGAATCTTGCAGAGTAACATCAGGGCCAGATCTTCTGATTTGAGTCCAGAGCAGTTGGAGGGAAGGATCAAGGGCCCTGGCCTTGGAGGCAGACCTGGGAACCACCAACAGGTTGGTGACCTCGTGAGCTTCTGTTTCCTAATCTAGGAATCATTCTCTGTCTACCTCATAGGGCTCACGTATTCACCAGAATTTATTAAGCACCTGTTATGTGTCAGGTCCGGGGCTGTGATGCTGGAGGAAATGCAGTGGAAGGCATGTCTTGATCTTCATGAGATACCAGATGTCCTGGTGGAGATCATAATGACCCGCTGTGACTGGGTGCTAGGAAAAAAGAGAACAGGTCTGGAATTGAGGGAGGTCCTACATGAGATAAGAGCTCGGGAAAGGGCTCTCCAGGGGCTAACTTTGAGCTGAGATGCAAAGGATGAGGGTGCACAAATGCCCAAAGCGATAAACACACAGGACAAGAGATGGATGGAGATCAAGGTAGCGGAAGGGAGGGGACGGAAGGAGAGAGGCATGAGTTGGGGTTGAATGGAGAGGTGAGTTCAGAGCACGCCAAGCCCGGTAGGTCCCAGGAAGTAGCATGGTTTTATTCTAAGTGTTTGCACTGTCTCTTGCCTGGCAGTTTGCTTTAGCCTCCACATCTGCTTCCCTCTTTCTCCCTTCCCTCCCCCACCCCCCTCCCCTCAACAGATATGCTCAGCACGGCTTCCAGAGCTGCTCTTTTAAATCATGAGTCAGATGAGGTTATGCCTCTGCACAAAGCCTTCCAGTGGCTCTCGTGCCACTTGGAGTATAAGCCAAAGGTGCATCCTTGGCCAGGCTGCCACTAACCTCTGGACTTCATCACCTACTGTCTCCTCCCTCCCTGCAGGCACATCACACCAGGTCTGAGCTTTTCTCTTTTCTTTGCCTAAGCTTCCAGGTTATCAGATCGCAAGTTATATAAGACAAGGCATCCCTTTTTGCTTTGGCCGCCAGGAAGCTCAGAGCCTCATCTAATGTCAGTTGTAATCATTCTGTTAGGTTTGGTTTGTAAAGTTTCCCCTTCGTCACTGTGTTTATTGATTTTCTGTCTCTAGTGCAGTCATTGTCTGGCTTCTGTGTCTTTCATCGCAGGCCTGCCTTTTTTTTGGAATGGGAAGATGTGACTTGTAAGTTGGTTTCACTTGTTGCGGTAACCTAACGGTGTGTCCATTTCCCCCCTAGTATGGGTTTTGGAGAGCAGGCGCACCGATGCCATTCATGGAGAAACAATTGTTGGCGTTGCGGAGGGAGAGGGAACCCTCTAGCACTCTGAGGGGACCCGCGATGCATATTCTGGGATGTCAAAGCTAGTAGTTTCTAGAGGGCTCTAAAAATGACGTTGAGGGCCTCCCTGGTGGCGCAGTGGTTGAGAGTCCGCCTGCCGATGCAGGGGATACGGGTTCGTGCCCCGGTCTGGGAGGATCCCATGTGCCGCGGAGCGGCTGGGCCCGTGAGCCATGGCTGCTGAGCCTGCGCGTCCGGAGCCTGTGCTCCGCAACGGGAGAGGCCACAACAGTGAGAGGCCCGCGTACCACAAAAAAAAAAAAAATAAAAATAAAAAATAAATAAATAAATAAAAATGACGTTGACACAGCCGGTGCAGCTGGGGTGGGCCGACTTTTCCTCTTCTGCAGCACCCAAAGTGCTGGTGTGTGGGTGACGATCCGGAGGCTTCTGAAGTCAGAGCCCCATGGGGTTCCTTGCCAGAGAGTGGGAAGCTGGGTGACGCACCAGGGCCGCCGTTCATTACCCCAGGTCCTGTCACTGCAGAACTTTCTCTGAATCTCCCGGTCCGAGGGTTACGGAGAGCTCCTGAAATGGTTCCTGGAAAAGGGTTATTTAGAAATCAAAACCAGTAACTAGTGAATCAAGTTTGCTTTGACCCGTAGAACGTTTTTAGACAACTGGGTTTCCATGTTCTCTTGGCTGGACAAGCCCTGTCCGGTGCTCCCGGCCCTCCTACAGCGGATCAATGACCATGACTCAGTGATGCACCCTGTCTGGGGCTGCACTTCGAATCTCTGGACAGAAGAGAAGTAAAAGACACCGCCCCCTGCTTAACCCTGCCCGCTCAATCCCACTCTCTCCCATACAGAGCTCTGTGGGTTAACAGTCTAGGGTGGATCCTTCCAGCCTGATGCACGCTTTCCAGTTGGGGAAACTGAGGCTCAGAGAGGTTAAGAGAGGAGCTTCTTGATTGGGCCCCGACAGTAGCTGCTCCACGTCGACGCGAACTCGTTCCCAGTGCCGTAGTGGAGTTTTTCAAACTTTTTTTCCCATATGGTTTGAATTTTTTTTTTTCTTAATGAAAAGAAACCTTTTCTACCTAACTACGCCAATAACATTATAGCAACATGAAGAGCACCAAGTTGACGAAGGAAAGAATTCACCCACAGCCCCACCTATCTGGCCAGAAACCAAGCGCAGCGTACATGGGTCTGGGCAGTCCCTGTCCACACACGTAGATCATCCTTACAGATTTGTAAGCACAACGAACGTTCCCTTCCAAGGAGCCCTACATGCCATGAAAGTCAGCAGCAAAGGGGAGCCTTGTCTGGTAGGTCGCTGGCCACGAAGCAGTGTCTGGAGGCCTGGCTGGTGAGGGAGGCCTTGTTCCGTGCTGTAAGGCCTCGCTGTGTATCCCCCCTCCCCGCTCCTGCACCCCACCCTAACCCCAGCAGCCAGGGGCTGAGAGGTTGGCCAAGCAGCCCAGCCTCCTGCTTCTTGCCCTCACAAGCAGGCCTCTGTGGGGTTGCCAGGCGCCAGGGAAGGGGCTGGGACATGGAACAGCAGATTTTTGTCTGGTCCTGATGTTGGCAAGACAGCCCAGGCCAGTCTTGTGAACATCACCAGACCAGGTAGCTGGGGGCAGACCTGGCAGACAGGAGCACCTTTGAGCCGGAGCGAGACTGCCTAGGAGCCAGTGGGACGGGGCATCTGTGGCCACAGCTCTCTCCCCCAGCTTCTCCACTCAGCCTCTGCCAGTGGGCTCTTTCCCAGAGGACCTGGTCCTTCAGGACGAGCCTGGAGCCTCCATTTGCCACCCAGCAGTGGTTTTCAGATATGGATAGCCCCAGAAACATCTCTGACCCATGAGAGCTTGCATAAATATCAGAACTTGCCAGAGAAGCAGTAATGAGTATCAGCTTTGAGCCAAACTTCTGGAATGTATTAATATTTCTGCCCCCTGCCCCTCCTGTGCAAGTTGCTTTATTCTCTCTGTGCCTCAGTTTCCTCATCTGCAAAATGAGATTCTGATAGGGTTGTTGTGAGGAATCAATAGTAAATACACGCGTACACACACACACACACACACACATACAAGTGAGTGCAAGGAAAATCTGAAAACTAAGGTCTGTGGTCTGGTTCACAGTACTGGACTGATGTTCATTGTCTGGCTCTGATATTGCACCGCAGTTACATAGGGTGTCACCTTTAGGGGAAGCTGGGCCAAGGATCGTGGACCTCCCTGGACTATCTTGGCAGCTTCTGTGAGTCTATAATTATTCTGTCATACAGAGTGAAGTAAGTCAGAAAGAGAAAGACAAATACCATATGCTAACACATATATATGGAATCTAAGAAAAAAAAAATGTCATGAAGAACCCAGGGGTAAGACGGGAATAAAGACACAGGCCTACTAGAGAATGGACTTGAGGATATGGGGAGGAGGAAGGGTAAGCTGTGACAAAGCGAGAGAGAGGCATGGACATATATACACTACCAAACGTAAGGTAGATAGCTAGTGGGAAGCAGCCGCGGAGCACAGGGAGATCAGCTCGGTGCTTTGTGACCACCTAGAGGGGTGGGATAGGGAGGGTGGGAGGGAGGGAGACGCGAGGGGGAAGGGATATGGGAACATATGTATATGTATAACTGATTCACTTTGTTATAAAGCAGAAATTAACACACCATTGTAAAGCAATTATACTCCAATAAAGATGTAAAAAAAAAAAGTTGAAAAAGAAAGAAAGGAAAATATGTTAAAGTATGTAAGTAGCCTTAGGACAAGGCTTGGTGTGAGGATGAGGATAAGGATGATAATTTGAGGATGTTTCAGTCCATCTTTTATGGCGCTGGGTGACAGAGATCTTACAGGCCAAGAGGAAGCAGAGCTTCTGTGGCCTCCAGGCTCCCTCCCCTTCTCCCCTCCCCCCCTCCCTTCGCCTGGCCGATGCAAGACATTCCCTGTGCGCACCTTGCTTCGTGCTGCTGAGCGGCCCTCTTGCAGTGCCCTCTGTCTGGAACGCCCCTCCAACCCTTCTTGTCCAGTGCGCTCCAGCTCACACTTGCCTCTTTCAGAAGACCTTCCTGGGCCCCCGTGACCTCTACCTGGACCCGCACAAGGCTATAAAGCAGTTGTTCTCAAAACATGGTCCTGGGTGGACAGGTGGCATCAGCATCACGGGAACCTGAGACAAATGCAGATTTTCCTGCCACGCCCCAGAGACCTCCTGCCTCAGAAAGTGCGGGGGGGTGCGGTAGGGAGATCCACAGTTTAACAAACCCCCCAGGTGAGCTTTTCACAGTTAACAGAAATCACACCTGGGCTCTTGGTCAAGTGCAGATTCTGATTCAGCTGGTCTGGGGTGCGGCCTGGGAGTCTGCATTTCCAAACCAGCCCGCAGTTTGCAGTTGCTGCTGGGCTCCCGGAGGCCACAGCCCACATCTCCTTTCCACTGCCCAGGCAGTAGGAACTTGGCGATTTGTTGTTGTTGTTGAAACAGCGGGTGGATTTGCAGGGGCTGGTGATCCTGGACTGAGGGGGCGGTTCTTCTCATGGAGGGCGGGGGGCAGGCAGCCAGGACCCATCCTCATGTGGCTGCAGCTGGAAGAGAGAAGCTTGTAAAGTGGCGAGGGAAGGCTTGGCCGCAGACCATCCAGCCAGGCAGACACCACGCTCTGCCCGGCCGCCTTTCTATCCTAATGGTGTCTGGGAGTGGAGCCATGGGACGTGACCCCTGAAAGGGACACTCTTTGTCTACACTTGGAGCAAGCCTCTCTCTTCTTCCCCCTATTTATGCGCTTATTTATTCTGCAAACGTTTATTGAAACTGAGTAGAGCAAAGTCACGTTAGTGGGCAAAATAGATTCCCGCTCTGCCCTCAGACAGTGCCGTCGTCTGTCTGGGGAAAGATGTCAGTCATTGAGCAGGACAGTGATAAGTGCGGTGAGATGAAGGCTGAGTGTTCTGAGGGGTTCCGCCGCAGGACCTGACCAGGGCGGGTGAGCAGAGTTTCCCTGGGGAAGTGACATTTAAGCTGAAACAACGAAGTGTAGACTGGGTAAGGATTAACCGAGGAAGAGGAAGCAGCATGTGCAAAGGCCCTAGGCTCAGTGGGAAACCACTCCAACTCATAATGACTGGAGAGAAAGCTAAGAAGCTGGAGAGAGTGGAGAAGGGAAGGGGAGGGTGGGCAGGGGCTGTATCTAGCAGGGCTCTGCAGGCTGCAGTCAGAGTTCCATCTTTGTCCTAAGAAAAATTGGGAGAATGGAAGGATTTTAAGTGGAGGAGTAGCATCTGATCTGTCTTTTCAAAGGATCGCTCTGGCTGCCAGAGGGGAAAAGGGATGGATGGGCGGGTGAGGTACACGCAGGGGCTCAGTCAGGAATCTGCAGTTCTCATCAGGTGCAGGTGATGGGGGAGCTGGAGAGAAGTGGATGGGGCCAAGGGAGACCTAGGACTTGGCAAAGGGTTGGAGTTGGGATGAGAGAAAGAGGTAGTGTCCAGTAATTCATTTTGGTTGCAGCTCATTCCTAAAGGCAGATCCCGGAAGTTTCCATCTAATTCTATCTTTATGCCCTGCCACCAGCCTCCAAGCCCAGCTGCCTTTGAGCTCACATGACTTTTCTCCCCTGCTACCCTTTTCCCCTGGGGTCCCTCCACCCATGTACCTGTGACCTTTGCTTTCTCTCTCCGTAGCCTCCCTAAGCATCCTCTGAAAGGTTATGTTCAGACGCTAAAGAGAAACGCAGGTTTTGCTACCTCTAAGCCCAAACCACAAACCTGCAACTTAATTCCATACCTCTTCATCTTCTCGACTGCAGAGGCTCATCCACGAAATAGGAACATTAAACCATTTGGGACGAGAAGTGCTTCGAAAGAATCACTTTGGAGGGAGAGGAAGGAGAGGCAGGTTGAGTGGCGGGGATGTTTACTACGATATCCACATGAAATCTTCAGGGCTGGAAAAGTAGGTTCTCAGAAAAGCCTCCCTCTTCACAAGGCGGAGCACAAACGATGCACTCTCGTAGCAGCCGACTGTTTCAGAGAAACTGAGCTGGTGTCTGCCCTGGACGGCCTCTCTCCGGGCTGAGGCAGCCAAGGCAAGCAGGGGCGGCTCAGTGCGGTGCCCTCGCTCCACTGCGCCTGCCTTCTTCCAGCAAGTAGGTGCTGAGTGAGGGCCCACTGTGTGTCGGGCGCTTCAGACTAGTGGTTCTCAACCAGGGGGCCGTTGTGCCCCCCAGGGGATGTTTGGCAAAGGCCAGAGACAGTTTTGGTTGTCTCCATTCCAGGATGCAGAGGGAGGGATGCTGCTGGCATCTAGTGGGTAGGGGCCAGGGATGCTGCTAAACATCCTACTGTGCACAGACAGCCCCCCAACCACAGAGAATCATCTGCCCGCAAATGTCAGTAATGCTGAGGTTGAGAAACCTTGTTGTAGACCCTTGCGCTTCCCTGAGCCTCCCTGGCCCCTCCTCCCCACTGGGCAGATGTCTTTTGAGCTCTCCTTCATGCTAGGCTCCGCGTTGCAGATTTGCTTTTCCACGAACCTTCATTTTTTCTGGTCATTCAGGTTTTCATTCCCCTGTCTCCAACCACCCAGATTTACTCAGCATCAGTCATGGCATTAGGGCACCATGCTAACTATTCTTCCTATTTTACCTCTAATTCTCATGACAATTAGAGGAAATAGGCATTTTTCCCCACAGAAAATAATGAATCCCATACACTGAACATCTGTGTGCCAGGCAGTGGGAAGGATACTGATTTCTACACCTCATGGCAACTCTGACATGAATTAGGTTTTATAATCCCATTTATCCCAACATTGGCGCTTGGATGAGAGAAGGATCTCAGTCAAGTTCACAGGCCTAGGAAGTGGGAGAGAAGCTTGGGATCGGGGCGATCTTTTGGCTGGTTTGCAGAGCATGGGCTGGTGTCTTAGGACTAAACCAGCCTGTGAGGAGGCAGAGAGAGCTTCCGTCTTCTCTGCAGCCTCAGCCACCTTAGAGAAACCAAGCGAGAAGTGTCAGTTCTAGTGGAGTCCTACCCTCACCAGCTCTGAAGAGGAGAAGGGCAGGAGCTCCCTTCATTCTGGGTCTGTGCTGTGCCTGGCCCTGGTCTGTGCCCGGCCCTGGTCTGTGCCCATCTTTCATATCTTGGGGACGTCACACAGCAACTTTTAAGGCATGTTTTGTCAACTCAGACACACTGCTGGTATTCCGATCTGGATCTTTCTTTGTTGTGCGGGGGCAAGGGGGTTGTGTACATTGTAGGATGTTTAGCAGCATCCCTGGCCTCTACCCACTAGAAGCCAGTAGCATCCCACCCTACCTCCCCCAGTTGTGAAAATCAAAAATATCTCTAGGCAGTTCCACATGCTCCCTGGAAGGTAAAATTGCCCCAGCCCACAAATTGAAAACCACTGCCCTAAGATAAGCAGCCTCACACCAGTTTTGTAGGAAAGGAAAACACTGCCCAGAGGGAGAAGTCAGTTGCTCAAGGGGTGATAGTTAGCCAGTAGCCTCATCTAAGACTGAACTCAGGCCTCCTGGTCTCCCAGCCAATGGAGCGCTCAGGACATCGGCCGCCATTTTGGGCAGTTGGGGGTCGTGGAAGCGTCTGGAGGAATGGGCCATCCTTCTCAACCCCCTACACCCCTTTGCCCTGTTTTGGAGCCTTCGGGCTCTCCCACTCTGCCCAGCCCATTGTGGATTCTTAAGAGATGCCAACAGACTGGCTGATGGACGCGCTGAGGCTATATTACATCAACCGTGCATTGGTGATCACCAAGAGGGGAAACAGATCTGTTGTTTCTGAACTCCCAATGGCAAGCCTTTCCTGTGATCCCTTTCAAGCTTCTTTATTTTAGAGACTTCCAGGCATCAGTCCCTCTGCAGACCCAGCAGACGGAGGCTGAGCACGATCAACCCATCACTGCCCACTCTTCAGAGGCCATGCTTGCCCCTACTGGGCACTCCCTCCAGGAGCAATTGCTCAGTTGACTTCCATTTGTAGACTCTGCCTCCGAGAGCGCAGGAAGGCCCCTGGGCATGGAAGTAGTCCAAGCCTTGATCAATCCCTTCTTTTATTCAGGGCAAAGTTACAAATGGGCCGAGTCACTGGAAAGATTTTCTACCTCACTGTTCAGAGAAGCCCTTATGAAAGATGTATTGATGGATCCCCTTGCACCAGGATGTTACTGGCCTCAGGAAATAAGTATCTGCTGGCTATCATTCTGCCACAAAAATCCTTTTTCAGGTCAAATTTCCTCTGTGCCCAAGCTCATTTGATTTAAATCATTTCACTGCAAAATATAAATAAAATAGAGATGACTGCTGTAATGAAAAAAAGAAACACCCTGGTGATGTAGTTTTGACTTCCAGAAAATAGGATGTTAAAACTACAGGCTCATATAACTAACGGATTCCCAAGCCCCAGGCACTGGCCCACTTATTTCAGGTAACACAAGTGAGTAACCACCCGAACAGGTACCGCCAAAGAGACCAGACTCTCAGGTTCGAGACTCAGCTATGACTCACTTCATCTGTGTGACCTTGGTCGAGTAACTTTGCCTCTCTGGGTCTTAGATTCTTCCTCTGTATAATGAGGAGGCTGGAATACATGCCTCTAATATCCTTTGGTTTCATGAATGTAGGGACATTCAAGACTTGGAAACTCAAAACTTACCAAAAGGATACGCGTTAGAGGCTGGGGACTGGTGTTCATTTTCCCAGAGTACCCTTGTCTTTGTGAGTGGGTTTGGAGATGGTGTTAGAGGCTAAACATTCGTAACCCCAGCCCCCTGCAAATTTGTATGTCAAAGGCCTAACACCCAAGGTGATGGTATTTCGAGGTGGGGCATTTGGGAAGTAATTATGGTTCAGTGAATTCATGAGGGTGGAGCCCCCAAGATGGGATTTGTGCTTCTGTAAGTAAAAGAAGAGATACCAGCACTGTCTCTCCACTATGTGAGGACACGGTGAGAAGGCTGCCATCTGCAAGCCAGGAAGAGGGCTCTCACCAGCACCTGGCTATGCTGGCACCCTGATCTCACACTCATCGGCCTCCAGAACTGTGAGAAATAAATGTCTGATGTTTAAGACACCCAGTCTATGGTATTTTGTTATTGCAGCACAAATGGGCTAAGACAGATGGATACCTTCAAGTTGTGAGCTTTCAAAGATGTATACAAAGAGGACTTTTTAAAAATTTTGTTCATATCCAATTTTTCAGTAGAGCATCTACCACATAAAGTGAAACACGTGTACAGTGGAATTGTATCTTACTTGGGGTTTAGGTTTAAAAGTCAGCAAAAACCCTGTGTGGTCTGAATTTTTGTTCTATCTTGTATATTCTCTCTCCTCTCTCATTCCTTCTCTCTTTTCTTCTCTCACTTTTTTCCTATTCTTTCACTCTTTTTCCCTCCTCAGTGACCTACATTTGAATGCTCTTCATTCGAATACACATACGATGTATCCCCGCCCCGTCTTAGCTCAGGCTACTCCAACAGAATACCATAGACTCAGTGGCTTATAAACAACAGACATTTATTTCTCACAGTTGTGAAGTCTGGAAGTCTGAGATCAGGGTGCCAACATGGTCAGTTTCCCTTTTCTTGGCTTCAGACAGCCAACTCCTCATTGTGTCCTCACGAGGCAGGAAGAAGGCAAGAACTCTCTAGGGCCCCCCCTTTTTTTTTAACGTCTTTATTGGAGTATAATTGCCTTACAATGGTGTGTTAGTTTCTGCTTTATAACAAAGTGAATCGGTTATACATACACATATGTTCCCATATCTCTTCCCTCTTGCGTCTCCCTCCCTCCCACCCTCCCTCTCCCACCCTCCCTCTCCCACCCCTCTAGGTGGTCACAAAGCACCGAGCTGATCTCCCTGTGCTCTGCGGCTGCTTCCCACTAGCTATCTGTTTTACGTTTGGTAGTGAGAGAGTGGCATGGACACATATAGGGTCCCTTTTATAATGTCGCAAATCCCATTCATGAGGGTTCTACCCTCATGACCTAATCACCTCCCCAAGGCCCCACTTCCTAAGACCATCCCATTGCGAGGTTAGGATTTTAACATGAATTTTGGGGGAAACCGCCATAGGTAACCTCCTAATAGAAGAATGCACTTGGTAAGTTACTCAGGAAATGACGCCCGCATGGAAAGGAGAGTGAAGAGCTTTCAGCTGCCCTTTGCTTCTCAAAGGCCCTCGGGGTTGACTTTATAGTTGTTTCCCGGCTCAGGTGTACTTCCCTCTGCATGTGTCGGGGAAGGGGCTTAACACCGCAGTTTTCTCCAGCTGGAGAGGGCACCCCATCCCCCCTAGTTAGCCTTATCCAAGGCCGAAGGAGTGATGGGTGAGTCACAGTCAGGTTAGAAGCAGTGAGTTGACACCCCCGCCCAGGCTCCCCATGGCTGCCCAAGCGTCTGGTCTGCCGGAAGGGGGTCAGCACACAGGACTGACTGTTTCTCACACGGGTGGGCTCCAGACCTGGCTCTTTTCATCTGGAAATAAAAATTGTCCGGAAGCCAGAGCCTAGGGTGTTGCTTTAGTAGAGCAACACCTCATCTGTTCAGCAGAAAGCTATTCTGTATTTTAAATAAATGTTCCAGAGAACAAAAGCTGACCCCTATAAGTCTCACACACACACGCACACACACACACGATTTAGTTGACTTGTCCTCATGGAGGATGTGTCATGTCTATGCTTTATCAAACATGGTCTGAACAACAAAATGCAAAGTGTTCTCAATGGCATCATCATTCTCATCGTTGATTGTTGTGCTGTGCTGTGGTTTGTGATACCTGAAGGAGTTATGAGGGTGCGACAGAGCTCTGCCTGTCCACTGAAGGCCCCTCCCCCGGCACCTACTCCTCCTGACTCCGCCCTCTCCTCCCTTCTGCAGCGTCGTCTCAGTGCACTTGCTTCTAGGAGGCCGTATGGATCTCCCCTCCCCAGCCTTCCTCTCCTGTCCTCTCATTCACACTCACGTACACATTCTCATCTGCATCCAGAAGGACATTTTTTTAGAAATCAGAGAAAGTGGTTAGATTAGTAACCGTAGATTTATACTCACATTGGACACGTGAACTTGAACCCCAATCTAAGAATGAGCTGAGCTCCTGTCCTGGTTGGTCAAGGCCAGGGCATCCTGACGTAGGGAACTGAACGAGCTTCGGAGTCAGCACCTCCCTGTACAACAGGGGGAATGTGCAGGGTCACTGGGTGTGACCACGGGAGACACTAGGAAGTGTGACTGCAAACATGCACGTGGGCTTTGGGGTCAAGACTTCATGGCCACCCAGATGCCATGACCCTGCCTTTTCTGGGTCTGTGGCTTTGTTCTCAGTGAGCTTGCCGACCGCGAACCCCTGCAGAAGAATGTGGGAGCCATGACCTCATTACCCCATCCTGTCCTCTGTCTCTGCAAAATTGGGGGATATGTACACACTTTGATGTACTTGTCTTGAGCGCTCTGCAAACCTTCTGTGGAAACAGACACCTACTCACTCAGTTTTACTGGCCAGGTGCAAAGAAGGAACGTGCTCAACTGGTCCTACAATGTCGATGACAACGCATCCAGTTCCCACGACTTTCTGGGGGGAAAAAAAAAGTCTTACCTTTGGATTTAGTAGGTTTTTGGCAGGTGATGCATTTGGACATAGGCTTACAGCAGGTTTAGGACCGAGAACACATGTCAGCTGTTTCAAAGGAGCTGAGAGGAGTCAGCTGAAATAAAATGTGTTGCAGTCACTGACTGCTCTCCCCTTCCCAGGCCAAATCCCAGCCCCTTATTTCACGCCTCGACTGTCCCGTCCACGTCCACGTATGGTCCTTCTGTAATCTGAGGAGAGTGAGCCCTTGGTCACCGCTTTGGTGAGGGGAGGGGGAACAAAAGACACACGGCCAGATATGCATCTCTGCACCTGAACCTGCACCTGCCCTTTCCTCTGCCTGGAGCCCTGTGCCCCCAGATTCCAGCAGGCCCGCTCCCTCCCCTGTCTTGGGTCCTCTTCTGGGGAGGCCGTCCCCACATCGCCACTTTTAAATTGCAAAACTTCCACTGTTCTCTGTCCCTCTGCTCTGCTTTGTTTTCCTTCGTAGCTTTTATTAGCAACTGACCTACTATGTGCTGTCACTGATTGCTCCCCCATTCCCATGTAAACTCCATGCGAACATGACTTTATGTCTTATGAACTATATATATACGTATATACACACCCCCGTGTATGTACACATCCACATATGTATTGTTCACATAGATGTTTTGTTCATATATCCTGAGAGTCTGCCACATCATTGGTTTGCAACAAATAAGAATTAACAAATCATGTGTACACATTGGTTATAAGACAAGCCTTAATTTCAGAAATGTTAAAATAGGGAAAAAATATGTTTGTCTTAAAATCAAGAGAACAGAGTAAAATATCCTGAAAAATGCGTGGATTACTTAGATCAACGAGTCATACCTATTCCTGGAATCAGGATGAAAAAGCAGAATGTATTTTAAAGACGTGTTGGAGTGAAATCATTTCTCTTCTTCCAGCCACTGTAATATCAGAAATAAGGAGAATAAAAAAGTATTGCGGGCGCCTGTGTTCTAGGCTTGTTTCTGAGCGCTTCCCATGCATTCTCCCATTTAATCCCCACAATGGCATGCTTATTGTGCCAGTTTAATAGAAGGGAAAACTGGGGTCTCAAGAGGGCATCAGGATTTCATTTTTGTTGATTTAAACATTTTTAAATACTCACAAATAAAATGTGAGTTGGGCAGACTTTCTCTGAAGAGCCAGATAGTAAATATTTGGAGCTTTGTGGGCCAGATGGCCTCTGTCACAACTACTCGGCTCTGCCGGTGTAGCTCTAAAGCAGTTGTAGACAGCATGTAAATGAGCAGGTGGGGCAGTGTTCCAATCAGACTTTACAAAAAGCAGCTGGCAGGCCAGACTGGGCCCAGCAGGTAGAGTGTGCTGACTTCTGAACTCAGTATAATCTTCATGAGGGCAAAGGACCCTGCCATTTTTTAGTTCATCATTGGATCCCGTCTAGGGAACACAGTGCTTTGTACATGGTAGGTCTTGAATGAATGAATGAACCAGGGACCTGTGGTTTCTGCCTGTTGAGACCCCGTGACTAAAGCTCCCTTTTCCTCTTCATACACGTACTTCCCTTTCCTTCCCTTGACCTTCTCTCCGGCCTGCCTCTCCTTCTCACCACTCCAGGCCCAGGAGACCGCTCCCACTTTCCCAGCCTCATGAAGAACCCAGGGGTAAAACAGGAATAAAGACACAGACCTACTTGAGAATGGACTTGAGGATATGGGCAGGGGGAAGGGTAAGCTGTGACAAAGCGAGAGAGAGGCATGGACATATATACAGTACCAAACGTAAGGTAGATAGCTAGTGGGAAGCAGCCGCAGAGCACAGGGAGATCAGCTCGGTGCTTTGTGACCGCCTGGAGGGGTGGGATAGGGAGGGTGGGAGGGAGGGAGACGCAAGAGGGAAGGGATGGGGGAACAGATGTATATGTATGACTGATTCACTTTGTTATAAAGCAGAAACTAACACACCATTGTAAAGCAATTATACTCCAATAAAGATGTAAAAAAAAAAAAAAAAAAGCCCCAGGGAGTTGGGTGATGTAGCCCAACGAGTTATTCTGCCAGTGGTGGCTTTTTCTGGAACCTCTCAGAGTTCTGTGTGTGTACTGATTCATCTGTTTACACCCCTCCCTGTCCTAGGAAGGGTGTATGGCAGTCAACAAAGCAAAATAAGATTGCATGAATTAAAATGAGGCCAAAGGAAGGAAACACGATGCTGGGGCCTCAAGTGGGAGTCAGAATTGACTTAAAACACAGGCCACGAAGACCTCGCTTGTGCGGGAACTGGAGATTTGGCTCAGAGCTTTCTGGGCAGCCAGCAGGAAAAGCAAATATACTGCCTTCCACCACTTTGTGTCCAAATAACTGACCCAGATCGTTGCTCGTGGCAGGCGAAGCTGTTCTTAGCACTCAGGTCAGTTGAAAATGTCTCCAAAGGGACTCACGAGAGGAAACTGTGAGGGCAAAGGAATAGCAGCTCTGAGCCTTCCTCACAGTGGACATGCTGGGAATTCCTGGCCGTTTGGTACTGTGGTCCCTGGGCTGGACTCGACATCTTGCACTGATGCTCAGATGGGTGAAGACACATCTGGGTATCTGGGCCTGGGTTGACCTGGCAACACCAGAGTGGATTTCAGGGCAGCTTCATAAACATCTGGACCCTGTGGCCTCCGAGCAGCACTAGAGCATTTAAGTGGAAGCTCTGAGTCAGGGAGACCAGGTGAACATTCTGCCTCTGCTCTTGACCTTTGGCCTAGTCCCATCACTTCTTTGGACCTCAGGCTCATCATCTGAGAAATGGGGGTTGATATTGGCATTCAGCACCCGGATGGCAAGACAGTCCTGCGGCCTCTGCAGCCCTCATTTTGTTTAAGCCTCACAGCCATGTTGTAAGGTAAATGCCATCCCCCTTTGCCTTATGCTGCTGAGAACTTTAGATCAGGGTTCCTCAACCTTTTTTTCAAAAATTAGTACCCTCCCAAGAAGAAAATTTTAATTTAATTTAATTTAATTTAAATTCTCCCTAGTGAGAGAAATTAAATAATAAGAGATAAGATTGATCATGTAATGTTGAGCTTTGGAGGACCACAAATCATTGTAATAGCTAAGATTTTTTTCACCACTGCTTCCTCTGAGCCAGTCTTCGCTCCCTTGTGGGGATGATATCACCCCATGAGAATGTGTGTTTTAGAGATATTGCTGCTTCTTAAGAGTCCGTTTGATGGATGAAGAAACTGAGGCCCAGAGAGGTAAAGTAACCTGCCCAAAGTCCCATAGCTAGAGAGAGGGAATTGGAGTTCAATCTTAGAGAGTCAGCCGGACTCTAGACTGTGCCTTGAGCCACGTGCCAACTAACTGTGCCTCTGTTCTGTGTCCTCCTTTTTTCACTTACCTGTATGCCTTGTCCACTGCTCTGTTTCAGTTCATATAGAGTCACCTTGTTCTTTTTATTGCCGCATAATTTTCCATTTGCATCAGCATAGCCTGTTATTTATCCAGGCCACAGCTGATGAAGATTGGGGTTATTTCCAGTCTCTGGCAATTACAAACTCAGCTGTAACAATCCTCCCTGCGTATATGTCATTTTACTTAAGTGCAAGCAACCCTGAAGGTTAAATTCCTCGAAATGGAATCGCTGCACACTTGTTAAAAGATAGCATTTTGGTTGGGAGTGTGGAAACTGTTGAAATTCTTACGGAGCCATCCAAAGTGGACTTGGACGACTTTCTCAACTTCTAAGCTACTGTTTTGACCCCCTCATTCCGCCTGACCTGGTTATTGATTTAGATACGGGCTCCCCACCCCTGCCACCTTTTATGCATTTGGTCACTGGATTGTTCTTGTGTCATCTGGTATTTCCCTACGAGGCTTTGCACAGTTATTTTTGAACTTCAATTCTCATTTCATTAAAAGAAAGCCTGGGCAGCCAGCTTTTATTCCTGCCACCTGGGTACGTGCTTTGAAGAGGGCTTAGAAGGAGGCAGCACATGGCTTCTCCCAGGTCTTGATGCCTCTCGGGTTGGGGGCAAAGCAAAATCCTTCCCTTGTTGCTAGTCCTTTTGAAAGTTTCTCTAAGAGCGAAGTCTCAGTCTGCAGACTTTCCTTGACCTTCACTTATATGGGATAGGGCTGTCCTTTGGCAGTCAAGGAAATCCAGCATGAGTGGTCCTGCTTCAGTATCCGCAGGGGGCAAATTAAAATCGCTTCTCCTAGACCTTAGTGGTAGAGTTTCTATGGCTGAGTCAAGACTAAATCGACTCCCATATACTGTGATCTCAGTTAGAAAACCGTGAGGTGGAAAGGGGACTGGAAACTCATGGAAGTTTCCTTCAGCCCCTCTCTGGAGCAGTGTGGGCTGTGATTAAAGCCTGTGCACTATTAAAATCATCTGAGTAATTAAACCTAATGGTGTTTGGCAGTGGTTTGTTCTGTTAAGTTCCATGAGGAAGACTGGTTAACAGGATGGGAAGGCATGAATAGTATTTGGTACAAATAGAATCTTGCAGCCTACTTTGGTTGTGAAGTCTGGCTGTTGCTTACTGCCACCCCACTCCCATTCTGTAAACTTTCTCCAACTCAGCTTGACTGATTAAACATGGCGGCCAAGTTGAAAATTGGATGTAGCTGGATTCCACGGTGGGTGGTGGTGGGGTTAACCGGGGGCGGGGGGTGGTTCTTGGAGGAGATGTCTTCTGAGCAGTTGCATGAGGAGTGAATCATGAGAATATTTAGGGGGAGATTTTTTCCAGGTATAGAGAACAGCAAGTGCAAAGGCCCTGAGGTTGGTTACAGCATTTGCCTTGGGAAGCACCAGTGTAAGGTCTGCAAAGAGCACCACAGGAGGTCAGAGCTGAAGGCTATTCAGTCAAGCCCCTACCCTGTCAGATGAAGACTGAGGCCAGAGCAGGGGTAGCTGACTGTCCCCAAATCATACAGCTGCTGGTGGAACAGTTTTTCAGGACTACTGACTCCCATCCTCACACTTTGAGGGGCCTCAAGTGTCATGTCAACCAACCTGGCTCAACTCCCAACATCTCCATTCACCAGCTGTGTGGCTTAAATTACTTCACTTCCCCTGAAGTGACCTCAGCTGCCTCATCTGTGAAATGGGAATAATGAGAGTAGTTACCTTCAGGCTCGCTGTGAGGATTAAGTAACACATGGGCTCAGTGTGTGATGTGCAGTAGCTTAGTCTGTAGTGAATCTTAGGGCCACAAACTTCTTGGTACTGAATATACCCCGCCCCCCGCCTACTCCCTCACCCCCAGGTATGACACCCATCCTTCCTTACGTGGCTGTCACCTGACCCAAACCACATTTGCATTTGTTTGGACTTTTCTTTGGGGGCTCTGTTTTCCCGATGAAGACTTCTGGCAAGTGGAGCAGTGAGGGATGTGCTTCGGTTTCCTCCTCTGTGAAAGGGAGCTGTGATTCTCGTAGCTGGCTCTCAGGTGTGTTACAAGGACCTGGCCTGGCAGCACACGTGGGAAGTTCTATGTGCTCTGCGTATGGTAGTGTCACTAACAGAACATGGAGAAAAGGAGATTTCACTCCCTGGTCAAGACGTGGTTTAATCCCTCTAAATCACAGCACTCTCGTATTAAAATGGGACACCCAATACCACGTTGGGTTGTTATGAGAATTTAACAAGCTAATAAGTGTAAACATTTAGCCCAGCATCCAGCGCCCTAGAATCAGTAAATATGACTTCTCTCTTCTCCATTCCTTCCCTTCCTGGCCAAAGTGATTTCCAAGGGTAATTCCTGGTTGGTTCCATTTTACAGATGAGGAAACTGAGACTCGAAGAGGTTAGACTACTTAATACAGCCAGGAAGTGAAGGAGCCAGGATTTGAACCCTGGTGGTTTGACTCCAGCCTGGAGAGCCTTCCTCTGCCCTCTCCCATCTCGAAGCTCCCTCTGGATTCTTGCTGCTTTGATTTGATTTACCCGTGAGCTGACAGAAGAAGGCTGGACCTTAGCAACTCATCTGTCCTTGTGTCTTTGGTCTGAGTAAAGGGTCAGCCTGGCCCTGGAGAAGCCACCCCCATTTGGCCCTGGGCCCTGGGCTTCTGGCCCCAGCTGACCTCATCCCCAGCGATCCCCGCTGACATTTGTCTCAGATCCACCTCACAGTTTTATTTTCAGAGTTTCTTAGATGTCTTGCACGTCTAGTTCCTCGTCCCATGGGACCAGGGCTAATTAGCCTTTGATTATTCACCAACAGAGGCAGGAACGGAGACTCGAGTCCTCCGTGCTTTAATCACCCACATGAAACTCAGGCAAGACTGTAGGTATCTGGAAGTGGCTTGGCCAGGATTTGAAGATCAGAGGTGAAAACACTCAGGAAATCACCAGTGAAGCCCCTGCCTTCAGTCCTCACATGGGGAGAACCAAACATTGATCTGCTCTCCTCTGGGGCCCCCTCACAGCCCCAGGTCGCAGTAATCATGTTTGTTATTGTTGATTTTTGCTTTTTTCACTTGGGAAGCTCCTGGCCACCTCCATGTCCCCGCAGCCAGCTTTCCAAGAAGCCAGTTCCTTCTGTTGTCACCAGACCAGAGGACAGCTGTCCTCCTTTTAGGCTGCACATAAAGTAGGACATTTCCAAACCAGGAGTTCCACTGTGTGCTTTTGGCAAGAAGAAAGGTCCCTTTTCTTTCATTTTGACTCTGTTAATAGGAGAAAGCGTTCTAAAGAAGATGGAACACCTCCCTACTTATGATTTGTGTTATCTTTGGTGCAGGCGTAGGGTTGTTCATTCATTCAATAAATAATCTCAGACTCACTCAAGCCAAAGTCCTTACAGTGATCTGGATTTGCACTTGTGACTTATTGGGCTGGATAATTATTTGCTGGGCTGTCCTGTACAGTGTAGGAGCTTAGCATATTCCCTGGCCTCTACCCACTAGAATGCCAGGACCCTCCATCCCCAGCTGTGTCAACCAAAGATGTCTCCAGACATGCAAGATGTCCCATGAGGGGTGAAACTGCCCCCAGGACAACCAGGGTTCTAGAAGGCTTTGTATGATCTAGCCCCCAGTCCCCCTCTCTGACTTAATCTCCTACTTTTCATTCTTTTACTTCCTCCATTCCAGCCACACTGGCCTCCTTGCTGGTCCTTACTGGCAAGGTGAGCTCTGCCGGGCACACCGTCACCTCAGGGCCTTTGCACTGCAGCTCTGTCTTCCTGAAACATTTTTCCCCTAGTTATCCACACAGCCTGCTCACTTACCCACTTTGAGCCTCTGCACAAATCCTACCCTCTCAGTTCAAAGCCTACCTTGAATATTCTTTTAAAAGTTGCACCCCTCCCAGCCTCCTAACCCCCCTTTCTCCTTCTCCCCTCCTCCCCCATTATTTGTACATATTATTATTATTATTATTATTTATTGTCTGTCTCCCTAAGCTAGAATAAAGTTCCATGGAGGCAAGAATTTTGTCTGCATTGTTCACCGATGCCTCCCAAGCCCTTGTATAAGCCCTTCTTTTGTGACAGATTTCTACTGTGCCTGCTGTGTACATGCACCAGGTGTTATCTGGACACTGGGAAGATAATGGTGAGCACGGCAGATCAGGGTCCTGCCCGGACAGAGGTCAGAACGGTCATTACGCAGATCCCACTTGCCCAGAGCTGGAAAATTAAGTTTTGTCCCTGGAGCCACAGGAAAAAGGAGCGTGACGATGCCTCGGCTGGGCAGATAGAAGTCAGGGCCCTCCCCCGGGGCAGCAGGGAGCAGGGCTGAGTTTGGGGAGAAGGGCCTTTCTCCCCGCCAGGTCTCCCCACTTGGCAGGGCAGGGCCCTGGCCCCTGGGATTCCCCGCAGCCAGCCTCCTGCGGGGGCCCCATTGATATTCAGGCCACCCCTTGCTCTGAATAAACATTTCCCTGTCATCCAGCCTTAGCAGCAGCTTTTGCCTGTGGCCTGAGAGTGTCGGAAAGATGATAAAAATAGTGTTTAGTTACCTGCACTCTGCTTATTTTGTACTTTGCAGCAGTAACACGTCTTCTGACAGGTCGGGCCGGCAAGCTCATCATTTCTCCCTGGCGTTGAGCAGCCTTGAGACAGCCTCCCAGGTGCCCCGTTGTCTGACATGCGTCTTCAGCTGTCAGGGACACTGGCCAGATGGACCCAGCCCCGGCAGCCAGGTTTTCCAGAAACCTCCCCTTCCGTCCCCCGTCTTTGTCAGCAACCCCTAAAGAATAGAACAGAAGCAAATTTGGAGGCTGTGCTGAGCAGAAGAACCCATGCAGGGAAACTGCCCTGACCCTTGTAGATGCTCCTGCATTCAGCCACAAGGCTGCTTTGGGGACTCCTAATGACACTGGCCAAAACATTTTCTCTCCTTTAACTTTCTCCACCAGTTGGTAGCTCTCTTTGCCCCCATTTTACAGATGAGAGGACAGTGAGGTGCAGAGACATGAAGTGACCAGCTCAAGATCACACTGGGGGCGGGCAGTAGAAAGAAGGTGGAGCCAGGATCCCACCCTCTCCTTTCCGAGCCCACGCTGGGAGCAGGGCCCCGTCCTGGCCCCACCCTGCCCTCTGCCCTTCCCCCAGGGCTCTCCAGGGTTTCTTGCCTGCAGCTGCTTTTTTTTTTTTTTTTTTTTTTTTAAAATAAATTTATTTATTTTATTTTTGGCTGCATTGGGTCTTCGTTGCCGCGCACAGGATTTTCTCTAGTTGCGGTGAGCGGGGGCCACTCCTCGTTGTGGTGCGTGGGCTTCTCACTGCGGTGGCCTCTCTTGTTGCGGAATATGGGCTCTAGGCACGTGGGCTCAGGAGTTGTGGCATGTGGGCTCAGTAGTTGTGGCGCATGGGCCCAGCCGCTCCGCAGCACGTGGGACCCTCCTGGACCAGGGCTCGAACCCGTGTCCCCTGCACTGGCAGGTGGACTCCCAACCACTACGCCATCAGGGAAGCCCGCAGCTGCTTTTTGATGCCCTTTCTGAATAGCAAACCGTAGTCACGAATGTCGACTCTTAAGAGAGAGATTCTTTTTCCACTTAAAATCTTTAAGTTAGAACCCTCCGGCCTCTGGTTTGGGAGTAAATACATGGCTTTACGCCTCTAAAGTGTCACATTATTTAATTGGTACAACTATCCTAAGGGAACCACAGTGGCTTTGCTAAGTGGAGGTTACATTAGGGAGATGCTGGCAGGTCAACAGAAGGAGAGATTAAAGAGCCGTTGTTGGGTATTAAGCAGAGGTTTCTGGAGCTGTGTGACGGCATTAAAGTCTGGGATGGCAGGATACCTGTCCCGCAGACAGGGAATCATCTTCCCCAAGTCCTGGCGCAGCGTTCTCCTAAAAGGGCTGCTCTGGCGCATAGGGCTTGGAGGGTGGAAAGGCATTCTCTGCTCTCCTTCGCTTGCAGCTGCAGATCTGAATCTTGGCCCTGGAATGCTCCCACGTGGTCAGCGAGCCCAACTCAGTGTATGGTTCGATCGCATGGAGCCAGCAGAGCAGTGTCTGCCAGAGGCTGGCCCCTGCCTCTCACATGCGGTGCCCCACGTGGCCCTCTCAGTGCTTGGGGCTGAGATCAGTTGGATGGGCCTTACATCCTTTCACCAGAGGGACTGAGTAGGGCATGGAGAGAAGTGGGGAGCAGGCACCTTATCCCCAGGTGCCTCACTTTGTACAGAAAAGGGTTTCAGAAAATCTGTGTGGCCCATAGATATGGCATCTGTCCAAACGTTCATTTTTTCATTCACCTCCGCTTTAAAGTAAGAGATTTCTCTACTTCACTTCTGATTGCTATTCTGGTGGCACAGCCTCCTACCAAAGAGGTTTCAGACTTCTCCTTTATCACCAGTTTGTTCATGTGATGCTCAGTAAATAAACACTTGACTGTACCAGGGGTGCAGGGATGTGAGCCGGCCAGCTCATCTGAGCTTTTCTGTAAAGCCGTGCAGCAGATCATTCCAAATCAGCTCAGCAGATATGGAGGCAAAACTAACACACAGAAAACGCAGTACAATCAGAGCTGATGACACTGAAAAATGAGGGGTGACAGAGTCTTCGTTTTTTGAAAAAATGAGGACTCCCATTTGTGACACAGAAGCAAATAACTAGCTTTGTTTCTCTCTTTGCAGTGCCTACTAGGAAGCTCAGAGACAGAATTCATACCTCTCACAAGTGCCCAGGACTTGTGGTAATTTTCTGGGCGCTTACCAAGTTCCTGGTGGCAAATTATATTTCCTGTTTCTTGATTCCCTTGCTTACTTCCCCCTACCTCCTGTGTTTTGTCTGTAATTTTTGGTCAGTGGAACAGTGTGTTTTGTCTGTAATTTTTGGTCAGTGGGATAGTGTGTTTTGCTTAAGCCTTTTATTAACATGGAAGACCAGGGGTAAATAGATATCGAGATAAAAATACAATTTGCGGCTATATCTTTTGCGTGCGTATGCCTTTTATTTAAGCATGTTTTGCCCCCTGCACCCCTTTTCAGTATATTCTGAATGTGAGGCACTCAGAAGCTTATTTTGGTCTTCAAAGGTCTAGGAAAGCACAGTTCAGAGGGCTCACAGGATTCCTGGCCTTGGAGTGTGTAGAGGCTGTGCAAGGTGGGCACTCCTTCCCCCAGCCCCCAGCCAAATCCACACCCCCTTATCGACTCTGGGCTGGAAGTCCAGGATGTGTGATCCATTCTTGACTGTGCCACTAATGGGCTGGTGACTGTGGGCAGGCTTTTTCCCTTCCCTGGGCCTCAGTTTTCACATCTCTGTAGTGGGAAATAATTACCCCTACTTGCTGACCTCATAGGTCCCATATCTTACATGCCACTCGTCAAATGAAAGTCCTTTTAAAACAAGACAGTTGGCAGGTGGCCCAAGGATGGTCAGGATTTAGTGGGAGATCCAGAGGTGTTGACAAATACCCGGACACTGTCACCACCCACACAAATATGACCCTTTGCTAAGTCAGTTATTTCATCTTGATTAAGAGAAGCCTCTGAAGTCAGACAAGCTAGCTGTGAATCTCAGCTCTGTCGTTCGCTAGCTGTGGACCTTGGGTGTTGGTCTCGGTTTCTCTACCTGTATAACTGAGATAATTATGTACAAAGTGGTTAACACAGCTTCTAGCACAGAACAAGCATACGTCATTGGGAACCACTGACAAGTACATGCTTGTGGCTGGCTTTGGGCTCTTCGTTGAGTGGATCAGACTAATTAGGGTGCCCCAACTACAGTAGAGGGTTCTGGACATGGAATGCACACATAGCTCCACGCACTTGAGGACCCTGTTCTGTGAGGCATCCCTTTTCTCTTAGCCCTTGGCCATCGTGGTAATGATGGCTCCAGAAACAGCTCACTCATTGCCAGGTCCTGGGACCAAGGGCGGCTGTTCTTGGAAACTGAATTTAACCATAATGAAAAATGAGATGGGTCTTCCTCTGCCTTCCTAGTTTTAGGACTTTAAAACTTAAGTCAGTCCAGATAGACATCTTTATTTTTACTTAGAAGGTTAAAAATTCTGGAAAGTTTGACACTAACCCTGACTAACCTTGGATGAAATTTTCAAGACGTGGCTCTCAGCTTCTAAGTTGGATGAGCTCCTTTGCTAAACTCTTAAGTCTACTTTTTTGTTTCCAGTTGAAGGGAAAAAATAGCCAAGCTCAGAGTTCATTTTAACTGCCAACAAGGTTCTGTATTTTAAGTAGGGCAGCTAAGAAGTGAAAAGGGCTCAAGAAAGAGGTGGAAAAACTGAAATCTGTTATAACATTTTATTTTCTGGATGAGATGTCCATCCATAAAACTGAAAACCACTGAGATTTCATTTGTTCCAACCCCAGTTTTTATTATCTGCAAGAAGTCATCATCACATGCCTTGTCTGCTTCTTAGAGAGAGGTTGTCCCAGAGACCGGGTGTGTGGAGAGATGAAAAAGCTCTCAGAATTACTTCTGTATCACTCTGGATTTTTGATGGGGGGAGGGGGGACTTTTTTGGAGTGAGTCAAATTTCTACAGCTACAGATCTGAAACTTTTTCTTGAAATGTTCTGAACAGGAGTAATTTGCATTCCCAACTGTCACAGTGATGATGTTGGGTCTTGGATTTAGAATATAATCATAACTTTTTAAAGTTCCCATACCTGGGGAATCCAGAGAGCTATCAACCTAACATTAGGAAAACATATCAGTCAAATTGATTTTTGTAAATGACAGAGATTTGCAAAATTAGGGAGTGGAGTTACACACATACTGGGAAAACAAAGCCACTGAGTTTAGAGTTAGTTGTCACATGTCGTGGAGTAGAATATAAAAATGGCGCAATATAATGAGGGGTTTTACATGGAAATCCTGGAGAAAAGGAAGAAGTGAAATTACAGGGAAAAGAAAGGGAAGAAAGGGTGGTACAAACAGTGATGGTGTAGGGAAGTGATCTACAGCTCATGGGCCAAATCTGGCCCTCCACTTGTTTTTGTAAATAAAGTTTTATTGGAACACAGCCATGCCCACTTGTTTGCATATGGATAATGATTGCTTTGGCTCTGTAATGGCAGAGTTGAATAGTTGCCACAGAGACTATATGGCCTACAAAGCCTAAAATGGTTATTAGCTGGCCTTTTACAGAAATAGTTTGTTGACCCCTAGATGGTCTAGATGGTCTAGATCATCACGGATAAAAACTCTGACAATGGTGCAGAATCCCTGCTCCATCACTTATTAGCTGCATGACCTTAGAAAGTATCTTCATGTCTCCAAGTCTGTTTCTTTGTTTGTATAATGCTCATTATATCATTGAGGTGATTTAACAAAGCACCCCAAACTCGGTATTGTAAAACTGTAAGTGTTTTTGTTATTAGTTATTGCTTACAGGTCTTTGGGTCAGCTAAATGGTTCTTCTGGTCTCTGCAGTGGCTCCTCTGATCTTGGCAGGCTCTCATGTCTGGGGATCAACTCGCTATGGGCTGCTCTAGGATTGTCTCATCCAGGAAATGCGGACTCTCCTCCATGTGGTCTCTCATCCTCCAGCAAAGGAACCTGGGCCTGTTCTTACGGCAGTGACAGGGTTCCAAGAGAGAGTGCAGGAAGTGTGCAAGGCTTCCTGAAGCCAGACTTAGAACTGGAACGGGGTCACTTCCACCACATTCTTTTGGCCAAAGCAAGCTCCAGGTAGCCCCCTATTCAAGATGTGGGGAAACAGATTCCAGTCCGAGATGGTAGGACATGCGAAGTCACCTTGCCCAGGGCGGGGATACAGCAGACTGTGGCTTGGGGCCATCAGTGCAGTGGGTCCACTCTACTCCTAATAAGACAAGCCCCAGTAGGAACAAAAGAGTCATGACCATGACTGACAAGCAGGAGGCAGGTAAGAAATCCCAGCTGCTGCAAGAGTGAGGCTGCACGCCTAGGGTTGTACTCCAAGGGTGTGGCTGCGATGGGTGTATCGCGTGGCCTCCCTGCTTGGGCAGGGCATCATGCTTATATTGGGGAAGGGCAGGTAACTGCTACAGGTCCACGATTGAACAAGTGCACTGAATATTGCGCCTGGCACCTGTTAAGTTCCCACTTAGTGTTAGTCTTTGTTAATAAGTGATTGATAAACTTGATATCTTGTTATTATTTCCACTACTAGTCAGAAGTACCAGGCTCTCCCTTCCACACAGACTTGGGGTTGGTGTCTCTGTTTTACTTCTTCAGATGCCCGGTCTCTCTCTCTCTCCCTGCCTCTCACCTCTCTCCCTTTATCCCCCTCTGTCTCTCATTCCCTCTTTCTCTCTCTCACCCTCTCCCTCTCCCTCATTTAGCCTCTCTCTTGGCGACATTTAGCAGAGAGCCGTTGTGCTCTATCTCTGGGAGCCCAGGCCAGTGAGCCTTTAATGCAAAGTGACATCTGCTCTGAGTCTAGGGCCCTGGGAGTGCTCCCTGGTCACAAGTGCTTTTGGCTGCAGAAGCCTCAAGCAGAGCAGAGTCCCAGGAATGGCTAAACTGTAGCTTGACAGTGTAGATCCGGAAGGGTCACTGTGCAAAGTGGCTGCCTGATTGAGATGGGGAGATAGCGCCACCGAGGTACCCACTGCAAGAATTCGACAATTGTCTTGCAGTGGAGAGTCACCGTCTGTGAGCCCAGAGTCTCTCTGAGACTGTGATGAAGTTGTCACAGCTCCTGGGGATGGAAGGGGTCTGTTCTGGTAGGATCTCTCTCGACCAGTACACCTTGACTGAGCTTTTGCCCACTTAAGGATACTGGACTGGGCATTTTCTGAGCATCCTTGGATAGGATTGAATCTAGAATTGGGTTAGAAAAGAGGGGTGTGGTGTCTGAGGTGGGTGATGGAACACCCAGATGCCAGTCAGACCTGGGTTGGAATCTCATGTCTGCCATTTATCTGCTGGGTCACTACTTCTGTGTACAGTTGTCCAGGATGTACACTGCACAAGGGAACAAGTTGGAGCTAAAATTCAACTTGCAGTTTAGTCAGCAAGGTGTGCACCTAAACTCAGCACTAAAGTTGCCCAGAGTAAGGGACAATTCCTGTTAATAATTCTTACAGAACTGCAGTTTGAGAGAGCAACGGTCTGGGCTGGGTCGCGCTGGGAGAGCTCAACCACTCTAAACCTCAGTTTCCTCATCTATAAAACAGAGATGAAAATAGTACCAGATCATGAGTTTGTTGATCACATCAAGTATTTGTAAAATGCTTGGAATAGTAAAAAGGCCCAATCAATAATGGTTACCCCTAGTGGTTAAGAGGGCAGATGACCTGAGTTCAAATTCTTTTCTGCCACTTGCTAGCTGTGAAACCTTGGGCAAGTTACTTAAATGCTCTCATTTATTCATCTTTTAAGATGGGGTGATAATAATATTCCCTTCCCATGGAGTCATGGTGAGAATTAAACGAGCTAGTATCTATAAAGTGCTGATTTAGTTAGTGTATAAATATCAGCCACGCAAGCCAGTTTTAGTGCTGTTATGACCAAGGATCCATGTGGGTAACAAGTCAGTCTGGGCTAGAGCATTCGCCATGAATAAGCAGCTGTGGATAATTGAAGGTGAGTGGTTTGGGATGCAAGAAACAGCAGCTTGTATGTTGGCAAGCCGATGGGCATTTCCACT
The DNA here is from genome assembly GCF_949752795.1 of Hyperoodon ampullatus. NCBI lineage: Eukaryota > Metazoa > Chordata > Mammalia > Artiodactyla > Ziphiidae > Hyperoodon > Hyperoodon ampullatus. The sequence goes on from NC_136927.1 coordinate 35,716,876, forward strand.
GTTCCACCAAGAGAGGGAAGAGATTCTCTGACGTAGTAGTTCTAATTTTCCATCTGCCATCCTCTTTCCTGATGCTCTAGCCAGTAGCACACACTACTACCCACCCATAACCCGCTCTCGGTCCACCCTTTCAAGTTCAGAGTAGTGTTGATGGGGCTTGATTTATGGACTTCAGTGGGCCTGGTTCATATCCCCAGTTCTACTAATTACTAGCTGTGTGACCTTAGGCAAGTTTCTTAGCCATCTTAACTCTCAGTTTCTTTGCTATAAAATGGGAATAATAAGAGGTCACAGGTTTACTGTGAGGGCAAGTCAAGTGTCTAGCACATGTGGGGAGGCACATGGGCTCAGCTTCATATGTTAGCTGCTGCTGGTGTTATTGTTGGCATAACTTGCACACGTGCACACGCACGCATGTGCACGCACACACACACACACATACACGTGGCAGGTTTGGGGCTAGACCTTTGGGGGTTATACACATAAGTGAGTTCTGCTTCTCGGAAGTACGTATTTGGATGGAGGTTACACCTGTGCTAACCAGTGACCCGCATGCAGTGTGGAGGTGAGAACAGAGTTTTGTAAGTGCAGAGGAGGAGAAGCATGTCTGGTGAGCACAGGGCTGTAAAACAGAGGGGAGACGGAAAGCAGGAGTCCTTTGAATGCTAGCTTGTGGGTGAACTACATTCTCAGCCAAGGCAACAGCAGAGAGCAGCCCTTCCAGGTGGTGGTGGAATGTGCAGCTGGGCTTGAACGCTGATTCTTGGTTCTGGGCATGAACACGCAGTAGCCACTGCATTCCAGCAGGTAGGCACCTCCCGCTCTGAGACCATGATGGGGTAGGGGCTGCCCCAGGTCACCAGGGATCAGAGCCCCCAGATCTGGAGGGAAATGACAGAGTCATTAATTCTGCCACCGACTCACCAGAAGGTTGCCACTAGGGACCTCCTGAGAGCAGGTCAGATGCAGCCCCTCCAGGACAGGTAGCCAGGGCTTCTGGGGGGCTTCCAATTAATCAGCTCTACCCTGGTACTTGAGACTCATTAGAATTGTGATTTAGGCCCATTTACTGCCGTGAGATCACAACGGGGTGCTGGGTGATGATGGTCACCCAAGCTTGCAGCCGAAGACTATTAAATAAATTCCCATCACTTCCAGTTTTACTTGTGTCTGTCCCCAGCTGTCCCTGACAACACCCCAGAGTCGGGGAAAGGCCAGAGCAGCACCCAGGAAATGTGTTCTCATCATCATGGACTTGGTGAGGGCTGCCTGCACCTTTGTCCCCCACTCCTCTGTTCTCTGCCTGCGTCTGTGAGTGGTGAGTGAAAGGGCCCCTCCACGCACCAGCCAGAGGGAACTCTGTGAGACATAAGTCTGATCATGGCACATTCTCCTGCTTGAAAAGCCTGGTGTCTTCCGAAGGCCTTATAATGAGATCTGGAGTCCTTCCCTCTAGGTGGACAGCAAGGCCCAGCCCCATCAGACCCCTGCCTTCCTCCACTGTTGCACCTCAGACCCTGTGTCCACATCACAGCCCCACCGGCCTCTTTCTGCTGCCACAATAGGCTCATTTCTGCCTTGGGAACTTTGCTGTTCTGTTCCCGCTGCCTGGTGCCTCTGCCCAGAATCTTTTTTTTTTTACATCTTTATTGTGGTATAATTGCTTTACAATGGTGTGTTAGCTTCTGCTTTATAACAAAATGAATCAGTTATACATGTACATATATTCCCATATCCCCTCCCTCTTGCGTCTCCCTCCCACCCTCCCTATCCCACCCCTCCAGGCAGTCACAAAGCACCGAGCTGATCTCCCTGTGTTATGCAGCTGCTTCCCACTAGCTATCTACCTTACGTTTGGTACTGTATATATGTCCATGCCTCTCTTTCGCTTTGTCACAGCTTACCCTTCCCCCTCCCCATATCCTCAAGTCCATTCTCTAGTAGGTCTGTGTCTTTATTCCTGTCTTAACCCTAGGTTCTTCATGACATTTTTTTTTCTTCTTAAATTCCATATATATGTGTTAGCATATGGTATTTGTCTTTCTCTTTCTGACTTACTTCACTCTGTATGACAGACTCTAGGTCTATCCACCTCATTACAAATAGCTCAATTTCGTTTCTTTTTATGGCTGAGTAATATTCCATTGTATATATGTGCCACATCTTCTTTATCCATTCATCTGATGATGGACACTTAGGTTGTTTCCATCTCCGGGCTATTGTAAATAGGGCTGCTATGAACATTTTGGTACATGACTCTTTTTGAATTATGGTTTTCTCAGGGTATATGCCCAGTAGTGGGATTGCTGGGTCGTATGGTAGTTCTATTTTTAGTTTAGTTTTTTTTTTTTTTTTTTTTTTTGCGGTACACGGGCCTCTCACCATTGTGGCCTCTCCTGTTGCAGAGCACAGGCTCCGGATGCGCAGGCTCAGCGGCCATGGCTCACGGGCCCAGCCGCTCCGCGGCACGTGGGATCTTCCTGGACCGGGGCACGAACCCGCGTCCCCTGCATCGGCAGGCAGACTCTCAACCACTGCGCCACCAGGGAAGCCCTATTTTTAGTTTTTTAAGGAACCTCCATACTGTTCTCCATAGTGGCTGTATCAATTCACATTCCCACCAGCAGTGCAAGAGTGTTCCCTTTTTTCCACACCCTCTCCAGCATTTATTGTTTGTAGATTTTTTGATGATGGCCATTCTGACTGGTGTGAGATGTCTCATTGTAGTTTTGATTTGCGTTTCTCTAATGATTAATGATGTTGAGCATTCTTTCATGTGTTTGTTGGCAATCTGTATATCTTCTGTGGAGAAATGTCTATTTAGGTCTTCTGCCCATTTTTGGATTGGGTTGTTTGTTTTTTTGTTATTGAGCTGCATGAGCTGCTTGTAAATTTTGGAGATTAATCCTTTGTCAGTTGCTTCATTTGCAAATATTTTCTCCCATTCTGAGGGTTGTCTTTTGGTCTTGTTTATGGCAGAATCTTCTTGTGTCGGCTTCTTCCTAACGTCAGGCCCAAATGCCACCTCCTCGGAAACGTCTTCCCTGACACTCATCTGTCATTCCCCACCTCTCTCCTGCTCTGTCTTCTTTTAAAGGACTCAGCGCAATATCACATCATATTTTACAACCATTTGTTGCTCTGTTATCTCTCTGACTATAGAATGTAAGTTCCATGGATCTATTTTGTTCACTCCCCAGCACCCAGAACACTAGGTATTGCTTAGAAGGTGCTCAGATATTGGCGGGATGAATGAATGAATAAGAAGTAGTAGTAACAATAGATAGAATAGTAGTAGTAATAATAATAATAACAATCAATAGCTACTACTCTTCAAGTGCATGCCATGTTCCTGTCACCAAGCTAAGCACTTTACCTACATTTTCTCATCTGATCTTTGCGACAAGCCTATTGAGGTTGGTGCTATTTCCTCCCATTTTACAAATGAGAAAACTGAGGCTTGGAGATGTTAGAAGTAACTCGCCTAAGATCACGCAGCTTGTAAGGGGTGATGCTGAGATTCAGTTCCGTTCTTAATCCCTGCTCTGTGTTGATCTGGAATAGTGAGGACAGGGGGCCAGGGGCCATGCTCTCTATGCTCCTTCCCTGGCTGAAGGGCTCAGGGGGGCTTATTGCTGTCGACAGAATCACAGCTGGCTCCATCAAAGGCAGTGAAGTTGGTGAGACTGTCTGAAAGTTAAAGTGGTTTTCAAGTGGAAAAATACTGCCTGCAGCCACCACCATCAAACCCCACCCCCCTTGGAATGGTGGTGATGGGGTTGTGTGTGTGACCCAGGACACACGAAGGACCCTGAGACAGGCCAGAAGACAGGGTTCCAGAGTTTTCTTGCTTTACTTCATTAAGAAGATGAGCTGTGTTTGATTTGAAAGTGCTAAGCAGCTAAGCGGCTTGAGCCATTTACATCTTTTCAAATTGGAGCTTTTTTTCCAAAGGGAAAATCTGAAACTCCGCTTGAATCTCATTGCTGAATACAAAGGACGCTGATATGGGCTTTCAGAGACTCTAGAATGTCAAGTGAGAACCTGGCTGTCAGGGAAAGGCAGCATTGCGTGATTGTGTGTGTGTGTCTGTGTGTGTGAGCACACCCACACAGGTACACAGGCCTGGACCATGCTGTCGGGGGCCTCTTTCCTGATGCTCCGCACCCTTCTTCTGTGATGTGAGGGGACGGCCCAGCCAGACGCCTTTGTGTCTTTCTGAGTGACTGTGACCGCCACTGGCCTTCGGAGTTTAAGCTCCTGTCAGATATTAAAGAACAATTCACTTATTTCGGCTAAACAGAAAAGCATATGGAAAAAGCAAACTGCATTAACATCTGCCGCCTGGGCCCCATCTGCTCCCGTTGGCTGGGCTTCGCCTGCAGACGTGCCAGCCTGTCAGCTCTCCACGGCCGCTCCTTTTTCCTTCCAAGCCAGGGCAGGATGTGCCCGTTCATTTCGATCCACTCACGCAGGACCAGGCACATCCTAGGTGTTTTGGAAATGTGGAGAAATGCATGAAATGCAACAAGTGGGTAGACGGTGGGCTCTGGAGTTCATACTCTGGATCAGCTGCTTACTAGCAGGCCTTAGGCAGGTGACATGCCATTTTTGTGCCTCAGTTTCCTTGCCTGTCAAATGGGCTTAGCAATAGTGGTAGCTACATATAAGGATCATTGTGAGGATGAAATGATATAATGTATCTAAATCCGTTGCAGTGGACGGGAGGCATAGAGTAAGTATGCAGTAAATACTAGTTCTTGCTTTCATTAAGAATGTTCATTCCCTGCTCCCCACCTGTTACTCATCCTCTTTTCTACAGCTGTACAACTTGTCTTAAAAATGGTCACCTATAGCAAAGTCTTTCAGCCCCCCGGAAGTTCCCATTTTTCACATTGACACCTTTAAGGACACAACCCCTTCTCCCCAACCATCGTCCAAAACATACTGGTATCTGGGCAGGGCTGACCGCGATTCACAACAGGACCTGAGGCTGGAGGGGGCTGAGTCGGGGGTTTGCACCTCTGGCTACACCTTGGGATCACCTAGGGAGCTTTGAGAAGTTTCAATCCCCAGGCTCCAGCCCAGACTAACTCAGTCGTATCTCCCAGGTTGCAGCGTGGGCATCAGTATTTTTAAAAGCTTCCAGGTGATTCCAGTGGGCAGCAAAGATGAGAACCAGTGGGCTAAACGCCGCCCATTCTCAGTGCATCATGTTATCTGAGGGAAGAAGAATTGAGAACAAAAATTAAGGGGAGACGGCGGGTGGGGAATGCTAATAAAATATTGAATGAAACAAGCAGAGTGCGAAGGGGATATTTACAGCCAGCCTGGTGCCATTTTGTCAAACTTATAAACACAAAAAACAATATTATATACTGTATGTGGAAACATAAAAATTTACTAAAGATATAGACACACGGATGTGAAGGGTAGAAGTGACCTCTGGGTTTTTGTTAAAGGGGATTAAGTGATGAGAGGTGTTTCAACTGTATCTAAAGTTTTCTTCCTTTAAAGAGTTGAAAAAAGCATGGCAAGACTGGTACATGGGGTGTTATATTATTTTTCTGTACTTTCAGTATGTTTTGAAGTCTTTCATAATTAAATGATGATTATATTAGAAATTTCTATATTTGATAAACATTTATATTAAGAAAATATTTAGATCCATTTTAGAAAATGATTTAAAAAACATAATTTTACCACCTCACTTCAGAAGTTTAACAACTTTTTAAATGTCCCAGGCCATGGGCAGCCTTTTGATTGAGGAATGATGCAGGACAGTGGGGTGAGAGAGAAGAAAGAGATGGACAGACAGAGGGACAGAGAAAGGGCAGAGACCCACAGGTGGAGACAGGTTGACCCCCTGGGGGTGTGAATGAAGTCAAGGTCCTTATCATGCGAGGCCATCCCAGTGAAGGTGGGGTGCCCTCCACCTGACTTCTTCCGGGACTTGGAATTGTCCTGTTACTGCTGACGTGGACACCTCAAGCCTTGGCTACAAGCGGTAATTAATATAGGAAGGGGAAAGTGGGGGAGGCCCAGCCTGACCCTCATGAGCTTCTTTGGCCATCCTGATGGAGCCATCAGTGGCCTGGAGGTGGATGAAACCAGACAGTGCTGGGCAGCTGACCTCCGCGGGTCATTCTCCACACAGAGAGTGCGCCCAGGGTGGATCTGAAATTGCAGGCATGACTGCCTCCAGGGAAACTGCCAGCCCTTTTTCTAGGTGTTTCACTCCCAACAAGAACAGCTCATTCCCAGTCTGTGGCTTGAATGGGGCTGTTTTGGGAAGTGTCTCTGAGCTGAGGCTCCAGAGTCAGGCACTGTGGTTTAAATCCCCAATCTGTGTGGCCTTGAGCAAGTGTCTTTACCTCTCTGAGCCTCTGTTTACTCATTTGTCAAAAAGGATATCCTACGACTAACAGGAGTATTATTTACAGCTGTGATTTGTGTTTTAGGCACTGTCCTACGCGCTTTCCCAGCAATGACTTGTTACATCTTCCTAGTAATGTTTTGAGCTGGTTACAGCTGGGAAACCTGCCCCAAATCGCAGAGCTTTGAAATGGCACAGGGACCCAGGTAGTGCTCATGGCCCTGGCCGCTGAGCAACACTGCCTCTTTGTAAAGCTGTTGGGAGCATTCAACAGGAGACCACATGGAAAATGCTGCCCTAGCAGCAGGGGCTGCATCATAAAATCATGAACACCTGGTGTCAGCTAGGATTCTCCTAGTCTCAACTACAGGCGTGTGGATACAACAGGTAATATTCTATTGTCTTCCTGAGGTCCAGCCAGGAGGGGAAAGTTCACAGGTGGCCTTGGTCCAAGTTCGGACACTTCTGAGGCTATTGAGAGATGAGGCTGGGAAGTTAAGAGCACAAGGTTTGGAATCAGACCGGCCTGGGTTTGATCCCAGCCTTGCCCCTTCCTACCTGTGTGACGCTGCGTGAGTCACATGACCTCCTCTCTGGGCCTCAATTTACTCTTAGGTCAAGTGAGGATGATAACATCCCATATGTCAAAGATCAATGTGAAGGTTAACCGAGGGAATTTTGCCAAGTGTTAGGTAAGGTGCAGGCGCTCTCCTGTGTAGCGAGTGCCAGATGGGATGGGACGAAGCAGACAGACAGGACGGCAGGAGGTGGGATGAAGCAGGGAACTGGGAAAGTGGGCAGGGCCTGCTTTGCTGGGGGAGCTGCAATGACTCGGGCATTTGGCCTGTATGTAGTAGTCAGCGTGGGAGTCCCTGTCTTGCTGTCTTCAACTTTTCTTAAGTGAAAAATCCTGACGGTATTCACCACCTGAGGAAAAGGAAAGTGACCTGCCCTGGGGCAGTCAGGTAGCCAGGAGACCCGAGGAGACCCTAGAGGGCTCCCCAGAAGCTGAGGACTCAGAAGGACTACTTAGAGAAGTGTCCCATCCAGAGAGAAGGCAGCCTGTCTTCAGAACCTCGGTACAGCTAGTCGCTTGCACTCTGTAAAGTTCACAGAAAGAGCCATCTAGTGGCCTGAACTACTGTGGTCCATCGGGCCTCCCAGAACCACCTTCTGCTGAGTCTGTTTCATGGGTCGTTTGAGGATAAAGGGGAGCTTCTTTGTCTGACTGCAGCCAGACTTGAGAAGTCAGGGCACGTCTGCCAGGAAAGATCCACTGAACAGCCCCTTGAATAAGGAACTTGTCTGACAGCAAACCATCTCCCCAACCCAGATGGCCCATGTTCTGGGGGAGGAGTGTCACTCTCCAGAACAGGAGGGGCAAGAGGAAGCAGAAGCAGCCCTTTTACCTGTCGCCCGGCCACCCAGCCTCTCTCCAGTTCTTCTTCTCACTTTCCCAACTCTCTGGGGCCAGACAGACCTGGCTCTTTAACCTGCTTAGAGAACCTCTTCCAGCCTCAGTTCCCTCATCTTTAAAATGGGTGGATAAAAACATGTAAGAGATGCTCAGCATTGCATCCACAACACGTCCCGTCTAGTTTTGTCTTTTTATTGAGTTGTTGGTAGGTTGGTTGTCTATCTTGTTCTACTAGAATGTAAGTTTCACAGGAGCAGGCGTCTCTGTATCTTAGTGATAGACATAGCCCTGCTGCCAAGGACGGTGGCTGACATGTACCTGGCATTCAGTAAATACGCATGAATTGGTGCGCCACAGAAAGTTACTCTAGCAGTTTGGACGAAATGATGTTGATAACAGCTACCTTCCATTGTCTGTGCTCTGAGCTGTGCTTTTGCACAAAGTCGATATATCTTCTCATCAACCCTGTGAGGTTTAGATATCATTATACCCGTTTTACACAGGAAGGAACCAAGGCTCAGAGAGGTTAGCTAACTTTCCCATGGTCACACAGCTAGGAAGGGGCAGGGCCAGGTTTCAAATCCAGAAGAGTGACCCCAGAGCATGCCCTTGTAACCCGCCAGCATGTCACAGTGGCCGTGATTGCCCATTGCCCCCTCTGACTCAGCACAGTTTGAGAGATGAACATCAGACACATCCCATCTGAAGGGAGTGACCAGAACTCTCCTTTGGGTGGGGAGAACAGGGCACACAAAAGTTAGTTGTGAGGAGGTTTTCCATCCTGAAGCTTGACAGAGAATGTCAGGGGCTCATGGGCCGTGTGGCGGTGAATGGCATGTCCCATCCCACAAGCCACAGCCCCCTCAGGCCAGGAGGCAGGAGCCGTTTTCCACAGCTGTTGAAGTGGGCACCACTGTCACCTCCATCCCCATGGCCCTCGAAGGAGATGGCTGTTCTCCATGTCACGCCAAACCCACACGTAAACAGGAAGTACCGGTGGGGCTCCTACAGTTGGCAGAGGGTAGGCCCGCAAAAAGACAGCCTTCTTTGGGAACTTAGCCAGTGAAACCTTGCCTGGAGGCCCCGTCCCTGGTAGGTAGGGCCACGGCAAACATACGCTCATAAAGGAGATTTAGGGGGTGACGGCAGCACACTCATTTGTACCCCTGCATAGTAAAGATGATTTATTGGCAGCTGCTGGGAAGCTCAGCTCTGGAATCACATGGATGGTAATATCAGGTGCCTTTCCCTTGTTTCCTCTCCCCACCCCAAATGGCTCTGGCTTTCAGATGGTATAAATTAATTGGGTTTGTATGTATGTATTTGTACATATATATTTATTTATTTACAGGCATCTTTCCTTATTTATATCACTGCCTCCGTGAGCATTTACATTTCTTTAGAGACTCTGCAGTAATGAGCTTACAAGTGGGTCATTCATTACCCACTTGTGGCAGGGTGTGTGGGGAGCAGGGGACCCGGCAGATGCAAAGGATGAGTTTGATTCATCAGCAGGAGGCCTGTTTGTCTCCTCAAGTGCCCCTTCCCCAGAGGACCTGGATGGGAGAACATCAAGCAGGAGATGCCGGAACAAGGAGGGCTTCCAGGGACTTGGGGCAAGAGAAATATGGACAGTGTGCAGGGAAATAAAACCACAACAGATAGCACACTGAGGCCGGCGGGTACAAGGCTGGGGTTAGTCTCAAGTAACGGAGACAAGGCAGTGGCGCAAGAGGACTTTACACCAAGGACTCAAGTTGTTCAAGTAACCCTCTGCCTGCTGACCCTCTCTCCCCCGTTAAAGATTTCAGCCCACTTAGTGATTGCTCTCTTCCAGGGTCTTTGGTGGAGGTGGTGTCACCCCCTAGGGGTCATTTTGGGTACATGTCGGACGCTCCTCCAAGCCTGGATGTTAACAGCCTGAGGGAGTAGAGTGTAGCTTTTATAGCCATGCTGTGTGATTTGGAGCATGTTACTTAACCTCTCTGTGCCTCCATACATTCATTCACCTGTAATATGTGGATACTAATAGTACCTACCCAAAAGAGTTGTTCTGGGATTCTTTTTCAGCTGTATTGAGGTATGATTGACAAATAAAATTGTAAGTTTTTTTTTTTTTTTTTTTTTTTTTACGGTACGGCCTCTCACTGTTGTGGTCTCTCCCGTTGCGGAGCACAGGCTCCGGATGCGCAGGCTCAGCGACCATGGCTCACGGACCTAGCCGCTCCACGGCATGTGGGATCTTCCCGGACCGGGGCATGAACCCCCGTGTCCCCTGCATTGGCAGGCAGACTCTCAACCACTGTGCTACCAGGGAAGCCCAAATTGTAAGATATTTAAAGTGTGCAATGTAAGGAACTCAGTGGGAACCCCACTGACTTCATTAACAAATGATTCTGGGATTTTTAAAGATAATCTGTGTCAAGTGTTAGCGCAGTTCTTGGAATAAATGTTCTATAAGTGTTAGCTACGCTAGTTGTTGTTACCAAGTTTGGTTTTGCTGAGCTCGCCTGCCCGTGATGCCCTTGTCTGCCTCATGAACATGCTCTTTCTTCTCAAAACTGGGCAGGAAAACTGCTTTCTCTGTGAAAGCCTCCTCCACTCTCCTTGGACCCCGGACCACGTTAGGTTTCAACTCTTGATGAAACCTTTGGCACTTATTCATCGCCCCCCTGCCCGCCTTCACTCCCGTCCTGCATTGAAATAAAGTATGTCCACGCCCACTCCCCTGTCCTGTGTCTGAACTCCACCAACAGCAGGAAGCATGTCTTAATTCACTTTCCTATCCTTTGCCTCCGCCATGCCTGGTAGGGAGTAGCCACCCAATTAAAGTACATAGAGTAAATAAACCAGTGCTTCTCAACCCTATTGGACCCAACCCCTCTTCCTGCAATAAATCTTTTAAAATGTTCCTTTTGTCTATCATGAAATGAAATCCATACTTGTTATAACCTACTTACACTCACAACTCTGAAACATATCAATATATTGCCCTGATAATAATATAACGAATATATAAAAGTAATTTAAAATAAAAACAATGTGTATTTCATTCTGTAAATGATCAGGCACAACGCCACCAGACTAGCACTTCCCAAACTGTAATGTGCAGATGAACCCCCTGGGGGTCTTGTTAAAATGCAGATGCAGTGGGTCCAGATGGGGGCCTGAGATCCTGCATTTCTAACAAACTCCCGGGGATGCTGATGCTGCCGGCTGATGGGCCTCACTTTGAGTGTCGAGGGCCTGGAAGACACATGGAAAGGTCCAGTGCTGGATGTTGAATCACCAAGAATTATAGTTACAAGAATTACACACAGCTTGTGTGGCTGTTGATGATAGGATTTTTTTGAAATCATACTAAAATTCTGAATGATGTAGGATCTCCCCTTGAGTTAAAGGTAGTCACTTTCCTAGAAAATTCGGTTACATTAAAAGCATTCAAAAGTGCTCTGTCATATGTAAATTTGTATTAGGTTCCTGACCTGCAAAATTAAAAATGAGTTGTTCACCCACATGACATGTAGAGACATTTAGAAGTCCTGCAGGATGTGGGACACTTCGTTACTGCTTTGGGAACATGCATTGCCAGGGATCTGGTGTCCTGCCACCAGTGTCTGCCAGGAGCGTCCCCCAGTCATTGTGGCAATCAAAATGGCACCACATGTTTTAAGAACACCCTGTGGGGGGCGGTCCCACTTCCATGGAAGACCCTGGAATTAAAGGATTCGTTAAGAGCTCTGAGGTCTTTGAGGCAAGGCTCTGAAGTTGAGTTACTTGAAGATCCTGGGTCCTTGGTTTCGAGCAGGCTCACGGCATGCGGGTGGGTAAGGGGACCTGGGCCAGGCTGGACGAGAGCTGTGATGATCTGTAGAGGAGATGCTCCTTCTCGATACTATGGGCCACTGCTCAGCCCAAGATGATTGTCACATGCAGGAATCCAAGCCCAGTGCTATCAGGTCCCCTGATGCTTCAAGACAGTGTGGAAATCCAGATTTTTAGATGGAATCTCTAGATTTTGAAATGTTGGCTGGGACTGAAAACCAAGCAAATGAAAACACTGTATGAAACAAACCAACATCTGTGCCCTTGGAACCACTGGGGCCCCAGTTATGACCTCTGGTTTAAGTTAGGGATGTGCCAGCAGCCTGGGGACTAGCCACTGCCCAAATGAATGTGCCCCTCCTCGGGGTCACCCCGTTTCCAGCTGGGGACTCTAACCCTCCTCCCACTTGCCCCCGTGCACACGCTGCTTCTCCTGACCTCCTCCAGCCCCCTCCCCCTCCCCCCTCCAGCACACCTTTCCTTGGTTAACTTGGGCCCTTTCTCCAGCCGTCTCCTTTCTTCCTGGCTTAGCTGTCCTGATCTGGGCATTTTGGTCAGGAGGGGCTGTTGTTTCTGGATGGGAACAGGGTTTGAGCTGCTGAGGCTGCCAGCACCAGCCTCCGGAGCACTTGCCCCTGGCTCCGTGGTTCTCAACCAGGGTGATTTTTGGCGCCTGGGGGACATCTGGCAATGTCGAGAGACGTTTCTGGTTTTCACAAGGGTGTTACTATCATCTAATAGGTAGAGACCACAGGTGCTGCTAAACATCCTACAGTGCTTGGGACAGCCTTCACAATTAAGCGTGATCTGTCCCCAAATGCCCATAATATCATAGTTAAGAAAGTCCATCTTAGAGGAATCCAGAAGGCTTTGTTACTGAAGCAAGACTGGGTTGTTCATTGTGACTGTCACTGTCACATCCTCCTGGTGGGCTGGAAGGACAGCGTGGGTCAAGTCTGGACTCCTGTGCTGAGGCCCCAAAGATGCGGCATTATGGGGTTGAGGTCCAGGCCATGTGGCCTTGGGCAGTGTCAGAGATAAACGAGACCGTAAGGACAGATTTTAATCTAAAAAGTACTATTGCACTGGGGGAAGGGTCCAGTGTGAACTGAACTCCACTATGATTTATTTGTACAGCGTGACTGGGTCTTTTAAAGGGGGCATGAGGGAATAGTGCGGGGGTGAGCAGGGGCTCAGTAGAGTCAGGGAAGTGAAAAATGACAAAAAGCAGAAAGGGGGGGCTCTGTCCCCAGGAAACTCATCTGGGTTTGCTGACTGGCGCTTCTCCAAGTTAGTCCTCTTCCCTCCCACAAAGGCTGGGACGGATGCTGGGGCCCTGTCGTCGGGGGTTGGCTGCAGCAAACTAGATTCTATTAGCAGCCTTGAGTTTGCTCAGGCAGGTGCTATACGGGGGGCTCAGGTCCTCCAAGAGCTGTGTCCTTGAAATGTCAGAAACTATGTTAGTGCTTGCTCACGTCTTTACAGGCCAAGGTGGAGACCTGGTTGAGGAGGGGCTCGGAGGGGCTTAGCTAGAGTTTGGTCAAAGGGGAAATCTTTGCCAGCAGGTCACTCTCCCCCCAGAGGGTGGCCCAGGGCTTCAGGGTTCTGCCTCTCTCTATATAAAAGTATTTATCAGCACCCCATTTCCAGTTGACCTAGATTTCTATCTGTGTGTGTGTATTTATTGTGTGTGAGAGTACAATATAAATCCACAGGCTTGGCGTATAGGGAAAGACCCAACATAAAAAGGCCCTCAACTCTTTATTTCCTCAATGAGTAGATATTTCGGATGACAAGTATTTCAGCAATTCTCAAACTTGGTGGTCTCCATGGACCCCCTTATATTTTCAAACATTATTTCAGACCCCCAAAAAGCTTTTGTGGCGCAGTGGCGCAGTGGCTGAGAATCCGCCTGCCGATGCAGGGGACACGAGTTCGTGCCCCGGTCTGGGAAGATCCCACATGCCGCGGAGCGGCTGGGCCCGTGAGCCATGGCCGCTGAGCCTGCATGTCCGGAGCCTGTGCTCCGCAACGGGAGATGCTACAACAGTGAGAGGCCCGCGTACGGCAAAAAAAAAAAAAAAAAGAAACTTAACCATAACCCGTTACCTATCTATATAAGTAAAAAATTTTATGAAAAATGCATATGTTTTGTACAACAAAAACAAATTTCGTGAAAAGAGGCATTGTTTTACATTTTTGCAAGTCTGTAATATCTGGCTTAATAGAAGACAGCTGGATTCTCACATTTGCTTCTGCTTTCAATCTGTTGCGATTTCACACATCATGGAGCCTCTACAGACTCCACTGTGTGCTTGTGTGAGAGGATGAGTGAGAAACAGGAAAATAACATCTTCAAATTATGATGGAAATAGTGACCTTGAAGATCCCCTGAAAGGGTCCCCCAGGAGTCCCCAGAGCACACTTTGAGATCTACCTCATTAGATCATCACAGTAAGCATTAATTCCAATTAAATCAACTGTAGCTAACATTTATTAAGTTCTAGGCTTTATGCTAAGTGCTTTACACGTATTATCTCTTTGAGCTGTCATAAAAGCCCCGTTAGGTAGGTACTAGTTATTATGCCCATTTTACAGAGAGGAAGACTGAGGCTCTCAAAGTTAGGTACTGTGCCCCGGGTCACTCAGTGAGCAAGTGGCAGAGGCCGGGTGGATCTGAACACACTTCACCTCCCGACCCTGCCTTTCCAAATGATTTAGGTCTGCTCATCAAATGATGGGGTGCCAGCTAAAAATGTCGATTGAGTGCTGAGTACATATCAAGCCTCATGCTAATTGTTCTGTTGTTAACTAGAATTAAATATGAGCGTGCCCTATTATTTAATCTCTCCTGCACCTTTGCAAAGTAGATCTTCCTACCCCTTTTTTTTTTGTAGATGAGAAAACTGAGGCTGTGAGAGGCTAAGCTTCTTTCTCTGTATCTCAAGGTTAAGGGGCAGAGGCTGGATTCCAAGCCAGCTCTATCCATCCAGCTCCCTCCCGCCTCACCCCATGCTGGGCGTCCCGTTAACATGACTAAATTTGCTAAATTACACCAGGCTTATTATTGAGGGTTCTGTTAAAGCCTGGCCTGCCCGTGCCCAGCAGAGCCCATGGGTTTCTAAGCTCTGGCCAACCCTGCCACTTTTTGTGCATGCAAATGAGCCAGGCGGGCGGGCAAGGGGCCTCTGTGAGGTCTATTTGCATTGGCAGCCTGGTAATTGCATGTCCTAATTGGGTGCAGCCATGCACACTGCGCCTCCTCCATTCCACTGCCCTGGCACAGAAGTCCTTCTGGAAGCAGGTGTGGGCTTCTCCCCCATGTGCCCCTCTCAATGGCCTCGATCACCTTGGTGATTGGAATGAAGCCTCGGACACTGAGTTCAACAGCAAACAGCTACTCAGCTGGCAGTGCATCCACATGGCACAAAAGAAAGCCGTAAACGGGTCATGATGAGTGAGCAGGTGGGACAGGCGCCCTCACGCCTGCACAGCGCACCTGGCCGGGGCTCCCCTCTGACACCATCTCTATTCCTCATAGCCGCAGAGAGGCGGTGCAGTGTTGGCGGGTGTGGCCTCTGGACCCCAACTGCCTGGGTTTGAGTCCTGGTTCCTCCACTTCCTAGATCTGGATTTAGTCACTTAACTTCTCTGAACCTTCATGATCCCATCCAAAAAATGGGGAGAATAACGTAGCATCTTCTTCATAGGGTCCTCATGGGGATCAAATGAACTAGTCTCTGCAGAGGGCTTGGGAACAGAGCCTAGGGCAGAGCCACCACTGTATGCATATTTTCTAATAGATGCATGTTTCGTAAGCACCTTGCATGTGTCAATCACTGTGTTCTGTGCTTCATCTGTTCTCTCAGTTCCAGGGAGATAGATGCCAGCTTCAGCCCCTGGGATGGATGAGGACGTCAGGGTGCAGGAAGGTGAAATGGTCTGTCCCAGGTCAAAGAGCTGCTGGAGAAAATGATCACAGGATGAGGCAGGGAGAAGACGATGCACTTAGGAGCATCCATCTACTCCTCAGTCCCTGGTCTCTTAAAATCCATCAGTTATTTCTCAATGATCTGAAATGGCAGAACTTTGTTAATCGATTGTATTGATTAACGGTTAATTCAGAGAATGTTCAGAAGCACACACACAGGACCTGTCATTTTACAGATGAGAAAATCTGACGGTCGCTAAAGCAAGACAAGTACCCAGGTCTCCTCTTTTCTTGTTCGGTGTTCTTTCTACACAGAAATAAGAGCAAAGGTTTATCAATGAGTGGAGAGTTTGAAAACACAGCAACCCACCTCCACCCCTCGGAAACAGGACCTGGGTGCAGGGGAGGAGGTTGGGCCGATTCAATTGATCAAGCGAGGAGAGATCCATCCTGAAGTCTGAACGTTAGAGAACCAGGAAGGACAGAGCAGACCCAGGCGTCTCTGAAACACCAGCCTGGGGCATGTAACCTGCCTCTGGAAGCAGTCTTGTGCTTGGCATATTTCTACCTGATTGAAATTGACTCTAAACATGCCCAAGGTTGAATGGGAATAGAGGACATTATTGCATTTAATTATTTCTCCAGAACAAAAATGGATTCTATCAGCAGCTTAGGGGTAAGGCAACAGCAGAGCAATTAGAGTTTTGGAGCTCGCATGCAAACATTTGAATGTGCAATCATTGCAATAAGTACATTAAAATAAAATAAGTCAAAGGGTTGCATTTGCATAAATAACCCAAGGTGAGAATGTTGGATTGCTTAAGAATAAACGGGACACAGCTAGCAATCATCATGAAGAAATACTAACTGATCTGTCCTCCAGCTGGAGACCATCAGGGGTGAGTTGGTGGAGGCCCAGTGTTGATTAGTAGGGAAACTTTTTTGCTCATCGTTTCTCCTGCTTTGGGTGTGGTGGGCACATTCTGGAAGTTTTGACATACATTCATCCTCACCAAATACCCATGACATAAGTATTATTTTCACATCCCCATTTTCCGGATGAGGAAACTGAGGCATGCAGAATTTGAATCATGTCATTTCTAGCATCACATTCATTCCTTGGTCAGGTTATTTAACCTCCCTGTGCCTTACTTTCCTCCCCTTCATTAGGACTCATGCTGTTGCTTCACTGGGTATTCAAGAGGATTAGAGACACAAGGTGTGTGAAGGGCCAGAGTATGAGGGGACATGGGTGCTGAGGATATGATGGTCATCTTGCATGTATTTGCCTGGAAACCTCCCAAGGTTGGTTTTTACAGGGAAGGGAACCTGGGTTTGGATGTCTGGATCTTGATTCTCCAGGGGAAGAAGAGAAAAGCTGAGACCCGTTTGCCTCTTGGCGAGCAGGTGAAGAGTTAGAGGGAAGGCAAGGTGATATCTCATGCCCGTCGAGGGATGGATGGATAGAGAAAATGTGACATATACGTGCAATGGAATATTATTCAGTCTTGAAAAAGAAGGAAATCCTGCTGTATGTGATGCCATGGATGAACCCGGAGGGTGTGATGCTGAGTGAAATAAGCCAGACAGACAAAGACAAATGCTGCTTGATCCACTTGCATGAGAATCTAAAATAACCAAACTCAGAAATTCGGAGAGTAGAATGGTGGTTGCCAGGGGCTGGGGGAGGGGAAATGAGGAATTGCTAATCAACAGGCATAAAGTCTCAGTTATGCAGGATGAATACATTCTAGAGATATGCTGTACTACCTTGTGTCTGTAGGTAGCAACACTGTATTGTGCACTTAAAACGTTTGCTAAGAGGGTAGAGCTCATGTTAAGTGTTCTTGCCACGATAAAATAAAATGTACAAGAAAAGAAAGAAAACTGTGGAGGGAAGGTGTAGGAGAACTCATCAGCTATTGCAGGAAGCAACCCTGACTCAGCGTGACAGATCATCCCAGGCCTCTGGGTGATGCCTGGTTCTCACTGACTATGGCTCAGTGGCTTTTCTGGAAGCTATCGAATATCCGTGAGCTCTTCATTCCAGAAGACAAAATATTTCCCTTTTCTCTTATGCTCGAATCTTTTGATTGGCAGCTGAGTAGCACCTGGGGCCAGGCAGAAGGCCAAGGGGCCACCGTGAGCTCACCATCCCCATCGTGGGGGTGTCTCTAAGTAGACGACGCTTATAAATCAGGAGTCCTATTAGAATTGATGGTGGCGCCTGGTCCTGATATCACAAATTAACCAGAGGAGCCAGCCGTTCTGATGGCCAAATTAGCTTCGTTGATTGCAGTGCTTCCTGCGGCTGGTGTTGCTTGGAGAACTTCTGCCAGAAGGTAGTAGAGAACGTGAGCTTTTGAAATTAGTGGTTTTACGGAGGTTTTCTGCTTGGGGGACAAACTGGTGATCATCAGTTAATGATGAGGAAAGAGAACAACCCAGGAACAGTACTGCGGATGTGTTTGATGAGAGAGAATGCAGATGGCTGTGAGGGCAGAGGCCTTTCTGCACACTCTCTGCCTTCTTGTTAACTTCTAGAAAACAGGCTTAGGGACAGAATTTAAATTCTTGTTTTCAGGCAGCAGGAGTCATCGAACTGATTTTCCAACCATTAGAGGCAAAAAATAATAATAAATTGGCTCCTGTATCTGAGGACAGCTAAGAGGAAGAAAGCAGATCAGGTTGGCTCCTGTATTAATCAGGATGAGCTAGACTATGCTGCAGTAACAAAGATCCCCAAACCTCAGTGACAGAAAACAGCAGAGGTTTATTCTGCCCATGGAGGTTTGGTGGAGTCTATCCTCCACCCTGGCCTCACTCAGGAATGCAGGGCCTTCACCATCAGGAGTGTGGCTGGATGCTATGGGGGAAGGAGGGACATGGAAAACTGTGCCCTGGCCCAAGTCACTGGTCTTGGCCACAGCAGGTTGCTTGGCTGTGCCTCATTTGCAGGGGATGGGGAGTACAATTGTATCATGTGCCTAGAAGGAAGAGAACTGGAATATTTGTCAAGAGCTTTATTGAATACCATCCCCCATCCAGCTCCATCCCAACCTAGGCTAATATGAGCAAAGAGAGAGATACCCCATCCATTCCCCCACAGAGAAGGGGGAGCTAAATGCTCCTCCCTTGACCTCTCAGCCAAACAGAAGAGGCACTAAACTATAGCAAGTTTTAGAATTAAGCAGGTATGCGTTCACAGCCTCCCCTAAATGATGTCGGGCAAATCACTGAACATCCCCAAGTTCCCCTTGTCCCTCTTTTGTAAGATGGGGGAATGGTAATACCTGTCTTGAAAGTTACTTCTGAAGGTTAAACATGGAAGGGCTTAGCCCAGTGCCTGGCACTTGATACGTGCCCGTGCCTGAGCGTGTTAAAGCAACAAGCCTTGGCGCCTCTTTCTGTAAAATAGTGAGGAGGGTACCCCTTATGGGACGATTGTTGGTATCCAATAAGTAATACCTGTGAGTCGTTTGCATATGGTGCCTGGCTGACAGCGAGTGCTCAGAAAATGCATCTAAGAGGCTGCTTGGGATTCTTCAAGGGCCTCTGGACAGAAAGAAGGGAAAACAGGTATATCAGTGTGGTTTGTTTATAAGAACAGAGGAATGGCCCCTCACTGAGGGGGATTTCTTGCAAGATACGTGGAGAGGTAAGAAAGACTGGAAACAGGTGTCAGAACCAGAAGTTCCCCTTCACAGACCAGCATGTAATAGCAGCTCCTGTGTATGACCAGTAGCCACTCCAGGACCCATCACAGACTCCACTCTCCCTCGGCATCTCCTTGTTTGCTTCTTCCTACCCATTGCCTCTCACCTCCTGCCACCTCAAGCTCCTGGTGCTTCATGGCCCCTCCTTATTGTCCTCTCCCTCTCTGTGACTCCCTGCCACCTAATGGCCACTGACCAGCCTTGACACGGCTATTTGGAGATGACATGCCTATCCCAGATCCATTTAGCTGGGTGGGAGTGGATGGGAAGGCTGCAGTGCTTAAGGGGACAGAGTGATGGGGATCAGAAGTGCTCTGCAGCTTCCTGGAAGTGGCTGGTGGAGCTGGTAGCCCAGGGCATGGGGTCTGCAGTCTATCTGGTTTGAATCCCAGCTTCACCACCAACCAGCTGAGTTACCTTGGATAAGTCACTGATGCCCAGTCCCTGCAAAATGAGAATAAAAGTAACATCAACTTACAGAATGGCCACGAGGTATCTTAGTGTAGTCTTCATTCTTACGGCCTCTTGAAATTGGTGCTTGGTGCTAGGGGAGATGGGACAAAGGCAAGAAGAGGGCAGACACGTTGCTGGGCCAAATGGGGACATTGGAGACAAGGGCAATCAAACCAAGCCCAGGGGAACCTTCTAAACTCACAGTTCTTGGAGAGCTGGGGTCTGCACACTTTTTTCTTAAAGGGCCAGCTTGAAATCTTTTAAGCTTTGCAGACCAGTCTCTATGGCAACCACTCACCTCTGCTGTTGTAGCAGGAAAGCAGCCATAGACAGTCCATATATGAACAGGCGTGGCTGTGTTTCAGTAAAACTTTATTTATAAAAACAAATGGCGGGCAGGATTTGGTTTGGGGAGGGCAGTAGTTTGCAGACCTGCTGAAGGAGGAGCCACGCTCAGTGTCAGCTGCACGTCAGCCGATCCTGGGCACCAGCACTACCTCCACTACTCTCCACCACCCTCTTCCTTGAGAACCTTTAATCGGCACATTTAGGAAGACGAACAAGGAAGTCTGCCCTCAGAATTGCTACTCATTGCCAGTGTGTTTCTAGAGCAATGGGTGTAGATTTGTGGAGTCAATTAGCATTCTCTGTGGCCTCTGTGTCCCCTCTGACTAGCTTTGGGACAGTGGGTTCTCTTTCAGGTTAAGGCCTTGATAATGGGCTCTAAGCAGAAGCAATGTGTTTTGGAAGTGATGCAGGATGTTAGTTGACCAGTGCATTTGATCCGAGGTCAAAATGGCCAGGGCCCACCTACCCATGGAGAAAGCTGAGTTTTGGGTACCCGCCTTCCCAGAAAGACTCATTTTCTCCAGAATGACTCTTGGCCTTTCTCCTGACACCCTGCCCCCCCACCCCGTGACTTAATCAGTTCTGCTCTAGGTACAGACATCAAGAGTCAAAGCTCAAACCTAAGACTGTCACAGGTTTTCATCCCCCTGGGACTCACTGTAGGATCCTTGCATAGGATTGTCCTATAAAGGGCATATTCCCCTCAAGATAGCCGGTGATGTCTCCCCCTCAGGATTAACTATGGCACGGTCTGATTTCTCTTACGGGCATAGATCTACGAGCATGTCCTAAAGGCAATGTAAATTATATAGTATCCTACCGATATTTTCTCCCCTTATAGCTTTATTATGGCATTTCTAGCCATTAAATAAACCATCACCGTGCTTGCTGCTAGAATTTAAACAGGAAGCTTGGAACAAACTGTCCAGATTCCAGTAGCAGAGACAACCAAGGAAACATATGAAAAGGGGGTGTGGTTAATAACAAGTGTTGAGGATCATAGTCATAGCACGTTAGAGCTTGCAAAAGCTTTATTTTCTAGTTGGCACATCTTCTATTTCCAGGTTGGGAAACTGAGGTTCAAAGGGAAAAACCTAACATGAAGTCTAACATTAAGCTCGTAGCAAAGGCAGGACGTGGGACCAGGGCCCAGACTTCCAAACCTACGTGCCCCACTCTCCAGGGCCAGCCTGCTTAGCGTGATGGCAAAGTCAAGTTTCTCTTCTGTGTTTCCTTCCTGTCTTCTCCAGGATGGCTACTTCTCTCACCGGCCAAAAGAGAAAGTGCGAACAGACAGCAACAATGAGAACTCTGTGCCCAAGGATTTTGAGAACGTGGACAACAGCAACTTCGCACCCAGGACTCAAAAGCAAAAGCACCAGCCCGAGTTGACGAAGAAGCCCCCGAGAGGACAGAAGGAGCTTCTGAAGAGGAAGCTGGGGCAGGAGGAGAAGGGGAAGGGGCGTCTGTCCCCAGGGAAAGGTGCCAACGAGGTGCTGCCTCCTGGTGCGAGAGCCCCGGTCAACGGCAGCCAAGGGAAGGATGCCCCCAGACAGCCCCACGCCCGGAAGAGTGGGGGCAGCTCCCCCGAGATCAAGTCTGACCGGCCCCTCAAGTGTGACATCTCGGGTAAGGAGGCCATCTCCGCCCTGTCCCGCTCCAAGTCCAAGCACTGCCGCCAGGAGATCGGGGAGACCTACTGCCGCCACAAGCTTGGGCTGCTGATGCCCGAGAAGGTCACTCGCTTCTGCCCCCTCGAAGGTAAGTCCCAGCCCCGTTCTGCTCACATTCTCAGACCTTCTCAGAACCACCGCCCTATTTTGCAAACCCCAAATGAAGACAGGAGTTCTTTTGTTGTGGGCTTCCCTGAATTCAGAAGTCTCGTGTGAGAAAAGTTTCGCAAAGTCCAATTCCCTTTTGTTACAGCTTTAACCTGTTGCTTTTGTGGCAGAGGATAAAATACAGTGCAATCGGGGCTAATGTGGAAGTCGTAGGAGGCGATGGTATTGATATGGTTTGTTTTCTGTCTCAGCAGAGTATTGGGATTAAAATTGACACCAGTGTTACTGTAATTGAATAAGATTTGAAAGGTTTCTAGTTGGTTGCATTGACACTGGAGGCTCTGGAAAACATCCTTCCCATTTTCCTCCACCTAAAATTCCTTCCTTCCTTATTTTCTCCCTCCTTCCCTCCCTCTCTCTCCCTCCCTCCCTCCTGCCCTGTGCTGGGCCCTCTTCTCTGTGCTGATGACCAGTGATAAATCAGACCTCTTGCTGCGATGCAGTGTGAGTCAGAGCTGTAACAGCGGCGTTCAGAAGCACAGGGGAGGGTCCTCAGAAACTGGTGGGGGACAGTTCTGCACAGGTGAGGCATCACCGTGCATCTCTGCATCTCACCTCACGCCTCTGACACGTACTCCTTGCTGGCAGGTTTCACCTTTTCCAGTGCGTGTGGAAGGGGAGTAATAACAGTTACTGAGCGCTCACTGTGTCCCGGGCACAGCATGGGCACTTTGCATTCAATCAGCTCATCTCATCCACCACCCAGTGAGGCTAGCACCGTCATCGTGAGCATAACTTTTTTACACGTGAGAGATGTAAAACAACTTCCCTAAGGTCACATGGCTTGTAAGTGGCTTTTCAAGCCTGCATGTAGAGACATCCTGAGATAGAGATATTGCCATTCTGGGTTAGGTCATATTTTGTCAAGATCCCTTCTTAAAAGAAAGAAATATGTTATGGCAGAAAATTTCAAACCCACCTCAGAGTAGGGAGAACCTTCATGTTCCCATCATCTGGCTACAGCTAACTCGTGGTGGCCACTACTGTTTCACCCAGGTACCCTCATCCCCACATAAGCTCATTGTGAGCCAGTAGATTTTATTTTTCCTTGCAGAAGACGTTACATCCCAAATAGTTTGTGAATTAGTTCGTGCAGTGGTTTTCTCCATGCAGAGGGCGGACTGCATCCAAAAGACACTTTCTGCAAAGAAAGAGCCAGAGTCATTGGGAACAAACAGAGAGGGATGCACTTGAAATGGAGAGATTGTGTTCTAGTTGAGTTCAGCCATGAACTGATAGGAAAAGCCCTTTCCCCTCGCTGGTTCCCGCTTCCTTATCTGTCCAGGGAGCGCCCTGCATTAAATACACAAAGGGTCTTCCCACTTGGTCTTCCCTTGCGGCCCATTTCCCAATTTGCTCTTGGTCACCCCTCATTCTCATTGGCCATAATCAGTGCAAGGGGTACCCCGCTATCCCTCACTAAATGGTCAAGCATTGAAAATACCTCCTTGTTGCTTCTAAATTCAGATACCACCAAATGCTTTAGTTCACTCTCAAGTGGAGAGAGAAGGTCCCCGACCATGGGACAACCCAGAGGTCCTGAGGGCAGGGGTGGGGGGAGGACACATGGAAAGACCTGCATGGGGCAGCGACAGAGTCCACGCGTGGAAGAGGAATGGGTCCATGGTCCCAGCGGCTGGGTCCGCCTCGTTGTCGAGACAGAAGGTCAGAGCATCAGGAAAGGTGACAACAGAGCTGGACCAAAAGGCAGGGTGGGGGAAGGGGGCTCTCAGTTCCCCTAACATTGGAGGATTTGGAAGCCAGGCAGGAAGATGCCTCGTGCTTCCTCAATCCCCCATCTCTCTCTCGAGAGAGAAGGATGTGCATGGTAAGAATGGCTCCCAAGGAAAAGGGGACTAAATCACCCCTAGAGAAGTCCTAATTCCGTCTCTCCACTGGACAGGTCAGAAACGAGGCCCATAGAGGAGAGGAGACTTATCATCAAGGTCACCGAATCAGTTAGAGGCTGAACTTGGGCTAAAATTCAGGCCTCCTCATCTCTCACACATGCTTCTCTGTTGACCGCTGGTCACAGAACGGAGGGTGTGGATCAGGTGGGGGACGGCCAAGTGGGTAAGTGTGTAGAGAGGCTTGGAAGTGTCCACGGCAAGCCCTTCATGTGGTCCTCTGGGTGGGGTGCAGTGGGGACAGCTTCAACTCTTTACTCAAGTTCATCTGTATTTTTTAAGTTTTCTGTTGGAAACCTGTATCCGTACTATATACTCTCTTTTCAATAGAAAGGTCTAAAAAGAAAAAGTTTGCTTCTCTCTTGCATTTTAACCCTTGTCTAAGCAGTCCCGGGGTTCCCATCATACTCTTTTTTTTTTTTGCTGTACGCGGGCCTCTCACTGTCGTGGCCTCTCCCGTTGCGGAGCACAGGCTCTGGACGCGCAGACTCGGCGGCCATGGCTCACGGGCCCAGCTGCTCCGCGGCATGTGGGATCTTCCCAGACCGGGGCACGAACCCATGTCCCCTGAATCGGCAGGCGGACTCTCAACCACTGCACCACCAGGGAAGCCCCCCATCATACTCTTGACACGACTTGGCAGATTGTGGCAGAATAAATAAGTGGAGATGTTTCCAAAATCTTTTTCTTAGCTAGTGCATGGCCTGGCAGAGGCCTGAGCTGAATGTCTTTCCGTGAGAATGACAGTGGGTACTCGCTGTGTACCAAGGGTCAACACAGTTTTTCTATAAAGGGCCAGAGTAAATATTTGAGGCTTTGTGGGCCGTGCAGTCTCTGTCGCAACTCCTCAACTCTGCCATTATATCTCAGAAACAGCCAGGACAATACATACACAAATGCACTTGGTTATTCCAATAAAACTCAATTTACAAAGACAGGCTGTGGGTGGGATGTGGCCCATGCTGATCCCTGCAAGGTACCAGTTCTGTGTAGTAGTACCTCCAGCACTGTGCCTCCCATCCCACTATATCCTCACACCAGCCTTATGAGGTCGGTCTCTTATCAACCCGTTTAATGGATGATCAAATGGGGGCTCAACGAGGTTTAGTCCTTGGTCACAGGTGCATGGCTAGTAGATGGCAGGGCTGGTATCGTATCTCAGGAATACAGAGCCTGAATCCTCCCGAGAGCCTTTCCCTCTTCAGGAGGCAGAAGGTTTCACTTTAGCTTAAACGGTCCGAGCATGGGGATGTCCTGAGCCCGCAGGCTGTCTCTCTCCGCCATCAGTACAGTTGCAAGGAGAAGGGTGGGTGTTGATGGGGGAGTGAGCGGGCTGATGTGGCCTGTCCTGGTCCCGCTGAGACACCTCCAGCATGGCTGTGCAGCCTGGGGGATTCCCTGTGGCCTCTGCTGCGTCCGCCAAGGTGGCACACCCTCCAGGGAGCTGGGAGCTGGGTAATAAGATGGGCGTCTGAGCCTTGGCACACCAGCCCGGGCAGTGCCTTCATTTACTGCACCACAGCCTTCCCCTTTTGCAATAAATTCTCTGTGAATAGACTAATTGCAAAATAACCCTAATTGGGCAGTTATCAACGAACAACTTCCCGTGGAACAAAACAGCTTACAATTAATAGCATTTAAACCGTAAACTATTCTTCTGCAGAAAGCTAAGATGTAATTACACCCCATACGGAGATCGCGTTCCCTTTCTGGAAACCATGACACCCGGATTTCCCTCCGCTCGGGAGGGATTTGAGCGCCAGCTCCGCGGGCAGTGAGGAAGCCAAGTGGGGAGGGGAGGGGAGGGGAAGTAGGTATGTGTGTAAACAGACAGACATACACTTACACGTCCGCACGCAGATGTACGCACTGTTCGTCATTTTGCCGAACTCAGCGTCACCCAGACTTCAGCCGACAGGATGCCGGAAGTTGAATATCACTAAGGAAACAATTCCTCATGGCTTGAAGTCTGAAAAGTTACGAGGGGATCGATGTGAAATGTCGGCTTGTGTGAAGGGCTCCTCCTCCTCCTATCCCCATGCCTCCAGTCCGCGCACCCCAGCACCTTCAGGGAAAAGGAAGAGTCTAGAACCCCGGATTGGTGTGCTCTGCACGGATACCTTGCCCCTGTGACTCGTCTGCTTCACTGCCAGCCTCTTGGAGGAAGCAGCTGGAATGGTGACATGTTTTCAGGAGGAAAACGCGGATCTGTGGACCATCCACTCACAGCCCCCAGGAGTGAGATGCGGTGAGGTCAGGCGGGGCGCTCTACCCCATTGGCCCCCAAGCCTGGCCTCCGAGCGGGTTGTTTCTAATCCCGCAGCGCCCCTCGTTCCTCCCAGAGCCCCCGTGCTCACTGCAGCCGCCAAGCCACCGGACCCCACCCCCGCCCACGTTCCCCACCCAGGTGGCCCAGACCCCAGTGCCCCCCCCCCACCGACAGTTGCCTAGGCCTCCTGGCCCTTCCTTAGGCTCCAGAATCACCCAAGAGCCTCCAGGCACTCCAACTGGACCTCCCCGAGTTTCATGGAAATGAAACCATCTTGGATGGAAGGCCCAGGGTGGCCTGGGCTGGAAGAAGCTTTTCCATCGGAAGATCTGCTGACACTGGGTTTTGAATCCTGGTTCTGTCTTTGCTAGTGGTGTGACCCTGACTTCCTAGTGCCTCAGCTTCCTCATCTGTAAAATGGACACAGATACTCGTACCCTATCCTCAGAGGGTTGTTGGCTGACGTGGGATCATGAAACCCCTGGTGCAGAGGGGGATAGGGTACAGTGAATGTGTTTGGCTGTCGGCTGTAGCAAGACAGTGGTGGTGGCGTTGAGAAGAGTGGAAGGCCCGCCTGCAGGGTGACCTCCCCTTGCCCAGCCCGAGCTGTCTCGCTCTGGTCTTCAGACAAGGCCCCGCGTGCCTCAGCCACTCCCTCCTGCTCGTCCCAGCCCCCTCCATTGTTGCCCCCACTGCACACTCCACCCCACCTCTTCCCTCTCTAGATCTCAGCCTAAATGCCCCTTCCTCAGAGAAGCCTTGCTGGACCACACCTTCCGCGGGGAGCCCTGGCCACAGAGGACACACTAACCCTGGTGAGGGGTTGCTTTCCCAATAAAGACCATTTGACCTGTAAGAGGCATTCTAAGCAGGCAATGCCTCATTATATTGGGAACAATTAAATATCAAGATGCTCTCTCCAATGGCCCTCATAGGCCACCAGCCTCCTTCCATCTTGAGTTAAAATGCCTCAAGAAAAAAAAAAAGCATCTCAAGAGAGGCCCCACCGGTTACCCGGGTGCCTCTGACACCTCCTCACTCTTTGCTGTGCCAGGTAAAGCCAGTGGAGTGACTGCAGCCCAGGTGTCCAGGTGAAGAATGAGAGATGAAAACTGAGAGGTTCCACGGAAAGCAGTCACTGGGAGGGGGGTTGGGGGCCACCGTAGCGGGGGCTCCGGGCCCGAGCCGCTGAGTGGGCCGGTGGTCCCCCGATGAGTGATGAGCAAGGGCTCTCCCTCTTAAGTCAGCGGACCAGCTGCAAGTTTGCAAGCACATGCACATGGCAGGGGCAGGGGCTCCGGTATTAGGAGTGAGGACGGACCGGAGAAAAGGCAACTGTCCTTGGACACAGCAACCCGTCTTTACCCATCAGTCTTTGCAGGAAGCCAAAGACTCTGGACAAATGGGCTTCCGGATGGAGGTGGCTGAGGGGAGACTGTCACGTCCGATTCCCCATCTGTCGGGCAGGAACACTGCTTTCTCCCGGGTCTTTGCTGTATAGCCTAGGATGAGACAATGAAGGAACAGCCGTGGACAACTCAGAGCCACCACACCACTGGGGTGGCCGTGATGAAGCCAGATGATCCTTCGATGGCTCAGCCAAGCCGATGGGGCCGACTTGCCCAAAGGCCAGGTATGCAGAGGACTCTTTCTCGTCTTTCTCTCGTCAAACCCCAGTGAAAAGGAGGTTTCCGGTAACAGTTCATTGGGGTCGGAATAAACTCATGCCAAAGGCCCTCCTTGAGCTTCTGAGTGAGGGGTAGGACCCTGACCGCGGTCAGTCCAGGAAAAATCAGCAGGCCCCATTCATTGGTCACCCACTAGGTGCCATTCGACGTCCCAGGCCAGCACTCCCCAAACGTGTTCTGCGAAGGGCCAAATAGTAAATACAGTATGAGGCCTTGCAGGCTGCAGGGTCTCTGTCACAACTACTCAACTCTGCATGAAAGCACCCACAGGCGATACATAAATAAATGACCAGCATGGCTGTGTTCCAATAAAACTTTATTCTGGTCATCAGAATGTGAATTTCACATGATGTTCATGTCTCACGAAAGGTCATCCATTTGATTTTTTTTTTCAGTTATTTTAAAATGTAAAAACTGCTCTTAGCTCGCAGGCCATACCAAAATAGGCAGTGGTGAGCTGCCCTTTGCCAGCTCTTATTCTAGTATCTGGGGACGTAACAGTGAACAAAAGCACAGGATGCCTCGTCCCTGCAGGGCCTCTGCCCTGCACAGCTCAGAGCACCATGTCTGTTGCCACCAGCTGGATGGTGACTCTGGGAGGCGTGCAGCCTGAGGCCCCACCTTGGTGGCACTTCTTCCCTAATGGGAGAGGCCACAGGGGACAGGTGACCCAGTAGACCTACAGTCCACTGTCTGGTGTGACGAGAGCTCGTAGACAAGCACAGCAGGCGACAGGACAGGGGAGGTGGACGTTTTAGGTAGGTGGCCACAGAAGGCCTCTCTGAGGAGCCTCGGTGGCAGTGTCACCGGGAAGAGGAAACAGTCCTAGCAAACAGCCTGGCTTGTTCCAGAGGCAGCCAGGAGGTCAGTAAGGCTGAAGCAGAGGGAGCAGTGAGGGGAGCAGGAGGGTGAAAGGTCAGAGGCCAGGGGTAATGGCCAGGCCACCACAGGGGGTTCGGATACTGATGTCAAAGAGATGGGAGCCATTGGAGGAACTGAAGAGTTTTAACATTATCTGATTTTGAATTTGTTTTTTAAATTTTATGCTACTTTAAAATTTTTTTATCTTATTTTGCTAAGAACACTTAACGTAAGATCCACTCTCTGAACAGATTTTCAAGCGCACAATGGTGTATTGCTGTTTCCAGGCACAGTGTTGTACAGCAGATCGCTAGAACTTATTCATCTTGCTCAGCTGAAACCTTATACCCATCGAACCCCATTCCCCATCCCCCCAGCCTCTGGCAACCACCATTCTGCTCTTTGCTTCTGTGAGTTTGACTGTTCTATATTCCTCATATAAGTAGAATCGTTCAGTATTTGTCCTTCTGTGTCTGGCTTATTTCACTCAGCGTGATGTCCTCCAGGCTCATCCATGTTGTTACACATTGCAGGAGTCCTTCTTTTCTTAAAGCTGAATAATATTCCATGTAAGTCCGAATTTTTTAATCCCTTCATTCCTCAGTGGACCTTGAGGTTGTTTCCACATCTTGGCTATGCTGCAGTGAATGTGGGTGTGCTAATATAATATCTCTTTGAGATTCTGATTTCACTTCTTTTGGATAAATACCCAGTGAGATATCGCCTCACACAAAAGACAACAAGTGTTGGTGAGGAGGCAAAGAAATTGGAATCCTTGTACATTGTTGGTGGGAATGCAAAATGGTGCAGGCACTGTGGAGAACAGTTCAGAGGGTCCTGAAAAAATGAAAAACAGAACTACCATACGATCCACCAGTCCTGCTTCTCACATGATTTAGCTTTAAGGAAGGAGTAGAAACAGGGGAATTGTGGAGAGGTTCTTGCAGCGGCCCCAGTGAGAGGATAGGGTAGTAGGAAAAAGCTGCTAGGATTGGCCGATGGACTGGATGGGGGTGACCAACTGTTGGTGTTCTGGGCTGAGGGGTTTCTTTGGGGCACAAAGACGACTCAAGCCTGGCCCTTGAGCAAACATTTATTGAGCTCTGCTGTGTGCCAGGTCGTGTGGCCAGCAGTCCCCCAAGGCCCCCCGTCGGAAGGTGGGTCTCCAAAGGCCAATCCCACGTGGACTTCTCCTTCTAAAGCACCGTGGTATTTTACCCCCTCCCCATTTTGGAATTGTAAAAAAAGCCAGCTGTTGCCCACACGGCTTTTTAGAAAGAGAGAGATGCAGTTACGGGAAATATCATAAATGCCCCCTCACCTCCCTCCCCCCTTCCTCCTCCCGGAATGGCCTGCCAGCTGCACGGCTCCGCCCTTCACTCTGAAAGGTGTCATTAGGGTGTGTTTGTTCCCTAACTGCCATGCCTAGAAGGCAGAGCTGCAAGGTTTAGGCATGGAAAGAAGATGAAAACACCAGCCCTGAAAGAGCGGGATTAGCGCCCTCCCTGGCCTCACCCGGGCAACCCATTTGGAAACTTCAGGCAGACATTTCCCAAGGCTTCTGCAGTGTATTTGAGACAAGGGGATCATGGTTAGATGGATTTTTTTTTTTTTTCCTTCTCATGTGCTCACAATGACATCTAGAGACTAGGGCACCGGGAGCGTGTTGATAACCCTGCATTTGTGGACCACTGCTTGGAGCAGCTCTGCAGAGAGCCTGACTAATCGGGGGCTTTGCAGACCAGTAGGGATTTTGTTCTTACCTGGGTGACCTGGGGGAGCTGCTGAAGGGATTTGAGCAGGGCTGGGGGTGGGGGGCTGACCTGACATGTATAACAGGATCCCCTGGCTGCGGTATTGACAGTGGATGCTAGGGGTGAGGACGGAAGCCAGGAGAGCTCTTAAGAGTTGCTGGTCAGCATTTGCTCTGAGATTGCACATGGTGCATGAAGAAAGCGCCCCCTACTGTTTATCTGTCTGTGCCCCAGACCCATCCTCCACGTGGCAGGGGCTCTGTCTTACTCATCTGAGAATAGCACTGCTTGGCATGTCATAGGCCTCAATCTTATCCTCCCTGGGTAAGAAGATAACACGGTTGTTTTGAGCTTCAGTGGCTCAAGCTACCCGTCCCGGGAGCTATGCAGCGGCCCGCATGCACTGGGACGGGAATGGAACAGTTAGAAGTCTGTGAGTGGCATAGCCACCAGCTGGGGACTGAAAGTGTTTGTCCCCCGCTCCCTTCAACATTCACTCATTCAGCAGTTATCCACCGAGCATCCTCTGTCTGTGCCGGGCACTAGGTTTGGGGGATCTGTTTGGGAGGAAAACAGACAGAATCCCTGTCCTTATGGAGCTTGCAGCCTGTTAAACGTGGGAGGGGAGACACATGAATCCAGTGAGCACAAAAATAAATGCAGAATTGCAACCGCACCACCGATTCGGCAGAGACATGTGGTTGAATTTTAGTGGGACTGAGAGATGAAGAGTGGGAGGAATTACCTAGGGAAAGAGCAGGAGGGGGAGTCTTCCAGGACAAGGGTCCATCATGTGCAAAGGCTCTGAGGCAGTAGAAGGTATAAGGAGATTGAAGAACTAACTAACAAGACTGGGGACTCTGAATATGAGCAGGAGGGTTGGTCTGTCATCTTCCCAGCCGGATTTTAATTCCCCAAATCACTGGGTCTAGATGATCTATGTCTCTGTCTTGAGCGAGGAGAATGGATCAGAGGCGTCTGTAGGGACCAAACCGAAATCACCGGAGAGCCAAGGGAAGACCAGCCCGAAAGACAGGCAAGGCTCTGGCAGTCCGGGACTGGGGACGGGTCCCACATTCCCTCCAGAGAACCGTGCCCCTTCCACCTTTGGGCCCTGACCCCCACCTCCACCCCAGCCTGAACACGGGCTGCCAACTCCTGGGGGCCTCACCTCCTGTGGCACCTTTGTTTTCCAGGACATCCAGGGCACAGAGGGGAAGCCTCAATGCCCCCAGCGGTGAGACAGACTCAAGCAGGCAGTGTGCCCGGGGGTGTTCCACTGGCACTGAGCTAGTGCAGGCTTAGGGGAAGGCTCTGAACCAGTCTCCCCAGGAAAGCCTGGTGGCCCCTCTACCACTGAGTGAGCTGCCAGACCCTCAGACAAGGCACTTGTTTTCTCTGAGCCTCACTTCTTACCTGTAAAATGGGTTGTTTGATGCCTCTCCTGCCTCCTCGGGTTGCTGTATGAAATACCATGTTTGAGAATATTTAAAAATTTTCCCTCTATTCAGTCAGAGAATATTTACAAGCACCTGTTACAAATCAGCATTAGATTATTGTGGTTCAGAAGCCAGCCTCCCAGTGTGGGCACAGTGGACCCGCTTACCCAGCCGGGCAGTTTAGGATGCTTTTCTCAGCTTCC
Organism: Hyperoodon ampullatus; assembly: GCF_949752795.1. NCBI lineage: Eukaryota > Metazoa > Chordata > Mammalia > Artiodactyla > Ziphiidae > Hyperoodon > Hyperoodon ampullatus. The sequence goes on from NC_136927.1 coordinate 35,748,904, forward strand.
ATGAGTGTCTCGCCCAGAGCCTGCCCTGGGACCAGGTAGACAATGGCGAGTCACTTGGACAGTTTCTTGTGCTCTGAGCCGTTCCTTCCTTTGGGTGCAGCTGCTTATGTGTCAGCCGCCCAGGGCTGGGAAATCAGAGCCCTGGTGCAGAAAGAGAGCCCGGGCGTGGCCCTTGTAGTGGCCGGTGGATGACAGTCAGTCCAAGCTAGTCCCTCCTTTTTGCACAAATCAACAAAACCAGCTTGCCTTTTCTCCTCTCTCAAATTATTTGTCAGTTAAGCGTTAGGAATTCCTTTCAACATCACTTCCTTCTGGAAGTCTTCTGGGACTCTCTCCCTACATCTCCATGAGGGGCTCAGACTGTGTACCCCCAAATCACCTTACCCGCTCACCAGTGGAGCACACATCACATTATCCTGGAGTTGCCAGGGTCATCTGCAGCCCCCATTTAGCCACGAGGCCAGTCTCATCTGTGTTCCAGGTCATACCTCCAGCCCCTGCTGGAGCAAAGTCTGTTTGCTAAGCCCATGTTACAGATGGGGAAACTGAGGCTTGGGGAGGTCGAGTAGCTTGCCCGGGGTCACACTTGCAAGTGGGAGACCTTTCAGACTCAGTTCTGTCTGCCTGACTTCAAAACCCACATCTCAGCCTCTTTGCTCTGTGGAGCCTTTAGTAAACCTGCCATCGGAATGTGTCAAATGAGTATTGCAGTTTCTCCAAAGATAGAGGGAAACGCAGAGGCAATGTTAACACCTATCTCTAGCTGTTCATTACTCTCCTTCCCCGCAGCCAAAAAGAGCATGGCGCCGAAGTCTCCGTATAAGAATCTGTGCTTAGATAATAATGCTTAACCTTGACCTAGGGATTGCTAAATGCCAGGGACTATCCTAAGCGTTTTAGCCATATTAGGTCATTCATTCTTCTGACAACTCTGTATTTCAGGAAACTGACGCACAGAGAGGGAGGACACTTGCCTAAAATCACACATTTGCTCAGTGACAGAGCCAGGCTCTGAGCTCAGAGGCTTTGGTGCCAGCGGCGAAATGCTGAACCACCGTGCTTCTATCCCTCTAGCAGCGGCTGCCTTTTAGCTGCAGTTTTCCTCCTCAAGCTCTGTCCATCTGTCGCAAAGAGATCCATGCAGTCAAGTAATATGCCTGGTGCTGGAGCGGGGCTGATCCCGTGAAAGACCTCAGGTCTCGCCTGCAAAGCTGCGATGGGTGAAAAGTAGCCAGCGGCGGTGGCCTCCCATTTTTCTGCCAGTTTCTAGTTTCCATGGTATATTTGTGTTAGTGTAAAAATGACAAAGCAATAATTTTTCATTGTATCCTTCAGTCACCCATGAGAGATTGGATTTAGGTCACAATTTATTACCCCGTGGAATTGAATCCAATTTTTAACACCATGTCAGCCATGCTGGTATTAGAGCCTTTTAATGGCTGTGAAATTTATACAATGATAAAGTAATTTAAAACATATGTAGGAAGAGCATCAGGCAAATTGATGTATAGCGAACCCTGTGGTAAAAATTGAATAGGAGATAAACATGGAAAATGGTGATTGATTAGAGGACAGTTGAAATAGGGCTCGCTTTGAGAAACTCTTAATGGCGAAATTAGTAAATTAATTTATTCCTTGGAATTTTGAGGGGGGTTTATGTTGCCCTAAATCAGAATCGAGGATGAGGCACAAAGTGCAAATTAATAGCTCACCTCAGAGCGTGGCACCGTTTGAGCGAGAAGCCTCAGCTGAGTAACTGGGAGGCTGCCAGGAGCCTGGCCCTGGTGGCGTTTCCAGCGGCCAAAGTGAAAAGATGGGGAGAAGACAGGGCAGCGGGGAGGGAGGCAGAATTTTTTTTTTTTTAATTTTTAAAACTTGCTCAAATAATACAGAAAGCATGCTTGTTATAATACCTTTATTCAAGTGGGACCATATGCATTCTCATTATTTCAAAAAACTGGAAAACACAGTAGATAACTGGAAAATCTTTAAAAACTTGGCCAGTCCCCTCGGAGAGGTAACCACTGCAAGCACATTTTTGGTTTTGTTTAGATCTTTAAAACCAGCACTTGCAAAAATAAAGTTTGTTTTGGAACGGAGGGTTTATAAATAATAAGAAACTGATGTATAAATCTGGAACTTACAAAAATATCACATCTGGTTTGGGGCATGGGAAAATTCAAAAATCATGTGAAATTGATATCTGGTTCTGGAACTTGCTTTTTTTCATCTGGACGTGTATCTAGGTCTGAGACCTGTATCCCTGTCAGGAGATGGAGAGCTATATAATCCTTTTTTTCTGTTTCCCAGTATAATGTTTATTTACGAGACTCCTTTTTTTGTTTGTTTGTTGTTGTTGTTTTTGCGGTACACGGGCCTCTCACTGTTGTGGCCTTTCCCATTGTGGAGCACAGGATCCAGACGCGCAGGCTCAGCGGCCATGGCTCACGGGCCCAGCCGCTCCACGACATGTGGGATCTTCCCGGACCAGGGCACGAACCCGTGTCCCCTGCATCGGCAGGCGGACTCTCAACCACTGCACCACCAGGGAAGCCCTACCCAGTCTCTTTTATTGCCTATATAACTCTTTGTCATGGCTGACTGTTAACTCTGGAGTATGGCTTCACCACAGCTTAACTAGCCATTCCCCTATTGGTGGACATTTAAGGTTGTTGCCAGGTTTTTGTTAGGTGTCTCTTTTCTCAACTCTCCCAAAGATGGTGCATAACCTCTACCATTCTAGGTGCATCAGAGAAAAGCTAACTGCTGCTTATGATGGATGCCTTAGGACATTAGAGCTTAATTCTCTTGGGGACCCTGAGTTGAGACTGGCTGCTCGGAGCATCTGAGAATTGGAATTGGTGGGTCCAAAGGCTTGTCTGTTTTAAATTTTGGTAAATACCATCAAACTATCCTGCAAACATGCTGTACCAATTATGGCAGCCTGTTCTATCCTGTGTTAGTCATACACAGGATGTTGGAAGCTTCCAGAACATCCTCATCCTCCTAAAGGGATCTGCTTTCTTCCCAGGAGCCCTGGTCAGGTTTCAAATTAGTAACGGCTCTGCATCCCAACCTTCTGAGATCCTAGCAAGTCTCTTCCATGACCCAGGACAGTAGTTTGAACATTGAACTCCTTAATACGTGGGCACCTGGGCCTGCCCCCAGAGATGCTGGTCCAGGTCTAGCACGGGACCCAAGAAATTACATTTCTAACAGATGCTGCAGTTGCTGCTCCAGAACCACACTTCGAGAACTACTGACCTGGAAGAATGATTCATCCCCTCTAGTTCTGCCCGTTCTCCAGGTCATTGGTTCTGAATGGGGCAGTTGTGCCCCCCAGGGGACATCGGGCCACACCTAGAAACATATTTGGCTGTCACAACCTGATGCAGGGGCAGGGTGCTATTTGCAACTAGTGGGTAGAGACCAGGGATGCCGACAAATGTCCTACAATACACAGAACAGCCATACAATACTTTTCCATCCCAAAATGTCAATAGTGCCTTGGTTGAGAAACCCGCCTGTGGTCCTACCGGGATGGTGTGTCTGAGACGGGGCCATCTGCCTCCCTCCGGGGGCCTTCATCTCCTCCATGTGCCAGCTCACATTCAGCATGGATGTGTCGCATCCCCAGCCTGGTTCCTGGCCATGGAATGCCTCCACCTCACCCCCGCCCCCCGCCACCTTTCTAAGCCCTTAGCTGGCTCCTTTCCCCCTGAAGGCTCATCTCCCCAGTCTGAAGAGCCAATAACAATTAGATACCATGTATTGATTACTGACTGTTGCCAGGCTGCGTGCTATGTACGTGGAATTGTGCTTAACAATGAAAGCCTGGGTTTGAATTCTGGCTGTGCCACTCACTAGCTGTGTGACCTTGAAAAAGTAACCTCACCTCTCTGTCCCTCATTTTTCATCTGTAAAATGGGGATGATGACTGACATTCCAGTTTATCCCAGACAGTCTCTGTGCCTGTTGTCCCAGTACAATTATTAATAGTGCTCCCTTTCCCTCTCTAGAGTTACCCATTGTGGGCAATAAATTCTGTGGTCCCTCTCATGATAATAATAGTCTAACCTTGTAGGGTTGTTTGAGCACTGAGTGAGGTGATCTATGTGGCCTGTTCATGCAGAGGCTGGCCCTAGGAAGTGCTTGATAAAAGTTAGCTCTTCTCTTCTGGGTCTATACCTAAAATAATTGAAAGCAGGGTCTCAAAGAGATATCTAAACACCCATGTTCATAGACGCATTAATCACAAGAGCCAAAAGGTGGAAGCAACCCAAGTGTCCATCGACAGATGAATGGATAAACAAAAGTTGGTCTATCCATACAGTGGAATATTATTCAGTCTTAAAAGAGAAGGAAATTCTGGCACATGCTGCAACATGGATCAACCTGGCAGACGTTATGCTAAGTGAAATACGACAGATGTAAAAAAGACAAATACTATGTGATTCCACTTATATGAGGCCTCTAGAGAAGTCAAGTTCATAGACACAGAAAATAGAACGGTGGTTGGTTGCCAGGGGCTGGGGGAGGAGAAATGGAGAATTGCTGTTTAAAGGGTAGAGTTTCCCTTTTGCAAGATACAGAGAGTTCTAGAGATTGGTTGTACAACAATGTGAATGTACTTAACGCTACCGAACTGTACTTAAACTTAAAAGCTTACAAATGGTTGAGATGGTAAATTTTATGCTCTGTGTATTTTACCACAATAAAAAATAAAGTTAGTTCTTCTACAGACGTATTGCCTCACGTTAGCCTCACTCGGCCTCAGTGAGGTAAGCTTCGTTCTCTTCATTTTATAGACAAGGATCCTAAGACTAAGTGAGGCTGGGTGATTTGTCTACACGTACAGACAGATTACGGAGAGAGTGTGGGACATTAGACTGGGGCCCAGTTAGAAGGTTCTTGAAGTCTGGATAAGGCATTTCCCTAGGAAAGTAGGGAGCCCTTGATGGGTTTTGAGTAGGAACAGTGGCATGATCTGATTTATGCTTTATGACAGGAGCAAACTTTCCATAAAAGGCCAGTTAGTCTTTTAGGGTGTATTATATAGGTCTTTGTCTTAACTACTCAACTCAATATGCAAACAGTATGGAGGTGAGTAGGCCTGGCTGTGACCAATAAAATGTTATTTACAAAACAGACAGGCTGGATTTGGCCTGAGGGCCATAGTTTGCTGACCCCAGCTTCATAATGAGCTGACTGCTGTAACCTCTCAGCTGTGGTGGGTTGGGAAAAGAGTTGCAGAAGACAGGATATTTCCTTGCCTCTTCCCCAACCATACGCCCAAGGGAGTCCCCCACGTCATCACCTGGAACTTGTAACGAGCCTCCCAAGGAAGCAGCAAGCCCCCACTGGTGGCCCATAGGTCCCAACCTAGGTGCAGCCTCCGCTCCCCCTAATTATACTGAAAGCCCCCAGGGGGCAGGACCCTGACAAGGTGACCTGGAGGCCCAGCGAAGCCACAGCAGCCAGGCCAGCCGTCTGGGCCCTGGATGCTGGCTTGACAGTGTTGTTTGTTTCAAGACTTTATTAGTATTGCAGCCGGGGACCCAGAGAATTTAGAGGTGCTGTTGCCATCACTTTCTCAGCCTAGACCTCAAAGGGCAATCACCCTGGTTATCCAGGCCTCCCTCCTCCCCTTGTTTATTGCTGTGGATACAGGAAATGCACTGTTATGGTGCATGGAACGCTATCAAGGAATTTAACTGTAATTTAAAAGGCTCTATGGGGAGGACCCCAGTGGCTGATTAATATTGCATTTGCAGAACAGTGAAGACTCCAGCAGATCAGTGGAGCTCAGCCTCCAAACTTTATTTATGCAGCTGGAATCCTATAAGCCTCCTCTCCAGGGGCTTGTCTGCACTGGGGTTTCCTGATTTGAATTACCTTGGGCAGGATCCTTGCGAAATTGAGAATTGCAGAAATGGGACTACTGAGGTGATGGACAAGGACATGGGGTTCTGATCCTTGGGATTCTGGAGGTGAAAGCCTGGTTCTCCAGGGCTAGCTATGGAACCTTGGGCGTGCTGTTTAAACCTCTCTGTGCCTCATTTTTCCCATCTGTAAAGTGGGACTAAAGATAGTATCTAACTCATAGGTTCCATTAAATGAGGTGATGCGTATAAAGCACATAACACAGGACCTGGCACATACAGAGCAGGTGCTCGTTCAGTATTAACTGTCCTATTTCTGCCATCCTCGCGTGGATTAGTATTCCCTTCTGAGGGGCTCAGGTACTGAGGCTGGCTCAGGCTTGCTTCTGAAGAGATGTAAAAAGTCAGTTTTTATTTTCACATCTCACCCAGCACTGAAAACTTTCCTTTCTGCCTCCTGAATATCACTCACTGGTCCCTGTCTCTCTGTCTCCTGGATGAGTTGCCAGCACCTCTTGTGTGGGTTGTGCCAATACGTCCCTAACTCATCTTCTCACATCTACGCTGCCACAACCCCCCTTACCCCGCTGCCAAGTGATTCTCCAGTCTGCATCCAGAGCGTTCTTCTTAAGGTCTACTGTGGACATTGCTCCTTGTCTGCCGAAAACCTGCCAAAGGCTGCCTATGGCACTAGGGCAAATCTGCCTCCTTACGGCACCCTTCGGAGCCCCACCTCCCTCTCCAGCTTCATCTCCCATCATTCTCACCCCTCCTTCCCCCATGGTTCACGGTGCCAGGGCCCACCAGCATCCTGCAGCCCCTAGAGAAAGCAGACTTCAGCCTAAGCCTAGCCCACGTGCTGATCTCCCTGTCCAGACCCCTGTTCTCGTGTCTCTCCTGACAAGCTCCCATCATTCCTTGGATCTGAGTTTAAATCAAGTTATGCTTTCTCAAGGGAACCTTTACTTTTCTTTTATAACATTTATTCTGGTTTGTCACATACATATATTTTTGTGGTTGTTTCTTTAGCATCTTTTTCCTAATTAGACTCAAATATCCAGGAAGGTCGGTCCTACATTTTTATTCACTACTTACCCCGTCTGGCACAAAATAGGTACCCAGGAAGGATGGATAAGTGGATGGATGGATGGATGTGTTGACAGATCAAAAGATGGGTGAATGTATGAATGGATAGATGAAAAGATGAGTGGATTAAATGAATGGATGGACAGACAGATGGATGAATAAGTGGATGGATAGATTAGAGAAATCGAAATCTGCAGGCAGAGTCCAATAAACATGTTTTGGAGCTGGTCCAGGTGAGAAATGACGATGGGTTCAATTAAGAAAGAGGAGGGCTTCCCTGGTGGCGCAGTGGTTGGGAGTCCGCCTGCCGATGCAGGGGACACGGGTTCGTGCCCCGGTCCGGGAAGATCCCACATGCCGCGGAGCGGCTGGGCCCATGAGCCATGGCCGCTGAGCCTGCGCGTCCGGAGCCTGTGCTCTGCAACGGGGGAGGCCACAACAGTGAGAGGCCCGCGTACCGCAAAAAAAAAAAAAAGAAAAAGGAGAGGTTGGATTTGAGAACAATTCAGGAGGCAAATTTGATAGAACTTGTCAGTTGGCTGTAGAGACGAAGGATGGAGAGGAATCAAAGGAGACACCTGGATTGTTCATTAGAGTGACTGGCTGGTGTTGGTAAAAACCAGCTGAAATGGAGAATTTACCGTTTACCATGTCTGGAAAATGAAGCTGATGACTGCACCCACATCACTGTTGTGAAGGTAAACAAGATAATGTAAACTCCTTGGCTATTTTGCAAAAGCCGATGGAAGTGGGGAAAATTTCCTAGATTCTGAACTAAACTGGAGTCCAGTTCAGGTGGAGCTTTTGAAACAGGAAGAACAGCTGTGCAAAATCCTGAAGTAGCCAAGCACTTGGCAGGACCAAGAACAGACAGGAGGAATGGGTGACTGAAGATCAGTAAGAAATGGGGGGGTCCACTGGGCCATGAAGACAAAGAGGAGGGTAGGGTCTGATTGGGCAGGGCCTTGTAGGCCATGAAAAGGAATTTAGAATTTTTCTTTGGTGGGGTCCAACAGCATCACAAAAACCACACCTGATTTCTCAAAGACAGGAGTCCTTGGTCCAAATGGGCTGGCAGCCTGCTTCCCCACGGCTGCACCCATTCATATACGTAATGCCTATGGCTGGTTTCCAAACTCAAGCACAGAATGGAGTAGTTACAGCAGAGGCTGAATGGCTCCCAAAGCCTAACTATTTACAGTCTGTCCCTTTACGGAAAAAGTTTGCTGACCCTTGTTCTAAGATAAAAAGCTCCCGTTTGCTATGTCCTGTGTATATTCCAACATTTTACAGATTTGCCATAGCCTTCAAAACTGATTGACAGGAATAAATTAAAAATTTAACAAGGAATGACTAAACCATTTTGGCAGGGTTTCATTTGATTTTCAGGGATGGGGTGGATGGATGGAAAAGTCAGAGGAAAAATGCTCTGATTCTAGCTCATTATAAAAAAAACCTCCACCCTATGTCCCAGATACACCTACACTCACTGGAGAGATGCTGCAGGAAGGCAGGATGCCTGACACATAACAGATGCTCAGCAGATGTTTGTGGAATGACTAATGGATGAATAATGACTTTCAGAGGAGTTTGGAGCTGGCCTCTCACCTGGAGTGTTTTAATACTGACTTGGAAATAGGATAAAGACTTACCAGCCTGCTGCTGCCTTTTACCTGGGCTCTCTATCAGCTAACTTGTCCTGAAGGGCCTAAACCCCCAGTGTTCACCTGTGGCACCAGAGGAGGCCCTGAATTTTGCCAGCAGACGACACACATCATCGACACCACTGTGGTCTCACAGGGAGCAGAACTGGGCCCAGATGAATATGGTATCATCATTTTAAAATGCTGGTAAGAAATGCTGATGATTACGGTCTCCGAATTCTAATTACACCACTGCGTCTCTCAGGAAGGAAGAGACCTTTTGCCACAGGCGCACTTCGCAACTCATCTGAAACCCAATGGGCTCTGGTTAATTACATGTGCACTTCCTGAAACCATGAGAAAGGTTCTGACAAGCGAACTCACCGCCTGTCAGGAAAAAGGGCATTGATCTTAAACCTTGAACATCACCGGTATCTTCAACCAAGACACAGTGCTATGCCCGGCAGGTGAGGGGAGGGCACACCAGCTTGTGGGGTGAGAAAATTCCATTTGGAAAAAAGATGAATAATTTCTCCTACATTTCTTTGAGCTTCTTTCCAAAGCGAGACTGGGAAAGAAAATACTGGAAAATACAGATCTGACTCTGGAACCCTTTCAAATAATAGTAATAATAATAATAAAAATAATAATAGTATCGCTCGTTGATTGCTATCATTTCCACTTCTGGACGTTAAAGTTTGAGAAGCACCAAAGCTTTATTACCAAGCAGTGTTATTACACATGCCTGGATCTTTAATTTTTTAAATCCCTGAATGAGATTCACCTGCAGGTTGTTCTCCATCTTACTTTCTTCATTGAACAGTGAACAGTCAATCCTGGTGAGTTCCCAAATCAGGCCTCTTCCCAGAGTTAGAGAATCCTACACTCAATTGCTAGGTAGATATTATGGGTTGCATCATTTCCCCAAAAAGATGTTGAGGTCCTAACCACCAGTACCTGTAAATGTGACCTTATTTGGAAGTAGGATCTTTGCAGAGGATCAAGTTAAGATGAGGTCATGAGCGTGGGCCCTTAATCTGACTGGTGTCCTTATCAGAGGGGGAAACTTGGACATAGAGATAAACAGGGAGAATGCCATGAAATATAAAAGTGGAGATGCTGGTTATATATCTACAATCCAAGGAATGCCAAGGGTTGCCAATAAACCACCAGAAGCTAGGAGAGAGGCATGGGACAGAATCTCCCTCACAGCCCTCAGGATCTCCACTTCCAGCCTCCAGAACTCTGAGACAGTCTGTCTGTTGTTTAAGGCCCCTGGTTTGTGGTACTTTGGTAGGGCAGCCCAGGAAACTAAGAGAGTAGACATCGCCACCCAGAGGTCCCACTGGCACCTCAAACCCTCCACCAAATCCAGCCTTCTGGTATTCTCCTTTTCAGTCATTCACTCTAACAAACAACCCAGATGTCTTCTTTGCTTCCTGATAGCCATTTAGGCTAGTAAACAAAAGAGAGGCATTTAAACCCTAACACCCTCTGACTGTCACTATTAGCCTTGGGGCTAGGGGTCGTCCACTGGCAGGTCTGGACGAGATGTTAAATATTCTGAATCAGTTGCTGATAATTAAAAATTGGAGATCTTCATTTAAATTTCCAAATTTCCAGATTCCCTTGAAATGAATGGGAAGATCTGGCAGCCCCAAGCCTGCAGTGCCCCATGTTGCAACATTTGTCTGTTTCTGAGAAGTAACCTCTTCTGCTGGGACACAGATTCTCTCTCCTGCAGTCCCCACCACTCAGTCTGGTTTCCCCCCGGGCCTTCCTCATTCATCAGGTTACCCACCTGGCCCCTGACAACAGCAGTTGACAGGATGCCAGGGGACCAATTCCAGCACAGTGGATAAGTGGGGACAAGGCTCCAGAATTTCCATGGTGAGGAGAAATTAAACCATCCCATCATCCAGTGAGCACCCCAGTTTCCACTGAATCTCCCCCACCTCTTAATGACTTTGGTCCTTCCTTCTCCCCATCCATACAGTCTTGGATAAAATAATCAAGTATAAAGTACGTGGTTAAAAATATAAGGATGATAGCACCTAGGAACTGGCTTTGGACAGAAGCTGTTTCTTGAAGGATGCTCGAGGTGCCACTTTATCAACACATCAGATTTTCTGTAAATAGATGCAGGCACTAGGCAAACGTGTTTCCAGCCTGAAAGCCCCATGATCAAGAGAGACACAATCCTTGGGCTTCCCCGGTGGCGCAGTTGAGAGTCTGCCTGCCGATGCAGGGGACATGGATTCGTGCCCCGGTCCGGGAAGATCCCACATGCCACGGAGTGGCTGGGCCCGTGAGCCATGGCCGCTGAGCCTGCACGTCCGGAGCCTGTGCTCCGCAACGGGAGAGGCCACAACACTGAGAGGCCCACGTACCGCAAGGAAAAAAAAAAAAAAAAAAGAGAGACACAATCCTTGAAGGAACTACTCTGAAGGCATTTGTTATAATTCCCCACTCAATATCTCAAATGCATAATTCCTACCCTGACTCAGCGCATCTTTGGGGACTGAGAAATAAACAATCCCTCTCATGTGTATGAGAGTTCAGATCCTGCTGCCACCGCTTTCTAGCTGCATGACCTTCAATAGGCCACTCACCACTCTGACCCCTTTGTAAATGAGGATACTGGTACCTCCCTTTGCAGATTCGGTGGGAGGCCTAGGAAGAGCGCTCTGCACTGTGCGTAGCACATAGTAGGTCCTCAAAAAAACCAGCATCATGATGGTGTTGGAGACTTGATCCTACCAACTCTAGGCCACTTTCAACACACTTCATCTTATGTGTGATTCGAATGGCTTTGATGTGTCTGGGATCAGGGAGTTTTTCTTTCTGAAATCCAGAACTTCATTTAATTTGGCATCAGGAACCTTTGTTCCCAAACTGAATTGGAGTGAGCTGCTTTTCCACACTAAAACAAAACAATGAATGAAATGGAGCATTGTGACTCTACTTTTTTTTTTTTTTTTTTAGGGAGTTTCCCCATTTTCTCATAATGAGAGATCATTAAAATAACCAGAAGACAAATGGCATCAAATTAATTAAAATGTAGATCAAATGATACTCTATTACCTACTTTTGCTCAATTGCAGTTGAGGAATGCATTGATTAAGCTGCCAGCAAACCATTATGGTCATATTTGTTCCTAGAGCATAATCTATTTTATTATGATAGGATAATAACTAACACAGTCTTGCAGACAGACATTTCTCTGTGGGCCAAGTAATCATTTACTGTGGATCCTCACCAAAGAACACTGGGTTCATTTTGTTCATGGTGGAAGGGAGCCTTTGAGTTGGGGAGGGGAGAAGATAGTTTATTTTCTTTGTATTTATCATATGGCTCAGCTTGCTGGATTCCCAGGTGGAGGACACTTGGAGTACTGCCGTGACATCTACAATGATCCAATAGAGTTTGCAGAAATATCAAAAAAAAAAAAAGGGTAATCAGTGAGCTTATTTAATTTTTTGTTGTTTTTATCTACTCCATACCCCATAGTGGATTTGATTGATTTCTCATGTGCTTATTGATTCATTAGGTTCATTTATTCATTATTCATTAGGCAAACAGGTGATAGGGTATGGCGGAGGGCCCAATCCTGGCCTTGCAGAGATCAGTATCACAAGATCTCGAATTGCTCACAGCCTAGGGGGAGAGGCAAGGGCGCAGCTGAGCAGTTAGGCTCTACAGGGATAGACATATGCACAGAGATTGCTCATAGCAAAACTGGAGAGGTGATTTTGCCACTGCATGCAGGCAGCCTCAGGAGTGTAGCCCCTAGAGTAGCAGTGGTGATGAACTTGAATGCAAGAGGCAGACCGTCTGCATTTGAACCCAGACCCCATCACTCACAAGCTAGGAATTCCTGGGCAAATTACATCATTCCTTTAATCCCAAGTTTCTCCTCTGCAAGCTGGGGGTGATAACAGGACTCCCGCACTGCTGTTCCATTATGTGGATGAATGCTTTGCATTTCCTGTGTATTGTCTTGTTGAAGTCTTCAGTATGGAGGAACTAGTTGTCATGGCATTCTTGCTTTTTACCCAGGAAGAAATTTAGCATTTAGAGAGAGTAAGCACCTTGCCCGAGGTCACCAAGACAGCCAGAGGCAGAACCAGGAGAGGAAGGCAAGTCTCCTGTCCTCCCAAGTACATGCTCTGAACCAGTATGAAGTGAGCATTTTCATACATCTGTGTTGTTTAATGCAAGGGTCACAAAATACCCTGAGGGACCAGGCAGGACGTGAATGCCTGGAGCAGGCAGGCGGGGATGTGACTGACTGAATAATAGCACAGGTCCATCTAAAGCCCCACAGGATCTTGCCTTGTGGATTACAGGCTCAGGCTTGCTCACTCTTCTAATTTTTTTGAAAATAAGAAATCTGAATTTTTGTCCAAAGTCTCTTGATTTAACTGACAATTATTTTCATTTAAAACAGAGTGTGGGGCTTCCCTGGTGGCGCAGTGGTTGGGAGTCCGCCTGCCGATGCAGGGGATACGGGTTCGTGCCCCAGTCTGGGAAGATCCCACATGCCACGGGGCGGCTGGGCCTGTGCGCCATGGCCACTGAGCCAGCACATTCGGAGCCTTTGCTCCGCAAGGGGAGAGGCCACGACAGTGAGAGGCCCGCGTACCGCAAAAAAAAAAAAAAAAAAAAACCAGAGTGTGAGCCCAACAAAACCTGTCTGCAGATGGGGCAGGCCCAGGGGCTGCCAGCCTGCAAGCTCTGCTGTGAAGGAAGACCTCTCTGCAGGCCACTAGGTGCCTTAAAAGCCTCCTGCACACTTCGCCCTACTTCAGTTTCTGCTTGGAGGACCCTTGCTGGTCTCCGGGCAGTGAGAAATCTCTGGCACAGGCTGGCAGCAGGGAGCAGGGCTGCTTCTTTTCCAGCCCCTCTTTCTGCGGGGCTCAGCCCCAGCACCCAGCACTGACTGTTCACAAGAAGGATGGTCAGACTCCATCCTGTAAGGAAGCTTGTCTTCTGGGGCTGCCCTGACTCTCAGAGTGATTTGAAGCTGGGGATGGGCTTGCCTTGGTGGGGGGGGTCTCCTTCAAGCAGGCAGGGATGCAAGTTTCCCCTGAGTTGTTTTTGTTCTCATTGTTTCTTTCGGTTGGGAGAGACCAATTGGACCATTCAGGCGCCTTAGTAATCCACCCCATTCATTGTTAGCATGTGTTTACTAAACGGCCATTCTCTGCACGGGCCAGGTGAGGGGAGGGGTGCCCTGTAGGGCAGGGGAGACAAGTAGGTACAGGAATCCTGAGATCATAGGGCAAGTATGGTGGAGGCATTAACAAAATGCTACAGAACACAAGTGGGGAAGAATTATGCCCAAAGGAGGCAATCAGTGAAAGTGTCATAGTCTTTGAGCTAAATCGCTAGGTGTGGATATAATTTCACCAGTTCAGGAGAGAAGAGGAAGGACAGTCCAGGCAGAGAGAGAACACTACCACCATCACCATCATTGCCACCACCACCGTCGCCAACACCATCACCATCCAACACCACCATCAGCCACTAACCATCACCATCATATGATCATCATCATCTCCATCGCCACCAGCACCATCACCAACACCATTGCCAACACCATCATCATCACCTCCATCATATCACCACCACTGTCTTCACTATCCTCAGTGAATCAATAGCCAACATTACTGAGAGCTTAAAATAAAGTCCTTTATATGCTTTATCTAATTTGAACCTCACAACTCTTTGACATGGGTACTGACTGTATTCCCATTTAAAGATGAGGAAATTGAGGCTTAGAGAAATGAGGGGACTTACCTTCTCACAGCTCATTAGTGTGACTCCAGATTCAAAGCCAACTGCCTGACTCCAGAGCCTGCACTCAACCCCTGCATCTCACTGCCAGCCGTACACCAATACCTGAAGGGGACAAAGGCCTCAGAGTACATGTGAAGGGATTAGGGCACTGCTGGCACGTAGTAAGTGCCCAATAAGTGTTAGAGACTATAGATTCTTTCAGAAGAATGTTAATGGCTATTGCCCAGTCAAAGGGCTTCTGTAGTCAAATACCTGTAGGAAATGGTAGCTCAAACAAAGAGAAGCAAGTTTGGCTGCAGAACTTGTCAGAGCCTTCCAAGTGTAAACACACATTGGGAATCTCCAAGAAGCAATGCAGGAACCTTTACCCCCTGAGCATATGGTCAAGATTAGGGTTCCTTGAGAAACACAGGTCATGAGATAAATAGTCAAGAGCATCAAAGTGGGGTTAAGTGGGCTCAGGATTTCTCAACTGTGGCACTATTGACATTTGGGGCTGAATCCTTCGTTTTGGGCAGGGCTACAGTATGCACGTTGGATGCGCTTTGGCCTTGACCCACTAGATGCCAGTAGGACCCTCTCCCCCAGTTGTGATCATCAAAAATGTCTCCACACATTGACATAATGGGAGACAAAATCACTTCCAGCTGAGGGCCACTGGCTTAGCTATTTAGAGCTAAAATAAAAAAGAGAACAGGCCAGAAGTGCCTACATTTAAGGGGCTGGAGGATGAAGGGAAGGCCACTGCTGAGCCAAGGAAAGGAGTAAAAAGAGCTTGGATGACCTAGGAGAGGCAGTACCAGGACTGCCAAAGGAGCTGTGGGTTCCCAGAAGATGAGGTGGCCCCCAGTGGTGTCAAAAGCTACGGAGAAGAGGGACCTAGGGAAAAGAAGCTCCCAATCTTCTCATTGACTTCCTTTGAGGAAGCAGCTCCAGTGGAGTAACAAGCAGCAGATGGGTTCCAGGGACCTAGAGGCAGAACTTGCACTGTCCACGGAAGGACTAGAGCAGCCAATAGCAGAAAATGCCATTAAGATGGGGAAATCTGAGCTGGTCCAGAGAAGGACGGAGGAGGGCATGGTGGAGAGGGAGTCAAGGAGGAGGTGGGTTGGGGCTTCCCTGGTGGCGCAGTGGTTGGGAGTCCGCCTGCCGATGCAGGGGACACGGGTTCGCGCCCCGGTCTAGGAAGATCCCACATGCCGCGGAGCAGCTGGGCCTGTGAGCCATGGCCGCTGAGCCTGCGCATCCGGAGCCTGTGCTCCGCAGCGGGAGAGGCCACAGCAGTGAGAGGCCCGCGTACCGCAAAAAAAAAAAAAAGGAGGAAGTGGGTTGATGAAGATCCAGAAGAGGGGATAGGTAGAGAAAGGTTCAAGGACGTGATCCTTTCACCAAAAGAGGGGTGGTGGGCACTTGCTTCTCACAGACTCACAGACATCTTTGGTTTAGCCCACTGTATTCGTTTCCTAATTCAGTGGCTTAAAACAACATGAATTTATTGGTTCATTCTAAAGAATGGGAGTCCTGGAGGTCAGAAGTCCAAAATCAGGTTGTCAGCAGGGTTGGTTCCGGGTCAGTTCCTTCTGGGAGTGGTGAGAGGGAGAATCCATGCCTCTCTCCTGGCCGCTGGTGGCTGCTGGCCACCCTCGCATCCCTCGGCTTGTGGATGCAGCACTCCATCTCTGCCTTCTAATGGGGCTGTCTTTCCTGTGTGCCTTCACCTGACATTCTTATGAGGACACCGGCCATTGGATGTAGGTCAGCTGATTCAGCTGACCTCATCATTTTCTTTCTTTGCAACAGGTTTTTATTTTTGCTTTATATGTATTACAGGGTTTGAAACCTAAAGAAATACATTTTCTCTTCAAATTTGGGTGTGTATATAAATATCATTAGTCTGGGCTCAGCACACTCAATGCCATGGTTTCTTGGCCTGTATCTGCTCTGAAATCATCAAGCTTTGTCTGTCTACCCAGGGGCCCTGAGAACAAAAAAACCACAGCCAGAGTTTATAGTTCTTAAAAGCAAATAAACTTGAAAAGAAAAACCAGTGAGGAAAAAGGTTTGATTCACCTTCTTAGGGTCTGTAGCTGGGAACCCAAGTTGATTTTGAGGGACATCTGGACTGTCTTGGGTAGTTGGGGCCTCATACTGCCTTTGCTTCTTTAATGGTTCAATCAAAGGCAATTCCCACAAAAGCTGGCTAAAAGAGCCAATACCCAACTCCAGGGCCTGAGGGTTCTTGGCATGGCAGAGTTTTCTCTTCCCAAGCCCAGAGGCTGACCATCTGACCTACACAGTGGAACAGGGCTAGAGTTTAGCAGAGGGGTTCACAGCTGACCTCATCTTAATTTAGCTAATGACAGCAAAGACCCTAAATAAAGTCCAGGTGGATATGAAGTTTGAGGAGACAGCTACTCAACCCAGTATATTCACATACAGATATTTTACAAATTTGACTCAATAACCATTTTAAAAATTGGGATATGGAACATAAGAATCAGTATTTCTGGAGTCTTCTGGAAAACCAGAAGCTTTAGCAACCCTGGACTGTATCCCCCATGGCAAAAACAGTTGGCACAGACAAGTGATGGCCTGTGTTAGGGTGAGTGGGCTCGTTCTAACCTGCCACAGCTCCTGCCCAGCCTGCTTCCCTCATTGACCTTACCTGGGAGGCCCCTGTATGGGCTGGAGTTTCAGGTGCCTGGCCAAAGCCCTGGGAGCAGAGCCCCATTTTCTAAACTCCTGACGGCCTGATGGAGATCAGCTGTCATCCTCCCCGATGTTCTTTCTGATCCTAGGTTTAACCACAGTCATGTTCAACCATCCAGCTTGAAGCACACAGCTGGGATTACACAAGCAGGTAACCCCACTGGGCCCTCCTATGGGTGTTGGACCAGGACTGGCTGGGTCTGCTAGTGTTTCTCCGGTTAAAGTTCAGGAGGCCCTTGCCCATGGTGGTGATTCTGGAATCCCACTTCAGGGCATGGTGCCAGCTTTAGAAATCAAACAGATCTGACTTTGAGTTCTAAGGCCAGCCCCAAGTACCTGTATGGCCTTAGAATGAGGATTTTGTGAGAATAGGAAATAATGTATGGAAAGTGCCTCAGACTGTCCCAGGTTTGAAATGAGCACTTGATAAATGCAACCGTGAAAAATTATTACCAGTTCTATTGTTAGATGAGTTCCAAGTCACCAGACAGATGGCACATCGCATTCACAGGTCAGGGAGAGCAAAGTGGATGGAGAAGAGGGAAGACGAAGCCTCCCCCAATCACAAGCCTCAGTAAGGAGGACAGCAGGATTCTAAGTCACCCATTGGCCGTTTCAAACCGGAAGTCTTTTAAGCAGCTACCACCCATCCCCTTCTCCCTCACCTCCACCCGTGTTCTGTGCTCATTTCATATGCACCATCCAGTGTTTAGGTGACACTTTATTAAACAAGGTCTGCCTGTGACCCAGCAAGTCACAATGAAGACAGGAATTAAGATATAGCTTCCTGCAATGCCTAATTGGATTACAAGGATCATGTGAATGTGGCATTGACTATGAAATGTGCAGGGGATTATTCAGTAATGACTTTTCTTCTGCCGTCCTTCACTAATCCTGTCAATCGGGAATAGCTTTAGATTAGGAGAGAATCCCAGTGGAAGGAGCTGTCATCCTCATTTACAGTTGGGCCTTCCCGGGCGTTGGGGGAGCAGGGTGGTTACAGGTGATTGATTGCCCGGTGATGACAGCTGCCGTGTGTAAGCCAGTGACCCTGGTCCGTATCACTCATCTGGATTCCTGCTCCAACCATCCTACAGTCAGTGGACGTTTCTACCCTGGGATCTACCCAGAAGCCCAGGAGTCTCTGTTACTTCCACTCCCTTAAATCCATGAGGTCACTCTCAATTTAAACTCCTAAACATCTCTTGTGTCCATCTCCTCCTCCCCCACCATGTTCCCCCCATTAGGCCTTTATGAGCTAGCTCTCTCTTATGGTATTACTGTCACTCCCCCACTCTGTCTCTTGCCTCTATGCCTCTCCAATTAAAACAACAATAACAACAACAAAAAGATAACAAAAAACACGGCTTTCAGAATGAGGGTTTTTTTTTTTTTTTTTGCGGTACGCGGGCCTCTCACTGTTGTGGCCTCTCCCGTTGCGGAGCACAGGCTCCGGACGCGCAGGCTCAGCGGCCATGGCTCACGGGCCCAGCCGCTCCGCAGCATGTGGGATCTTCGCGGCCCTGGGCACGATCCCGCGTCTCCTGCATCGGCAGGCGGACTCTCAACCACTGCGCCACCAGGGAAGCCCTCAGAATGAGTTTTTACAAACGTCCTTCTGCTCATATCACTCCCCTGATGAAGATCCTTCCATCACAAAACCAGTAAATACATTGCATGTTTGGGTCTCCTCTTCCCTCCGGGGACCAAGCAGACATTACTGATCAATCACTGCATTGTTTCCTGCTGAGCAGGATTTGAACAGAGCTTCGCTATGAGCTCATTGGCACTGATATGTCAGAGTCCTTCGTCACCTGCCTTCTGCCTGCCTGTCTTGTTTGTCTCTTGCTGCTCCAGCCCTTCCCCCACCTCTACTGTGGAATTCACCTCCCAACAATCCTGAGCTCTGGGTAGTTATGAAGGACTCATACCGCCAGGCCTTTGCATGTGCAGTTTCTAATGCCTGGAATGCCCTCTCTCACACGTGTCTGCGTGGAAAACTCTTCCTTCACTCAGGTGTCATCTCTATGAGTCCCCAAGATGTGGGCATTTTTCTCTAAGCCCCCCTTGCCTGTGCCTCCTTTTCAGCAAGTGTCCCATTGCCCTGAAGTGGTTGGTTTGCATGTCTGGCTGCCCACTAGTTTTTCTAGCTCCCGCAGTGGGGACAGGGACAATGGCTCATGCATCACTACGTCCTCAGCACCTATCATGGCTTTACTGTGGTCACTAGCTGTTTATCAAGGAAGTGATTGGATAAGTAGCATCTCTTTATTGACCACTTACTTTATGCTGGACACTGGGCTAAGCACCTACATGCATCATCATCCTCTATTCTTCTATGAGGTAGTCAGGCTTTTTTTCCATTTTGCATGAGAGGAAACCAAGGCTCAGAGAGATAAAGGCACTTAATGGGCTCAAGGCCACACCCAGGAAGGACCCATTTCTGTCTAAACTACTGTTCCCCCAGGGGACATTTTGGCAATGTCTGGAGACATATTTGATTGTCACAACCAAATGGAGGGTGCTCCTGGCATCTAGTGGGTAGAGTCCAGAGATGCTGCTAAACATCCTACAATGCACAGGACAGGCCCCCAATAACAGAGAATTACCCAGCCACCATTGTCAATAGTGCCAAGGGTGAGAAACCCTGCCCATGACCCTTCGCAGATAATCATGGCCTTGAACACCTCTCTGTAGTATGTGTACCTTTTAACTGTTGGTGTTTTCACTGGTTTTGGTTGCCAAGGCTTACAAACTGCAAAAATACCGTTAGAAGGAGCTGCCCTCTCTTTGGTTACATCAAGACTGGATGGGGACACACATCCAGGTGTACATTCTAAATCATAGGCCTTCAGAAAAGACATTAAACCATGACAACACCCAAAGACGATAGATAGGCCTCAGTGTAGCTGTCTCCTCCCCAGTCTGTCCACCCCTGAGGGGTCACCTCCAAACCCACTGCTTTATGCAGATTTCCAGCAGCTGAAATAAATACATGCAAATTTTGGGGGGGTGGGGCGAGGGAGCAGATGCTCTTAGGAGCAAGGTAAATAAGTAATTCAGATAAATGCAGAGAACCCATGATCCGATCTGCTTACACGCCATGAAGTCAGCAGAGGGTTAACAGTACTCAATCCATTTTCATCAAGAAATTTGAACTTTGGTCCCAGTGTGCAACTTAGCTGCGATTTTACATTATTTATTATTCATGGGGCACTGTAACTTACCACAGTCTCTGAGTAATCTTTTTAAGGCTGCCAAAAGAACTGGTGTTAATTGCTTACACTGGAACATATTTGCTGTTGGAAATGTCACACTGTAATTATATCCCATTTCGCTGTCTGACAAGTAATATACTAAAAGAAAATTGGGTTTCTTTTTTTTCCCTTCTTCTTCTTCTCCTTCTTCCTGTCATGTGTAAAACCATTCCCGAAACCCTTCAGGCGGCAAGAAGGTGGAAAGTTTCTTTACTTGTCAAGAAGTTAGAAAACTTTTGGGGCTGGATGATGGTGATACACACATGAGCAGGGCTGGCTCATGGACAGACGTGCCAGCTGGACAGTCGCTCAGAGCCCACGCCCAGAAGGGCCTGCATTTGACTTACTGCTCTGATTTCACTCTCTTGAAATTCTTGATCTTTTTTTTTTTTTTTTTTTTTTTTTTGCGGTACGTGGGCCTCTCACCGCCGTGGCCTCTCCCGTTGCGGAGCACAGGCTCCAGACGCGCAGGCTCAGCGGCCATGGCTCACGGGCCCAGCCGCTCCGCGGCATGTGGGATTCTCCTGGACCGGGGCACGAACCCGTGTCCCCTGCATCAGCAGACAGACTCCCAACCACTGCGCCACCAAGGAAGCCCTCTTCATCATTTTTGAACAAGAGGCCCCGCATTTTCATTTATACTGGGCCGTGCAAATTATGGAGTCCAACCTGCAAAAGTGCAAGGAACGGGGCAGTGACATGGCCCATGGAGGTGTGGTCAAAGGTGAGGCAAGAGTTGATGTGAAAGGAAATGGTGAGAATTTCTGGGACACAGACAGTTATAACTGGAAAAATATGTGTATCTGTTTGTGTGCATGTATGTGTCGTAAGAATCTGTGGCTTGTGAGGTCAGGCAGGGCAGAATGTCTAATCAGATGGCTCTTTCTGGAAGGCGAGTGACTATATTTGGGTGGCTGAGTTTCTCTTAAACCCGGGGTTGCTCAACTATGGCGCCCACTCCTGTTGTGTAAGTCAAGTTTTGCTGGAATGTAGCCACATGTGTTTGGTTAGGTGTTGTCTGGGGCTGCTTTCTCATACGAGGGCAGAGTTGAGTAGTTGCAGCAGAGACTGTATAACCCACAAAGTCCAAAATGTTTACTCTCTGGCCCCCTACAAAAGAAGTTTGCTGAGCCCTGTCTTAAACCAAGGGGGGACTTCATCCACCTGGCTGCACGAGGGGCTCAGAAGTGCTGTCCCAGCTGGGCAGCCACTTTCCCATCTACAGAAGAGAGGGGAGAATGGATTTTGATGGGTGGTTAGCTGTTTCTGCCACACCCACTGACTTCAAGAGATTGAACCGTTTGCTCACAGAGAGAGGTCCACCTGACTTGAAAGTGTTAAAGTGCATGTTCTTTTTTTGATCTGATATAAAAACATGTACCTGTCACTTCCCCATTTCTCCAACATCCTCTCCTTTTCCTCTCTTCAATAAATAAATATGCATAGTTTCTCTTCTGTCAGTCTTATTCCAGGAGCTGACACCATGTTTTTTGAGGGATGTAAAATAAGAAATGAAGTCTGCTTGTGTTGAAAAAGATACTACAAATTTATTCTATAAATACTGAATCAGGGTATACTATGTGCTAGGCCCTGGGCTAAGCACTTGGGATAGGATGTTGAATAAATTGCCCAGGTATAAGTAATTAATTAAAGTCCATGTTTTCTAAATTGTAGTAGTTTACCTGCATCAGGTCACAAACAGACATGCACTGAGTAATCTTCTGCACACAGCACTCTGCTCAGACTGAGAAAGAAAACTAGCTGAGTCACAGTGGATCTTGCCCTGGAGGGGAGATGAGGCCTGCACGTGCTTGATCCTCATAAAAGGTGATGCTGCTAAAGGTGTTTGCTCATTCAAGCACCGTTTGGAAAGTTTAGGCTAATAACTAAATGCCTGCACCTGTGCCTGGCTCGGTGCCTTGCCTTCCATTCATGTCCCCGACTGGTTGCTGACAGGCCAACGCTGAGAGCCTATGTAATAGCTACCAGTTACTAGATGGTTACTCTGTGTCACACCCTTTAATTAAAATATGTAGGTTAATCCTCCCAAGTATATTTCCATTACATCTGAGGAAATCAGGCTCAGAGAGGTTCCTGTAACTTCTCCAGATCACACTGTTAGCAGGCACTGGTCCTAGACTTTTCTGCTTTCAGAGCCCAAATGTGCAATCAGTATATTACTTAGGGCAACATTTGCTGCTGTAAGAAACAGACCCAGTAACGTACGATGCCTCAAACATGAAGGAGGCTTGTCTCTCAATGCTATGCCATCCAAAATGGATGTTCCTGAAATTGGTTCCCCTCCAACTGGTGATTCAGGGACCCGGGCCCCTTCAGTCCTATGGCTCCACCAGCTTCAACACACAGATCGCCGTGCTCTTCTGCATCCAGAAGTGGAGGGGGGAAAGCATGGAGGAGAGTGAGAGGGAGGTACCTGCAGGTCAAGCCTAAAATGCATGCTTGTTACTTACACTTGCACTTTATTAGCTAAAATGCAGTCATTGGGCCAGATGTAACTGCAGAGGATGCTGGGAAGTCAGTTCTAATGAGTGGTAAGGAAAAAGCAGAAATGGGTTTACCAAGGAGCCTGCACCACTCTGCTTTGCTCTACTGCTCTGGTCTTGCTTCCCTCTCCTTTGGGTTATTTCTATCCAAGCCCAAGTCCCCTGGCCCCTTTGAAGTATGTGACCATGTGGCTCTTTTCCGGCAAAAGGGTCACCTTCCCCGATGCTGGGGATGCATCTTCAGGAAACATTACTCTGTTAATGTGGCTGCGTGTCTGACAGGGATACGGGGCACGGGGGAAGGCGAGGTTAGTAATTTAGTTGTCATTGGCTGACAGGTTAGTCTTACAATATGTTCCCTGCAATTCAAGGCTTGCAAGAGAGAGACGGAGAGAGGCACTGAACAAATGTCAGCTTTTTTTCCCCTGGCACAGCTGTCTCACACTGACCCCGACAGTGGAGTTCGGGGAGTGTCTCGGCACCATTCCATCAGCACTTCTTCTCCTCACCCTTGGCGTTCTTGTCTCATTTTCCTGGCGAGGTTCCCCTGCATGGGGTCCACAAATAGCGATCATCACGATCACCAGAGGGCCTTGTGAAAGCTGTCAGGAGAGTGAGCTCCTGGGAGGAGCCCAGGAATCTGCATTTTTGATAAGCTGCCCAGTGAATCTTTTGCAAATCACTGGTTTCAAGCAGAGTTTTTCAACCTCAGCACTTGATATTTTCAATCTGATGAATCCCTTTTGGGGTGCTGTCCTGTGCATGGTAGGATGTTTAGCAGCATCCCTGGCCTCTACCCACTAGATCCAAGTAGCACCCTCTCCCCGAGTCGTGATAACTCAAAATGTCTTCAGACAAATTGCTAAATGTTCCCGGGAGGGAGCAGAATTGCCCCTGGTTGGCTTAGAACATGACTCACTGTGTTTCTGTGCCATAAACTGTAAGTGTTCCCCAGGGACCCATGTTCTCCTCTCTTTTGCCCACTCCCATGCTTCTGGGTGGGGTCCTAGGGCTGGGTCTCCCTAATAGGGACATGAGTGGAAGTGATGGTTCACTTCCTGACCCTGGCAGTTAAGGGTGGGTGTGAACCCCACCCTGATCCCTAACCCCTCTGTGCAGCAAGAGGACTCTGAGATGGTGGAGTTGCAGTGGAAACAAAGTGGGTCCTCAAGTCACCTCTTGGAGGATAGGCACTGGGAAGGAACTGCCAGCGTGGCACACAAGTGAGAAATAAGCGTTGGTTGTGTCAAGCCACTGAGATTTGAGGGCGTACACATTACTGCAGCAGAGCCTTGTGTAGCCCTGACTAATACAGGGTCTAGTGCTCAGAGGCTTCCATGTGAGAAGCAGTCACCTTCTTTCCCTCACCTGCCCCCCGAAACAGGTTCACAATACATTTAAAGCAGAAGCGGGTAGTGTCTCTGAAATCAGATTAGCCGACGGTACCTGCCTCACAGTGTTTCATGAGGATTCAATGGGGAAAAAGTGCAGCAGAGCAAACAGAAAACCGAAAACACACTTGACACTGTGCCTGGCATATCGTAAGGGCTCAACAAAATGTGAGCTTTTCTCAGTATTCTATTTCTGGCAGGTTCAATGTAGACATTGTTTCTTGGGTTTTTTTTTTTTTGTTTTTTTGTTTTTGCTATATAGCAGGTTCTTATTAGTTATCTATTTTATACATATTAGTGTATATATGTCAATCCCAATCTCCAGTTCATCCCACCCACCCTCCTGCTTTCCCCCCTTGGTGTCCATACGTTTGTTCTCTACATCTGTGTCTCTGTTTCTGCCTTGCAAACCAGTTCATCTGTACCATTTTTCTAGATTCCACATATATGTGTTAATATAAGATATTTGTTTTTCTCTTTCTGACTTACTTCACCTGTATGAAAGTCTGTAGGTCCATCCACGTCTCTACAAATGATCCAATTTCATTCCTTTTTATGCCTGAGTAATATTCCATTGTATATATGTACCACATCTTCTTTATCCATTTGTCTGTCGATGGGCATTTAGGTTGCTTCCATAACCTGGCTATTGTAAATAGTGCTGCAGTGAACACTGGGGTGCATGTGTCTTTTCGAACTATGGTTTTCTCTGAGTATATGCCCAGTAATGGGATTACTGGATCATATGGTAACTCTATTTTTAGTTTTTTAAGAAACCTCCATACTGTTCTCCACAGTGGCTGTATCAATTTACATCCCCACCAACCGTGCAAGAGGGTTCCTTTTTCTCCATACCCTCTCCAGCATTTATTGTTTGTACATTTTCTAATGATGGCCATTCTGACCAGTGTGAGGTGATACCTAATTGTAGTCTTGATTTGCATTCCTGTAATAATTAGAGATGTTGAGCATCTTTTCATGTGCCTCGTGGCCATCTGTGTCTTCTTTAGAGAAATGTCTATTTAGTTCTTCCACCCATTTTTTTGATTGGGCTGTTTGTTTTCTTGATATTGAGTTGCATGAGCTGTTTATATATTTTGGAGATTAATCCTTTGCCCGTTGATTCATTTGCAAATATTTTTTCACATTCTAAGTGTTGCCTTTTTGTCTTGTTTATGGTTTCCTTTGCTGTGCAAAAGCTTTTAAGTTTCATTAGGTCCCATTTGTTTATTTTTGTTTTTATTGCCATTACTCTAGGATGTGGGTCAAGAAAGATCTTCCTGTGATTTATGTCCAAGATTATTATTCCTATGTTTTCTTCTAAGAGTTTTATAGCATCTGGTCTTACATTTAGGTCTTTAATCCATTTTGAGTTTATTCTTGATATGGTGTTAGGGAGTGTTCTAATTTCATTTTTTTACATGTAGCTGTCCAGTTTTCCCAGCACCACTTATTGAAGGAACTGTCTTTTCTCCATTGTATATCCTTGCCTCCTTTGTCATAGATTAGTTGACCATAGGGGCTTTGGTTTATCTCTGGGAGTTCTGTCCTGTACCATTGATCTATATTTCTGTTTTTGTGCCAGTACCATATTGTCTTGATTACTGTAGCTTTGTAGTATAGTCTGAACTCAGGGAGTCTGATTCCTCCAGCTCTGTTTTTTTTTTTTTTCTCAAGATTGCTTTGGCTATTTGGGGCCTTTTGTGTTTCCATACAAATTGTAAAATTTTTGTTCTAATTCTGTGAAGAATACCATTGGTAATTCCATAGGGATTGCTTTGAATCTGTAGATTGCTTTGGGTAGTGTAATCATTTTCACAATATTGATTCTTCCAATCCAAGAACATGGTATATCTCCCCATCTGTTGTGTCATCCTTGATTTCTTTCATCAGTGTCTTATAGTTTTCTGACTAAAAGTCTTTTGCCTCCTTAGGTAGGTTTATTCCTAGGTATTTTATTCTTTTTGTTGCAATGGTGAATGGGATTGTTTCCTTAATTTCTCTTTCTGATCTTTCGTTGTTAGCATATAGGAATGCAAGAGATTTCTGTACATTAATTTTGTATCCTGCAACTTTACCAAATTCATTTATTAGCTGTAGTAGTCTTCTGGCGACATCTTTAGGATTTTCTATGTATAGTATCATGTCATCTGCAAAGAGTGACGGTTTTAGTTCTTCTTTTCCAATTTGTATTGCTTTTATTTCCTTTTCTTCTCTGATTGCCATGGCTAGGACTTCCAAAACTATGTTGAATAAGAGTGGCGAGAGTGGGCATCCTTGTCTTGTTCCTGATCTTAGAGGAAATACTTTCTCAAAACATCACTGAGAATAATGTTTGCTGTGGACTTGTCATATATGGCCTTTATTATGTTGAGGTAGGTTCCCTCTATGCCCATTTTCTAGAGAGTTTTTTTATCATAAATGGGTGTTGAATTTTGTCAGAAGCTTTTTCTGCATCTATTGAGATGATCATATGGTTTTGTTTTTGTTTTTGTTTTTTTTAATTTTTTTATTTTTTATTAGTTTCTGCTTTATAACAAAGTGAATCAGTCATACATACACATCTGTTCCCACATCCCTTCCCTATTGCGTCTCCCTCCCTCCAACCCTCCCTATCCCACCCCTCCAGGCGGTCACAAAGCACCGAGCTGATCTCCCTGTGCTCTGCGGCTGCTTCCCACTATCTATCTACCTTACGTTTGGTAGTGTATATATGTCCATGCCTCTCTTTCGCTTTGTCACAGCTTACCCTTCCCCTTCCCCATATCCTCAAGTCCGTTCTCAAGTAGGTCTGTGTCTTTATTCCAGTTTTACCCCTAGGTTCTTCATGACATTTTTTTTTTTTAAATTCCATATATATGTGTTAGCATACGGTATTTGTCTTTCTCTTTCTGACTTACTTCACTCTGTATGACAGACTCTAGGTCTATCCACCTCATTACAAATAGCTCAGTTTCGTTCCTTTTTATGGCTGAGTAATATTCCATTGTATATATGTGCCACATCTTCTTTATCCATTCATCCGATGATGGACACTTAGGTTGTTTCCAGCTCCGGGCTATTGTGAATAGAGCTGCAATGAACATTTTGGTACATGTCTCTTTTTGAATTATGGTTTTCTCAGGGTATATGCCTAGTAGTGGTATTGCTGGGTCATATGGTAGTTCTATTTTTAGTTTTTTAAGGAACCTCCATACTGTTCTCCATAGTGGCTGTACCAATTCACATTCCCACCAGCAGTGCAAGAGTGTTCCCTTTTCTCCACACCCTCTCCAGCATTTATTGTTTCTAGATTTCTTGATGATGGCCATTCTGACTGGTGTGAGATGATATCTCATTGTAGTTTTGATTTGCATTTCTCTAATGATTAATGATGTTGAGCATTCTTTCATGTGTTTGTTGGCAGTCTGTATATCTTCTTTGGAGAAATGCCTATTTAAGTCTTCTGCCCATTTTTGGATTGGGTTGTTTGTTTTTTTGCTATTGAGCTGCATGAGCTGTTTATAAATTTTGGAGATTAATCCTTTGTCAGTTGCTTCATTTGCAAATATTTTCTCCCATTCTGAGGGTTGTCTTTTGGTCTTGTTTATGGTTTCCTTTGCTGTGCAAAAGCTTTGAAGTTTCATTAGGTCCCATTTGTTTATCTTTGTTTTTATTTCCATTTCTCTAGGAGGTGGGTCCAAAAGGATCTTGCTGTGATTTATGTCATAGAGTGTTCTACCTATGTTTTTCTCTAAGAGTTTGATAGTTTCTGGCCTTACATTTAGGTCTTTAATCCATTTTGAGCTTATTTTTGTGTATGGTGTTAGGGAATGATCTAATCTCATACTTTTACATGTCCCTGTCCAGTTTTCCCAGCACCACTTATTGAAGAGGCTGTCCTTTCTCCACTGTACATTCCTGCCTCCTTTATCAAAGATAAGTTGGCCATATGTGCGTGGGTTTATCTCTGGGCTTTCTATCCTGATCCACTGATCTATCTTTCTGTTTTTATGCCAGTACCACACTGTCTTAATTACTGTAGCTTTGTAGTATAGTCTGAAGTCAGGGAGCCTGATTCCTCCAGCTCCGTTTTTCGTTCTCAAGATTGCTTTGGCTATTCGGGGTCTTTTGTTTTTCCAAACAAATTTTGAAATTTTTTGTTCTAGTTCTGTGAAAAATGCCAGTGGTAGTTTGATAGGGATTGCATTGAATCTGTAGATTGCCTTGGGTAGTAGAGTCATTTTCACAATATTGATTCTTCCAATCCAGGAGCATGGTATATCTCTCCATCTATTTGTATCCTCTTTAATTTCTTTCATCAGTGTCTTATAATTTTCTGCATACAGGTCTTTTGTCTCCTTAGGTAGGTTTATTCCTAGATATTTTATTCTTTTTGTTGCAATGGTAAATGGGAGTGTTTTCTTGATTTCATTTTCAGATTTTTCATCATTAGTGTACAGGAATGCCAGAGATTTCTGTGCATTAATTTTGTATCCTGCTACTTTACCAAATTCATTGATTAGCTCTAGTAGTTTTTCGGTAGCATCTTTAGGATTCTCTATGTATAGTATCATGTCATCTGCAAACAGTGACAGCTTTACTTCTTCTTTTCCAATTTGGATTCCTTTTATTTCCTTTTCTTCTCTGATTGCTGTGGCTAAAACTTCCAAAACTAGGTTGAATAAGAGTGGTGAGAGTGGGCAGCCTTGTCTTGTTCCTGATCTTAGTGGAAATGGTTTCAGTTTTTCACCATTGAGAACAATGTTGGCTGTGGGTTTGTCATATATGGCCTTTATTATGTTGAGGAAAGTTCCCTCTATGCCTACTTTCTGCAGGGTTTTTATCATAAATGGGTGTTGAATTTTGTCGAAAGCTTTCTCTGCATCTATTGAGATGATCATATGGTTTTTCTCCTTCAACTTGTTAATATGGTGTATCACATTGATTGATTTGCGTATATTGAAGAATCCTTGCATTCCTGGAATAAACCCCACTTGATCATGGTGTATGATCCTTTTAATGTGCTGTTGGATTCTGTTTGCTAGTATTTTGTTGAGGATTTTTGCATCTATGTTCATCAGTGATATTGGCCTGTAGTTTTCTTTCTTTGTGACATCCTTGCCTGGTTTTGGTATCAAGGTGATGGTGGCCTCGTAGAATGAGTTTGGGAGTGTTCCTTCCTCTGATATTGTTTGGAAGAGTTTGAGAAGGATGGGTGTTAGCTCTTCTCTAAATGTTTGATAGAATTCGCCTGTGAAGCCATCTGGTCCTGGGCTTTTGTTTGATGGAAGATTTTTAATCACAGTTTCAATTTCAGTGCTTGTGATTGGTCTGTTCATATTTTCTATTTCTTCCTGAGTCAGTCTTGGTAGGTTGTGCATTTCTAAGAATTTGTCCATTTCTTCCAGGTTGTCCATTTTATTGGCATAGAGTTGCTTATAGTAATCTCTCATGATCTTTTGTATTTCTGCAGTGTCAGTTGTTACTTCTCCTTTTTCATTTCTAATTCTATTGATTTGAGTCTTCTCCCTTCTTTTCTTGATGAGTCTGGCTAATGGTTTGTCAATTTTGTTTATCTTCTCAAAGAACCAGCTTTTAGTTTTATTGATCTTTGCTATTGTTTCCTTCATTTCTTTTTCATTTATTTCTGATCTGATCTTTATGATTTCTTTCCTTCTGCTAACTTTGGGGGTTTTTTGTTCTTCTTTCTCTAATTGCTTTAGGTGCAGCGTCAGGTTGTTTACTCGAAATGTTTCCTGTTTCTTAAGGTGGGATTGTATTGCTATAAACTTCCCCCTTAGAACTGCTTTTGCTGCGTCCCATAGGTTTTGGGTCGTCGTGTCTCCATTGTCATTTGTTTCTAGGTATTTTTTAATTTCCTCTTTGATTTCTTCAGTGATCACTTCGTTATTGAGTAGTGTATTGTTTAGCCTCCATGTGTTTGTATTTTTTACAGATCTTTTCCTGTAATTGATGTCTAGTCTCATAGCATTGTGGTCGGAAAAGATACTTGATACAATTTCAATTTTCTTAAATTTACCAAGGCTTGATTTGTGACCCAAGATATGATCTATCCTGGAGAATGTTCCATGAGCACTTGAGAAAAATGTGTATTCTGTTGTTTTTGGATGGAATGTCCTATAAATATCAACTAAGTCCATCTTGTTTAATGTATCATTTAAAGCTTGTGTTTCCTTATTTATTTTCATTTTGGATGATCTGTCCATAGGTGAAAGTGGGGTGTTAAAGTCCCCTACTATGATTGTGTTACTGTCGATTTCCCCTTTTATGGCTGTTAGTATTTGCCTTAGGTATTGAGGTGCTCCTATGTTGGGTGCATAAATATTTACAATTGTTATATCTTCTTCTTGGATCGATCCCTTTATCGTTATGTAGTGTCCTTCTTTGTCTCTTCTAATAGTCTTTATTTTAAAGTCTATTTTGTCTGATATAAGAATTGCTACTCCAGCTTTCTTTTGATTTCCATTTGCATGGAATATCTTTTTCCATCCCCTTACTTTCAATCTGTATGTGTCTCTAGGTCTGAAGTGGGTCTCTTGTAGACAGCATATATATGGGTCTTGTTTTTGTATCCATTCAGCCACTCTGTGTCTTTTGGTGGGAGCATTTAGTCCATTTACGTTTAAGGTAATTATTGATATGTATGTTTCTATTCCCATTTCCTTAATTGCTTTGGGTTCGTTATTGTAGGTATATTCCTTCTGTTGTGTTTCTTGCCTAGAGAAGTTCCTTTAGCATTTGTTGTAAAGCTGGTTTGGTGGTGCTGAACTCTCTCAGCTTTTGCTTGTCTGTAAACGTTTTAATTTCTCCATCAAATCTGAATGAGATCCTTGCTGGGTAGAGTAATCTTGGTTGCAGGTTTCTCTCCTTCATCACTTTAATTATGTCCTGCCACTCCCTTCTGGCTTGTAGAGTTTCTGCTGAGACATCAGCTGTTAACCTGATGGGGATTCCCTTGTGTGTTATTTGTTGTTTTTCCCTTGCTGCTTTTAATATGATTTCTTTGTGTTTAATTTTTGACAGTTTGATTAATATGTGTCTTGGCATATTTCTCCTTGGATTTATTCTGTATGGGACTCTCTGTGCCTCCTGGACTTGATTAACTATTTCCTTTCCCATATTAGG
Source organism: Hyperoodon ampullatus (assembly GCF_949752795.1). Classification (NCBI taxonomy): domain Eukaryota; kingdom Metazoa; phylum Chordata; class Mammalia; order Artiodactyla; family Ziphiidae; genus Hyperoodon; species Hyperoodon ampullatus. Next base: position 35,780,306 of record NC_136927.1, read on the forward strand.
GAAGTTTTCAACTATAATCTCTTCAAATATTTTCTCAGTCCCTTTCTTTTTCTCTTCTTCTTCTGGGACCCCTATAATTCGAATGTTGGTGCGTTTAATGTTGTCCCAGAGGTCTCTGAGACTGTCCTCTATTCTTTTCATTCTTTTTTCTTTATTTTTCTCTGCATCAGTTATTTCCACTATTTTATCTTCCACCTCACTTATCCGTTCTTCTGCCTCAGTTATTCTGCTATTGATCCCATCTAGAGTATTTTTCATTTCATTTATTGTGTTTTTAATTGATGCTTGATTCATCTTTAGTTCTTCTAGGTCCTTGTTAACTGTTTCTTGCATTTTGTCTATCCTATTTCCAAGATTTTGGATCATCTTTACTATCATTATTCTGAATTCTTTTTCAGGTAGACTGCCTATTACCTCTTCATTTGTTAGGTCTGGTAGGTTTTTATCTTGCTCCTTCACCTGCTGTGTGTTTTTCTGCTTTCTCATTTTGCTTATGTTACTGTGTTTGGGGTCTCCTTTTTGCAGGCTGCAGATTCGTAGTTCCCGTTGTTTTTGGTGTCTGTCCCCAGTGGCTAAGGTTGTTTCAGTAGGTTGTGTAGGCTTCCTGGGGGGGGGGGACTAATGCCTGTGCTCTGGTGGTTGAGGCTCGATCTTGTCTTTCTGGTGGACAGGTTCACGTCTGGTGGTGTGTTTTGGGGTGCCTGTGGCCTTATTATGTTTTTAGGTAGCCTCTCTGCTAATGGGTGGGGTTGTGTTCCTGCCTTGCTAGTTGCTTGGCATAGGGTGACCAGCACTGTAGCTTGCTGGTCGTTGAGTGAAGCTGGGTGCTGGTGTTGAGATGGAGATCCCTAGGAGATTTTCGCTGCTTGATATTATGTGGAGCTGGGAGGTCTCTTGTGGACCCGTGTCCTGAGGTTGGCTCTCCCACTTCAGAGGCACAGCACTGACTCCTGGCTGCAGCACCACGAGCCTTTCATTCACCCGGCTCAGAATAACAGTGAGAAAAAGTAGAAAGAAAGAATTAGTAGAAGAAAGAAAGAGAGAGGGAAAGAAAGGAAGAAGGGAAGAAAGGAAGGAAGGAAGGAAGAAAGAAAGAAAGGAGGGAGGGAGGGAGGGAGGATGGAAAGAAAGAAGGAAAGAAAGGAGGGAGGGAGGGAGGAATGAAAGCAAAAGGAAGAGTGAATGGAAGAAGGGAGGGAGGGAGGGAGGGAGGAAGGAAAGAAAGAAAGAAAGACAGGAGGGAGGGAGGGAGGAAGGAAATAAAAAGAAAGTGGAAAGAAGAAGGGTGGGAGGGAGGGAGGGAGGAAAGAAAAAGAAAGAAGGAAAGGAGGAGCGGAGGGAGGGAGGGAGGAAGGGAAGGTAGGAAAAAAAGAAAGAGCAGGTAAAGTAAAATAGAATAAAGTATGAAATATAGTAGCGTTATTAAAATTAAAAAGTAATTATTGAAAAAAAAAAACACGGACCGATAGAACCCTGGGACATATGGTGGAAGCAAAGCTATACAGAGAGAATCTTACACAGAAGATTACACACACACATTCACAAAAAGAGAGCAGGGGGAAAAATCAAAAATCTTGCTCTCCAAGTCCACCTCCTCGATTTGGGATAATTCGTTGTAAAAAGAGGAAAAGGGCGAGAAGTCTGAAATCTTGCTAAGTCCACCTCCTTAATTTGGGATAATTCGTTGTAAAAAGGGGGGAAGTCTTAAATCTTGTCCTCAAAGTCCACTTCCTCAATTTGGGATGATTCGCTGTCCATTCATACACTCCACAGACGCAGGGCACATCAAATGGACCGTGGAGCTTTAATCCACTGCCTCCGAGGCTGCCCAGAGAGATTTCCCTGTCTCTGCTCTCACAGCTCCCGGGTCTCAGCCTTGGACCTGGCCCCGCCTCTGCGCGTAGGTCGCCGGAGGGCGTCCGTTCTTAGCTCAGACAGGACGGGTTTAAAGGAGCCGCTGATTCGGGGGCTCTGGCTCACTCAGGCAGAGGGGAGGGAGGGGAATGCCCTCTCCTCGCGCACCAGGCAACAAAAGGGAAAAAAGTCTCTTGCCTCTCCAGTAGCTCCAGACCCTTTCCCCGGACTCCCTCCGGGCTAGCACTAACCCCTTCAGGCTCTCTTCCTGCCGCCAGCCCCAGTCCTCTCCCTGCGCTCCGACTGAAAGCCGATACCCGAGCCTCAGCTCCCAGCCCCGCCCGCCCCGGTGGCCGAGCAGACAAGCCTCTCGGGCTGGTGTGTGCCTGAGGGCACCGATCCTCTGTGCCAAAATCTCTCCGCTTTGCCCTCCGCACCCCTGTTGCTGTGCTCTCCTCCGCTACTCCGAAGCTTTCCCCCTCCGCCACCTGCAGTCTCCGCCCACGAAGGGGCTTGTAGTGTGTAGAAACCTTCCCTCCTTCACGGCTCCCTCCCACTGGTGTAGGTCCCGTCCATATCCTATTGTCTCTGTTTATTCTTTTTTTCTTTTGACCTACCCAGGTATGTGGGGAGTTTCTTGCCTTTTGGGGGGTCTGAGGTCTTCTGTCAGCGTTCAATAGGTGTTCTGTTGGAGTTGTTCCACGTGTAGATGAATTTCTGATGTATCTGTGGGGAGGAAGGTGATCTCCGCGTCTTACTCTTCCGCCATCTTCCTCCGGCTCTCTCGAAAAGCGATCATATGGTTTTTATTCCTTAATTTGTTAATATGGTTGTGTCACATTGATTGATTTGGGTATACTTAAGAATCCTTGCATTCCTGGGACAAATCCCACTTGTTCATGGTGTATGAGCCTTTTAATGTGTTGTGGGACTCTGTTTGCTAGTATTTTGTTGAGGATTTTTGCATCTATGTTCATCAGTGATATTGGTCTGTAATTTTCATTTTTTGCCTGATATCTTTGTCTGGTTTTGATATCAGGGTGATGGTGGCCTCGTAGAACAAATTTGGGAGTGTTCCTCCCTCTGCAATTTTTTGGAAGAGTTTCGGGAGGATAGGTGTTAGCTCTTCTCTAAATGTTTGATAGAATTCACCTGTGCAGCCAGCTGGTCCTGGACTTTTGTTTGTTGGAAGATTTTTAATTACAGTTTCAATTTCATTACTTGTCATAGGTCTGTTTATATTTTCTAATTCTTCCTGGTTCAGTCTTGGAAAATTTTACCTTTCCAAGAATTTGTCCATTTCTTCGAGGTTGTCCATTTTATTGTCATCTAGTTGCTTGTAGTAGTTTCTTATGATGCTTTGTATTTCTGCAGTGTCAGTTGTAATTTCTCCTTTTTCATTCTAATTTTACTGAGTTGCGTCCTCTCCCTTTTTTTTCTTGATGAGTCTGGCTAAACGTTTATCAATTTTGTCTATCTTCTCAAAGAACCAACTTTTAGTCTCACTGATCTGTGCTATTGTTTTCTTCGTTTCTAGTTCATTTATTTCTGCTCTGATCTTTATGATTTCTTTCCTTCTACTGACTTTTGGTTTTCTTTGTTCTTCTTTCTCTAGTTGCTTTAGGTGTAAAGTTAGATTGTTTGAGATTTTTCTTGTTTCTTGAGGTGAGTGTACAGCAGATATTAACACAACATTGTAAATCAACTATACTTCAATAAAAAAATAAATCTAAAAAAAATAAAATAAAATAGATAAACAAGAAGGACCTACTAAATAGCATAGGGAGCTATACTCAATATTTTGTAATAAGCTATATGGGAAAATACTCTGAAAAATATACGTATGTATATGTGTGTGTGTGTATAAATATATAGCAGAATCACTTTGCTGTACACCTGAAAGTAGCACAACATTGTAAATCAACTATATGTCAATTGAAAAACATGAGAAAAGTCAACAGGGACATTGGCCAGAGTCCCCTCAATTCATCCAGACCACCTTCAGCCCAAGCTGCCACTGCTCCTCTCAAGCACATTGTACTGAGAACGCTTAGGGGCCCTGGCCTGGGTGACAGCTTGCTGAACTTTCAATTGTGCTTGTATATTTTTTATGACAGTCTTAACAAATTCTACCCACTGATGCATTATTTAACCAAATGTCATTTCTCTGCCTTTCTCATTTAAGCATCATCTGTTAGATTTACACATTGGTACCCCCATGAAATTAACATTACACATGTTTCCTTTTGGAGCTGACTGAATTTAATTTAATTTAAATTGTTGTCACTGTCAGTGGCCTTCCAAAGCTGCAGTAGTGCGGGTCTTGTCTCCTCAAAGGCTTATCTTAACCCCATCCTGTCTCAAAAGCTACAACTCTGCTTTCCCCTAGAGTTCTCTGGTCTAACGTCTAGTCCACATGTAAGATGAGCTTCATCTGCCAGCTCATTTATAGGGGTTCTTATTTACAAAAGGGTATTCTCAGAAGTCCCCTGGCTTAAATGAAGCTTCCAAGCCATGGTTGAGAAACCAGGGTCCCTTTGGTCTTCTAGGCTGATGAAGAAGTCTCAAACCAACATGTTAGGGGACTTGATTAATACAAACACCATGGCAAATGATGGTTATCCCACCATGAAGCTCTAGTGGTGAAAGACAAGACATAGCATTTGTTCATTCTACATTTATTTAGAGACTCGCTAGGAGAGAGACTGCGCCCGTCTGGTCCATGCCAGACCCCTCAGTGTGTCACCCAGTAGCAGGCATCTGATAATTATTTCTCAAATACCTGATATTCAGTCATACCTTGGAGACATTGTGGGTTTGATTCCAGACCACCACAATAAAGTAAATATTGTAATAAAGCGAGTCACACGAATTTTTTGGTTTCCCAGGGCATATAAAAGTTATGTTTACACTATACTGTAGCCCATTATGTATGCAATAGCATTATGTCTAAAAAAACAATGTACATGCCTTAATTAAGAAATATTTTATTGCTGAAAAATGCTAACCAGTCTGTCAGCCTTCAATCAAAGGCTTTGTAACATCAAAGATCACTGTTCACAAACCACCATAACAAATATAACAATAATGGAAAAGTTTGGAATATTGCGAGAATCACCAAAATGTGACACAGAGACACGAAGTGAACAAATGCTGTTGGGAAAATGGTGCCAATAGACTTGCTCAACACAGGGTTGCCACCAACCTTCAATTTGTAAAAAAAACACAGTATCCGCAAAGTGCAATAAAACAAAGAGCAATAAAACGAGGTGCGCCTGTATCCATCCTGTTGTGCGCTGCCCACCCCAGGGCATAGCACTCACGGGCATTTATAATTATGTATCAAATGAATGGTGTCACATGCTCGGGAGACTTTTAAAAATTTTTTTACAGTGATCTTAAGCTGTACTGTGCCACAGATGTCAGCCAAAGTCTGATGATGTCTACTCACTCTCAGGAAAGATCGTGACGAAGGCACCCTAAATGCAGCAGGAGCGAACTGAAGTGAGCTGGGGGTGCACACTTGGCCTGGACTTGGAGTTCGGTCGGGGGTGGGGTAATTGCATAATAATAATTTCCAAGTACTGGAGAGGCTGCAGTGCTATCTTTGAAGGCAGAATTAGGACCAATGGATAAAACCTTCTGGCAGGCGTAGTTTGGAAAAACACAGCTCAGCACTGTCCACAAGCGTGACTAGCTGCTGTATAAGGCACTGAGGTGTGCATCTTTAGAGGCATTCAAGAAAGAACTGACAGGCCCTTCACTATGTTTTTTGTCATTACACTAGAGAAATTTCAAAAACACAGGAAAGATAGCTGATTCACTTTGTTATAAAGCAGAAACTAACACACCATTGTAAAACAATTATACTCCAATAAAAATGTTAAAAATAAATAAATAAATAATTTAAAAACCCCAAACAAACACAGGAAAGGATTGTGAAAAACCAAACGGAAAAAAATGGAAAAACCCCCCACCCCTTTAAAAAATTCTGCGAAGTACCGTTTTTACCTCTTTGAGACCTTGACTCATGGCCTTTCTTTTGCCTGAAGAGACACCCTCTTTACCTGGCTCCCACCCCCTCGTGTTTCAGATCTGGGCTTCACTGTTGCTTCTTCAGGGAAGTCTGAACACCTGGTCTGCATGGATCCCCGCACCCCGTCTTCCTCCTCCTGGTACTCTGTACCTTTTCTTCATTGCATTAAACATCTTTTGTAAAATATGTTTTGTCTCTTCCCTTCACCCACCCCTCTACTGGACTGTAAGCTCCCTGAAGACAAATTCAATATCTGTTTCATTCTTCTGAGCATCCCCAGCTCCTGGCGGGGACATTGGTCATGGTAGATGCTCAGTGAATATTTGTGAAGGAAGGAAAGAAAGCACATCTGTGCTCACTGACATGGAGAAGATGTCAAGAGCATATTGTTGAAAAGAGAACGCATATGACAAAGCAGAAGGTACATAATGATATGTAATATGTGTGCATAAAAATATTTGGAAAACATTCACCAAAATGTTAACAATAGTGATATCTGGATGCTCTACTATTTGAGTTTTTTCTTTTTTTTCCCTTTCTTCATATTATTCTGTATGCTTGAATTTCCTATAATAAGTATATGTTATCTACATAGACAGAGACACCAAAGAAACCACCCAGAGCTGGCAAAGCTAGATGGGCTTCTTCTTGGTTTAATCCTGTAACTGCAGCTCCCAAGTGCCGTGATCTCCAGTCTGGGTGTCTGTCCCCGTGCCCTAGTCTCACCAGTGCAGGGAAACGGATCTGTCATGATCCCAAGTGCACCTGAGATGCTGTGTTACTCATTGCCATGAGCTCTCTTGCACGTGTATTTTGACATCTATTTCTTCCTTCAACTGGAGTGTATTCAGTGTGTCCCAGGTGCTTCTGGCATTGTCACTGGACATTGGGCTGAGCCCCGGGGAGGCAGAAGTAAAGAAAAACGTAATCCCTGCCCAGTAGGAACAAAACCTAATGTTGTATTGGATTGACTGTGTCTGTCACTGCTGTTGAAATCAACTGGACAGCCTGTTAGCACTGGGGGTAGCCAAGAGGCTCCCACGGGTACTTATTTCTCAGAGGCAGGATGGCTGAGGTTTCTGCAATCAGCTCGCCTAGATTCAAAGCCCAGCTCCATTATTTCCTAGCTGTTTGGCCCTGGGCAGATCCCCTCTGTGGCTCAGTTTCCTCATCTGGAAAATGGGGATGACAGTGGCACTCATCTCCTAAGTTTGCTGCAAGGACTAAATGGCCGAGTGACCAGCACAGAGTAAACGCTGCACAAACGTGAGCCTAGGTCATTACTCCCGTCTGCGTTCCGTGATGTGACAGCATTAACGTGACAAATGGGTAACAATTGGAGGAAACATCCCTATTTAAATAGAAGGCACCTGCAGGGCATATTTATGGTGTAGGATCAGGAGGCAGTGTTAATGGCCCTTAATGTAATTACTATAAGGATTTTTATTAGGAAAATTCCAACCAATTTGGCATTAATTAATGTACTGTTACTTTAGCGTATTATTCTTCTAGTCCTTGGAGAGTTGGAGAAAATAAACCTGTTATTTTCTCAAACCCTTTCCTGAGAAGTAAATAAGTGTTGTTCCCTCCTCCAGTGGCTCCATTTGTAATAAAAATAGATGAGTCCCTGTGTTTTTCCAGGGCAGGATTTATGGAGCCTTCGAGGACCTTCAGGAGAGGTGACAGGAGGACAGAGATGAAAGTGTCAGGCGACGGGAAGGCTCTTAGGAGAACCTGTGAACAGCAGCTCAGGCTCGGAAGGCAGGGAGGGAGCAGGTGATCTTAACACCTCAAGCTGCAGCCTGCAGGAGGGCCCAGGCTCCACTCTGCACCCTGAAGCCAGGCTTCTCACACCAGCCCACCTGTGGTTCCACCTGCAGTCCACTCCTCAGCCACCCTTAGCAAGCCCGTTGTGATGGTTTGTCACTCTCTTCCACTGCAGCCCTTAAAATGGTGCCCAAGACTCTGCATGGGGCCCCTGCTGTCTTTCCATCCCCATCTCACCCTGTGCTCTGTCGTGGCCTCTGTGCTCCAGCCACACTGACCCTCTTGCATGTCCCCTCATTTACCATGCTCTCTCTCACCCCAGGGCCTTTGCATATGCTGTTCCCTCTGCCTGCTCCCCCCTTTTACCTAGTCAACTTCTTACTCAACCTGTAGATTTTACTCCAAGGAATGCATCCCTTGAGCTCCGACTAATATATTAGTCTGCTCAGGCTGTCATAACAAAATACCATATAACAACACTTATTTATCACAGTTTTGGATCCTGGAAGTCTGAGATCAGGGTGCCAGCTGGTTGGTTTCTGGTGAGAGCTCTCTTCCTGGCTGACAGGCTGCCTTCTCCCTATGCCCTCACGTGGCAGAGAGAGAGAGAGCAAGGTCTCTGACGTCTGTTCTTATAAGGGCACTCATCCCATCGGATCAGGGCTCTTCCCTCATGACCTCATCTAACCTTCATCACCTCCTAAAAGGCCCATCTCCAACACAATCACATGGGAGTTAGGCCTTCAACATAGGAATTTGGGTGAGTGACACAATTCCATTCATAGCAAGTCGTATCTTTGAAAAAGGAACAGAACAGTTAGGAACAGAAACAGGGGTTTGATGACATTATGTTACAGCTTCCCGGAAAGGGAAACTTGGTGAGTACAGTGGGAAGTGAGCTGGAAAGGGGAGAAGAGAAGTAGAATGCACTTCCTTGCATGTCATTAAGTAAGGTAATTATAATGACAGCCACCATTTAATTTTCTTCATATCATGGAAATGATCTGGGAAATATTTATGTGTATGTGTTTATTGTCTGTCTTCCCTTTGGGAAGGTCTGCTCTTCAGAAGCCCAGGCTCTCGGTGGCATGTGCTTTGCTCTGTTACACCTAGAACACTGCCTGCCTGGCATGTCGTAGGTGCCTGTTCCAGTTACTACTACTGAGTAAAAAAAACCACCCCAAACACAGTGGCACAGAACACTTCATTTTTTATGCACATTGATTCTGTGGATCGGGAATTCAGAAAGAATACCTAGGAGATGGGTGGTGGCATGGACAAAATAGCCCAGGTTAAGAACCACCACTCTGTACTAGGTTTTCTGAGCACATGATTCCATGGGTCCCTCCCTGTGAAACAACAGTCAATATTTTACCCTTTTGGTACTGATAATGGACTAGAATCTTAGAGGTGATATAATTTGCCCAACCTCACAGAGTTAGAGAGTGAAGAGCTGTGGTTGGAGCCCGATCTCTCTGATTGCAAAGCCAAACTTCTTTCCACTTGCCATGCTGCCTTTCCAGAGTGACTGCCCATGTTGCCAAAAGTGAAGTAGGCCATCTTGGCAGGGAACCTTCTGCCTCCCAGTAAGATGAGTGGTTCTCAAGCAACAACCGTATTGATTCACTATAGGGGACTCTGGGAAATGTAAAGGGGAAGAGGCTGTTTGGGGGACAGCGCAAATGTCCCGTAAGGCATGAGACAGCCCAACCCAACAAAGAATTATTATCTCTCCTCAAATGCCAGTGGTCCCTGTTGAGAAACACTGCTTGAGAAGGGGGGGGAAATGTGTGAAATATTAATCTGTGCCAAAACCGTCTGAAAGGTTACTCGGATAACAATAGAAGCTGTTCTTTCCTTGCATGGTTTAGCTTAGGGCTTGCCTTAGTCCATTTGGGCTACTATAACAAAATACCACAGACTTGAGTGGTTTATAAATAACAGAAATTTATTTCTCATGGTTCTGGGGGGCTAGAAAGTGCAGCAGATCTGGTGTCTGGTGAGGACTTGCTTCTGGTTCATAGAGCACTGTCTTCTCCCTGTGTCCTCACTTGGCAGAAGGATAAGGGAGGTCTCTGGGGTCTGTATTATAAGGGCACTAACCTCATTCATGAGGGCTGCACCCTCATGACTGAATCACCTCCCAAAGGCCCCACCTCCCAATACCATCACCTTGGGGATTAGGTTTTCAACATATGATTCTGGGGGGCACACAAACATTCACACCATAGCAGGGGTTAAGAGCCCTCATTTTAGTGGCTGACAAATGGAGATTTGAATCCCAATTCCACAGTGTATTAACAGGCCCAGGTCACATAACCACTCTGAGTCTTGACTTCCTTATCTGTAAAATGGGAATAATTAGAATACCTCCCTCATTAGGTCTGCCGTAAGAAGTAAATGAGATAATATCTGTTTAAAAACACTCTGCCCGGGCCTGGCACACAGTAGTAGCTGTTCATCATAATAGCGCTTTCATCCTTGATGTGTGGGAAAAGTAACATCAGCAGGATGGACAAGAGCTTGCAGGCCTCAGCACAGTGCTTTTGCTGGGTAACCGGCAAAGTGACTGGGACCCAGTGAATTGCGGCGAAATGCACCATACGCCATCAATATTTATCCCACTGGTTTCCATTTATTGAGCAGTACATCATTAGAATATCCCAGGGCTCTTGACAATAAAATCAATAAGACGGTTCAGCCATGGGCTGTGGTTTAATAACTCCAGACTTGAATGAGGGGGAAAAAAAATCAGTGAGCAGGAAAATTTCCTGAGTGCTTGATCAGGAGTGGAGGGAGACATTTCTCAGAGCGGGAGAAAAATAACGAGTGAGACAGCCTTGGGTCTCCAGCGGAGCGGGAGGCTGTGAGCATGTGAGGTGGCACCCAGAGATGTATCTGGGTAAAACTCTTTCCACCTTGAGAGATGCAGGTTTTAAGAGGAGGTTGAAAGGAAAAGAAGGTACAAAATGTGGTCCTCAACCCTGACTGCTTTAAAAACTTGCCAATACTGGCACCCACCAAAGTAGTTAAATTATTATTTCTTGGGGTGGGACCAAGGCATGGGTTTTGCTTTTTGTTTTGTTCTTTTACAACGTTCAGGTCATTCTAATGGGCAGAGGTGAGCATCAGTAGCCTGGGCTAGTGGTTTCAAACGTCAGCTTGCGTGAGAATCACCTGGAGGGCTTGTTAAAACACAGATTGCTGGTCCCCACCCCAGAGTTTCTGATTCACAAGGAGTGGGGTAGGGCCTGAGATTCTGCCTTTCTAGCAAGATCCCAGATGATGCTGATGCTGCGGACCAGAGACCACGTTTTGAAGACTTCTGTTCTAGAGCAGTGCTTTCCACCAAGAGTGATTTTGCCCCTCCTCCCAGGGGGCATTTGTCAATGAATGGAGACATTTTTGCTTTTTCACAAGTGGGAGGATACTGCTGGTATCTAGTGAGTAAAGACCAGTGATGTGACTTAAACGTCTTACAGTGCATAGGACGGCGCTCATCTCCCACTGCAAACAATTATCTGGTACCAAATATCAATCATGCCCAGACTGCAAAACCCCATTCTAAAGTAGACAGAGGTTTAGAAGCCATTCAGGGAATATGATGCTTTGGGTCCAGATGAGCTTGGCAGTGGGAGCCTGAGTGGAGACAGAGATGCCCAGATTCTTGCTAGGAGCATGCATGGAGCATGGTATCTGAAGTCATGTCAGTTTGTTTCTGTTTCTTAATCTCTTCTTCACCTCCTGGCTCTGTGACCTTGGGTGAGTTCCTCACCCTCTCTGAGCCTGGGCCAATTATCCGTAAATGGGGATAATTTCTATATGCAGCATTGCTATGAGAGGTAAGAAGTCTGTGCAAAACACTTTATAAATATTAAATGCTCAACATATTGGAGTGCAAGTCAAAAGGACAGTGTTTCTCAGCAGACCCCTGTGTCTGTCTCTCTGTCTGTCTGTCTCTCTCTCTCTCTCTCTGTGTGGCAGGAAGGTGGTCTCCCAGTGGCTACTCCAGAAAACTCCCAACGAAACCCTCCTGGGCCTCTGAAGCCTGGAAAGCAAATGTTATCTGGACCTACAAGTCCTTCCATGAAATACGAGGCTGCTTGGGCATCAGTCTGTACCTGGCCTTCACCTGCCCTCATTTGTTTAGCAAACCCAGCACATCCTAGTTGAAAAGCAAGTTTGTGGAGTCTAATTAATATTCTCCAAGCTCCCTTCACACTCTCTCACCTTCACGATTTTGCCAAATCCCTATTTGCCACTATGCCCTATTATTTGCATAATGTTTTCATTGCAATAGACTCACTTTCATCTTTACTTAAGTCAATTGTATTTTGAAAGTCATTTTGCATCACTGCCAGAAGTGGAGATCTCTCTCTCCCTTGCCATAGAGACAGCAACCATGCAAAAGAATCGGTGAAATCACAACAGTGGTCTTCAGTGCCCGTGGTTACTTCTCTTTTCTGCCGGAGACACCAATACTGTGGGCAGATCTCCCCTTGTTGGGAGAGGAAGTTCAGTCCCCTTGCTGTTGAGGAAATGTTTGCATGGATCTGAGACTCCCTTGGTGGGCTGGCTAATCAGAAAGGCTGGATGAGAATTGAAAAGGGAACCCTTTCCCACTCTGACTTAGTGCCATTCGATGTCCTGTGTGTGGGCTATGGAAATCTTCCCTTGGGAAGAACACCAGCTCTGAAGTCCTCATGGTCAGGTCCTGCCTCCCCACCCCCACCCCGCCCAGCTGTGTGGACAATTACAAGTTTCACTGCATTGGGCAAGGGTTCCAGAGTCACCCCGCATGGGCTCAACAGCTGGCTTCTCCACTGTCGAGCTGCATGACCATATTTTGCCTGTGTTATAGCTTTTAGTCTTACAGCATCCCTTGGAGGTGAGCACTCTTTGACAGATGAGGAAACAAAGGCACACAGCAGCCAAATGACCTGTGAGTAAGTGGTGGGTTCAGGATGCAGACCCAGGCTGAGCCCCTACATGGGATGGCTGAGTTCAGTAGTGCAGGATGGGCTCCTCAAAAAATAACTTAATAAAAATAAAGTTACCATATGATCCAGCAATTCCACTTCTGGGTATATACCCAAAAGAATTGAAAGCAGGGTCTCAAAGAGATATCTGAACACCTATGTTCATAGCAGCTTTATTCACAAGAGCCAAAAGTTGGAAACAACCCGGCTGTTCACTGACAGATGAATGGATAAACAAAATGTGGTACATACACAGAGTGGAATATCATTCAGCCTTAAAAAGGAAGGAAATTCTGCCACGTGCTACAACGTTTTGCTACATGAAAGAAGCCAGTTGCAAAAAGAACAAATATTATATGATTCCACTTATGTGAGCACCTAGAGGAGTCATAGAGACAGGAGTAGAATACTGGGTGCCAGGGGATGGGGCAGGGGAATGGGAGTTAGTGTTTACTGGGTATAGAATTTCAGTTTTGCAAGACAAAAAGGTTGGTGGTGACGGTTGCACGACCACGTGAAGGTACTTAACACTACTGAACTGTATGCTCAAAAATGATTAAAAAGGTAAATTTTATGTTATGTGTATATTACCACAGATTTTTTTTAAAAAGAAGAAATTCAGGGCTTCCCTGGTGGCACAGTGGTTGAGAGTCCGCCTGCCGATGCAGGGGACACGGGTTTGTGCCCCGGTCCGGGAGGATCCCACGTGCCGCGGAGCGGCTAGGCCCGTGAGCCATGGCCGCTGAGCCTGCGTGTCCGGAGCCTGTGCTCCGCAACGGGAGAGGCCACAGCAGTGAGAGGCCCGCGTACCGCAAAAAAAAAAAAAAAAAAGAAAGCCCACCTGATGTGGTATATACAAGGGAGTATCACTCAGCCTCGAGAGAGAAGGAAACCCTGCCATTGCGACCACATGGATGGAACTTGAGGACATGATGCTAAGTGACCTAAGCCAGAGAAAGACGAACACTGTGATATCACTTATATGTGGACTCTTAAAAAAAAAGTTAGACTTTTGGAAATAGAGTAGAGAAATGGTCACCAGGGGCTGGGGCGTGGAGGAAAGAGGAGAGGCTGGCAAAGGATACAAGCTCTCAGCAATCAGATGAATAAGGTCTGAGGATCTAATGTGACTGTATCATGGTGACCGTAGCTGATAGCACTGTGTTGTACAATCGAAATTTGCTGAGAGAGTAGAACTTAAACGTTCTCACCCCCAAAGTACATAATAAACAAACAAATAAGTGAGGTGGTGGATGTGCTAACTAACCAGATGGGGAGAATCATTTCACAACGTGTAGTATATCAGATCACCCCAATGTACAACTTGAATTATCTTACAACTTTATATGTCAATTATACCTCAATAATAATAAATTATACCTCAATAAACCTGAAAAAGAGAGGGAGGGAGGAAGAAATGAAGTGAATTACCAAAAACCAACCCTGTCTCAAGGGAGGACAGTTTTCTATTCAGTGACGCTAACTCCGTGATTGGGCTAGAATCCCAGACTATGGGAATGTTATCTACTCATCTGCTAGAATAAAGCATGGGTTTGTCTCTGAGCCAACACTCTACAGAGAGGGTAACTCATCAGTTACTCAGGGCCTCTCAGCCTCAGAGTCCTCCATGGTGAGATGGGGGTAATAATCACGGTACCTGCCTCGTAGGCCTTAGGAAAATTAAGTAATGAAATCATGTATGCATAGTGCTTAGGGCTCAATATGCCTCAGACATCATTATTTTTCTAGAAGAGTCTTCAGGACCAAGGAAGGGAAATGGCTCGCCTAGGGCCCCACGGCTGATTCACAGCAGAAGCAGGATTTGGACCCAGACTTGTGGCCCTTGGTGTGCTGCCCAGTGAGAGAAAGTCCCCTCGGCCCAAGTCTGACAAAACCTGGAGCCTGTCAGGCTTTCCCCTCAGATGACATGAGCCCCACTCCGTGCGGTGTGCCTGATGGGCAAAGGTGCGCCATCCACAAGCACGAATCACCCCACCGCCAGCAGGGCCAGGGATGGATCACTCATCCCTCTTTATTTTTAAAAAAATTTTATTGTATTTTGGAAGAACACTTAGCATGAGCTCTACCCTCTTAGCACGGTTTTAAGTGCACAATACAGTGCCGTTGGCTACAGACGCAGTGCTGTACTCAGGTTCTCTAGAGCTGGTTCATCTGCCTTTTGCCTGAAACTTTTTGCCCATTGATGATAACTCCTCATCTCCCCAACCCTTCAGCCCCTAGCCACCATCTTTCCGCTCTTCGAGTCTATGAATTAGACCATGGAAGATAGCTCATATGAGTGGGATCACACAGGATTTGTCTTTCTGGGACTGGTTTATTTCGCTCAGCGTTCATCCTGGTGGGAACACAAAACGGAGTAGCCTCGACGGAAAAACAGTATGGAGGCTCCTCGACATATTAAAAATAGAACTACCGGGCTTCCCTGGTGGCGCAGTGGTTGAGAGTCCGCCTGCCGATGCAGGGGACGCGGGTTCGTGCCCCGGTCCGGGAGGATCCCACATGCCGCGGAGCGGCTGGGCCCGTGGGCTATGGCCGCTGGGCCTGCGCGTCCGGAGCCTGTGCTCCGCAATGGGAGAGACCACAGCAGTGAGAGGCCCGCGTACAGCAAAAAAAAAATAGAACTACCTGTGACTAACCCAGTTTATAGAAGAAGAAATGACAACCGGAGAGGTGTCTTTCCAAAGCCCCCGCGGTGAAGAGGCAGAGCTGGACCCAGTTCTGAGCCGCAGAGCCCGTGCCTCGCTGGTGGCAGGGAGCTGTGCCCACTCCTGACCCAAGCCCCGTCTGCACACAGCCTTGTCTCCACTGGTCTCCAAGACCCAGCCTCCCCTCTTATTTGGAACCAAGTCAGAAAGCTCCCCTCGCAGTAGCCGGAAGAGGCCTTTTCAGAGTATAAGTAGAATCGAGGGCTTTGTTGGTGGAATAACTATTCCAGTCAAGAGGCTCCTTCGTTTTGCGTTTGTTATTTAGACATTGTTTTCAGAGGCAGACGCGGCAGAGGGAGATCCAGGGTGTGGATGTTTATTTGCAAGCAGTGGGCTCTGGGGTATACACAGCCCTGGGAGACTGTGCCGCCTTGGGGTAGGATGCTAGAGCTGGGCCCACTGGGTCCACCAGACTTGATCCTGATCCTTGGGGACGAACAGCCAAATAGAGCGATGACAGTAACACTGATGGTGATGATAGCTATTCTAATGGACACGAGCGTCCACGAGAGACAGGCTCTGATGATAACATACCCATTTTTACAGATGAGAGAACCGAAACTTAGAAAGGTGGCTTAAGTGGTCCAAGGTCATGCAGACCTGCCTGACCAGAGGCCACACTCCTAACCCCTGCAGCTTACTTTCTCCTCCCAGATCATATTCCTACAAGGTACCACAAGCGTGATCATTGCTAACATCACGACATCTGCACAACCCATTGACCCTTGCCAAGTACCTTCATCTTCACCATCTCTTTAGGGCCCAAGGTTTACATCATCCTTATTTGACCATATGATGATAAAGAGACACACAGCGCTTGGGTGGGTAACAGGCCTAAGGTGGCCCAGCCCTCCGTGAGTCCCTATCCTTGGCCTCCACACCTGCATCGCAAAAGTATACTTGATATGCTTCCCTACAACCCAGGGTTTTTAACATTTGTCTGAAGTCAGCTTTCCCCGCTGCCTCTAATCACTCTGATTCTTCCGCCTATTTTCTGTTTTGTGCCACAGGAATCTGATTACACTGTTAAATTCATAGCTTTTTTTTAGGAGCCGGGCAGTGTTTGGGTTTCAGTCTGTAAAGACACACAGAGCTCTGACCACACGTCATTGTTATCTGTCCTGCAGCTGGAAAAAAGTCAACTGACAGGCTTCTAGGAACAGATTTTTGTCTTTTGGCAATGGGGACAATTTGATCGAGCATAGTGGCAATGATAGGGCTCTGGCATCACAGACTAGCTCCATTCCCAGCTCAGCCAACTCCTAACTGGAATGTCTCTGAGCTCCAGCTTCCTCAGTTGTATAAGAGGAAGGTAATAACTCTTTTCTCATAGTGGTTTGGATAGAAGTAAAAAAAATCATGCACAGAAATTGTTTTACACATAGTAGGCATTCAGTAAACAGTATTAGAACTAGCAATAAGCATCACCTTTATTGTTAGGTTCTATTATAAAAGTAATCCATTTGGGCTTCCCTGGTGGCGCAGTGGTTGAGAGTCCGCCTGCCAATGCAGGGGACACGGGTTCGTGTCCCGGTCCGGGAAGATCCCACATGCTGCGGAGCGGCTGGGCCCGTGAGCCATGGCCGCTGAGCCTGCGTGTCCAGAGCCTGTGCTCCGCAACGGGAGAGGCCACAGCAGTGAGAGGCCCACGTACCGCAAAAAAAAAAAAAAAAAGTAATCCATTTTACAAAATGCAGTTAACACAGCAAAGTATAAAGAAATGAAAACCATCATGCCACCACCTGACCCTCTGTTAATATTTGGGTCCATGTCTTTTAAATTGTTATGGTTTGCATTATAGGACTTCTCTTTTGCTTAATATATTATAGACAATGTTCTGTATCAACAAGTATTACCAAGACCTTTGGGTCGACTTGCATTTTGGACCATTATACACACTATTGAGGTGGAGGCCCCAGGACCTTTGCACTTGCTATGCCAGCTGCCCAGAATCCTCCTCCATCCATGATAATTGCATGACTCACTCCCTCAGTTCACTCGTTCAAGCTTGTTCAAGTGTATCCATGTCACATCAGCCTACATTTGGCCACCATAGCCAAATAAACCCCACCCTGAACATGCTTAAATTTTTTTCTTCACAACTTATGTCACTGTTTGCAATCGTATTCTCTATTTGCTTACTTTTTTAGTGGCTTTCTATCCCACTAGCCTAAGCAGCATTCGGGAAAGGACTCTGTTGTGTCCACTGACAGGACCGGAACTGTGCCTGGCACAGAGGAGATGCCGCATGAGTAACTAAATGAACAAAGAACATCCTATACACAGAGATGGGCATATTTGCCTTCTCCTTCCCCCAGGATAGATTTTTAGGCATGGGGTCAAGGGGACTGCATATTTAACACTGTATACTGTTGCCACATCACAGCCAAGCTGTGCCAGCTGCCACTCCCTCCAGCAGGGTGGGAGAGAGCCCATCCCCAGTTCCCGCCCTGCTGGGAATCTCACCTCCTGGTGCAGGAGGCTGGGTGCTTTTCAGGAGCACAGTCCCAGAAACGGTGGCTCGGGTGGAGGAGGCCCACCCCCAGGGGGGCCTCTCTGCCTGGTCTACGGGGTGTTTTCTTGTCCTCTCCGGCGACCCCGTGTCTGAGCAGCTTGCCAGAAAGGGCGATGCAGGAGCCGGGGGTGTGGAGCAACAATAGGGTGCTGGTTACTGGCAGCTGGCAAAGGGCATCATGAACCTCGGCCCCTTTGAACAGTACCCCACCCTGCTGCAACTCGGGGCAGAGAACTCGCACATTCACTCTCCTGTTTATTCGATAAAACCCATCAGGGTCCAACCATGTGCCAGAATGGGGAACATTGCCATTGTGGTCGTGGAGCCAGCCTGAGACTCTCCCACCAGTTTGATGGGTCCTCGGCAAGGCGCTTCGCCCTTCTGGGCCTCACCTTCTTCCTCTACCTCTGGGCTCATAAGTGGACAGGGCTGGTCAGGGCACAGGCGAGGGGCAGGTGTGTAAAGGATGGAGGTAGGCTTGGGGGGCAGGGGGAGAGGAGCAGGCAGCGTCTCAGGCCTGGAGGCATTGTTTGATTCTGAGATTCTGGAACTTTTGTTGGCCTTTGCTTTTCAGGAGAGCTGCAGTGCTCTGAGGTCGAGTGGATCCAGCTTTTACAGCGTGGCTCCCCTCCTTCCCTCTGCCTAAGCTGTCTCAGTGTGTGTGTCTGCTTATGTGTGTTTGTCTCCATTTATGTCAGTGTGTCTGTCTTTCCCCGCGTTTCTGTGTGGGTCTCTCTACATGCGTGGTCCCCTGTATGTGTGGGAGGGGAAGGTCCTCCTGTCTGCAGGTCTCTCTCTGCGTTTCTCTCGATGTGTGTGGCCTCTCTGTATCCCTCCCCCGATCCCCACCCCTCATCCCCATCTCCATCTCTCTATCTCCTTTCTGTAGATATTTTTGTCTTTCTCACCCACCCTTATTCCCAAAATAGCAGTGCTCCAGAAGAACTCTGGGTTTTTGTTCCCCCTTGTCTTTACTCTCCCCAGACCAACCGTCTGACCCAAGGATGGCTTTATACTATTTACGCCCGGGAGCCTCTGCTGCTGGTGTGGCAGTGTTTGATTTCCCAGTTCTCCTTCCCCTTCTCCAGAAGGGAAGCATCCATGTCTGCGTCTGTCTGTCTGTGAATCTGCTCTGCTTTCTAAAAACCCTAAAGAGAAGTTACAAAAGGCGTTTCTCGGGCTTCCCTGGTGGCACAGTGGTTGAGAGTCCGCCTGCCGTTGCAGGGGACACGGGTTCGTGCCCCGGTCCGGGAAGATCCCACATGCCGCGAAGCGGCTGGTCCCGTGAGCCATGGCCACTGGGCCTGCGCGTCTGGAGCCTGTGCTCCGTGACGGGAGAGGCCACAGCAGTGAGAGGCCCGCTTACCGCAAAAAAAAAAAAAAAAAAAAAAAAAAAAGGCGTTTTCATCGTCAACACCCAAGTCCCCTTAGACACCAGCGACCTTCACTCCCCGTCCTGCTCTCCGATGCAGCAGAGGGGGGTGGCAGGAGCGGGGCTGGATTGGGGCCCCTACTCCCACCTCTGTCTGCACTCGCTGTGTGACCCGGGGAAACGTGCTGACCTCTCTGAGTCTCGAGTATGATAGAGAATTCCTCCTGGAGCTAAGTAATGACCCACACAGAGCCCCCCGGACCAGCACTCAGATGACGTCAGCTCCTCTGGACCAGAGCAGCCAGTCTTCTCTGGAATGCATTCATTCACTCACTCATTCAACAACATGGCGAGAGACATCCAGGGCTGGAGAGCATGGCTGCTCCCAAAGGCCTCATACACCTCACTTGCTGGGAACTCCAGATCATTGTTACCCAGAGACCTTGGGGCAGGGATGAGCAGTATTATCTCAGCACCACCAGGAACTCCTACAGAGTGGACTTCCTGTGAAGCATAGTGTCCACATTTAAACCTCTGAAAAATCACCCAGTGAAATCCAGGTAGAAAAAAGTGACACAAGTAGCCATTGTTTTTAAGCATCCCTCCCTTTGTTTGATAAAGAGTCTCCAAGGGAGGCGGAGAGAGGTTACAGCCAGCCCTGGGATAATTACGCTGCCTTTGGGCTGTGGTTGTGGGAAAGAGAATGTAAGCTTTTCTCATATGTCATTATCTTTTTCCTTTGGATTCTCACATTCCTTAATCCATTCATAATCCATTTGTGAAAACAGACTCACTTCCCATGTGCCTTTGTGCTCAAGACTTTGTCCAGGACTGGCAAGTGGGAGGGTTTAAGGATTCTGGGTGGTTGGTTGGATGGATGGATGGATGAATAGGTTGTTGTGTGAGTGTTTAAAGGGACATGATCCTTCCAGGCACACCTCTCGTACGACCACCAGGAAGGCCCAGTGTATTTGCAAGTGGTTTGGAGAGAAGATTAGAGGGTGGTTAGGATAACCCTCTGCTTGCTTCCCAGTTTGTCTTCAACCAGAGCCAAGATGGTAATTATCCCCAGGATCGCAGCTACTGATTGAACAGTCAAGGAGCCAAAGATGGTGGGATATCAGGAGAGCGTGGGGAAATGGGCTCAGGAGCTTTGGGCTAAACTCTCTGAGGTCTCCTCTGTCCCTGCAGGCAGATTGTTCACTCCTTCCGCACCCTCCAAGAGCACACTTCTATCATAAAACAATTGAGCATTGTCTTCTGTTTTTCCCACTTGGCTGAGAGCTCCTCGAAGGCAAAGATTTTTTCCCCCAATTTTATTTTTCTAGTACCTAGCACAGTATGTGGCATGTAGTATAGGCTAAGTTAATATTGCGTGGATCACTGAGTTGATCGTTAGATGTTTGGAAGAGTGGATGCATGGATGATTTGCTTGGAGGATGATGGGTGAGTGGATGGATGGATGGTTGGGTTTTTGAGGGGAGGTGATAGGCCATTGAATGCTTTGCTAGGTGGGTAGTTAAATGGTTTGTTGGATGGGTGGTTGAATTTGGATGGATGGATGGATGGATGCATGGATGCATGGATGGATGGATGGATGCATGGATGGATGGATGGGTGGATGGAGGGTGGATGAAAAGATGTAACCTTATTGGCCACCTAGAGCCAGCCTCCCACATGATACAGGAATCCACCTTGCAATGCCTCTGACTTCCTCAAGTACATGCCAATCTACCTGCAATAACTAATTTACAAGATATTTCATTAACTAAGCAGAATTGTTATAAACATTTCCAAATTCTGGGTATGGTAATGTAGTGTATATTAGTGGTTAACACATAGGCTTTGGAAACAGACCTGGGTTTGAATCTCAGCTTAACTTAATTAAAGCAGTGTGACCTTGAAGAGATAAATCCCTTGGCCTCTCTAAGCTGTGGTTTCCTCATTTGCAAAACGGAGATAATGGCCCTACCTTTCAGGGTTGCTATAAGGATTAAATGAAATAATTAATGGTAAGGACTGCTGAATGCTCAAGAAGAGGTACTGTAATCGTTATGGTACCAAAATGTACCCACCTGTAACTTTTATTTTCACCAAAAACCAGATGTGTGCCAGATATTGTTATAGTGTTATGTATCCAATGACAAACATTCTGATATAGTCCCTCATCTTTTGGCATTTATGTTCTAGTAGGGGGTTCAGACAATAAACAAGGAAACAATTTCAGATGGTGTTAAATGCTATGCAGAAAATCGAAATAGGTCGAGGTGAAAGAGAGTGATGTGGTTGGTGGGGGCCGGGTAGCCTTATTGTGACCTGTGAACTAGTGACAAGAAGATGTAGCCATACAAAGATCTAGGGAGAGTGTGTCCCAGGTGTCAGGAATGGCCAGTGGAAAGGTCCCAAGGCAGAGACGAGCTTGCTCAAGGAAAAGATAAAAGGCCAGGGGGCGAGGTAGATGGTAGGGGCCATCAAGGCACAGGGGTGTGCAGTCATATCTGCGGGAAGCAGGTCCCGCAGGCCATGGACACAGTACACGTTAATCTCATTCCATCCTCTGGGACAACATAGAAGGAGCCTCACTCATTTGGTGGCCATTCAGCTTCCCAGTGGCAGCTGACAGGCTCCCAATCTCCTGATCTCCGGGCTAAACAATCCTAGTTCTCAGCTTTCCCAGTTGACTTTCGGAGACACCTGCAGCTGCTACCTTGACAAGGTTCTAAGTCCCACAAACCTAGAACCCACAAGAAATCAGGTTAGACCCAAAGGAAATTCGGCTCAGGAAAACCAGGATATTTCTAGTTGGGACTGTAATGAACTGAACCAGGAAGCTGTGTTCCTCCCTGAAACCTTGCCCCTGGAGCATTTGCAAAGGAAGAAAAGGAGAAAAGGTGTCTTTGAGGCTGCTTCCAGGATAAAAGGTGTCTGGAATCATTTATTCAGGAGCATCTGGTATAGGTTCTGGGCTTTCAAAGAAAAATAATCTCCGACCGTGGCTGATCTCCACCTGGGCTGATCCAGGAGCTCAAGTGGATTCATGAGGACCTAGACCCCCTCCATCACTCAGCAGTGCTTCCCTCTGTGTTGGCTTTCCTCTCCATGTGGGGACAAAAGGGCTCTTAGCACCTGCCAGTTTCATGGATTTCAAACCTCTCTCATCTAGTAGTTGCAACCAAAGTCCAGAATTCTGTCTTCTTGGCTAAACAGCTTGGTTAGGGCTGAACCATACCTACTGTGGCCAGAGAGAGGCAGTGTCCTGATTAACCAAGCCTCATCCCTGTGGCCACCCCTGAAACTGACAATGGAGAGAGACCCTCTCCTTCCACACAGACTGAGAATTGAGGAGGGGGATGATGCCCCCCAAAATATCAGATGATAAATTTCCCAATATGCAAGATGGATAACTTCTAGGGACCTGCTATACAACATTGTGCTCGTAACCCACAGTACTATCCTGTCCACTTAAAAATGTGTTAAGGGCTTCCCTGGTGGCGCAGTGGTTGAGAGTCCGCCTGCCGATGCAGGGGACACGGGTTCGTGCCCCGGTCTGGGAAGATCCCACATGCCGCGGAGAGGCTGGGCCCGTGAGCCATGGCCGCTGAGTCTGTGCGTCCGGAGCCTGTGCTCTGCAACGGGAGAGGCCACAACAGTGAGAGGCCCGTGTACAAAAAAAAAAAAAAAAAAAAAATATGTTAAGAGGGTAGATCTCATGTTATCTGTTCTTGCTACAATTTTTTTTAAAACGGATGCTGTTAGGAGGAGAAGGGAGAGTGTATTCTGGACAGGCAAAAACAGCACGTGTATCTTGTGTTTCCCAACTTGAAATTAACTGCTCCTTCCTCTGTGATTCAGAAATACACCTCTTACATCTCTCATCTCCTCCTGCTTTGTTCAGTAGTTTAATATGTGTACACATGTCTCCGTCCGTTCTTTTCAGCTCCCTGGGGAGGGAAACCATGTCTTCAGGTCCTCAGGGTTCCTACTCCTGTTGTACCAGGACAGCGTAAGGGTCCAGGACTTGCTTGGTTAAGTTGAATCAGGTTTCAGGGCCCAATATGACTACTGTGCCCCTCAAATAGTTTCCGGGAAGAAGCATCAGAGAAACTCCCCCCGAAGACGACCGAGCTCACCCCGCCTCTGTGGTTTCTCGGGTTTTCCCAGGCAAAGCCAGCAAGAACGTTCAGTGGGATGAGGATTCGGTGGAGTACATGCCGGCCAACCGGGTCAGAATCGCCTTTGTCCTGGTGGTCCACGGCCGCGCCTCTCGGCAGCTGCAGCGCATGTTCAAGGCCATCTACCACAAAGACCACTTCTACTACATCCACGTGGACAAGGTGAGGACCGCCCTTTCTCTGCAGGTCTGTCTGCCTCTCTCCAAGCTGACCTCCCTTTCAGGGAAGGCTTGCAGGCTGAACAGCTGCTTCCCCCCAGAGCATTTGGTCTTGAAGTGCCGTGTGTGTGTGTGTGTGTGTGTGTGTGTGTGTGTGTGTGTGTGTGTGTGTGTTTCAAAGTTCCCAGCTGTGACTTTAAACTTTCTCCATAAACACTGTCACTCGTACCTCTTTTCCTCACTGTCCCACTGCCCGATGCAGTGTCTGTCACTCTGTGAAGATAACTAACCCAGGGGTGGGCACACTGTTTCTGTAAATGGCCAGAGAGCAAGTATTTCAGGCTTTGTGGGCCATACGCTCTGTCACAGCTACTCAGCTCTGGCGTTATAACATGAAAGCAGCCATAACAAGCATACATAAATGAATGTGTGTGACTGTGTTTCAATAAAACTTTACAAAAAACCTGCAGCCAGCTTGCTGACCCCTGAGCATCTTGTTCCAGAGGTTTCTGTTGGTCTGCTGACGTGACATGATTATGTCTTTGGTCAAGAAGGCAAAGGGGATGCCTATCCAAAAAGTTTGCTTCTAGCAGTCCTGTGAGAGGGTGATGGAGAAATTCCACCTCTTGAAATACTCATCAGGTCTAGATGCAGCTATATTTGTTAGCTTGTTAACCTCAGACCATATGTATCCATCTTGTAGAAAAATGCAGACTCCCAGGCACCCACCTACACCTAGTGAGCCAGTGGCTTAGAGGCGGGGCCAGGGAATCTGCATTTCAGATAGCTAAAGTAATATTTTAAAAATAATGAAGTTCGAATAGCAATGCAGAAAGACACCCCAGGCCTGAATCAGTTACTTGGCAAAGTTCAGAAGCCCTGTCAACTAGAAGGGAAGGGACAGAGAGGGGGCAAGGGACAGGTCTTGGTGTTTTCTGCGCTGC
The DNA here is from genome assembly GCF_949752795.1 of Hyperoodon ampullatus. Taxonomy (NCBI): domain Eukaryota; kingdom Metazoa; phylum Chordata; class Mammalia; order Artiodactyla; family Ziphiidae; genus Hyperoodon; species Hyperoodon ampullatus. Next base: position 35,804,829 of record NC_136927.1, read on the forward strand.
TGACTGTCACCCTTTCTCTCCTGGGAAAAGCGCTCTAATTACCTGCATCGCCAAGTGCTCCAGTTCGCCAGGCAGTACAGCAACGTCCGCGTCACCCCCTGGAGGATGGCCACCATCTGGGGGGGAGCCAGCCTGCTGTCCACGTACCTGCAGAGCATGCGGGACCTCCTGGAGATGACCGACTGGCCCTGGGACTTCTTCATCAACCTCAGCGCGGCTGACTACCCCATCAGGTAAGGCGGCCCCGGCCCCAGGCCAGCCTGCTCTGAAGTCCTGCTTCCCCTGTCACAGCTGGGAAGCCAGAGGCAGAAGCAGCCTGCCTCCTGTCTGGAGAAGCCTTTCTGCCTCTGTGAGACACTTATGCACTGTCTCCATGAAATCTCGCTGCACAGAGTCCACCCTGAGACTGAGAGTCATGTGAGCATTCGCTCATTCATTCACTCGTTCAACAGAGATTTCCTAAGTACATGGATGAGTTAGAACGTTCTCCCTCCACCTTCCAAATAAGGACCGCATTCAGAAATATCCCAGAATGCTGAGTGCAGCTGCTAGCGTGGCAGGCACTCCCTTCAAGGGTCTAGGGTCTCACTCTCCCACCTCCTGACCTCCTGTGGAGGCCTCAGAGTTCATCTCAGCCTCTGTCAGGTGGTGACACTTGGCCAGAGATCTCAAGGGCCGGTGGGCCAGCCCATGGCCCTTCCCCAAAGAATCTCATCAGGTCTCAGTGCTGCCCCCCAGAGGCCCTCTGTTGATTTGCAAGTTGAAGCTGTAACAGCGGCACTTAGCCAGGTCACCTCGGCCAGGATGTCAGGATTTCTAGCATTTTGTATGCAGGAGGATGAGTGCTCAGGCTTCCATCTGATGGCTTAAGGTTTGACTCTGAGTTCTGCCACCTTACTAGCGGGTGACCCTTGGCAAGTAAATTCAGTCTTTGTGAAATCAGGTTATAACAATAGAACCGAGCAGAGTTTGGGCACTTACAAAGCTCAGTAAATGTCAACTGTTAATTCCCAAGCTGTCTCCAAGGCTGCACCTCATAATCTCCTAGAAAGATCCAGAAATCCTTTCTCAGACCATGTGCCCCACCCCTTTGGGGGTTCAGAGAAGGGAGTCGTCATATTTTTTTAGCTTTAATGCTTCAGTTGTCTCGACATCTCTGTCAGTCTGTCTCTCCTCTGCCCCCCACGGCCCTCATTCCCATGCGCCCCACCCCAGGCTCTTCTGGCCACTCACGTTGCCAGCCTCGTGGCCAGAGACACTTCACGCATCAGGCACTGCTGCTTCCTCTTGCTGTTGTTTTCGTAAAATCGCCCCACACAGAAACATATGAATTTTGCAGATGAATGGTTTTATCCTGGGCAACTCTGATAAGCTTTCACTTCCCATCTGCCGCTCCATCTGTAGCTTCCAAAACCATGACTTCTCCCCTCCCAGGAAGGATGAGCAAACTTAGGAGCCTTCTCGAAGGGGCATGAGTGCCCAAGTCAGTAGCTTCTACAAGGCTCTGAAAACCTGGGGAGATATCCAAGGGCAGAGGCCACCTGTCGTGGCTGCTCTGAGCTGTTTGTGATTTGACATCACCTGCCTGGTCTGCTGCCTAGTTCTGACTGCTGGCCAGACTTATTGTTCTTCACTGGCCAGTAGCCTCGATGAGACTCTGGACACAGATAGCCTGGCTGCAGAATCTGCCACCACCGACCGGCCGTGTGAATTGGTACAATCAGCTTCAGCCTTCTGCATCTCAGTGTCAGCACCTAAAAGGGGGCACAATATCAGTACCTATTTCATAGGGCAGTTAGGAGGATTAGAGGAAATGTTGCATGTCAAGGGCTTAACACAGTGCCTGACACAGAAAGTGCTCGTTAAATGCAGGCTGTTATATTATAGTGGTGGAGTAGCGTGGACCCCGTGGGCTGGACTTCACCATCAACTGAGTTGCTTTCCTTTTTCCCTTCACTCGTGAGAAGACCAGGAAAATATTTCTTGAACCCACATCTCTTTCAAAAGTGGGAAAATCAAAGTTAGGCTTGAAGGCTAAAATGTTTCAAGAGAAGCAGGATAGAACCAACTCATCTATGAATGGGAAGACTATTCTCATGTTTGGAATATGCAAGCGAAGTGTGTTTAAAGAATCCAGGTCTTGGGGGCTTCCCTGGTGGCGCAGTGGTTGAGAGTCCGCCTGCCGATGCAGGGGACATGTGTCCGTGCCCCAGTCCGGGAAGATCCCACATGCTGCGGAGCGGCTGGGACCATGCACCATGGCTGCTGAGCCTGCGCGTCTAGAGCCTGTGCTCCGCAACGGGAGAGGCCACAACAGTGAGAGGCCCACGTACCGCAAAAAAAAAAAAAAAAAAAAAAAAATCCAGGTCTTCCCCCTTCGCCGTTGATGTGGCCGCCTGGCCCACGTAGGCTCTGATTGGAGATGTTTACGTATCCAGCGCGTGAATGAAAATGGATGTTTTCAAGCACTGAGACCCTGCTAGATATGGAATCCTCAAAGGACCTGACGGTTTTATTCAATATGTTCTATGTACTGAGTAAGGCTGGACACTGCGCTAGCTTCTTCGGTTAGATGGGCCACAGGAAGGGATGAAACCCTAAAGTATTGTGCCGTTGGTCTGTGTGGTTTGGGCCACTAGCAACAGAGCCCACACAGTCTATCACTAGGCTCTGTGTCCCGGAGCAAATCAGATGCAAAGGCCGAGTGTGTCCATGGCCCCTCTGGGGCTCACATTCTGTCTGTGGTGTATGTGTGCATGCGTGGGTGCATGCATGCATGTGTGTAGGTGTGTGCGAGCATGTGGTAGGGGAAAACAGTATTTCAGTTTTTCAAGCTAAACCCAGGATCTACTAATTCTGCCTCTTGGGGATCCACAGCAACAAGGTCTAACCTAGCGGGACCTACCGTGTGGCTATTTAAGCTACACTTGACCTAGACCCAAACCTCTCTCTTGACATACCACCAGGGACCCAGAGCAGGAGCCTGAGAGGTTTTCTGCGGCTCCTCAGCAGGAAAGGCCAGCTCGTACAGACAGGAAGCAGGTGTCCCGGCTTCTCTGCAACGTCCCCAAGACCAGTGTCTCCATGGCACTGATCAAACAAGACTAGCGCCCAGATCCAGCAGCTGTTTCCTGTGTACCTACTGTGTGCCCGGCCCTCTGCTGGGACCTTTAACACGTATGTGTCTTAATCCTCATCCCTTAAAGCATGACTTCCGGTGTGTAAAAATGTTTAAAGAGGTTAGTATTCAAACAGAACTTCTAGTGAACCTTGCAGGAAACTTAAGCCCTTGATAATATTCGGCACAGAGCCTAGTCGCCCTGGGATCTGGGCAGAGGACTCGGGCATCTGTGCACAATTGATCCCCTGCTTTTCATTCCTCTAGTCAGTTCAGTGATTCTCGAGTGGGTCAAGGAAATCCTGTTGTTAACAGCAAATGCAACCACAGCAAATGCCATTTACAGCACTTAGTACATCCCTGGCCTGATTCTAAGTGCTATCCATGGTCCTGACAGCAATTCCATGAAGTACATACATACTTTGGGGATCCCATTTTTCAGATGAAGAAACTGAGGCACAAAGATGTTAAGGAACTTGACCACAAGGATACAGCCAGTGATCATTTTTTTTAATTGAGGTAAAATTCACTTAACATTAAATTAAGCATTTTAAAGTGCTCAATCCAGTGGCTTTTCATACACACACACAATGCTGTGCGACCTAGAACCTCCATCTAGTTCCAAAACAATTTCATCCCCCCAAGAGGAAACTCCATCCCTCCCCATTCACCTCCCCCCATGAGCCCCTGTCAATCTCTAATCTGCCTCTCTGGATTTGCCTACTCTGTATGTTTCATATCAATGAAATTGTACAGTGTGTGATGTTTTGTGACTGGCTTCTTTCACTTAGGATAATATTTTCATGGTTTACCCACATTGTAGTATGTGCCAGTATTTCATTCTTTTTTATGGCTGAATACATCTCCATTGTGTGGCTATACCACGATTTGTTTGCCCACTCATCAGGTGGTAGAGCCGGGATTCTTAAGAGCTCCCCAAAAGCTGTGTCTTTTGGCCAGCCTGGATTGTGCCATATGTCCTGAGGTGAGGACCTCATCAGGTTTAAGAAGATGCAGCTCCATCACGTGGGACTCTGCACACCATTGGTACTTAGAGACTTTTTTTTTTTTTCCTGTACGCGGGCCTCTCACTGCTGTGGCCTCTCCCGTTGCGGAGCACAGGCTCCAGACGCACAGGCTCAGTGGCCATGGCTCACGGACCCAGCTGCTCCGCGGCATGTGGGATCTTCCCGGACCAGGGCACGAACCCGTGTCCCCTGCATCGGCAGGCGGACTCTCAACCACTGCGCCACCAGGGAAGCCCAGTACTTAGGTACTTTTGTTGACTGATCTCTGATGATGCTGGGGTCGGGGTAGGGGTGCTGATCTGATGCACCCCCGTCCACAGAAGCCTGGTGACCTTTCCCATTCAGCCTGGCCCACCTCTGCCTAGTTCTAGCAGAAAAGTTTCCAGTGATTCCGGTTGGCTGAGGCAGATTTGAGGTTGAAGATGGACAGATGGAGGCTTAGGGTCAGAGCTCGAAGCTTCCCTTTTTCCCTTCCTCCTTCTTTCACCATCCAAGCCCCTTCTGAAGGCAGCCTGGGGGTGTCCTGGGGAGGAAAGAGCTCAGGCCTGCCTGTGAGGCCAGCTGAAAATGGTCTTGCGGATGAGATCAGGAAACAGGGCTCCTCTGACTTCACTCAATCATGCAACAGATAATTATTGAGCACCTACTATGTGCCAGACACTGTGCTGGGTACCAGGTGTTCAACGGGAAAGAAGAACATGGTCAGTCCCTGCCCTCAACCTAGTGGTCAAGGGTGCAGACTTAAGCCAGACCAACTGAGCTTGAATCCCAGCTCTTCTGTTTACTAGCTGTGTGAAAGTGAACTTGAGAAAATCGCTTAATATCTCTGGGCCTCAGTTACGTCATCTGTAAAATGGGTACAATAACAGCACCACCCCATACGGTTGTTAGAGGATGAAACGAGTTAACGTATGTAATGTGTTTAGCACATGGTAAGCACTGTCTGTGTGACAGCCATTGTTATTGATGGGAGAAGACAGACGTTAACCAGAATGATCACACGAGTGAACACGTGGTCACAAAGTGAGGCAAGTGTTCTGAAAGGAAGGAGGGATATAAGAGCACTTAGCTAGCAAAGCTCACCTGGACCAGGGAGCCTGGGGTGGCCTCCCTGAGGAGGCAGCACGTGAACTGAGGTGTGCGAGATAGGTTGGGCTTAGCTAGCGGAAGTGTGCAGGATGATCCTGGGGTAGTATTCCAGGAAAGGGGATGGCATGGACAAAGGCCTGGTGGGAGGAGGGATGCTGGCATGCCTGAGGAGCTAAAAGAAGGCTGACGTGGCTGAAACACAGTGAGCCAGGGGTTGCCTTACTACCAGGGAGGATGGTCCAGCCAGTTCCTGCAGGGACTCTTGATCACCTATCCAGTGGTTGAATCCTTAGCCCATGAGCTGTGTGGTTTCAGCGTGAAGTAACCTTATTTACAATGTAGAGGGGTCACTTTGGCTACTGTGAGACAAGAGTGGGGAGGGGACGGAGCGGGAAAGGGGAGGCCAGTGAGGAAGGATGGGGGCTGCAGCTGCTGTCCTGGAACCACACTCAGGGAGCCCCCTCCTCCCTAAACCTCCCGGCGGAGGCCGGAGGCCTGTAAACCGCTCAGCCTTTGAGGCACAGAGCCAGGCTGCCTCCTGTGTGGCGCTCAGGCCCCCCATCTGCACGGAATAGCCCCGTTCTCAGGAGACCCGTAGAGCAGGGCTGGCGCAGAGGACCCAGGACGCCCAGGGGCCTGAGGCCAGGGTTTTAGAAGAGGACTGAGTGTGAGGCAGGAGGGGACAGCAGAGGGGACAGCTAAGGCCTGAGAAAGAAGGTGGCTCGAGACCCCTCTTTGTTCTTTTGGTTTTAATTGTGATAAAACATGCGTAACATAAAATTTACCATCTTAACCATTTTTAAGTGTACAGTTCAGTGGTTAAGTACATTTACATTGTTGTGCAACCAAGCTCCAGAACTCTTTTTATCTTGCAAAACTGAAACTCCACACCCATTAAACAAAACTCCCATCGCCCCTCCCCCAGGCCCTGGCAACCAGCATTCTATTTTCTGTTTCTGTGAATTTGACTGCTTTAGGTACCTCACGGAAGTGGAATCAGACAGTATTTGTCTTTTTGTGACTGGTTTATTTCACTTACCATAATGTCAGGGTTCGTTGATGTTGTAGCAGGTGTCACAATCTCCTTCCTTTCTAAGAGTGAATAAATCTCCCCTGTATGTATAGACTCCATTTTGCTTACCCGTTCATCCATCACCGATGGACACTTGGGTTGCTTCTACCTTACGGCTATGGTAGATAATGCTGCTATGAACATGGGTGTATGAATATCTCTTCACCTCCCTGCTTTCAATTCTTTAGGGTATATGCCCAGAAGTAGAATTACTAGATCATATGGTAGTTCTATTTTTAGTTTTTGAGGAACCTCCGTACTGTTTCCCTTAGTGGCTGTACCAGTTTACATCCCCACAAGCAGTGCACAAGGGTTCCAATTTCTCGACATCCTTGCCAACGTATTTTTCTTTTCTTTCTTTCTTTCTTTTTTTTTTTTGATAGTAGTCATCCTAATGGGTGCGAGGCATTTCTTATTCTTTTTAAGGAACATAAACTCCCAAAACAAGGGCCCTGGAACCCTTGGAAGCTTTGAGTAGCTGGTACAACTCTCAGTAGACCCATGAGGTTAGCTACAGGCAGTTGTCTCCCCACAGGATCATAGCCCTCAAATGATTATTCTAGAACTTCTTCCCAGCCCACATCAGTCCCCCTTCTCATTCACCATCCTTCTGAATAAGACCACCTGTTCACCAGCAGCTGGAAACCTGTGTGCCTTCTATCTCACCACTCCATGGGGGCCTGCATATTCTCATTCTAACCCTGACATCTTTCTCATGTGTGTTTCCACCTATGATTGCTCTATCTCGGCCCAATTCAGACCCTCATTGCTTCACACCTGGGCCTTCAGAATTCCCCAAGAGGACATAGTCTGAGCCAGACTCTGAAAACAGGCTAGAGCTTCTCCAGGGCCATTTGGAAAAGCAGTGGCCACTACCCTCTCTGGGAGCAGCTTGCAGGATATAATCATTTATTTACTCAAGCAAGTGTGCAGTTCACTTACCAACTGGGTGTTAAGCCAGGCTGAGTGCCAGGCACTGTGCTAGGGACTGGGAGATGCAGCAGAGGAACGGACTCACTCATTCACTGAGGGGGTTTACAATCTATGGGAGAAATGGTGATGACGTCAGTAAAGTCATGTCAGGGCTCCGTGATGGGGAATAAGAAGGGGGTCCTACTTTAAGGAGCATGGTCAGGGAAGATGAGATGCTTTTAAAGAGTGCTGTTTAAGCCAACTCCTGAAATAGGGCCCACTGTGCAAAAGAGGGAGTGGAGGTACCAGGTGAAGGGGAACAGCACATGCAAAGGCCCTGAGGCAGGGAAGAGCCCAGCGCATCCAGGAACTAAAGAGAAGAGCAGTAGGTGGAGCAGAGTGATGGAGGCGGTGGGTGGAGCAAGGTGAGTTTGGAGAAACACACAAGCCCTGTGACTCCTGCTTCTGCCCACCTGCCTTTGCTCTCCGTGCCCTTAGCCTGTGTTGTGGGTTCCTCAGGCTGCTGTACGAAATGACCACCAACTGGGTGTCTTAAAACAACAGAAATTTATTCTCTCACAGTTCTGGAGGCTCAAAGTCTGAAATCAAGGTTTCTGCAGGCCCATGTTTCCTCTACTGGCTCTAAGGGGAAACGTTTCCTGCCTCTTCCTAGTTTCTGGTGGTCACCGTCAGCCCTTGGTGTTCCTTGCCTTGTAGATGCATCACTTCAATCTCTACCCCCATCTTCATTTGGCCTTCTTTCCTATATGTCTGTCTCTCTTCTCACGACCTTTTTTTTTTTTTTTTTTTTTTTTTTTTGCGTTACACGGGCTTCTCACTGTTGTGGCCTCTCCCGTTGCGGAGCACAGGCTCCTGACACACAGGCTCAGCGGCCATGGTGCACGGACCCAGCTGCTCCGCGGCATGTGGGATCTTCCCAGACCGGGGCACGAACCCGCGTCCCCTGCATCGGCAGGTGGACTCTCAACCACTGCGCCACCAGGGAAGCCCTCACGACCTTTTTATAAGGACACCAGTCATTGGAGTTAGGGCCCACCCTAATCATCTTAACTAATTACATCTACAAAAATCCTATTTCCAAATAAGGTCACCTTCTGAAGTTCCGAGTGGATATGAATTTGGGGAGGGGGGACACCCTTAAACCCGGTACAGCCTCCCTCCGCCCCTTGCTGGGCCAAGTGTGGGATGCAGCTGCCCTGCGGGAGGGGACGGTGCTGTCCTGGGTCTCCAGCAGCATCTGGGGTGGGCATTGCTGGGAGCCCCCTCTGAAGGCAGCTCTTGCAAGGAACCCATCCTCTCAGCTCTGTGTGGGGATGGAGCTGACGTCCTCCAGTTCCTTCATTCAATAATCATTTCCCGAACACCTACCAACCTCCGGGTCCTGGGGGACAGCAGACAGCAGGACAGACAGGGTCCCTGCCACAGGGAGCACGGCATCCCGTGACATGGTTCTCAATGAGGGAAAATCAGAGTTCTGTGTGATTCCTGGAAATTTCCTCTAAAACACCTTTCAAGTATCAGGTTCTTTAAAATAATAGGACTCCAACCCAGACCAGTTGAATGTAAATTCCTTATGGGAAGCAAGAATCTATCTCTTTTTTAAAGCTCCCCAGGTGATTGAATACACAGAGAGAGTTGCAGATCATTGGTCTGGGGGAGACATAGACATTCATCCCTTAATTACAGTAATAAATAGCAAGGTGAGTGCTAGGGTGGAAAATCTGTTAGCCTCAGTACTTCGTGGGACGTCCTATTTGGGAGCCCGACACCAGATCTCTGGGTGCGACCATCTCTCTTGTTGGCTGCTTTCTCAGAATCCAGCCACTTTTATTCTTTGAGTGATCAGAGATGCACATCCTCTTTCCTGAGACCCCAAAACCCAGGTGGGCACCATCCAAGGAAAGCTCCGCCCAGATAATGTGTGAGTCGGAAAGGGTGTTATCCGCTCAGGCTGTTGGTCACGAGGGAACTGGAAAAACATGCCAGTAATTATGCCGTTACAGTTTTGTTTGCATCGAGTAGCAAAATAATCATTTCCTCAGCCCTGTTATTTTTCAGCCTGACGGGTCGCACTCCTGCCTTTGCAGAAACTCAGTTTGCTTTCCCCTTGCTGGCTCTTCTGGGTCTCCTGAGCTGTACTTTCGGTTGGACAGCTCTTCAAGCTTTCTGGAGGGGAGCACTGACCCAGAGCATCCCCTGGACAGAGGGAGGCTGGAGTTCTCATGGGACACAGATGAAAAGCACCGAGACACCTCAGAGGGTCAAGGTAGAACACTGTGTTGGCTAAAGTAGGTAAGGAAGGACATTCCTGGGAGGACGTAGGGAGTCCACATAATCGGTGCAGAAGGTGGCAGAGCACAAGGCAAGAAGGACATGACTTTTTTCACCCAAGGGATACCGCCATTTGGCTTAAATACTTCCCAGCCATATTGTATGTTTGCTGGCTGTTTGTTTGTTTTCCCTTCTTTCGTTACTGAGAAAAGTTCAGTCCTGGGGAAAGGAGGCGGATGGTTTTATCTTGAGTCACGTGTCCTGGCTTTGGCCAGCAGGGCGGAACACTTCAGTCATTCCTTCCTTCCTTCATCCATCGCACGCTTATTGAGACCCTACTGGATGCCAGGCGTGCTCTAGACCTGCGCTGTCCAGTAGAACTTACTGTGCTGATGTCCAAGTGCAGTAGCCACCAGCCACATGTGGCTGTTGGGAGCTTGAGATGTGCTTTGTGGGACCAAGGACCCAAATCTTCAGTGTGATTTGATTTTAATTTAAATGTAAACAAATAACATATTAAGCACCACAGTCGTTGATGCTTGAGATGGAGTAGTAAACAAAATGATTTTAAAAACTCCTGCCCGGGCTTCCCTGGTGGCACAGTGGTTGAGAGTCCGCCTGCCGATGCAGCGGACACGGGTTCGTGCCCCGGTCCGGGAAGATCCCACATGCCGCGGAGCGGCTGGGCCCGTGAGCCATGGCCGCTGAGCCTGCGCGTCCGGAACCTGTGCTCCACAACGGGAGAGGCCACAGCAGTGAGAGGCCTGCGTACCGCAAAAAAAAAAAAAAAACTCCTTGTGGACCTTGTCGTGGGGCAGGAATACTTCCACTAGAGAGAACTGCCCTGCTGTTAGCAAATAAGAGAGAGTGGATGCTACCAGCTCAGAAACAAAAGTGATCTCTACGCTCTGCCAGTTTGATGGTCTCACCACATCCCAGATCAACCATGCCATGAATTTTGTAAGGTATTTTCTTCCTAACTCCTCCCTCCTCAGATCTCATAGTTCTTCCTCTTGGCAGAAGTTCTCTACGTGTCCATTGATGGGACATTTCCAGCCCTAGGCATCTTCCTGTCCAGTGCATTGAGCATGTTTGCGTCTCGGGAAAGCTTCAGTGATGTGGCTTGTCCACCAGTGGCAAAGAACAGGGATGCTGTGCACTCTGGGATGCTCTAAGCACATCCAAGTGCACCCTGGGAGTTTGAATGTGAGCCCAGGTGGCCCACAATGTGGGCGATCAGCGCTGCAGAGCCTGTTATTCTTCCCCAGCCTCCCCCTCACATGTAACTGCAGATGGAGATTTTTCTCAAGGGCATTGTAGAGGAACGGCATGTCTTAAAAGGTCAAGTGGGATAAAGGAGGGGAGTTTCTACCCCTTTTTATTGATGGCAGCAGAGATTTAGATGATCATGGGCCCAATGGACAGGGTTAAGGTCCAGTTGTTGGGTGGATGGATGGAAACTCTGGGGGTTTTATCATCACCATCATCATCATTCATTTCCTTCCTCCCACTTGCTGCCACTCTGAATCATTGCCTAGCACGGAGAGTGGTCACTACGGACCCTCAAAATAGATGCCTGGGGAAGCCCTTCACGATCTGCCAGACTCCAGTGGTTAATAATATTAGCTAGCATTTCATGAGTCTAGTCGGCCCCTGTATCCACAGGTCCACATCCAGGTTGTTTGGATCTGGAACCCGCAGATATGGAGGGCCGACTGTAAGAGATGGAGCATCCTCGGATTTTGGTAGATTCGCAGTGGGTCCTGGAACCAGTCTCCTGCATATACGGAAGGATGGCTGTGTTTACCCTATGTGGCTTCCTGAGCCAGACGATTTCCATGTGTTATCTAAAGTCACAGAAACCCCAGAAGGTAGATGCTATGTCTGCATCCCATTTTACAGATGAAGAAACCGAGGCTGAGAGAAGTTAAGGAGTTTGCCCTGTGCCTCACAACTGGTGGGGGTCAGAACCAAGATTCACTCATGCTTCTTTCATCACCGGGGGAAAAAGGAAAAAAAAGTTCACCAATAGGTCATATTGCACCCACTGGGCTGTTCTGGACCAAAGCTCTCCTGCTCATTCTTTCCCCATCTAAATCCTTGTTCTCTTCATCTGGAAGAGAATCCAGGTGGCAAAGATGTCCAGTAACCAAGAGAGGAGCAGTGCACATCAGAACCTGAATCCAGAGCCACCAGCATTCAGCCAGCTGCTAAGCAGCCGTCGTTTTCTGTGTTGGTCCCCACAGCATCCCCAGGGGGCTGGCACAGAGAAGGGCACTGAGGCTCAGTGGGTTTGAGTGACTTGCCCAAGGTCACACAGCTTGGCAGTGGCCCAGCCTGGGTTTGAAGGCAGGTACAGGTGACTCGCAAATGCAACCTCTTTCGGCTTCGCGCAGCTGCCTCACTGTGAGGCTGGCCGGTGGTGGACCCCAGGGGAAAAAGCCAATCACAACAGCACAAACCACACCACGTGACCACCATGGCTAGTGTGGTCCCATTTCCACACTTGTGGGCTGTTTCCCTCTGGCTGATGGCAGATCGGGCTTTAACAGTTGTGTTTGCTGTGAGCATGGGCGGAGGAACCAGCTGTTCTGCATTAGCTGGGAACACCTAGCTTTCAGATTCCTTTATAATCCTGTCCCTTTTGATCTCAGACTGTCCAGACCCCTCCCCAAACTGCCAAACTGCAGTGCTGATGGAATTCTCACTCGTTTAAACCTTAGCTTCAAGCAGCATAATTAAGAACGAATGGCTGCCTTCCCTCCAAACGTGTGCAGTTGTTCCACTGCAGAATCGAAACGATGCTGGCCTGTTCTGCGCCTTCACTCACTCCACGAGGGCACGTGGGTGACCATGCAGTGTCATCCTGACCTGGATTTGAATCCTCTCTCCATCCCCTTCTACCTGCGTGATCTCAAGACAGGTGAATCCAACCTTCCTGAGTCTCGATTTTCTCACCTGTAAGAGGGAGATGATGATGTTAGCAATGGCCAGGTGGGAATCCGAGGTCTGCCTGAGGTCCAGCTCTGCAAGCTGTCTGATATGCAGCCAGACGTGGGCACAAAGGCTCAGGCCTGGCACCCACGTGCGTCCTCGTGTTCATCTCTCCCATCATCTAAACGTTGGGCCCAGGATGCTCAGCCATGGTGACGGCACTGAGAAGACAGAGATGGCCGGGTCCGCCAGGGAGACCACCTGGTTACATGAACGGAAGAGGCATAAGAAGAAAGCGTGACTGATTCTGGCCCCAGGTGTTCAGATGCAGCCTAGGTTTGAGTAAGAAACATGAGAAAAAGTAGTGGAATCCAGGTAGGGGCTTTCACCAAACAGTAACCCAGCCCACTAGTAACCAAGCCCAAGCAATCTCTCCGGCCCTGAGTAATCATACCATGAATTCCTCTCCCTTTGGGTAAACCTAAGGAGATGGACAGAGGAGGGCCTGATATGCGAGGCAAGGCCGGAGCCCTCTCCCCACCACACCTTCCTCCTAGGGTCATTATAAAAATGAGAGATAGTAAAACACAGGGCCCAGTGCAGAGTTGGGCATTTATTACAAGTTCCCAGAACATGGGTCTCTTATTGTTCTTCTTATGATAGCTAAAACTCCTGGACAGTTATTAATTCTGGACCAGAATCATGGTCTGGCCTGTCTTGTGGTCAGTCTGTAGTTGAGCAGCCCGGCCCCTATTGCCCCTTCCTGCTGCAAGGCTGTTTGAAAAGAGCCTTGGTGTTGGTCAGCCTTCTTGACTGCAATGGGCTGAAGCAACACTCTTGAGTCATCGTAGCTGCAATCTCCCCGAAGGTTCAAGTTGGAACCTTCCTCCAGCGTTCTACCTGTAGACCTCTTCTTCAACCTCACTTCCCCCACCCCATCACCAGGCTCAAACAATCTGTCCCTGACCAACCTGGTGGCCTCTATTAGGCTCCCAGGCAGTTTCTGAACGTGTCAGATGTCAGCTCTGACATCTGGATGGGTCCCAGCCTGGGAAATAGTCACAGAGTAGATGCCAAGGCAGAGAGCAGAGACCCAAGCCTCCTCCCACACATCTTGTCCATCTGAAGTGAAACAGCCCCACTGAGGCCAGATTGGGCATCTGAAACCCGGATTCTGGCCCTGGCCCAGTGCCCATAACACTGCTTAGTCGGAAAATGGAGAGTGGGAAAGAGGAGGCCGTTTGGTGGTGCTGGCCAGCCTTCCCAGGGTAGGGCCTGAGTGGAATCCCACATCAGTGTTTTGTTCCCTCATGGAGGAGGGATGGAAATTGTGTCCCCAAGAGCCGCCGGCTGTCTCCTGTGTCCTTTCCTCCCCCAGAGAAGGAGTGTCCTCGCTGCAATTTAATTGTGTTCATCAGTCAACATTACTTGGCAGACCCAGCCAGGGGCACAAACGTTGCCACTCCTTTCTGAGCATAAGTGTGCTCTTTGAGATGCTGGAATGTGGTTTAAGGCCAAGCAATTTTTTATTACAGAGTCAATCTTTGTTTAAAAGTTTGCCACCCTGGGGAAGTTTCTAACAAGTTACTTTAAACAAGGCATTCTCTGAACACCTACAGCTAAATGGTCCCATTAATCCAAATTGCTTTGCCGGGATGCGGTGCAGCAGCCGTTCAGCAACAGGGCAGTGTCCGAGATGGGCTTCATTGAGAGCAATGGCTGCAGAACCGAGGTGCGGCTTGTCGTGAATTGATCTGCCAGGAGATGCCCGCTCCCCCCGGTGTCCCCGCCTCTGTTCATCCAGCCCCAAGCGTGCACAGGGTGCTCTGCTAGTGCTTCTGTGGTCTCATTTCATCTCTCAGCTACCTGGTGAGGCAGGACCTCATCATCCCCATCGGAGAGACAAGGGATGTGAGGACTCACCCAAGGTCACTCATCTCCTGAGAGATGGAGCTCAGGCTTCAACCCACCTGTCCTTAACCACAAGCCAGGGCTTCCCAAGTCTGAGCCGCAGTGAGCCAGATGATTTAAAGGAGTACGCAGGTGAGTTTTTGAAAATGGCAGTATTTATCTATATTAACACATGTAAGGAAAAACTAGCATGCCCCAGCTTTCTGAAGTTGAAGTTTTCTTTTAAAAAAATAGTTGATCTAAATAAGAAAATATTAATAAAGCAAACTACAAGGGGTGAGTGGTTCTTCAAATATTCAACAAATATTTATTGAGTGTCTACTATGTATGCCAGGCACTTTTCTGGGTGCTGGGATACAACAATAAATAAAGCATATTCATGGTGTGCCCACCACCCCACCCGGTGCTGATGAGAGAAAGAGACAATAGATAAGAGAATGGGTAATGCGTAGGGTGGAAATATGTCTGAGGAAAATTACAGCATTGGAAAGAGAAGGGAGGGTGGGCCAGGAAGGCGCTTTGATAAGGTGGATATGCCAAAACATTGTGAGAAAAATGTATGAATGACCAAAAAAAGAAGAACAGCATAATGGCAGGGGTCAGCAAACGTTTTTATTAAGGACCAGATAGTAAATAAAATATTTATTATTTTTAGGTTAGGTTTTGCAAGCTGTATGGTCTCTGTCACAATGACACAGTTCTACCACTATAGCAATAAAGTAGCCATAGACAGGATGTAAACAAATGGGCATGGCAGTGTTCCAGTAAAACTTTATATATGAAAACATGTGTTGGGCCATAGTTCACAGACCCCTGAACTAGACCATTCTGCCAGATCTCCCACATTCAGATAATGGCCTTGCCCAGAACACACCTGTCTCAACCTTTGCAGATTTAGTTCCCTATCCACCCACCCATCTTCCCAGGCATGGCCTTTCCTGCATTATCTCAGATGAGTCTGTCACCCAGGTGCCAACGTTGATGGACTCCTTACTTCAACTTTCAGGACCCTGGATAGAGAAAGGGTGGTAGAGATTCCCACGGTCTTCTGGTCAACATCCTCTGGAGCCTGGCCTGACCCCCACCCAGCCGCGGGTAGCTGAACTTGACATAAAACAACAGTCTCCTTTTACTTTATTTTTCCCCAACCTGCATGGCTTACCAATACTGAACTTGAGCTAGAAAGAAGCACATGAAATCCATCTCACCCGTCAGTGTTGCCTGACCAGGGCCAGGCAGAGACATGGCAGTTTGTTCACAGAGGGGCCTACATCACTGTAGGCCTATCCAGCCCTTCATAGTATGTGTCAACCAGAGCAAATTGGATGTTCTTACCACTCAGCCTTCTCTGAATAAGCCTGTCAGAAATAGCTGGTGCCCCTTAGCACTTAAATCACCCTGCGCTACCTACCTCAATCTGAATCAAAAAGGTTAATGACATTGAACCCTGAGACTCATTGATTTCAGGACGTACCCCAGCTTCCCGCTTCCCCTCAAAGCACAAGACTCATTTGTCTTTCCTTGGCTGATCAGGCAAGTTGCTGACTAATGCCCTGAAGCCAGCTAATTCTCAAAGATTTCCCAGAGTGACTGGACACGTGTTCCTGTAGTGCTTTCTGTAAATCTGGTTGATTTTGTGTGTCTGGTTCCCCACCGTCTTTCTGCCTGGGTGTGTCTGGGCTCCCTGTCTGTAATTTGTCCCATGAGTCTGCCACAGGTTGCAATGTTGATTTGACAAAAGAGAGATGAATTTTTAACCAAGGTGATGACCACAAAATACACTCTAATGATATATCAGCTTTAGTTCCTCACTATTTATTTTTATTGAAGTATAGTTGATTTACAGTGTTGTGTTAGTTTCAGGTGTACAGTAAAGTGATTCAATTATACACATACATATAAGTTCCTCACTATTGAATGACTGATCCATTCATATAGTCAATCTGTTGACTGACTAGTCAGCACATGCTTAGCGGAAACATACAATGTGCCAGACATTTGCTAGGACCTGCAGTTACAGCCACCAATAGGGTAGTTAACATTCCTGCCTTCATAGATTAGCATTAAATAATTATATCCTTATGACATTGTTAGGACAGAAGTTCACATACATATAATATAGGAAACCAACCTGTATATAACCTTTTCTCTTCTAGGGAATCTAGAGAAAGCTTCCCTGGAGAAGTGTCCTTAAACTGAGAGAAGTAGAGAAAGAACTAATTGGGTGAAAAACAAAAAATAGGGGACGAGTATTCCAGGCAGAGAGGGCTGCGTGTGCAAAGGCCCTGAGACATGAGGGAACATGGCCCATGCAGCAAGTTGAGAGTGTTAGGTGGACAGGGTATGGTAAGGGGATAAGCCAGTAGAATGAGGCTGAAGAGGTAGGCTGACCCAGATGCTGTGGGACCCTGAGAGCCATGTTAAGAAGCCCCAGTTTATCCTAAAAGCATCAGGTTACCTGTGAAAAGTTTTTTATTGGAAAGCGCCATGATGAGATTGCTTTAGGTCTTAATCAGTTGCTTGGCAGTGGGAATAAAAGGAAGGAAAAAAAGTAGAGAGCTATATCAGGCTGCTGCAAGAAGGGAAATACAATAGCTAACATTTTCTGCTAGTGGATATATACATTATAGTTCAGGTAATTACTTTCCATCAGGCCAGCCGCCCCTGTTGTTTTGGTACAGTTATTTTTCTCTCTTTGCTGGGCCTTTCCGCCCACACGGGTTTCTTAGTCCCCAGGCCCCTGGGTTTCCTGGAGGGACACTGTAACCTGGAGCCGGACCCAGAAACCTTCTTTCTCATCTCTGTTTGGCAGAAATTTTCCAGGACTGAGGCCATGGGAAGTGTAGCAAAGGGATCAGAGTGTACACTTTGCAGAGTCAGCAGAGTCTGAAGCCAGCCTATCCCATTCACTGGTCATGAAACCTTGGACAAGTTGCTCATCCTTTCCATACCCTGGTTTTCTCATCTGTCAAATGGGAACCATCAGTCACCTACCTCAGCCTTCGCTGTGGGGCTGAAGCTGTGAAATGTGAAGTGCCTTGCCTGGCGCAGAGAAAGTGCTCAATCAATAAATGATGACAATAGGGTGACAATAGGGTAAATCCACTAGGTTGACAGTTTTTCAAGTGCAGAAACAACATCTGTTTCACTTAGGTTGTGTCTCCAGTGCCGGGGGCAGTGCCTGGCACATAGTAGGAGCTCAGTAAGTCCTTACTGAAGTAAGAAATCAGGGAGCAAATGGATCCATGGCCATCCCATGTAACACCACTGTGGCTGCAGTGCCAGTTGCCACTTATTCCCAAGTGGTGGAAGACTCGCTGATCCTTTATTGCATGTTTTTTTACTTCCATGATTATTAAAAGCATCTCAGAGTTTTTTCCTAGATTGAGGACCAGTGGAAAGGTTTTTGTCTTTACTTATTTCTTTCCACCAGAGGCATTTTCAGATCTCTCCGCCATAGAAATGGAAAACATTCCAAAGAGCCAGAGAGTCCATTTCAGAAGAGCAATGGGCCATGGTGGGTTCTCGTAAATCCTAAAGTTGGCTCAGCCACTTCTCCCCTTAACTGGAGGTGCCGGCACAGATGGAGAGGAGCCCCATCTGGGGGTCCAGCAGGCCAAGGGATGGTGATATGTCACACCTGTCCGGCCACATGCTGGCTCCCTTGCAGCTGGGAGAGGGTCCGATATCACATGTAATCCCCTGATGTCATAAGGCAGGTGTCTCAGTTGTCCCTATCTCCACAAGAGGGGGCTGGGAGGCAGACATAGCAGCACTTTCCCTCCAGTTTCCATGACCACACCATGTATCCTCCAGGCCTCCTTGGTGAAGCCCTTGGACTCTGAGGTCAGGTGGCCAGGTACAAATCCCTGTTCCTGTTATACGTGGACTGTCTGACCTGGCACGAGTAATTTAACCTCTCTGTACTTCTTCATTGCAAAATGGGTGATGATAACAGCACCCGTCACATGCGGTTGTTGAGAAGGCAAAATAAGAGTCAATATATGGCAGGTGCCTGGAACACATGATTTATATCTTCAGTAGCCATCATCATCATCATCATTATCATCATCATCATCATCACCATTTTTAGGTGAGTTATCCAAGCTTTGAGAAGCTCAGTTTGCTCCACTGTAAAATACAGCTACTGCTGCCTACCTTCTGGAGTGGTGCAAGGATCAAGTGAATAGTGCATACAAAATACGAAATACCAAGCATGATTCTTTTTTTTTTTTTGCGGTACGCGGGCCTCTCACTGCTGTGGCCTCTCCCGTTGCGGAGCACAGGCTCCGGACGTGCAGGCTCAGCGTCCATGGCTCACGGGCCCAGCCGCTCCGCGGCATGTGGGACCCTCCTGGACCGGGGCGCAAACCCGCGTCCCCTGCACCGGCAGGCGGACTCCCAACCACTGCGCCACCAGGGAAGCCCCGAAGCATAATTCTTATTGTAGCTATGTTATAATGACTTTTTTTCAGTTTGAAGTTTGGGGCTTCCACTGGTATTTTTTTTATTGTGGTGAAATACGTATATCATAAAATGTACCATTAGTGGCATTTAGCACATTCACAATGCTGTGCATCCACCATCACTATCTAGTTCCAAACACTTTAATCATCCCGAAAGGAAACCCTGTGCCCACTAAGTAGTCACTCTCCATTTCCCCCGCTTCCCAGCCCCTGGCAATCACCGATCTGCTTTCTGTCTCTATAGATTTACCTATTCTGGACATTTCACATAAGTGGAATCGTACAGTATATGGTCTTTTTTGTTTGGCTTCTTTCACTGACATCATGTTCACAAGGTCCATCCATGTTGAAGCGTGTGTCAGTATCTCATTACATTTTATGGCTGAGTGATATTCCGTTGTATGGATAGACCACATTTGCTTTATCTAGTCATCTGTCAGTGGATGTTTGGGTCATTTCCTCTTTTTTGCCTGCTGTGACTAGTGCTGCTATGAATATTCATATACAAGGGTTTTTTTGAACACCCGTTTTCAATTCTTCTGAGTATTATTGGCTTTTTAACACATGTGGTTCAGCTATGTAGGAAAAGGAAGAAACAGTAAAAAGATAAAGTAGGAAAAGAGGGATTTCGGCTTCTGTATCTGGATTTCCTTTTTCTGCCAACCTCAGCTGTTTGAGAGCCAGCAAGGGAACCAACCACAGAGAGTTTGGTCTTGGCTTTGTTCTTGAGCTCCTGGGCGCTGTCCGTGCCCCCAAGGGCCACAGCTCCCCCTGGGGAAAGCCCTGATGACTGTAACTGGTGTGCCTGGGGAGGCCAGCTAGCCAGTCATCCTTCCCCTCCCTCAGAGGGAACAGGCAACAAGAGCTCTGGGATAATCAAGCACTTACTGTGTGCCAGGCTCTGGGCTGAGCCTTTCACATACATGATCTCATGAAGTCTTTGCCCAACTCAGACAAGGAAACGGAGGCTCAGAGGGGTAAAGATCTTACAAGATCACACAGCAAGGAAGGAAATAGGCAAGCTTCAAACCCGGTCACCCAACGCAGAGTGATGTCCCTGCAGGACAGTGGCACATCTGGCTGTCACTCAGTTGGACTCATCTCAGTTGGACCTGCCCAGGTGTCTGCCTTGGTGTAAAAGGGATTCTATGTACGTTTGGCAATTCCATTTCAGGGACCTTGCACAGCCTCAGGGATTTCATTCAACCTTTGTCCCTGTGTATATTAAGCGACTATTCTGTGCCAGACATGGTGCCAGCCAAACCTTTCTCAGCTGGGGTTCCTCATCTGAACCTCAGAACACAGCAGATCATCAGAGTGACCGTGTTCTTGATTCTTGCAAGTATGGAACATAACTAGTACCATTCCCGATACACAGGAGGCAAGCTAATCCAGGACATACAGTGGATGCCCCGGGAGCAGGGATAAGTTCTGACAGAGACATGGTCTCAGTCGATCACCGCTGTGTCTCCAGCATCTAGAACAGTACCTGACACACAGTAGGTCTAACATAAATATCTGCTGAATG